>NC_040249.1:20025000-20625000 GCF_001444195.1 Xiphophorus couchianus
CCACATTACAGGTTAAATGAATAAATACACAAGAACAACTGAGTCCTGAGTTGTCACTGCTGTCAGAGGAAATATGCATCAAAGATGATCACCACCCAAATTCTACAGATTTTTATATTACTTTGTGTCAAGTTCAAACAGATAATATCCGAAGCTCTCCACACCAAAACAGTGCAAGAATGACACACAGGAGACTGAAATCCCACCTGCTTCTTATCAAATAGTGCTAAAAAGTTAAACTTTTTTCCAGAGATCTAAGTCTACAGTCGTGACTTATGGCGGTAATATGGAAATAATTCATGTGTTTTGTAACACTGCATCTGATACTAGAACAGCTTTACACCAGGTGAGTGTTTACCATTTCATGTCTTTATTTTTGTTCAGATCAAGACAAATTATTCAGATCTATACTGACTTTTACTTTGAAAAAGTTAATGAAGAAAACATATCCAAGAAATCTTTAAAGTAGTGAAATATCTCTCAATTATTTCATAAAAGAACCTTTGTCTCATTACTTCATGAGTTTTTATAGACATAATGAGGTAAACATTACATTAGAAGTTGAAAGTTAGTTAAATTAATAGAAAGATTAGAAGGAAGAGAGAAGCATGTTAAAGCGGATACTTACTGGATTCTAATGGAGGGTGGGACGTGTCGGGGATTCTTGGGATATCACTGAAAAAGAGTTGAAAGCAAAACACCTGTCACTCACATTTTGCCTCCCCTAAACAGTTCAAAGTACGTCAGAAATGAAACTGACAAAAAGTGCATGCAGGCATTTAAAAAAAAAAAATAGCTGCACTGTAACTGAATTTTTGCGATGCTCAGATGGAAAGTATCATGAAGAAGCAGAGGGGAAGATGTGAGGCATGCTCCTGTTGTGACTGCATATTTCTGGAGGCCATGACGGGAGCTGAAACAGGACTGGACTAAAACCAGCAGCTCGATTCTGTCAATGGCATCTTCTGTCCCCTCTTCCATTACCCATGGGAAACATCAGTATTTACTGCACCCAAAAGGAAAACCAGCAAGCCGTGAAGCACTTATCAGTGTCAACTGATTGATTGTTAGATTCAATTTTTTAAAAAGGGTTAGATATGAGGCTGTTGGATTAATAGAGCCTCTTTTTCCGAAGTTTTGACATATGAAGCATGAAAAACAACAATTTGGACTTTAATGAGCCTCAGAAAACAAGATTTTATCATGCAATTGGTTAAAATACAGAAACATGTCGAAGAATCTCAATTCATCCAACTTTCAGTAGAACTATAAATGGGCAGTTCGATCAAATTGATTTTGGCCTCTGAGTCTTTACAAAAGATCCATTCATATTTTTTAGGTATTATTTTGCAGATTTGCAGATGAGCTTGGGATCACTGCATTTTAGCAGTAATTGAAGATATTGGCTAAGTTGTTGCTGCACATCTGAGTTTAAAATATTAAATCAGGTAGACGCATGATAGAAATTCTGATATGAAGGTGTTTCAGTCTTGTGTCTAAACCATCAGCCTTCCACTACCATGTTTAACATTAGTAGTAGGGGTTTGTTTTTGATGCACCCCAAGTCTGGAATGGTGTTTTTTTTTTTTTAATCTAAGGTTTAGTGTGAATTTTATCATATTTTATAGCCAGAAAACCTAAAAACAGTGAATGCATGAGACATAAACAAGTAAAAAATCAGGGTTTCTATTGTTTTTCTGATTCTATTGAAAAAATTAAGGAAATCAGAATCAACTTTATTACCTAAGATTCTGCGCACAAACAAGTAACTTGACTTCGGCTTCACTCACTCACAGAGTACACACATTAAGCATAAATATCTATATTTACAGAAAATATAAGATAAAGAAACAATATGTGTATGAACACCCACAACATGGTAAACCACACCTCTATAAAAAACAAAGCATAGATCAATGACAAATCATTATGTAACAGCAGGACAAAACTACTACTGCCAATTAAAATAATTTCAAATATTAAACTGATAAGTGTTTCATGAACCATGAGCTGTTTCTGAGTTCATTCCAAAACCAAAATATAAAATAACTCAAATATAATAATAATTTTTTTTTAAAAAAGCTTGCTTTATGACTCCTAATGCTCCAGCAGAGCTCACCAGTCACAGAGATGTTGTAGGTGCAGGATCTGACTTTTCTGCACAGGCAACCTGAAATCTTGCAAAAGCATGGCTAAAATGATGAATGTTCCCGGTGGCCATTTTGGATCTCATGAAGTGAACTTGACCGAGAACATTTTATCTACTTTACTTAATATTGCACACAAATATTCCGACAAAGGCTCGCAATTTCATAAGTGCTAGATAATATTCAGAATAGTTCATTAGGAGATACAAAATGGCACCTGTAAAGCCAAAATAGTTTCAGTGAGAGGATTAAAGATTCCTTAAAAAACAAAATTACTTACTGATATTTTCTATAAACCCTTCGTGAGTGTTTGGAAAGAAAGTATTAGATTCAAAATTTCAAATATTTTTCTTCTGCTAGTATATTAGGTTAAATCTAAGTCAGTGGGAAAAACGTGGTATGTTGTGTAAACAACCTAAACAACATAAGCATTTATGAAAACTAACCTTCATTTATGTTTCTGTGGGAGATTTCTTTGGTTTCAGAGCATACATTCTAATAATCCAAATCCTTATGTACTCCACTAGGGATTTGAAAGTCAACTTCTACGTAATCAAAATGCATTTGATTAGGTAGAAGATGATTTTATGCCTAAATGTAAAATAAAACTTTTTAGTTTTCAACAATTAAACTACAATTTATCAACTATTTCCTCAAATGCAAAGTAATCAGCGATGAAGTCCATTTAATTCACGTGTTCATTTTACATATTTAAGAAGATAAATACAGCAGTCAAGTATTTACATCCATGCAGCACTTTTACATACTTTTAATCACTGGACTCCAAATATTAAATGTATCTTTGTAAAGTACAGGTATGCATTTAAGATAAAAACAGCTGATACAGATCTTCAAGAACGACTGCGCACCAAGTCCCCAAGATAAAATCAAAGTGATCAATCATTCAAACATCCGAAAATTGAAATTTGGAACCATCCAAGAATCTCCAGAATTCACAAAATTGAGTTGGATAAACAGGAAAAAAACTGAGCAGCTCCTCCAATTATTGCCAGAAGAAAAAAGAAAGAGATTTGACCAAGGCGTTGATATCCAGAATGTCAAGAGCGGTTTAGAGTAGCAACAAAACTAAATATTTTTGGCTTTAATTTTTTTTTATTGCTTATTTGATGGGAAAGACAGAAGAAACATATATCAAGACAATTTGATGCCTGTTTATAGCCATAGCTACTTCGCAACACCAAAGACGACTAATAAAACAAAAGCATTTAAAACTTGATGAAAAATGTTTTAACTGCTCTCTGTTATACGATAGAGGCTTCAAAATATTAACTTTGGTCTTGACTCCACAGACTAATGTAAACTAGTGTCAGCAGTTTTTGTGTTTCTCTCCAGACTCACCCAATAGGCCTGGACACCACCAGCTCCACCTGAGGTTCGGCTTGAGACTCCAGGATGATGTTATAAACTTCCTTCATGGTCGCCCCGGGCAACAGCTTCCCGTTCCACTGCAAAACTTCATCCCCTGAAATCAGGTGTCAATGCCCACGTGATTGCTCATCATAACCATAGTTCAAATTATTTTTATGTCAGGTAGGAGCTCCAACTGTGTGTGTGCATGTGTGTGAAGAAACTGGGAGGTTATACAACTTCTTTTATGAGATTGTAACAGTTGAATCAGGACAGCGGAGAAGGTTTGGCATCTACCTGCTCGGAGATGTCCCACAACGTCGGCCAGGCTGCCCTTCTTGACTTTGGTGATGAAGGCACCTAATCTCCCTGACTCAGTGACCCTCCCTCCTACCACCTGGAGAGGTTAAAACACACCGAGGAGCTGTTATTCAAGGCCGAACTCCCAACCGCATGTTGCGCAGACAGCCTCTGACCTTTAGCCCGAGCAAAGCCCCAGCCTCCTTAGGCATGGTAGCACTTCTCTTGCTGAGGGTGATTCGTCCAATTAGATGGTCTCCCTCTTTGGACGGCTGCCAGGTTACAGGATGCTGCAGGATGGAGACGGCACACCTTAGACGGCAGTCTTTGATAATAATAAACATCTGGCAACATAAATCTAGCGGAACCTGCAAGATCATTTTAAAAAAGCTAGACTATAACAGAGATGGAAATAAAGCTTTTAGGATGTGCTACAGCAAGCTAGCTTTAGTTTAATTCAGTGTTTTAAAGGCACACAGCCCTGCATATTTTAGTAATTTCCCTGGTTCAGCAAACGAGATTTCAGTTGATATCACTCCAACTCTTTTTGTAAAAGAGTATGCAACATGAATTTTCTTGACATGCCTCAAAACCAAAGGTCATTGACTTCTTAGATGTTATCATTATTGCAGATCTCGCTTTGCAAAAAAAAAAAAAAAAAAAAAAAGATTATTGGACTGGCCAAAACTCAATCAAAAAAAGTTTAAGGAACTCAGAGAAGATCTAATAAGACCTGAAGATTCACATAGGTTGGAAAAGTCTTTTGGAGCCTTATCCAAAAGCTGCAGCTGCAGATGAATTTGTTCAAACAGTTGTGCCTAATTATAAATTATCCAGATGTGTCAACACTTTGTTACCCTGTGTGGATAGGGGATTGTGTCCCCAGTTAATATTTTTTAAAAATGATTGAAGTTGTTGTATCTTCATTACATCCTGAAAACAGAACAGTTCAAATAAACCATTAAAAGTCCAAACTTAACCTGCACCTCTGATAACCTGATGAGTTAACGCTCCCAAATTTAAATCCTGAACAGCATTGTGTTGACGTAAAAACTATCATAAAAGAAAAACTAAAAGTGACTTACATGCCACCCTGTGGGGTCATGTGGATTGCACTCCCAGTCTCCTGCAACAACAAAAAAACACGATTTCACACACTGAAGACATAGGAGTTAGCTCAAGCTAGCAGCTCCTACCCATGGAATCTGCTGACAGAGAAGGACAAGTTTATTTAATATTTACGTCTGAGATGAGATTAGAATGCATAAAAACAGTAAGACATTTTGAGTCACTATGAATAGAAAAACAAGACCAGATAATTCTCTGGTTTATTCTCTAGTCAATGAACCAGAGAAAGTCTAAAGCTGTTACTCCGATTATTCAAACATAAAATTGGTAACTATACTGACTAAATGATTTACAGTCAGACAGCAGGAGAACTGCATGACGTGAAGTTTTCTTCATCAAATTATGGTTTGGAAAAGGTTGACAATGTTTTATGCAGACAAATAAATGTAAACCGGAGCACTGGAGCAGTTCGGTGACCGCAATGTGTGCAGAACTTCAGGAACAATGTTACAAAAGGAGTAAAACAAGCGTTGTCAGTAGCAGGGAAGCTGTGAACTTAACAAACTGCAACCACCATCAGTAATGTTCTGAAACCTTAACGATAATGCCTTTGCCTATAGATTATTATTGTTATAACACAGGCATTATACTGAGTATAAACCTACAGGTGGGGATGGATCACATGCTAGAAGAGGCGTGTTTTTATGCAAATACATTCACCTTTCATCCCAGCTTGATTAAAGCTTAATCTCAAACAAAAAAAGTAAAATATTCAAATAAAGAGCATTTATTGGGAAAAAGTTAATGTTAGAGAAAAACTATTTTAATAGTAACCACTGGTGCCACAGTTATTGGCAGTCCTTACAATTTCTATAAGATAAATGGAGCAAACATTTTTGCAGTTTCCCCTTTTCCCTGGGCCACATAACCATTCTTCAAAATGGGAAAGACTTGTAAACATTGAAGTCAAGTAGACATTAGTCTAACACTTATATAGTATGATAACTTTGACTAAAGATGCCATGGCTTCAGTTTATTTTCATAAAAATGTAAAATTAAAATCTAAAAGATTTTCATTCAAGACAGAAAAGCAAATGTTGTTGTAAGTAAAAATAAAAGCATGAAGATTATTACAGATATAACAATGTAATAGTATTCCAAACATAGTAGATTATGATACTGCTGGAGGTTTCTTCCTGTTAAAAGATGACTGCTTTTTTCCATTACTACTATTTTTCAGCTCAGGAAAAGAGATTAGTTTGACGTTTATGACAATTTACTAAGACAGACAAGTTTATAAACTGAACTTGTTTTTGAAGAGTAAGTGCAGAAAAAGGAGAATTGGGCATAGAAAATATTTTCTGCTATTTTAAGCAGAATCAAGAAAGCAAGACAAGAAGAATACAGGATTATCTTCCCAAAATAAAAGCCTTCTTTGCCTAAGTTTGGAGTTAAGATGATTACAAACATCTTTTAAGTAAAGAGAAAAGCAATCTTTAATGGTCAGAGCAATAACACTGGGGTTATTGTTACTTTTAAGCAGTTATAATCACTGTACTGGTAACATCTCCCAATCAATCTCACACAGAAAAGAAAAATATTCAAAGACAAAAAAAAAAAAAAGTGCATAGCTGGTGTAATATTTTTAGCAAAATAATACAAGAGTAAAAGTTACAGAAAAGATTACGTCAGAGGTCATGTATGTTGAGTGTTTTATCGCTCCCTTCCTGTTGTTTTGGAGGATGTGAAGGATGCATCTGTGTGTGCACATATGCAGAAACACGCATGTACGTTTTCCAGAAATAAAAAAACAAAACAGACATACTGTGCTGCGAGCGTCTGCATATGAAAGCATGAGTCTGAGTGTTTTCCTGCAGTGATCTTACGAAGATTTACTTGCCTGGGTGCTTCTCTGCTGCCAGCATCCACATCTCAAAGCTGATCTGATCTCAGGCTGAAGATTAAAAAACAAAAAAAAGGCAACAGCTACTCACAGCTACAGGGGCGTATTTAAAACCTGGCCTGACCGGAATTTGGAGAGCCACGGTTAATGGATGTCTCCTGATGATGCAAGTGAATTTAGCATAAAACTGTATTAAAGTTTCAGTTCAAACTCGTGTTAATATTAGACATGGATACCTTAAATATCCATTTATACCTCAAATAAATACACAAAGAAGTTTTCAAATGACAATTTGTTAAGGGAAAAGAGCTATCCATACCAACCTAGACCTATGTGAAAATAGGCAGTTGTCCTCTCAAAATTTGTATTTACCCTGTTAGGTCTGTCTTTTAACTTTTAACAGCACAACTACAAATATAAAACATTAAAAACCTAAAACCTCTCAATCCATAACTTGTCACAAATGGAACAGTTGATCTGACATAATTCCCAACATTTGAGAAACGTTTTATCAAAATTTAACTTGTTTATTTTTCAGGTTAACAAAATCACACTTGCCTGTCATGCTTCCCCTGCAAACCCTTCAACAGTGAGCATTAAATGCTCCAGTGCATTGTGGGATTTGTAGTTTTATTCACATATTAACTTTATGCCCACCAGAGTTGGGTAATAACTAGGAGTAGGATAAACTTGAGTAACATTTTCTATTTATTAATATTTCTAGGAGTATTTTTACTTTTACTTGAGTAATTTTATTTAGTATTTAGTAGTAACATACTTCACTCGCTGTGAGTAACTTCACTGAATGCTCGATTTAACCAAAATTCCACCAGACAATGACCTATTATTTTTTTTGCTAAAGTTTCATATATTTAAAATTTTAAATAGAAATTAATTCCAATTTCTTTTGCCTAATTTTGTTAGTTTGTAATAACGTTATTTTGGTCACTAAAATAAAAAATTTCCACATAACTTTATATTTTGGTCTGTCTGATGATGTAATTTTTAAATATTAAAAAAGAGACACATCTTGTCTTAATAAATACACTCTACGGTTTAGTGCGTGTAAACTAAATTCAGCTTCTTCTTTGTCTATGATTTAAGCTGTTTTTCATAGAAACACATAGCAAGCAGCCCCAGTGGCTTTTAGCAGTTGGTAGGACAGTGACATGACCCTGCTGAACCGAGCAAGGTTAGATAGTGTGTTTTAAAGCAGCCAGATGTACAGCTGGTTATGTGGAACGACATGGGGCCACATGGGGTCAACCCTGGGATTTATGGAGGCCAAACAGCCACCCGATGGCCAAACTGCTCATAATGTTAGACCGCGCCTCCACTGGGCTAGGATGAGAACAATTTAACATGACAAATAATCAGGAAATGATTCATGTGCTAACATGCACTTTCTATAATAATATCACACAGAGTGTAAATTTGACAAAAAGCCTATATTCACAACATGCTGGTTTTCGACGGGAAATATAACATTTTGCAGAGCCTGTCACCTTATTCTGAATTAATATGTTCTGATTGGTTGGTGGCAACCATACTGAATTAATAAATGAATGAAGAAGCTGCTGAGTGCCAACGTTAGAAGAACTCAGAAAATGTTGAGTCGCTGGTTGCCGTGGTGATTTCTGCCTCATCAATGGCACAGGGTGAATCTACAGCACCACGTTTTGTACGGCAAACATACATATGATTTATCTCTCAAACAAGAAATATCCAGTGCATCTATAACATGTAAACCCAAGAGATATTATAGGTTTAAAAAGTCGTTAATTCCAAGTTTTTAAATATATATTTTAGTTTAGTTAGAGTTTAAATATGACAGGAGTGAGTTAGAGGTTAGGTGCACACACTTTGCATTCTGTTGAGTTGAGAGAAAAAAAACATAATGGGGAAAACGCTGGGTGAAAGTTGACAAAAATGCCATTGTTTTAGTGTGCAAATTGCACTTTTGAAGTAAGCCAAATTAACTTGAGTGTGTGGCATCATCAAAGTCTCAACCGAACATCCAATAGAAAGAATAAATCAAAATCAACAAACCTTAAGAATAAAAGTATGAAAAACATAAGAAACTGTCAATTCAGTCAGATAAAGCCCAACTTTTAGAGACCTACTTAAACTCATTCAAATGCCTCAGTTGTTGATAAAGAAAATTGTTGCAGTGTTGTGAAAAGTTTGTAAACATATTGTTGTCAAGAAACACGTTGTAGCATTCATGAATCAGCTGTGACTTGTGTATTTTACACGTATGTTTTTCATAATCACAGAAGAGGGAAAAGTGAGCAGAAAGGCATTACTAAAATAAAATAAGAATCATAAGAAGTAAATCAGACGGAGTCAAGGTGTCGAGGGGATCCATTATGGTGGCCACAGGATCAGGTCTCTGCTGTCAATTTAATTAGCAGGACATCTTCACGACTCGAACCCGGATTAAGTGGAAGATAACGGATGGGCGAACAAATGGGTGATGGAAATCACCACCACCAAGGTCAGAAATCTTTGATTTTTGGTTTTATCAGAAGCTGCACATTCTCATTAAATGTTCTAAACTTAAATTCAGAAAGAAATGTGTCTATTAGTTTACAAAAATACATTACCATCCTTTTATGTTCTCAATTCAAATATCTGTGTCACTAATGGATGGAATATCAAGTCTACAATCACCTAAACATTTTAAACAGATGACTCTGCAGGTTTGTATCTATAAGACGGATTATAACCAATCATGCATCCAACAAACCATCTGCAAACAAGGAAAACGAGACACGTTTACAATTTTCCCTTGACTGTTCAGGTTGCAAACTGTTAGAATATTGGTGAAAGCTCTCTTCAAGGGAACAAGTTACAGCAATTAATAAGGTAGACACAGTTCACAAAAAATGAAAGGGGGAGGAATGGAGTAAAGTAAAACTGCTGAAAAGGCAAAATGAGAAGGCTTTGGATTTTTGCTTAATTTTTTTTAAACAAATTCATCCATATTATTATCAATTCATCAAACAACAAAAACAGAATATTATGATGAACCATCTTTATGTTTTAGATAGAGTATTTTGTAGGATGGGTTATGACAGATATTTCATGTGACTAAACAGAGACTTTAGAAATTTTAACATCTCACCTCTCTCGCTTATGCTTTCGATCTCAGCGTCGTCACAGCTGCTGTACTCTGGTGTAGTTCCACCTTCCTCCTCCGAACTGCTGACAGAAGTTTGTCTCTTCCCCCCGGCCCCCAGCCCTCGTTTGGACTTGTAGGGCCGTGGCGGAGGCGGCCGCAAAGATTCGGACTGGTCGGAGCTTAGCGAATCATTGCGCAGCATGCTTTCAGCCTTGTCTCGCTTGGTCCGTTTCACCCCGGCACCCGGGCTGAGACCTGTTTCAGGTCCCGAAACTGAAGGTACTCTGAGTTCAGGAGGAGGGGCTTTCTGTGAAACGGCCGGTGCCCCGCCCACCGTCCTCTGTCCAGGTCGAGTAGTGTCCCCGACCTCGCCTGTCGCGCTCCCCGTGCCTCGACCCGGCACAGCCTGACCCCTGCCTCCTGAAGGGAAAGGCTCCGCTTGTCGAAGGGGACCCCCGCTGTTGCCCACCTGCTGATAACCGCCCTCCCCTGTCCTTCTAACGCTGGCGCCTCCTCCCACAGGGTCGTGCTCCAGAGACCGCCCCTTTGACAGCTGCCAGCCTTCCTTGCGCTCCCCTCGAAGGTCCCGGTCTATGGAGACCTGGGTCTGCAGCCTCGGATGGCCTGACCGCCGCTCCCCCCGACCCGTCCCACTGCCTCCGCGTCCATTTCTCCTGAGGAGCAAGTGACATTTTGTATTAACCAAAGAAACTAAACATCATTACTAGGATAACTATTTAACCCTCTAAGACACAATGTTGTAATATTAAAACATGTCTATTTCAGACAAAAAAGTAAAATGCTGACTTTCAATCTAAAATATTGACTGAAATCCAATCCAGAACCACACAGCATCCTGGGAGATGTAGGCAGAGGAGAGGCTTTAGCTGCTTAAACTCTCATGGCCAGCCTAGCCAGGTTGGTGAAATCAACTAACTCACGCATGCTATAGTTACCTAGCAACTCACTCACTCTTTGGTTACCTAGCAACAACCTGTTGAGTAACTACCGCAGCAGTAGTTTCAGGTTTAGCCGCCATACCGCTTAGCTATTTAAAAATAACAGAATGGAGTGAAAACTGTGGATAAAACACTAAAGATTGTTCCACCGGTATAGCTGTATTTCCTATATTCAAAACAAAACACTAATCAATAATTATCAATATCAACTGATATGAAACACTTACATTTTAATACGTTTTTCAGCCATATAGTCCAGCCCTAGCAGAACAGATGGACCTATGTAAATTGAGATTAGATCATCATTTACTGGCCATTTATTAAATAGGACCAAAATGATTATAATTTTCTTTTTTACTTTATCACTAAGTTATTTCACATAAATAGCAGAAATTTAGGTCATTTGTCACTGGCAACCAGCGTCATTTTCCTTAACCTCAGGAAAGAGGTTTGGAGATTGCAAAGCGCATTTGAGAAACTTCCTGACAAGTTTTATCTACTGGAAGCCATAAGAATGTGTGGGAGAGAGGATGAATTAAACCCATCTTGTTTGACTTTCCCTACAGAATCTATTCCAGATATTTACCAAATCCAGTTTCAGATAATACAACAGACAAGATTTGATTGATATTATCTGTGCATCCACTTCACCTATTGTTCAATTTGAGAGAAAAGCCATAACTCAAACACATAAAACCTAACATGCAATCCTCTCTGACACTTTTATTGGAAAGCCTCTCTCAGGTTTGGTCCTTTATCTTACCTGTCCCGAGGTGGCTCACTAAGTGACCGAGCGTCTGTCCCCGGCGCGGTCCCCAGCGTACTCGCTCGGTCTTGAATTGTCCCTGTTGAGCCTGTGGGTGCCTGGGAGCGAGATCTCAGTTTATCCAGAGACACTTGGCACACAGACGGCTCGCTGACAGCAGAACCAAGACCGGAGGGCTTCCCTGGGGGACCAGTGAACCAGTCGCCTGGCTTGGTGAGGATCTCCTGCTGCTTTCTGCAGTTATTGCACACCCATATCACCTACAAAACACAGAAGTCAACCATTTGACAATCAGATCATATAAAGCAACATAAGGCACAAGGCCTTACAGAGAACTTTAGATAAGAAGGTGCTTCTGAAACTATGTTGTACTGCAGCAAGCGAAAACAGCCATTTAGTTTTCTACACACTCATCTGAGGCCAAGCCTCAATTGCTGTGAAACAGGAAATGGGACGGTGCACTTCCTAAAGATCTGCAGTGATGCCAGTGAGTCATCCTAGGGAAAGAAATGCTTTTATGGAAGCTTTTTAAGATTGAAATGATGGAAAGCGTACCAGAGAGCAGCTTGCCTCTCCCACTGTGGGCTGCCTTTGGCCACAAAATAAGGAACATGGAGCCAACTGTTAAATTAAAGGACAACAGGATTACTGTCAAAATAATATCTCCATTTCTCTTTCTAATTCTGTCATTGCACATATGCACACCAACTGTACACTGGCTGCAGAGCACAGAGGAGTGTCCAAATTCGTATTTATTTTTTGAAGCACTTATGGTACTTTAATGGCTAATTTGAAGATGAAAAGATGAAATGTTTGCTGTGTGTCCACAATCTATGACAGAAACAGCTACTGTAGAAACACAAGCACTCCTGTTACAGTCATGGTAAAAAGTAAGAACAACGTCAAGGTTTCTGTATTGACCTGTTATTGTTTATTAAACACAGATGAAGATAAAAATGGAAAAGCTGTGTGTGGAAAATCAAATCCACCCCACAATCCAACATCCTGCAGAGGTTTGAGTTTATGTGACTCTCACATCGTTGTGGAGAAGTTTAAGATTAGTTGAGAAATGGCTGAAAAACATATCCCCATATTGGTTTCATATCAGTCGATAAAAAATTATTGATTCGTTTTTGTTTTAAATACCTGAAATCCTACCAAACCGGCGATTTGACCGTTCCTGTTTTAATCACAATTTCCTCTCAAACTCCTTTCACTCCACACCATTCTCTTTAGTTTTAAGTCATTATGAGGCACGGTGGCAAAACATGAAACTGCTGCTGCGCATGTTACTCAACAGGTTGTTACTAGGTAACCAAAGCGTGAGTGAGTGAGTTGATGACACCAACCTTTCTTAGCTGCTTGTGGATGCTTCAGTAGCTCCTCTGCCTACATCCCCCAGAATGCTGTTCAGTTCTGGATTGGAGTTCAGTGAAATTATTTAATATTTTATTGGACGTGTTATCTATTGATGCGTTTATCACAATATATGTTGTTATTGACTTCTTGTCCAGCACTATTTCAGATGTTGCTTCAGTTCATTGATTTGTTTCTGCAAAACTCTCTGAAGGTCCCATCTCACCAGTTTACTCAGATTGAGGTCTGGAATTTGACTTGATCATTGCAAAAATTATTATTATTTCTTCTTCAGCCCTTCTATAGCAATTGTCCTTGTATTTTTGGGATCATTAGTGACTCAGTTTGGACCAGCCTTCAGATGGCTCAGCTCCACAATATTTTGATAGACATTGGAGTCATGTTCAACTCAATGAGTGAAAGGCACCTGGGTCGCGTGACCACCAAATGTTTTGTCGTTCCTTCCCAAGCTTTACAGTTTTGGAAAGTAAAGCTTGCAGATGATGTTTTGTGTGTGCAAAAAGCATGACTTTATCATGGGACATTTTTATCCTCTTCAAGTTTTGCAAGGCCGGCTTCCTGTGCATCACCATCTGATTGTTCTGCTGAGTGGACCTGGACGTATTGAAAAAAATGGAAAATTGAGGCTCAGAGATCTGTGCAGCTTTCTGAGTCAGTGAGGAAGTATAGATGGACTGATGATGTGAGGTTGGGTGCGAAATAAAGATACTGAGAAGTTGAGCCTGAGGATGGGAGAATCAGTTCCACTCCTGCAGCCACCAGGGTTCTCATTACTCCTGAACACTCCCCGATGACTCTTTAAAGAGAGCTAAAATAAAAATACTCATCTCTTCCTCTTTCCATCCCTCCTTTCTCTTTTTCTCCCTTTCTCACCCCTGCTTTCCCCTTCCATTTCTCCCTCCTCCAAATTGCTTTTGATTAAAGCTACAAAAGCCGAGGAGAAAACAGCTTTACACCAACGCAGCTATATTTATCCTGCCAAACACCCCAGCACCACCGGGGAGTGAGCGAAAACATGTGCATACACACACACATAGAGACACTCAACAAAGAAAGCAAAACACCACCTTATGTGGGACGTTATAGCTTTGGTGAAAGCATCCACCAATCTGTGATTTTTCTGCAGCCGGACCAACAAGGTGGACGGCAGCCAGGCCGACAGAGAGGTGCGAGTCTACGGATGCAGGATACTGAAGGCATTCTTCAGGAATCAACTGGAGATTCTTTATGTCCGCTTTGGTGGTTTAAAGGAGCAAAAGTTACTCATCAACACATTTTGGGCTACAAAAACCATAAATCTCGCACAGAAACATGTTAATCTTCACTTTCAGCAAGTCTAAATTGACAAGAGAAAATGACATGGTTAATTCAAAGCACTGCAGAAAGAAACTGAAGAAGAGAGTTTTGTTAACTCTGTGATAGTGATAGCGATAGTCATCACTATCACAATCAGTGATGGTGATGACTATCACCATCACTGATTGTGATAGTCATGTTTTTATTATTTTTGTAAAACTAAACAAATCTATTTCTCTGATTGAATGTAAATGCTGATACTTGTAAACGATACTACTATCTTGCCAGGTCCCGCTTGAAAAAGAGATGTTAGATCATAATGAGGTTTATTATCTAGTTAAATAAAAGTTATTATTCCAGATTTTTAGCAGAACTTTTTTGCTTTATTTACAATTTCTGAGTAAAGAAAAAAATCTATCGCAGATCTGCCTGGAAATCTAACTTAAATGTTTTTGTTTCTGCTTAAATGTTGGAAATTTATATTTTTCAAATGAGAACTAAACAAAATTAAAATTGAATTTGTGAAGGTGAAGATTTCTCCCAAGCAGATACAATCCAAACTGGCCATCAAAATTGCTGACTAAACAGAAATATTGCATCATAAGATTTTTCTATGTTGGAATGTAAGTGAGTTTTTCACTTTTATTTCCAAACTGGAATGAGGAGATCTAAATTGGGGGAAAACTAAAGTACTGTCACCTTGTGGATGTGATGCTACAGTCAAGTCCTGAATTCTGACAACAACAAAAAATCCTACTGTGACTAAAACTGCAGTGACAAAGGAAGTGTGAGCAAAACACAACCTTTAAAAGGTGGGATGTGAATTAAGACTGAAGGTGCTAAAAACACAGAAATGAGCAACAGAGTGCCAGGTAGATACTGTATATGATGTATAGTTAAAAATAAAAATAACTAAGAAAAGGATGATTTGGATGTCCGCAATGCTCAAGAGTCTATAGTTGAAGATTGAACTTTGGTGCTTAGAAAGCACTGAGTGATAATATTTGGAGAGTTTTTCTGATCCAGTAGGAAATACAACACAAGCCAGAGCTAATATATTTTACCCTTATTGAAAGCTTTGTGATGTGACTGAACAAACAGGCAGAGATTTGGAGTAGTGAGCTGTTCCTTTGTTTAAGAGACTCACTCAATCTCATGGTAATCCTTGAATTAGATCACACTATGATGGTGAAACAGAGCTGCTTGACAGCAAGCACACACACACACACATTCACTTAAACATATAAGCTGCTTCTTCACATAAACAAAAAAAACAAGTATGCTGTCAAAAAATATAAGCATATGGGCAATGACACATGCATCCACAAATCAAATGACTGCTTTTTTTCCAAACGTATAACATCTCCAACAGCAGAAGCAATGCATCACATGACCACAGCGGGACAAACCCCCTCACGCCCTCTCGCCCCAAACCGCAAGATGAGTTTATGAGTGAAGGAGAGAACAGTGAGCAAGAGAGAATGGCTTCTCCACAGATGGAAACTAGGACACCGAACCCCTGAGTGTGTGTTTGCTTCCCGCTGCTTCCGCATGCGTTTGTGCATGTTCATCTGCGTAAACGTATCAGTCGAGGAGCATGACTGTGCACAGTTGTCCCATCGCTTCTGAGATACAAATGAATAATCCAGCAGTCGTTTTATAAAGTCTGTTTGGTTGTCTTGTTTCTAGGAAAAGTAGATCATTTGTGACTTTGTAGCAACAGAACTTAGGATTTAGTTAATTCTATTTTGATGAAATGAATAAGGCCTTTATATCAGACAAGCAACTTTAGAAAAACATGTCTTTTAAAAATGTCTGCTGCCATTGAGATTGTATTGAAAATGCAAGTCAATCAGAAAATGGTTTGGAAGAGCAAACCCTCACATTTTTGAAATATGTCACTTCTGATGCACTTCCGTTATAAATAGTACACGTGTATCGGGATCAGTTTTGTGGAATGTACAATGTTCCATCAGGACTCGGTGTGTAACCTTAGTCTTGATGTCACTGTCTTGTTTTATTTTCCTTTTTACCACATCGACTAATCAACTGATTGAGAATTTTCTATAGATGATAATTAACTCAATTAATTAGAGAGTAGTTGTAGAATCTCTGCAGTGTAGATGAGGAAAATAAGTTTAATAGTTTTTACCCATTTAGGGACAAGGCTTGACATTGCAAGTTGGTCTGTTAATTTTTTAATTAACATGAGTCACAAATATATTTACTTCCTCTTGTGGTTAAAATTTAAAAAAAATTATTGAAATAAAAGAAAATCCTTACTTCTCACTAATAATTCTAATTTAAATTCCCCTGTTCACCACAGTCTACATTAACATGCTATATTATGCATAAATCAGTCTTTTAAAGCACAATAATCAGATATTGTGTAGTTGCACTGTGACCCACTATTGTTGCTATTAAGACACAAAGGTTTTGTAGCACTGATGCTTATTGTTAGAATTATTATATTTTGTCATCACTCTTACAGTAGTAGTTTATATTACTAGGCTGTTTTTCATTTAAAGGTGTAAATGAAAAGGAACTTGATGAATTGGAGAAAAGGAACTTGGTAAACTGGGTGTAAGACATAACTAATCTTTTCCTTAACCTCGAGCATGTTGTTGCAGGTGGTGTCTTAGGGTGTATTCAGTCCGGTAGACTCGGTTCGATTGGGGACTAAAATTGCAACATTTGGTACGTTTTCAGAATTGTAGTTCGCATTCAAACTGCACTGAGTAAAACGGCTAAAACTAAATGCACCAAGAACTACTGAAGGAATCGGACACAAAAACCTCTGAAGAGTGCAAGTACTTTTCTGTAAACAAAAATGGAGCTGCGAGGAGTTTTAGTAGTTTTAGGATTTCTATTTTATCTGTGGCCTTTACCTCCTCTTCACTCCACGTCTGACCACAGGCCTTTTTTTTCGCTAATGGTGGAAACGCGCATTTATTTTGGTTGTATTTACCCAGAATGCCCTGCGCAGTAGTCCATTTCCTGCTTTTGGAAAGGTCTATAGTCAGGTTGCATTCAGAAAGATTTTCTACCGTTTTAGAGTCCATTTCAAACGGACCGAGACCTAGGTTTTCAGGCGGATCAGAGTCCGTTTTTTCAGTACATTTTGGAATTCAAATATGCATTCAGACCTCCCCAAAAACTCGGAATTCCTAGACAAATGGATTAGAGTCTGATTCAGGACTCTAATTCTGGGTTGGTCTGAATACACCCTAAATCTTCTTTAGGAGATCTTCCTGAGATACTCCTTAGTTGTAAAACTGTCTGCATGTAGAATTTAGTTTCTGTGTTCCCCCTTCCTTGTTTCAGGATAGCCCTTCCTGCTGTCAAGATCCCTCTCCCACATTCCATTCACTCCCTTCCCTGCTAATAAAAGACAAGCTGCTGCACCAGGATGGCAGAACGCACGGTAAACGGCTTGTAGAAGCTGGTTCTCTGTGGCGTCTCAGCTCTTGTAAGAGTTTGGTTGAAAACTAAGTAAGGTTGTTTGTGGTTCTTTTTATATAGGCTGAGAAAATACCTATCACTTATCAGATGAGACCATTCAATGCTTGTTTCAAAGGATGAAAGGGGACTTCAAAAGGGGCGGGATCAGACAGTAGCATCCGCCAATGGGAGCACGATGCATGGCAGCAGCGATATGCAGAAAAGTGCAACCGAGAAGATCCATAAATCTTGCACTAAGGATGAAAAACTGCCACAAAGGAGATTAGTGCCCACAGCAGCTAATGAGGTACTATATCAGCGCAGCTCAGTGCTCAAAGCAGAGCACACACGCACACACACCATATATATACACTCAACAACACAGGCTCAACTACAGAGAGCTCACACACAAATACAGCACCTCAGCAGGAATAGTCTGCTCAGCTGTCCCAAGCGGACAGTATTTGTACAGTAACCCAAGACATACTGGTCTTACAAAGAGCGGCACACATTTTCTTGCATGTCAAAGCTTTCATACGAACCTCAGAAGTCATATTTACAGCTGAAGTGAGCAACTGGACCACTTAGCGCTGTGGTAATGTTTCATATTCTTTACCGACAAAGAAACAAGTCATCAGCTCCAGCTTCATTTTAATGCTGTTTATCATTCTCAAAAAAATACCTATTTACGGACAGTGATAATTGTATTTGCAGATTTTTTTTCTCCTTTTAATAAATAGAACATGTCACCAGCTGTTAACCATAATGACATTTAGGGAAAGGCTCTCTTTGTTCACTGTTTTGGTTTCATCATCACTTTTTCTTCAAAAGAGATGATAGGATTGAGCAAAAGAAATATTGTCTGCAGTAATAACGGTGTAGTCCACGTCAAGGAATAACTGATGCAAAAGTTGAGCTCTCAGTTTATTTGGACATCAACAGTCCAACTCTTACTTGTGGTCATCGGAGAAAAGATTATACTTAAACTTTAGCGGAATGTATAATAAAAAACATGGAAAACAAATCTTTGGGACATGAAAATGGGTAAGGATTTGACAAGATTCAACACAAACCAGGCGTATAAACACAGAGGAGGGTGACTACTGTGACAAAGATCAGGTGAGACTCATTAACTACATGTGAAAAACTAAGAGAGGATGTAATAGGAATGATACCTAACTAACCAAAAGTGAGCTCTAAAAAAACAGCAAAATCCTAAATTAATAACAAAAAAATCACAGAAAATCAGAACTTGAAAGAAACTAAACTTCAAATCCAACAAAAAAGGCAAAAACTGTTACGGTTACTATTCTGACATTGTAACTGCATGATGAACATAAGACTAAAGAGAAAAAAAATTTAAATT
The DNA here is from genome assembly GCF_001444195.1 of Xiphophorus couchianus. Classification (NCBI taxonomy): domain Eukaryota; kingdom Metazoa; phylum Chordata; class Actinopteri; order Cyprinodontiformes; family Poeciliidae; genus Xiphophorus; species Xiphophorus couchianus. The sequence continues at coordinate 20,044,116 of NC_040249.1, forward strand.
TGACAACAAAACTGTGGACATCTCACATCTGTGCACCACAGTCTGTTCTTTTCTGTGCATATAGACACAAACTGGGGTTTTTCTGTGTGTGTGTGTGTTGTTCTCAAAAGGGTGTGTGCAGCAACAACTGAAAGAGAGATGACACCCTTAAGGCTAGTCAATGAGAGACGGACGTGAAGACAGATACAGCTCGCAAGACTGCCGATCAATAGTAATCATGGAGTGGTGTGGCATTAACAGCAGATGACACATCGCCCAGCCTTTCTGCTGTGCAAAACCCTGACACAAAACGGCACCAAGCCATTAATCCCTCTGGACCTTGATCAATAGTTACACATTTACACAAGCATAAAGGCTATAGAAGCATGTTTGGGGATTCATTGCTCATTTATCTTATGGTTCAAGACTAAGTTTTGCCACAGATGCCAGCAAATTGTTAAAAGCTCATCCTTTCACCCAGCCCTGCGCTCCTCTGAACCAGCTGAAGAAAGCATGAGAGACTGAGTCTCTGACCCCGTAAACAACCCCCAGGGGGCAAAGGTTGGGATATATAACTATGTTAACATGATGTCCAGTTAAGAAGATCTTTGTGATAAATGAATGGGTTAAACATCTAGGAATACTTGAAAGTAGGCGTTTACTGACAGAGCAGAAGTGGATAACGGAAAACTTATTGCTGAAAAATATCAATGTCGGAATAGACATTTTATTGTGCTGTCGAATGTTTCAGAAAATGTATCTCTTACTTGATATGATTGCTTAAACTCTCCATCTAGTAGTTTCATAAAATACAATTCCACTTATTTTTCAACTATTTAATGGATCGCTGGTGTCAGATTTGAGCCTTTCGCATTACGTGCATGTCAAATGTACCAAATCAGCACTTTTTAGTAGTGGTACTTTCTGCTTCCCATACAGACCTTCACAGAAAGGTTTAAGCTCAGATCAAATTCAGTTCATGCTGCAGAGAGCCTACGTGATTTAGAGATTAGATGTTTTAGCAACCATGCTTCTGTGACATCAATACATTTTATGATTAATTATTTCATTCAATTTCATTCAGTAAATTGAATTTATTAATGTCAGTACCATCTCAAATTAAAGAACTGTTAAGTGAGAGTTCGTTTTATTCTTTTAGCACAAATTCACTCAGTTTCTCACCACTTTTCATTACCATTGAGAGTTTAGTTTTTTTGCAGTGAAAAAAGCATCCTGAGCAACTTTTCAGCAGTGCTGCAAGGAACGATTAATCATTCCTGCAGTAATTTAATGAAGCCATGTCAAACAGTAAATCAACCTGTTTTGCTGTCTTGCTATGCGGCCAGAGCTACATAAGGCCCCATTTCTGCCAAAACTATTCACTTTTGGAGCCAGTGATTGCTGAACCAAGCTTCAGCAAGGGAGTGGGACTGCTATGTACAGCACAACAAAGCAATCCTGGAGAGCAATGTTGTTCAAGCCGGGCCAGGAATCATCAAAGTGCCCATTTGGCAGCTCATTTTAAGGCAGGCAGCCAAGGCCAAGGAAGGTTCTCAACCTGACACAAGTATAGAAGTAGAGGAAGGTGTTAAAAGCATGTCCGCTGGGTAGACTGCTCTACCCAGCGGTAGAGCAGGTTATTTGGATACTATGGTATCCAAATAATCCTGATGTATCATTTTCTTATAGTGTTGCTTAACCAGGGTGCAGCTGTGAGAAAAATATACACCTTTCACATCTGGGGTTTTCTTTTTCCTCCAGGTTTAGGTCAATTATTTAAGTACTTTCCTCAAGAATATATATTCAGATTAAGACAAAATGGAAAAGATACACATAAACAAACAAGTACACCAACTAATAAAATCGTTTGTAAAATTAAAAATTAAATAAGAGCTGCCTGTTATCTTAGATTTTAACTGTTTTCTTGTAGATTTTTCTGCAGTTTGGGTCAATCTCCAGCTGTCAGCTAAATGGTTCCACATTTGACCCAAGAATCACTTCCTATACAGAAAAGTTCTTGATCGACTGTCAGGTGCCAAGATCCAAGCCCAGATCATCAATCTTCCCCCACAATGTTTAATACTGTAGTTGATGTAAGTTTTCTTTTGTACTGACATGTTGTGTTTTCTTCTCTCTCAACATAATGTTGTAGTTCACTTAGAAAACATGATTGTTAGGAGAAAACAGACTCTCCTGTTCAGTCTTTCTGAACTTTACGCATCAACATGCTAACTAAGACAAGTTCTATAGACATTTTTAGTACATACTCTGTAACTTGGAATAGATTTGTTAGGATTTTCTGAATATTTTCTGTGTATAGCAACTGACTTCAAGTTGTTTGGAAATTACTTTACAAACCCTTTGCAGATTAATAGGCAGCAACAAAAGCTTGACTGTTTGATTAGCAGCAATAGGGGTGTACACTGTATTTTTTAATAAATGACAGTGATGATCTGTTGTGTGTTTTCATCCATTTGAGGTCAACCTTGTAGAGCCTTTTAAATACTGGATTAAACTTATCATGTTCTGATACCTAAAAACCAAGAACTGAAAGAGGGTTTCCTTTCCATAAATCTCTCTCCAGCATAGTAAAGACATTTCTGTAGCTCAATCTACTCAGATTTGTGGGATCAGGTTATCATCAAAACAAATAGTTTGCCAATGATGAGTGACATTTAGCCTTTTGCATTCACACAGGGAAAATAGCGAGGAACATGATTAAAATGTCAAAAGGTCAGATTTCGTTGCAAAAAATAAACTGTCTCAAGAGGGAAGTTAATTGATTAGAGGCAACAGCAAACCACCGGATCGGAGTCGTTGTCTCAGATCAATGAAGCAGTGCTAACCGTGTAGGAGACCTCATTCTGCCCGAACCACCTGGATCTCCTGCCCTGCAGCGAGGATGACGGCGCTGTCGGCCTAATCCTCTGGAACAGCAGAGTCCACACAAACAGACTGCAGCCAGGAGCATGGAGATCTCTGCAGCCACTACAGTCAAAGCTGAGAAAGTTTGTAGCAGCGCTCTGAGGCTAAAGGATTCAGCTTTTAAAAGCTGAACTGGAAATGGAGCATCTTGGTCAAGAAAAGGACAACAATGACAGTCATCGAGTCTGAAACACAGAGCTGCCTTCTCTCCATTCAGATTTTATCCTTACCGCTACATTTAACGCAGACACATTCTCCTAGAAAGTCTCTCTAATAACAAACTTGAAGTTTAGCAAACAGCATTAAAAAAATAGCAATACCTTATTCGTCTGTACTCAAATAATGATAAAGTTTGAAAGGAAATCTCCTCTGAGCTCCTATCATGAAACCAGCATACTTTGCAACAAAACAAGTATTGCCATCAAATATTTCTGGAAGGATACATTTACAGTATATTGCTTGTAGTGAGGGCAATGAACATAAGAAGGGACATGGGTTACAATATACAAGTGAACATGTTCCAGGTCAAAGAGCCATGAGGTAAACAGCACTCACCACTTTGTCCTCCTGAAGCCCGGTCAGTCAGGCATGCAGAAAAAATAGAAAGAGAGTAAAAAATGTAAGTAAGAATGAAATAAAAGCATAGAGAACTCTTACTTCCCCTGCCAGGAATGAACTGCGTAATATGGTGGCTTGTGAAACCATTCATACACATTTTGTCATGATACAGCCAGAAACTTCTATATTTTATTCTCATTTTTGCAACATAGCTGGTTTGGTCCATATTAGGGTTTATCCATCTTCCTAAGAACAACTTCCCTGTCCCTGCTAATGAGAAGCATCCCCACAGCATAATGCTGCCATCACCCAAGTGCTGAAGTTTTTTTTTGTCTCTCCATTCTTTCATAAAAACTGGATTGGGAGAGTGCCCATATGAATTTATACTGAAATTAACTTACGCACAGAAATAGATTACTTCCAAATTCTGTTATTTCTGACAGCATTTAGATACAACGGTTTTCATTTAGCGGTATCAGAGTAGAGAGGGCTGAATATAAATATCAGAGGTCAGACTTTGTTTTTGTTGTTTTTTAAATCAAGCATGCTGAATGTTGGAGCTGTATCGCTCCATTGTGGAAAAGCATCGCTGCTTTGCAGCAAGAAGGGTTCAAATCCCAGTCAGGTGTCATTCTGTAAATTCTAGGTACTCCGACTTCCTCCCACAGCCCAAAAAATTACTATTAAGTTAACCGAGTAAAGTGTCTTTAGCTATGAGTTTGTGTGTCTGTGTAATTGTTTGTATTGAATGTGTCTGTATTGGTGACCTGGACCCCACCTATCGACCTTTGACTTCTGGAGATAGGAACGACCCAACCAACAGAAGCGCTACCAACTGTGCCACCCATGAAATCAACACACTGTCACCACAGCAAAACCTCATCCAGTTTGAGTATGTTTATTTATTTAGAATGAGGGACTTCAAAGAGTTTGTAAATGACCTTATTACCCCTGACAGATTGATAGGTAACACTAATTGGCTTTGTGCTAACATACAGATTCTTGCTATAAACCACCAAATTCTCTGCTTTTGTAGAGGTGACGATCAATTAGTCAAATGACGATCAATTAGTCAAATGTTTTTTAGTGACTGTATTCAGAATGATGAGGCTTAATTTGCCTTGTCTATGGTTTTATCTTCCTTGTAGGCGTGTTGGTTTGCTAAATTTGCTCTCCCAGTGGTTGCAGCGGCTTCCGCCACCTGACTGAACCCCACAGCTGAACACTCCCGACAACTAATTAGGATGTACTTTTAGATGTGTGTGTTTGTGCCTTTGAGAGGTCATTAAATGCCACACCGGTAATGTGGGGAAGGAGGCCAGACACAGACCGTCACTTCTTTAAAAAGAAGACTCGCCTCCTGTTCACACACACACAAACACCCCGCTGTGTTGCTTATAGGGCACCTCCGGACCCCTGGGAGACCAAGACAGAGTAGTAGACCACCCCCTCAGTCCAAAGCTCAGCCTAATGCCCAATTAACCTTTACCAGGCCTAGCTCGGGTCACACCGATTCATGCACAGCTCACACATGGGTGGAGGCATGCAGAAACACACACAGTTCTTGAATGTGGTATATTTTAACCACGGTGACACACATACCGCCACGGCTCATCACCTCCACCTGAGCTCCAACACCTGAGGCCCAATCCGATGTACAGCATTTTGATTTTGTGAACAGCTGTGTGTCTTTACAATGCCCCTAAAACAAAACAATGACATTTATGAACCTGTTCACCTTTTCGCTGTGTACTATATCCCAAGGCAGAATGTTGTTTTTTTTTAACTTACAACTGATAAAAAAAAACTACTAGTGTGTAAATCTTAATCTTCAACATTTCTAAATGTTGAAGATTTAGACAGACCGACAGGGCCGGCCTGACAGACCGGCCCTGGTCTGTCAGGGCCGGCCGAAGCCTTTCATGGGCCCTAAGCAGATTTTCACTTGGGGTCCCCCATACCAAAATGTCAATACCGGATTTTTTTGTCATTCTTGAACTACTCTATATGTAAGATGTCTATTAACATTAGCATCTTTTGTAATTAGCTTACACGATTTTAACCTTGCAAGAATAGTAATCTAAAGACAAAAATATTTGGATTTTGAACTGCAGAGCAGTATTTAAGTGTGCCACATTATTTTAATTATTTGAAAATAACATCAGTTAATACACACAAAGTTTATAGTAACAAGTTAACAAGTTTGATATCTTATCCTAACAGTGGCAGCAGCCAACACCAGGAGGAGATTAACCTTTTATTTGTGTAACAACTATAAAAATATAGAAATTGTTTTTCAATGTGTAATACTAGCATTTTGTTTTTATAATTCAATGTCATTCTAAATATACATATATATATATCCATCCATCGATTTTCTGTACACCCTAGTGGGGTTGGGAGGGGTGCTGGTGCCTATCTCCAGCGAACGTTTCGGGTGAGAGGCGGGGTGGACCCTGAACAGGTCGCTAGTCTGTCGCAGGGCAACACAGACATGACAAACAAACAACCATGTGCACCCACACTCACACCTAGGGAGAATTTAGAGAGACCAATGTACCGAACAGTTATGTTTTTGGACTGTGGGAGGAAGCCGGAGTACCCGGAGAGAACCCATGCATGCACAGGGAGAACATGCAAACTCCATGCAGAAAGACCCCGGGCCGGGAATCAAACCCAGGACCTTCTTGAGTCATGGCAGCAGTGCTACCAGCTGTGCAGCCCCCACTGTCATGTTTTATACAAATAAAGTCAAAATAGAAAAGCAGTGTGTGACCATATAAATACACCCTGTAATCCAGGACCTTGTAAGTAACTGTAAGCCCTAAAGGAGGGTGTATTTTCTATAAGTGTATTTGTGAAATGTTTCTGTTTTTATATCAGAATGAGCTCTTCATATTATGGAGCTCCATTGTACCTTTACAAATTAACAAGACCCTCATCAGTTATAATTATTACGGGGGCTTGTAATTTGCAGCTTCGCCACCAGATGCCACTAAATCTAACTTCCACTTAAATCATAACAGGTTTTGTTAAACAAATTATTTGCGATCAGAATGAAACGGAAAAAGCATGCAATGTTTCCAAGGCAAACGAAAATTTCAGTCAACTTTCATGGTGGTCATTATCATATCACAATAAAAGCAGCACAAGCAAAACCTTCTCTCACCGTATTGGACCGCAGGGACACTCTTCCCCCACAGCGAGCGCAGAACTTGGTCTGGCAGTACGAGCACAGGTTCCCGCAACCATCCGCAAACTTGGTCTTGTGGCAGATGCCGCAGGTTGGCGCGTCGTCCCGATGAACGGCTGAGCCCGCCGCCGCCGTGGCCTGCCGGATCACTGTCTCCCGGTAGCTGGAGAGCTGCTGCTGGATACCTCTGGGAGAGAAAAAAACACCAGATAGAAGCATGAAGATTGTTTTATATGTGACTGCAGGATTTATATTAGAACTAGAAACACTCGATAAAGTAATGGTTCAAGTGTTTCTTTAACGTAAGGGTCGATTTAAAGGTAAATAATAATCTATTTTTCATTCATCTGTGCGCTTTCTAATGGCTAGTCCGCAAACAGCGGGGGAAAGAAATGCCCTTTTCGGTGTTTTGGTCTTTAATCCGCACAAAAATTCCCCTTAAAATCACAAAAAACAATTATTTCTAACAAATCCTAATTGTTTTGAGTGTGTGTATGAGAAAACAAAGATTTAGGGTCCGCCGCGTAACAATCTATCCACATACTTGCTTAGATATGACCCCACATCGAGATTGTACTGTGCCTTACAAACTTTATATCCTAACACACAACTTAAAAGTTCACTTCCTGTCGTCATTTACTAATTCTTAACAGGACGACGTTGTTGTTTTTAAGCATTCTGATTGGCTGACGGGTTTTATCTTTGCGCAACACTGCCTCCTGTGGGTGTGGTATGTTTAAAACAATACTGGGCGGGAAGTTTGTGTGGATTCATGTGGATGAAACTGGGCTCAAGCTTGTCTTCATCAGACTAAAACACACTCTCCTGCATGGTTGAATCAAAAGGTGGTCCAACAAAGTATTATTATTATTTTTATTTTCTTCCTTATAGTATATTTTGTTTTTCAGTTGAATTGACCAGGAAATAAGTACATTTTTCTGAAAAGTCAGTTTTGGAATGATTTATTATGGTCTCACAAACACCTTCCATTTTCAAACTGGTGTGTACACTTTTTAGAGCTGATGTGAGTAACTTAATACAATATACATGCTAATATATTTCAATAAACAACAACAACAAATAACTGGAAGAGTGAATAAGACCATTTTTGGCAATTGTCAGTTCATATCTAAGTTCCATGCAATTAGTTCTGTGTATGAAATTGTTACAGGCCGCGTTGCCAGCACAAGAAACTCCTCAAATCAATATTTCAAAGGGGGGAGGAGGAGTATTGGTTTTATGTGGCGTTACAGTAAGCTGATTAATTGGATTTCACGCCGTGGAGATAGGAGAGTGAATACAGATGGGAGGGAAAAGAGAAAGGGAAAGGAAGATGACCGTAGCAGCAACTCTTCAAATTAATTACAAAAATACTGAGGTGACTAAAAGAGACTGAAGTGACTAAAAATCAGAGCTCAAGCCAAACTTTCTGACATGTCATGCAAAATATATGAGTCTGTTTCACTAATCTTTCTTGCTTCTGAAACAGTCTTTAAAATCACTTTAATAAATAAATAAGGCAAACAACCAGATCTGAGTCATTCCATGTCATATTTAAGTAATGTTAGCTCAAGATGAGGACTTGCTTATGATTATAAAATAGAGAACTAATATAATTCAATGTTTGAACACATCAAGACCCCACTCATCTGAATGCAGATGGCTATAAAAGCTCGACTTTGTCTGAATCTCACAGTCGCCGTCGTTGTTGGGTACTTACAGGCTGGGGCTCTGCGGTGCCGACTCCTCGCCCATCAGCTCAGCCAATCAAAACTACAAATCCCAGCAGAGGTCAGAGGAAAGAAAATCCAACATCCAGCTGTTTGCTCCACTTTTCAGCATCGCTGCTGTAGTCATAAGAAGCCAAACCCTTCCTGTAAACGCAGCTTTCAGAGACGCCAAGAACCCAACGGGTAAAATACAAGCTACCCGCAGAAGAGTTAACACCTTACTTGGACACACACACAAACATTTGTTACACTCTTACATGACTAATACAGACACACACAAAAAAAACAAAATGCAAACCTGTAAAACCCACACAGGGATGCACGCTTCCTGGGAGAGATAAGGTCACAAAGAGGTGACCTGCTGCTGCAGCACAGCAGGAATCACTTCCTGATCCATGACTCTCGCTGAGTATTCCCCAACTACCGGCTCTGCTCTGCTGCTAACAGAGTTAACCCTCAATAAACTGCAGGCCTGATATTTGGAACCTGTGTGATTGACTATATGTTAATGCTAAACTGACAAATATTACATGGGTTCTCCTCCTCATGAAAAAGCTTTGACCAGAGCTGAATCTGGTCCGTTGGTTTGTTGCTGTGAAGCCTCGTACTTACTTTGTTGTCTCAGAGGCGCTATGCTGATGCCATGGCTTTAATCCAAAATGGCTTTTTCTAGTATTAGGCCTAATAAATCCACTGCGGCTGGATGTAAGTAAAGTCAGCCATAGAGGCAGTGAGGCCCTTCCTCAATGTCATTTTCTGCTTGGGTTCATTGAGTACGTTTATTATTTCCAAAACTATTTGCTCCATCTCTGCTGTTACAGTAAAACCCCTACTGAGAATAGCCATAAAAAATGTCACATTTACCAATAAAAAGTGTGGCTGAAAAATGCAAATTGAAGCACGTTTGCACCTAAAAGAAGGGAGAATCTCTCCTTTAAAGAGGGAACTTCAAGTATTTTAATGTTTCATTTATAAATGATGGCAGGTTGGAGTGAGAAATGGATAACTAGCTAGATAGCTAGCAAACTAGCTAGCTGGATGAATGGATCAATCAATTGATTGATCAATGATTAATAGATACCTCACAGGGGCCTTTGAACACCTAAGGTTTTGATAAAATAGCAACTAAATAAATTAAGTTTGGCTTTGGCAAAGTTACGGCTAGAACAGGGGTCTAAAACCTGCGGCTCAGGAGCCATAAGTGGCTCTTTGGACCTTCCACAACAAGGCTTAATACCTCTGGCTTTGGAATCAACTGTCTTAAATACAAACTTATTAACTAATTTTAATTTAAGCTGTTTTTGTCACGTAATGAATTGGTTTTCCGAGACATAATGACACTTTCAGATCTATGTTTTTGTCATTAAGTTGAAAACAATGTACTTTTTTAATTTCCATTTGCCATAAACTTTCAAAATCCCACAGGAGGGATTGTATCCATTTTCCTTTCTGCAAAAAAATGTTTTTTCTTCATTTCAAATTCTAAATACAGAAATAGAATGAGGTTGTTTAAAAATTACAACAAAAAGACAGTAACGTAGTTAGTGGAACATCAGAATTTGTAAGCATTAAACCTTGGTTTAAATTGATCTAATGATTTTAAAGTAATTAAGGTGTTGTGTAAATGTTTGTAAATTCATTTAGAATGTTTGGTTGAGAGGCACAAGATGGAATATATGAATGCTGAATGTATTTTTATTATTGTGTCTGACCACAGATGGAAAGTAGATTTAAGCTAAATCTGGTGTGAAGCACACTAAATAATAAAACAAAACAAAAATGATTTGGAATACCAAAGTTGAAGGAGGGATAGCCTGGTCGCCTCAGGCTATCATTAGAACATCTTTAGAAAGCCCAGAAAGACTTTACTTTTCAGATTACTTTTATACATTGTTATGCAGAGAGACTTCTGTTTTTGCTGCCAGAAAAGGAATTAGGACAAATGTAGAATCCAGGAAGACTACTTCCAGAACAGGAACATTTAGGTTTTTTTACTACTTAGAAACTGTGGAGTACTTTTACAAAATTAGAACATACTGAGAAAGTCCAGACGATACCTACTCACTTGTACTTTAGCAACCCAGAGCAGGGATTAGAACAAACTTAGAATCCAGAAATATTACCCAACCAACTCAGAACAGGAATCAACACTACAGTATTACATTCTCTTTCTTTTGCTCTTGACTTTCGTTTGTTATTTTGTTTGTATTTCCTTATTAATCCATGTACAGCACTTTGAGTTGCCTTGTTGCTGAAAATGTGCTATATAAATAAAATTACCTTACCTTACCTCACGGGTTAGCTGAGGACTCATCTGTAGGCTAATGCTATCAACGAGAGTCTATCCTGTCTCTTTTACCAGCTGTCTGCAGCTGGTAAAAGTCAACAAAATAAAACAGACAGAAAAGATATTCTAACACTGCAGCAAGTTCCAGTTAACAATGTTTAGTTGTGTAAAGGCTCTTTCCGATGCTTGCTGTCTAAAACTGACAGAAGCAGGAAGTACGTCAAGTACCTTTCTACAAATTAGTCAACCACAACAAGCCATCAAATCTTCTGCTGCAAGAAGCAGCTGGTTCTTGCAGCATATGCAAAAACCAGAAACGTATGGTTTGAGGGTGGCTGCAGATTTTTATTAGGATAGAGGGAAGGGAATGGAAGGACGGGGAAACGCATGAAGGCCAACATCAGAAAGAAAAATACACAGAGACAAAAAAACAGAGCTCATTAAAGAAATTCGGAAATATTATATTCAAATGAAGCCACAAGGTTAAAGCAAAGTGAACATAATTCCTCAGCTTCTTGCACAAGCATAGAAACAAACCTCATCATTTTTCCCAACAAAATCTTTCACTTGCTTGGAAAAGCTGCTGCTTTATATACATTTCAGACAAAACCTTCATGATTCAACATTTAAAGTGTAAAGAAGCTGGGAAAGTTTGGTCCATGATGATGCAAAGTGGCGTGTGTTACAATCAGAAGATAAACTTTAACAAGTCTTCTGCATAGAAATTATATTCCATATTTGAGTGTTGTATTCTAGCTGGCATATTTACATTTTTGAATTGCTAAATATGTCTGAGAACAGTAATGCTGGATTTCTTTTGGCTTTTTGGAGAAAGTCAATAAATCTCTTAAACAAAGAAGAAACAAAATGTTTTTTTTTAGATTGCAGGAATTGGTTTACATTTTGCAAACCTAGCACTACTTAATATACAACTGAAACCAGAAGTTTACATACACCGAATAAAAAGACATCCTCACTGATGTCACTTTATATTTACACCCATGGAAGCAATCCCAAGGATTACTAATTAAACACTGATCAATCTAAAAATGAAGGCAAAAAAAGGAAATTAAAATGATTTTGGCTACCTTTGCATCATATTATAGAAATCAGTGTGTCAGTGGTGATTTTTTTAAAACTATATCTTAATGTCGGTTGTAAGCAAATGTTCTCTAATTGAAGTTTTGCATGTGATTATGTCATGAAATGCGGTGTAGATGGTGGTGAGACAGACGCTGTAGACCCAGGTAAGATGAAAATGATGATTTTAATGATGGGAAAACACAGTCTAGGAACGGGCAGCACGGCCGAGCTGAAGCCAGGGCTCGCAGAGTTTGTGGCAGAAAGGAAAGAGATATATTGGGTTCAGGATATTAAGTGAGTTTGAGGGAAAAAATACTGAAGAAGATAGATAGAGATGCTGTGAAGAAGAATGGGAGAGCAGAGGGGAAGAGCTTCTGCAGGACGTTTATAGAGCCGTGACAGAAACTGCAAATAGCTGTAACTCAAAGCTGGACAGAACCGAGACCTTTTAGTGGCAAGGACAGGCCAACATGACACACAGGGCTTTCACTGTTGTTATTTTATTATTTCAGACTTTCTCTTTCAGTCTTAAGTACTACAAAGAAAAAGATCTGAACTCTTGGAGCGTCTACTTTGAACCAATTATGGAAAAACAGCATTTAGTTTTTAAGGTTCACAAATCTGGAACAAACTTCCGGTAAACTACAAAACTGCTGAAATACTGAATTCATTTAAATCAGGGCTAAAAACTAATTTATTGAGCGTCACCTTTGATTTATAATAAGTGGAACTTACATTAACTTTTCATTTCTTCTCTTTATCTTCTTTTTTGTTTGTTCTTTGTTGATGTTTTTATCTTGCAAAGAAACTCAAACTGTCTTATTCCTGAAATGTATTATACAAATAACATGATTCTTGCCCATTATGATTGATCTCTCCCTGCTCTGCATCCATGGAGCCTCCTTTCCAACTCCTCTGGGATTTAAGGTCATAGTTCAGGTGTCATTTGTGCTTATGAGATGCTGCTGTAAAAACTGTAAAAAAAAAAAAAAAAACCTTGTTGCCATGGTGATGAATAACAACAACTGTCCGAAAGTGAGAATGTGTTGGAAATTAAGGGCAAAAATCCTTCCAGCTGCACAGCATCCAAAACCAGACAGAATAGTTGTCCAAACATGAAATTCCTCAATCAAGGACATTATGAACAAACTTCAGGATGCAAAAGAATTTAAATTTGGGAGGACAATACAATACAATACAATTACACACCAGACTAGAGATTTGTATTTGTTAAAAAAAAATTGGGGAAATGATCTAATTTGTGTTGACGTGTCAACTAAGTGTAAATATGGTCATACACAAATAAAAATGTTCCTCAGGTGTGAACATTTTGTAAATCACTATTTCTCACATTTGTGAAAATACAACCAAAAAAAAAATCATTCAAGTAATGATGACTTTGGCACATAAATATTTCTTTTTACTTCAGCTGGTGATCCCAGTTTGATGGAGATTAAACATTGCAATGATACGTCAAACAACCAGAAGCAATAGTTCAATTTGGACAGATTTTTCAACACAAACCAAAATAACCAGCTGTTTATCCTTTACAAGCTATGCGTAAAATATTTCAAAGATTCAAAGAACGTAGCTAATCCTTATTAGCCACCGCAGCGTTTAAAAAAAAAACTTTGCACATTTATTTGACCCAAGAAAGGTGCCAGCAAACCTTTCCTCCTTAGCTACCGATTTACTTAAGTCTTAAGAACTGGATTTGATGATCACACAAGGACGCTGCTTCGGGCAGAGAAAAGACAATGATCTCACAATGAGAACATATTTCATACAATAGCCAAAAGCCATTTTTCATATTTATAAGACATAATTTAAGCTTATATATTCCAGAACTAGCACGGGGTAACTCACTTCTAACCAAGCACTGTATTTGAAACATTAAAGACACGAAAGCAGCAAACATCGATACTGTACAATTTATTTATTCACTCAGCCAGAATCTAGCCTAAGTTAGTATGTTTTGTATGAACTAATATGATATAATTTGACACAATAAGTTGAGCCTATCTTTAATGATCATTATGGGACGGATTTGAACCAAAGACCTTCTTGCTGCAAGGCAACAGTGATGCGAATTGTGCCACCATGCAGCCCAGTTTGCAAAAATACTACTATTCTTGTCAACATAATCATTGTAAAAATCTTTATTACTGGCTTGGAGGAATCAAACTGCTCTTACTGAATGTTTCTACAGGTTGGAAGGACAACCAACCATCACCTTAATCTTTAGAGATCATCTTAATAAATTAATATTACAGGAAAAGTGGTTCACATCAACTCAATTTGCCTATGAATAAGTTAAAATGATCTTCTGGCAATCAGCATTAGTTTTATAGACTTCAGAAAGTAGATTCTGACATTTGCAGATCTGTTTTTTTCTCCCCCGGTTGGGCTTATTAGAGCACACCCATTTTCCTAATGTCTGGCTAACACAGCGCATCAAAGATACCACAGAGAAATGTTTCCCAGAGCAGCAATCAATCGATTTTTTGAGAAAATTTAAGATGAATAAAAGTGATCAGCAGTTGATTTGAGGCATGGCTCATGTTTTAATCTTAAGAACACAGAGATCACAAAAAGCAATGGTGATCACTCTGGCATCCCCAGGAGAAGGAAGGACTTCCCTCAAAATGAAAACCCAAATGCAGATTAATTTACAGCTGAAACTAAATCCACAATAACTACATTTCCTCTCACTTTGTCAGCCATTTATGAGGTAAATTAATTTGCAGTAAAACTTTTCTATGCAGCACAAGATACAGTATTACTTATTGTAAAACATTTTAAGCAGATTTTCCAGTTTATTGAAGACACTGTTAGTTTGAGCCAATAATTGTTACTGTGTGCCCACTCCATCTCACCACTTTCTAACAGGCTCACAATTAATTTGCTTTCCAATCTCCCAAAATAGCTTTGGACCCTCCTCCGCCACAGCTTGTCTCCTGCATTAAAGTGTGCACTTATGCTTAAAACACCTCCAAAACATTAAAGATCCCCCTTACTTGACGTGACAGTTAATGGGTCTAAAAATAAGGTAGATAAAATAGCTGAGTCCTGAAGTCCTTGAGCGTCGTTGTTGTTTTCGGGCCAAATGTTGGCGCTGCCTCTTCCGGTCCCGGCCACTCGTGAAGCAGAGCGGCACCGGGTTGGGAACGGGAGCCAGCTCCCTCTCTTTCCCTGTGGTGACTCAGGCCTCTTTGGCCGAGTATGAGTCACTCCTCCAGTTCCGGGATCGATATTCAAAAAAGCAGGCAGACATGAATCAAATAACAATGAGCAGTTTCAGAGAAAATCACCTCGCAGCCATTAAGAAATTAAGAGCTCCAACTTTTCCGTCTCATTAGCAAGCAGCAAGTTCACTTTTGTCCCCCTGCCACGGACTTCACCACGTCCAATTTTCAAACTTATCATGGTGTCAGCATTGTATGTTTCTTCCTACAACCTAATTTTACTCCTGTTTCCAATCTAGCACACACGCATATATATACAAACGCACACATGATGCGGACAGGTCATCTTGGAAATTGATTGAGACTCGCCAAGTGTCCCATAATAGATGAGTATTAAAAAAGTTTCCTCCCTCTCGTACTGTCTGTGAAATTGAATGGAAAGTAAAATGTGAGCCAGAATTAGAAACAGGGATCTGGTCTGCAGCAGCTGTGTGTGCGTACAGAAAAGGTGTTTGTGGAAATGCAATGCAGAGCCTCCTCAACTCTTTTTAACACCTCATTATTTGCAGAAAACAGTTTGTCGCCTCTGCAGGCTGATAGAAATCTTTGATGACTCAGATTGTTATTAAAATGTCTCCCATACTGGACAGTTATTGATAAATGCACATCACACTCAAAAAAAAAACTGCTTCTGTCTCTTTGAGGTAGGACAAAATGAGTTTCTGAAGCAAAGAAAGTACAGTGCATTCAAAATATTACAAGGATATACCTAATTATGGTCACATAGGTTGGAAAAGAAATAAAAATATATATTTTTAACATACCTTTGAAAGAATGGACAAAAGGCCCTGAAATGTGTGTGATAAATTAATAGAACTAAAAAATTGATTTCAAAGAAACATTCCTCATCCCTTCCTTATTTGGCTCCTCAACTTTACTCTTCAAGTTAAATCCCTGAAAAATATACCTAATATACAACAACATAACAAAATAAAATAACGTTTCACCACAATGTAGCCATGACTCAACAAAGATAAAGCTCCCCAATCCTTCTGGTCAGTGAATGCACCACTACTAATTCCATCTGATTGTGTGGAAAAGCACCGAATCTCTCTGATCCAACCAAACTAAACAGCTGTTTATGGGAAACAGGGCTCACCACCCAGGGTGTTGTACAGTCTGAGAGTGGTTACCAAAACAACAGTCAGCACAAAGTGTTCTGTGGTACAAAATGGCCAAAACTACAGAAGTACAAGAGGGAAGAGAAACCAAATGACCATCAGGTCAGGACAATTCCAGTTGACAAAACTGTGTAACATCCAGAAGCATGAAAATTATTCATAATGGCAATGAGTTTAACAATGAATTAAGAAAAAGCACAAAAGGAACATGTAGGATCATATGAGCTAGCACAAGCCAACACTGACCGTTATACTTCCGGCTTACAGTAGCAGAAGCCAAAGTACGGTGTCCATTAAAGGACATACCACGCCAACTGCCAAAACCCAAAGAACAAATATCTGCTGACATATTGAAGCCACTGCCCTATGCTCTCAATAACTGCACACTATCAGGCTTAATAAATATGGTTAAAATGGAAAAAGTGGAATTCAGAGCTTTAAAAAAAATTGTGGAAATTGATTTGCAGACACCCCCGAAATAAAATGCTTCTCTTATTACTGACTTTGGACAAATGTTGCTGTTTTCATGTACATGTTTCTGGTCGCTTCATTCAAATGTGCAAACCTCATTTGACATGAACGACTCGATGCAATCAACTTCCCACCTCCACCACATGCTTACTCTGCTGCTGCAAAATCAATGACTGTGTGCAGTGGCTGTGCTTCCTTTTTACCAGTTGGCAATTTAAACTCAATTTGACACTGTTGGATTATAACTAGGATCAAACTGCTTCTTTAATTGGACTGTACTGATTTGATTATACATTTCTGGACATGAATTGGATCTGTTTATCTTCAGATGATGCTTGCTGCAATTTGGTGCTAAATAAATAAACTGAATTGCATAAAATGAATTGGGGGTGGGGATTTATTGTATCATTTATCATTTATTGTGAAAAAAATTTCTTATCATGATAAGAAATTTGATTTGTCATAACATTGTCATGATACATTTCTGTTTGTGTATTGATGCACAGCTCCAGTATAATGAAACCCACATATTTATTTAGACAAAGATTTCTGGATTAATATATTTCTCTTTCTTTCCTACAAGAAATGCTGCTTGCATACCTCTCCGTTTGTGCCTGCATGTGCTGCGTCGTGGCCTGGCTGCTCACCATATGGGTACGGGGACATGCAGCATCTCTCACTCGCTAGTCGTCTCTCACTGTGCCAGAGCTCTGCTGCTTCTCCCTCATGCCACCACGCTGAACTGCCGGGGTGTACTCTCACCTCCCCTCTCTCTCTGCCTCCGTCCCACCAGCACTACCTCTTCCTCATACATCACGCTCTGTCTGACGGGTGCTACAGGTTACCGGAGAGGGGAGATTTGCCGTGTTGAAAGCACTGAGAGCTTTTCGCCTAGAAATCCAGTGCAGAAGAGCACATGCAGGATTCGGGGGAACCCCATTAGAAAAGAAACGTGATGATTCATCCCCAAACTGACAGCAGTAATTTCATACACAATAGCACAAGTGTACAGTGTGCTTCTTAGCTAACCATCTCTGTCATGTAGACTTTGCTTTTCTCCTCATTTCTCCCTCCCCTCTTCTCACCTCCCCCTTCCTCCCTTTCCTCTTGGTATACTTCTCTGACTGCCTTTCCACCCACTCACTGCTCATCCTTGCTTTTTCTCTCCCTTTCTCACTTCTTCCTCTCCCTCCTGCTCTCTCTCTTTCCCTAAACTCTCTCTTTTGTAGCCATTTCGATCCTAACATCAGGAAATTTGTACAAGTACCTGGTATTGTTAATAAATATTGAATTTAATTTAAATCAACCTTCTTTGTCACTGGTATTAGGATTAATATAACATAAACGACAATAAAGAAAAGCCCTTCATATGAGGGAAAGTCCAGGTAAAACATATGTTTTTATGCGATGAAGAGAAAGGCGTTCCAGTCAGTCTCATTTTAGCTGTTTTTTCTAGATATCATAATTTTATAATCCATATCTGCTGGAAGAACATCTGTGTTGAAACTTTCTTTTAAGTCATTACCAAAAGTACCAAAATAGAGAAGGTTTAAAAACTTCTTTAGATGCATAAATTGAAATATAATTAAAGTTGGAGTAGATTTTCAGCTCCGCCAATATATTTTCAATAGATTAGAGCTGTCAGCCACTCTAAAACTCTAACTTTGTTGTGTTCACGCTACTTTGTAATCAGAGGTGGACAGAGAACCCAAAAATTATACTCAAGTAAAAGCAGTACTACTTCCACATATTTTTACTGAAGTAAAAGTAAGAAAGTATTTGGTAAAAAGTCTATTCGAGTACCAAGTAACTGATCAAATTATCAATCATTTAATATTTTAAAATTACATAATAAGACAGATCAAAATATGAAGATAATTGGAAATGTTGCATTTTTAAGGACAAAAATTACAATAACTCCTATAAATAGCAAAAAATAAAATCATGCAAAAGGGAAAAAAACTTAACAGAAACTGCAGGTGTGTCTTTTTGTCTGGTGAATTTCTGGTTAAAACATGTTTGTTTTCGTTCAGTGGGTAGAAAATCCAAAACTTTTACTCAAGTAAGAGTAAAAATACTTCATAATAAAATTACTCAAGTAAAAGTCACAAGTAAAAATCCTCCTAAAAGTAAGTTTATTCAAAAAAGTTAAATGTAATTGATAAATGTAACTAGTTGCTATGTTTGTAACTAATTTGGCTGCATGTGTAGGATTCATGTCCATGTAGAAATAGAATTTAAATGTATGTTTTCATTTCTGGACTGCTGTCTTGAGAAGTTTCTTCGTATTCCCACATGATACGACAACGGGCTTAAATCAAAGGTAGCCGGACTTTTGCTCGGTTTTACCCCAAATACATTTTGATGCCTATCCAGGAGAATAGTCAGTTCTAGAGGATCACAGTTGAGATACTCACAGTTGGTAGCTACATCTGGTTTTCCCCCCAAACAATCGGTGAAATCCAGAAAACCGCCGGTCATATGTTTTAATAGTCAGATGAGTACCGGAGTCATTTTAACAAATTTTGCTGGACGATAAATTGTCCCAAAAGTAATTGAGATAAATGACAATATTGTTGTTCAGAGACAATTTTCAAGTAATATAGTGGTGATAGCATAATAATGCAAATGCACCCTCCCAAAGATCTATAAAATTTTATTTCTAATGAACATTTAACTCCGGAACTGTTAAATATCCAAATAAATAAACAAAACAACAAATAAAGTCTTTGTCAATAAAATAACGTGGCTAATTGAAACCACTGCACCAAACTGAAGTCTTTTGTCATCCAAGTTTTGGTAGAAACAAAAAAACAGTCATGCAAATGGAAATTATTGATCTTGTTTTAATTTATTACATGATGAATTTATTTATTGCAACAGACTTACTGACTCTAGTATGGAGGAAGTTCATTTCAGCCGCTTGTATCTGTGATCTATTCTTCCATTTATGATCCGTATGCTTTGGACTTCGGTGAGAGCTGGAACATGTATAAACTTGTAAACTGTGATCATTACTGCTAATCATTTTAATGAAAATTGAACTTCACACAATATGTTTTGCTTGGTCAAGGAGAGGGTTAGACCTTCAATGCCAGAGATTTGGAGATCCACAGGCACTGTGTAAAAGTCATTGAGACAGCAATGGATCCCCAACTAGGCTTTTGAGTAATTATTGTCTCCAAACTCCCAGTCTGGTCCTTCTATAAATAAACCAGCAGCTGTTTAGGGCCAAATTAAATGTGCAGGACCAGATCTGTATCGCGGCAGCACTCAAAATGCACCGGAAACAAGAAATGCAAAAAGAACGACAAGGAGAGACTCGACTCTGTCACTAATGCTTGCATGCTAGCATATAAACACAGGCAGTTGTGATCAAACAGAAAACAGGAAGCGGGGTGTTGACGAGTGAGGGTGAGCAAGAGTGAGAAGCAACCAAGCTGCAAGAAATGGAAATAAAAGAAAAGGCGATGGAAGAAGAGATATGAGAGAGAAGGAATGGACAGCTGGAGAGAGCACCAGAGCCAACAGCAGAGCTAAGTGGGTAGTGTGCTCCCCAGACAGCGCTCCATATGGCCTGGCAACGCCACGCAACACACACAGACACAGCATGTATATGCACAAACATGGACCCAAATATACCTCCACACAAACAAATGAAAGTTTCACAGGTAGTGTGTGTTCACACATTAATTACCATGTACCCACGGCTTAACAGAGTACAGTGTCCCACTCATTACAATTGAGATTGAAACAAATCTTGTTCCGTCTGTGATATCCATCCATTTTCTTACACCCTTGTCCCTAGTGGGGTCAGAAGGGGTGCTGGTGCCTATCTCCAGCGAGACATTTCAGGCGAGAGGCGGGGTACACCCTGGACAGGTCACCAGTTCATCACAGGGCAACACAGAGACAGACAGGACAAACAACCATGCACACACACACACCTAGGGAGAACTTAGAGAAACCAATTAACCTAACAGTCATGTTTTTGGACTGTGGGAGGAAGCCGGAGTACCTGGAGAGAACCCACCATGCACAGGTTCTGTGCAGAAGGACCCCGGACCAGGAATCGAACCCAGGACCTTTGTGCTGCAAGACAACAGTGCAGCCCTGTCTGTGATACTGGCATATAATTTATAATTTTAAATTTATATAAATTTTAAATTTATTGTTTATTATTCGATATTAATATCTGTATTGGTTCCGATATTGAAAAAATTCTAGATCAGGTATCGTGACGATGTCTCCGATTCATAATAATATATCTATTCGGTTTAATTCTATGCGTTATGATATCATGCTTTATTATTTATTCAACATTATGTTTAAAACTCCTAACTGCACTTTCTGAACCGTTTGAAAGAAGGTTTGGTGCAGTTTATTTTTAGATTTGAGCATCATAGTTGTTCTTTTGTTTTTGTCAGTTTCAGTTTCTTTATTATTTATTTTCCATTGGTTGTTGGATTCATAATTGCACTGACTGAACAAATTAAAGTTGGGTTGTTTTTACATGTTATCAAATATTTGTAATTTGTAATTCAATACATTTATGTCTGTGTTTTTAAAAAAGAAACGCATTAAGTCAGTTCCGCACTGCTTTTCAGATATCGGATACTAAATCTCAGATATTGGTATCAGAAGTGAGAAAAGTGGATCGGTGCATTCCTAATTTGAATTAAATAAACTTCACCAACAATAAACTCTCTTTTTAGAAATAACAGCACATTTTAGATTGGAGTGCAGGGGGACTCCTGAAAACCTGTTTGCCCCAGTTGTGCCATCAACCTTTTCTTCATGGGTTAGAAGCAATAATGAGAAGACGTGACAAACTGATCTAGGAGTCCAGTTGTCTCCTGGGACGCCTCATTGACCCAGAGCAGACAGAAGGAGCAGACACAGGCTGCAAGCCAAGACGTCATCATCAACGGTGGACATCTTTCACCCCCATGCTTGACATAACCGCACTGGAAAGCTACTCCAGGAACCGACTGCTGCATATGGAAGGCACTAAGAGCGATCATCCAAGGTCCGACCTCCCAGGAGCAGACCGGCTGTACATCTACAATCCTCTGCCTCCAACAGACAACTTGCAAAATGGAAAGTGTGTTCCAATCATTTGACCAAATATATTTCGTCATACACCATCATAGAAACCTGCTCATGCAATCGTCAGTTTTTAGGCATGACATTGATGAAATTATTACCTCCAAAAAGTGGAGAACTATTTGCAGGTATCTTCCTTTTAGTCATAATTAAGTGTTTCAGATCAACATTTCATCTGGTTTTTCTTGAAGTTCAAGAAAAAGTTGGACATAATCACACATTTTCACCAAAATAATTCATAAATAAATTACTGAATCACACATATGAGATATTGTATTAAATAAGAGGGGAGAAAATATGCATAATTGTCCAAAATGTAAATTCTCTTTTTCTGTAAAATTTGTAAAATTTATTAAATTAGGATAATTTTTTAACATTTTTATTGAACTACAACTTAAGACGGTGAAAGATCAATTTTAAGAAAATCACACCCAGTGAATAAAAAATAAAAAAGACAATGAGATGAAAAGTAAAGGAATTTAGCAAAAAATAAAAGATAAAAATAAAATACATGAATAAATAAATAAATAAATTATTGAGCCCTTAATGTATTTTCTTTAATTTCGGTTATTACTATTTTTTACTTTTACAGTTTGGGTAGTTTGTAATTTGTAGCCATCCTGTGTGAAAAAAAATAACTTTGTAGGATAATTTTCCATAATAAAAGTAAAATCCACTGGCTACTTGTCTTCAATAGATAATATCGATTAGTGGGAGGTTTCTAATATATTATACTCATTTTATTAGAAGGTTTTGACAACACAGAAACTCAAGCACAGCCTTTCGCCTCACTATCTGTGTTTTAACAATCAATTCATAACGCTTCCTGGAAAAACCATCCAATATTGGCCAAATACCCCAGGTTATGGTTATAGGCCAAATACGCTTAAAATAACATACATTTAGATGATAATATGATATAATATTCAATCAATGCATCGGTTTTCTACCCAGTGAAACCTAATTTCTGTCTCATCTAAAGACTAAATACGAAACTGAACCCTTCAGAAGAATAACTGAGAGTTTGGTCAAGTGTCTTCCAGATACCAGCTGGAGCAGAAACTCGTGGGAAGACCAGGATCACAGCCAATCCCTGAAGGAAGGCAGGAAGTGACTCCTCGCCAATCCCAAGGCTCAATGTGGTTACTACAGGGCCGCTGGGCTGTCGCCATGGTACCCTGCTAACAGGGGACACCTGGCCAATCACGTTTGTTAATGTGAGGCGTAAACATCCTTCCACCATGCTACCCTTACATCAGAAGGAAGGAGAGGCATGGACTAAAATCCAAACATATTAACTGACCCATTTAATTATCCGGTTCCAATATGTTTTTAAATGTGATATAAAATAATTGTTTCTGAATGCATTGGCTTTCAGCATTTTAGAAAAGCTCCTTTGATTAGTAATTATTAAGCCTGCAATCAGTCAATTAAATTATGTCTTTCAAAGCCTTTGTATGGAGATTAGCTAAAGTAACACTTGGTCTCGTACACACTGAAACTTCTGGAAGTTTTGGTCTTATTAAAAGTTGAAACCCCGCTGAGATTAAGTCCTAAAAGTACGCAGGGGTTAAGTTTAAAACAGGCAGTGTTCTCCGGCGGTCCTTTCAGACTGCCAACGGCTTAGTCAACAGATCAAAAGAGGTCCGCTTCTGTCTGTACTGAGCCGATCAGACGCACAAAAAACGCTTGGCAGGAAATGACCGTCGGCTTCCAGGTTTCTCTGCCCACATTATTTCTTACACATTACGAAGCTTTTAAGTGAATCATTACCAGACGTTAAGTAATACGCAACATATAGTGAAGGAAATAACTATTTGATCTCCTCCTGATTCTTTAGGTTCATAAGAAATATGAAGAAGTTTAGGTAACACTTTATTTTACAGGGTGTGCATAACAATGACATGATACTGTTTAGTGTTACTGAAGTTTACATATCAGCATGTTACAGTGAAATTTGAAGTCTAACTCCAAAAAACTGGGTATGTACCAATGTGCCGCTCAGATTTCAGCCATTCAGTTCAAGATGTTTCAGAGGTGTGGCAAATTTGATTTTTTTATGAAAATGTTATAATTTGATTCAGGTCTATAAGCAAAGTTATACTACTTAAATAACTCCTTATGTTCTTCAATTTACATTAAAATCTGGAGAATATTACTATCCAAAATCACACAAACAATAGCTACATTTTCAGATCATTTATTCATATTGATATTAACTTTGATGACGGTTCTGTCAGCTAAGTGATTTGTAATGGTCCCTTTTATTCAGCCAGCGGTCATGTTTGTTAATTTAGGATCAATATTTTTGCTGAACTATTTATAGATACCCATTAACCAAACAGTTATGGTTTTGGACTGTGTGAGGAAGCCAAACTACCCAGAGAGAAGCAATGCATGCACAGGGAAAACATGCAAACTCAGGCCGGGATTTGAACCCAGAACAGTCTTTCTGCATGGCCACAGCACGACCAACTACGTCCCACCAATAAAAACAATAAAAGTTGATCATTATTTATTTTTAAAGTGGAGTTTTAAAGTAAACGTAGTGAAATTATGAATTTTTTTTTTTCACCTGCTGATGAAACAGAGAGAAGAAATAAAAATGCCAGAGTGCTACAGAGTATTATTCAGTCTTTCTGAATAAAAATATCTTAGTCATTGATTTAAAAAGGCTCAGGTGAGTGTAAAGAGAAAATTTAGGAATATAAGATTTTTTTATTAAACGATTAATTGATAAATTAACTTTTAAATTATATTTGAATTAAAATGTTCAGGTATCCATTTTCTGAGTAAATTTGAAAGATATGGTCTCTTGCCTTTCATGTTAATTAAAAACAGAATACCCTCATTTTCAGGCTGCAGTTCAGTGAACTGATCTCTTTTTTATGGAACAATATGAAAAACATTGTTTCTATAAGTAAATAAATACTCTCCACAAACAGATCATTTACTCTGGAAGACAACTCTTAAAAACAAACTATGAAATAATCTCTTGCATCTCACACAAAAAGAGCACATAAAATATCAATCTTTTATTATTATGGTGTCAAAAAACTACATTTCCAGCTATAAGAGTCATTGAAACAAAAAACAATTCACAGATGAGTCTTCAAACAGATCAACATCAAAGGATAAAAACGATTAGATTCAAGCAACCCTGACAAATCAAGTTTCCATTACTGACCACTGATATAAAAACTGCCTTAACGTAAATATGGTAAAGGACAGAGTATCACTGAGTGGTTCCATAATAAATAATTGCTTCAGACCACAACATCAAGCTTCTATCTCTGCTAATTGGAGCAAAGATGGGAGCTTTATTCCAGAGAAGGCTAACCTTAAAGCGGCAGAGCATGTTATTAGGAAAGTCCTAATTGCAAACTTTACATCAGACAGCAGCTTCTAAGAACAGGGTTTACTCTGACATGGAGGATTTGACTCCCTGTGACTTCACAGGCAAATAATGAATTTGAAACTTTTTCAGTTCTAACTGACAACATTTTCCTTTTTTGTTTTCTTTGCTGCCCCCTGAATAATGGCGTCCTGGATAGCTGCCTTAGCTGGCTTTGTCAGCTAAATAGGAAAATGTTCCTTTAACTTTCATAACATTTTATTTAAGTATTGATCCGATTTTTTTTTTGGTATATGTCTGAGTAAAATGAACATTATTCTTTTATTTTATGAACTACAGACAGCATGTCTCTGAAATTCCTAGCAAACATTTAGTATTTAATTGCAAAAAAAGAGAAATGGTCAAAATAAAGAAAAAGATGCAGTGCTTTCAGACCTCAAATAATGCAAAGAAAACAAGTTCACATTATTTTAGAAACTACAATACTAATGTTTTATATCGGGAAGAGTTCAGAAATCAATATTTGGTGGAATAAGAGGTTTTCAATGGGGTTCGGTGCATTTTTCCAGAGCTGAATGCATGATACGTTGAACTTTTACTTCATTTAAAATGGAACAATTTAAAACTCAAACATGAATATTACCATCTAATGCCTTGTACTAGATCAGTCAAATGCAATATTTACAATCCAGAGAGCCATATTTGCTAAATAAGACTTGTTTAGAGCCACAAACGTTGCATGACTTTAAAAAGAGCAACAGTATAAAATGTTTGATAAATATTTACTTCAGGTAATTTGTTGTCATTTTTAAAGAATCCAATTTTATTTCTGTTCTTAGGTTTTCTTTTCTGCTCTTTTGCAGAAAAGAACATGGATATACAGTATTTCTATGGAATGCTGAAATCTATGGAAAATTAAAATGTCAAAAAGAACGTAACTTCCAACTTAATGACAAAAATATTAGATCTAAAACAATATAACTGATATTTTTTGTGTTATGAATAATACATTTACCACAGGAAAAAAACTGCTTGGACCAGCATTTATTGTTAAATTTATATTTAAAGCATTAGTTGGCTTTTTATTATTTTAAGGCAGAGTTAACAGTCATTGTAGCAAATCCAGTACTATATACCTATAGCATTTATATGGATCAGACATGCTAAAATCTGTAGATTATAGCATTTAGCTTATTCACATTTACAGCCCCAAAATTTTAACATTTATTAGAGAGAGAGGAGAGGACAAGCTTAAAAGGTTTCAGCATTATTATTACAACAGCAGCATTATAAAAACTACTGGAATTCAGTTACGGCTTTTAATTTTGTTGTCCCCTCCGCCCCAGTTTTTGCAACTTTTCTTTTTACAACTTTGCTGAGGCACCGCTGGTGCTGTAAAGCACTGTAAGGAAAACTTTTCCAAATCAGTTTCTTTCTATATAAAACTTATTAAACTTTAGCAAAAACTGTGGGGCTGTGTGTAATTTTTGGTAAAACGTTAATCAGTGTGAGTAGAGTAACCAGACAATTTTTGTCAAGTAAAAATAACAATAATAAAAATAATTTAATAATAATTAAAATGAGATATTATTAATTATTATTAACATGTTATATATTATTAATTTATAATTATTATTTAATAATATCATAGTAATACAATTATTCAAGTAAAAGTACAACATCGCAAAAATACTCCTAAAATTATATGTTTTCCAAAAGATTACTCAAGTAAATGTAACTGAGTAAATGTAACTAGTTACTGCCCACCTCTAGCAATAAAAACTCTAAGTTCTGCTTGCCTGGGAATCTAAAAGGCCCAATCAAAGTCTACCATCAGCTCACCAGGTAAATGGAAACCCCTCGTTTGAGATAAAAAAAAGGCTAAATATGGGAGGAAAAGAAGATATTACCAGCATTTAAAAGTTTAAAATTGTTGCTCAAAAGCATACCCCAACATCTACTGAGAATTTAAAGAAACCCTAAAGCTGGATGTGAAACAAGTTTCCAGCCAAAACCAAACTGAGTTCTCAGCCAGCGACTTCACAGCACAGGAAGGCTTTGGACGTTTTGTTGATGACTCAGCAATACCAGGACTAGACTAAACTCTCTGACCGTGTCCGTCTCAAGATGGACTCTGTGGCTGCAGTGTAACAGATGACAGACAGCAACCTGAATGGGGAAGTATTCACAGGGGGAGAAGCCAATCAAATGGTAAACCAGAGCAGCTTTCAGTGGATCTTTATCAGCAAGTCTCCTTTATAAACGCCGGGAGTGAAAATATTCAAATCGAACCGTCACATTACAGGCCTCATGTTGCGCTGATCGGAGGTGTAAAGTAAATTTCACAGCAAAGCTTCAGGTGGGTGGGGATGAAGAAGTTTTCCACTCACCGGACGTCATTTTGCGGTGGAGGCTTCGTCTGTCGGACCAGGTTCACTGTCCTCGCTTGAATCGGCTTCTCCTCCCTGAAACAGACAAATTTTGGAAAAATGGTTAGAGAGCCGATGTAAAATATGCAACATTTGGCAAAGAACCTAAGCTTTTAAAGAAAGCAAATGTTTTCTTTATAAAAAAAAAACATCCTAAAGACATGAGGGGTTCTTCTGATTGCCCATAAATGTCCAAGTTAAAACTTTTTGACACCTGCAAGCATTATTTTATGCCTATATGAGTACATATTTTAAAAACTAGCGTTTGCTTAGCCCATATGTTTTCTCTTCAGCTCAAACATGGATATGGAAAGTTTGATTTGGTTTCCCCATTTAACAACTTTTCAACTGTGCTGAAATATCAACAGATAACTTTGTGTAAATGTACTTTTCATTTAGTGAGCAAACAGTCTTTTCTACATTGGCAATAAGTTGTTTATCTTTATTCACCTCTCAGTTTTTATCCATATTGATACATTAACAGCCCTCCACATGGAGAACCCTCTCCATGTGGAATAACATCAGCTCTGTTTCCACCTTTCCCAAGTTGATGAAGCTCCTCTATGGAGCTAAATTGGGGCCATAAAGTTTGGGCAAAAAATATTTTTCTGAAATTTAAAAACAAAAAGATTTGAATCTGAAAAAAATGAACTGAAAAATAATATTAAAACTGAAAAAAAAAATCCAAACTTAAAAGTGATTTTCAACCTGAAATAAAAAGTTTGAAACTGAAAAAAATGAACTGAAAAATAATATTGAAACTGGAAAAACTGTCAGACTAAAAAACTAAATTTCAACATGAAATAAAAAACGTAAAATTGAAAAAAAAGTTTAAAGCTACTTTTCAGATTCAGGTTTTTCCATTTTCAGTTATTTCTTTTAAGTTTGAAAAAGACTTTTTTTTTCAAACTTAAGGTCCCAATTTAGCTCCATAAGCAACAAACCTTTTTTTGTGAAGATATTTTTCAGCTTTTTCTGATCAAACCAGAAAAAGCACACACAATACCGTTTGTATCTTCCTAATAAAGCAGCTCTTCACCTTTAACCTTTCATCCATAATTAGATGCTTGTAAGCATCACTACTTTTCTATGACATCTTTTTAACTTGTACCTGTTTAAGATTGCACAAAATGCAAGCCTGCCTCGTCCAAGTTTTCCAACAAAGTTTTTCTTGCCACTTCTTCAACGGTTCGAATCATGCCTCAAACTTTCATTTACTCTCTTTGATCTTATCGCGCAGCTCAGACGCTTTCAGGTGTTGATGACAGGCCTCAGACAACAATCACATGATCTCAATATGTCCA
The DNA here is from genome assembly GCF_001444195.1 of Xiphophorus couchianus. Classification (NCBI taxonomy): domain Eukaryota; kingdom Metazoa; phylum Chordata; class Actinopteri; order Cyprinodontiformes; family Poeciliidae; genus Xiphophorus; species Xiphophorus couchianus. Next base: position 20,072,902 of record NC_040249.1, read on the forward strand.
GTGACACATTCACAGCGTGTTTCAAAACTCCCTCATCAATAAACATGGGCAGCGCGCTCTGATTAGTCTGATCACAGAGGGAACTCAGGAGAGATTTCCCTGCCAACACCCACGCTGTCTAAAACAGAAGACGTGTCTTTTCATTGTCAGCACTGTGGGTACTCCACTCACTCGTTATGAAACAATCTGAGCAACTTTAGACGTAGCAAAGGATTCTGTTCTGGGATTTTATACGGAGCTAATAAACTACTGATTACAGGTCAGTTTCACTGGTTTGTTCATGAAAAACACTCACTGTGCTACCAATAAAACATCTCTGTTCCTCACAGAGATGAGATGGTCAGCGCACAAGTCGCTTTGAACAAAGCCATGTGCAGCATGTCCATTAAAATATTTCACATATGTCATACCATGTGCAATGCTAACACACATATTTGATGCTTACTGTGGGACAGAAGCAGCTACACTGCAAAAACACAAAATTTTACCAAGTATTTTTGGTCTAGCATATTGTGGAAATATCTTAGCACACTTGAAATAAAGCAAACTGACTTACAAGGAATGTATCAGAAATAAATATGAGCTTGTTTCATATTTAAGTTAATCATTCCTTCATATTGATGAAAAAATGCAAGTTCCACTGGCAGATTATTTCACTTATAACTAGGGAAAAATGAAATAATCTTACATTAAAACAAGGACTTTTACATCAGTAGGAATTATTGACTTAAAATCCTACTGTTACCCAGGTAAACCTTAAAAGCAGAGTTTGGTTTTAGCATGAATGCCACCAGAGAGAGCACTTCTTATCTACTTTCTATGATTTCACAAATAGTATAAAGATTTAATAAATCTTAAAATCAGGATAAAATATCTGTTTAGGTTTGCCAATGTAGGTATTTCTGATTTTGAACTAGAGCAGGTAAAATCCAGTGTTATCAACTATACATCTGACAAGTAAAGCCATATTTTTATGGTGTTTTGTTGCAAGTACATGTTCCGCGCCCTGACGTAACAGTGTCCTGAGTTGTGAGCCATAGCAGCCAGACAGAAAGTTTCCAGTAGCAGCTCAGGACAGAGATAGATGTAAAGTCGGCCATGTTGGAACACCAATCCGTTGTCGTTCATTGACAGACCAAAGACCAGCAGGTTTCTCCGTCCAGGCTGATGCCAGGCACCATGAGAGCTTTAAACGTCCGTTGTGGGTGAAGACTGGTTTTCACTGCCCACTGTGTTCTGATCAAATTTTGATTTATCGTTCACATGATAAGTCTCAAATAATGATGTGTTAAAAACTCCTAAAGCTGCCCATATGGTCAGGATAATTTTTGCTATTTTTCTCCACTGTAATAACTATAAATAAATATGATAAAATGCAGTTACTGTGAGCACTTTAGTGACATGAATCACACTACTCTATGTGACTAGTGACCAAAGGAAGTATATTAAAAATAGAGCAGTATTTGTGTTTGCGAGGCAACAATTGCTCTGTCATACAGTTACCTAAAAAAGAAGTAACAGTTCTTATTGTGACTTTTGTCACTATCATAGTACTACCACAAAATATTGTGATAAAACTTTAGATGATCCCCTGCGACAGACTGGCGACCTGTCCAGGGTGAACCCCGCCTCCCGCCCGGAACGTAGCTGGAGATGGGCACCAGCAACCCTCCCGACCCCATTAGGGACAAGGGTGAACGGAAAATGGATGGATGGATGGATGGATGATCCCCATCTAAAGTCCACCCTTACTGACATCTAACCTACACAAACAGGGGAAAGGTGTTTGCCAGATTATGGTTGGATATATGGACAGACGGAAGGCCAAGCGTATTGTAATAACGGTTCTTTGTCAGATAATGAAAGACGTAAAGGTTGTATTTTTTCCTCGTAAAAAACCCCGGTGAGAGACTGGAAAGCTTTAGAAAACCAGAGATCAATTCAGGAAAGACCATCACTATGAACTGAGCTGAAAGTAAGGCCAGCTGTTCCATTTAAGATCATTTCTTCGGTTCCCTCTATCAACATGAAATTACTTTTTTCTCTCTCTAGACAGCAAAGTGTGAGCATCGTGTCTGAACTCTGGCAGATGTGGCAGATTCAAGAACCTCACTAAACCGTCCAGTCAAAAAGCAGCACTGGCTAGTGTGTGCAAAAAGACAAACTATAGCATCTTCTACAGGCTTATCTTTATCTAACTGCACTAGTTATCAAACAGCTAGCCACAGAGATTTTTTATGTAGAATGCACCAACTTATCTCAGAGAGCACACGGCTGTGTGACGTAGCCGAAGCCCTCCATAATAAGCTAGCCCCACATTTTATGTAATAAAAACTGACCGAGTGTAGTGTAAACTCTGCCTCTCTGCATCACAGCCCACGCTACCATACAGCTAGTGTATTTGGCATGCATGTATTAGCAAACCAGTGCACCCTTTCTGGTCACACATACATCACTTCCTCTCGATGATCCCCATCTAAAGAGTGGTGACAGCAAACAGTGGAGGCACTAATGTGGGTTAGGACATGACAGCCTGCCTTATTTTCAGCTGCTGCGCTATGACACGACTACATTTAATGTATTAGTTGCAGTGATGCAGAGCTACTTAGAGCGAGAGCTATGTATTGGACATTTCCTTCTTTAGATGCAATGAATCGATCTTCCGTTCCAGTGCTGGGCCATCAGTCCGTACAGTGAGCTTAAAATAGAACAGGGACGTAGAGCTGGAGGAGCGCCTGACTAAGGTGGGTCGTTCTAGCTTTCTATCTGCTCATCTCTGCATGCAGCTTCTATGCAGACTGTGCAGAAACACTGAGCTTCAAGTTGATGGATTTTCTAATCCTGGAGGATACGGTGGTATGGCTGCAACTCTGCACATCAACTGTAAACCCTCAGTCTTCCCTACATGCATTTTTTTTCTAGTGTAAAAATAAAAGCAGATTCCACTGGTACCTCTTGAACTGCTGCTAACAGCCGACTGCTTCTGTAACAGCCTGTGAGATGTCTATTGCAACAGCATTGGCCTACATACGGTGCACAAGGCTGGGAAAGGCTCAGCCGCACCCCAGAGCTGAGAACAGCAGCTGTTGAGATGGATGCTGCACAGATAAAACTCAGCAGAGGGAAGATTTTACTTTTACTGTTCTTCACTCTAGCTGCAGCATCTACGGCTGAGAAATATGACAGGTATTGCTCAGTTACTTGCTGCCTGACTCAGTCACAAACTGTGCATGTAGAAGTGCAGATTAGAAAATTTGCTCCTCTTTTGAAATCTGTGGAGTAGTTACAGAGCGTCAGCCTCTGCTCTGTTTCCCAGCAGTCACTGGGAGTACATGAGGACCTTATTTCATCCTTCTGCCCCATGCACGGTTCCTCCTGCGCAGAGCTCCAGCCTATAAGAGCCTGTGAGTCAGTGAGTTCTGTGTGGAGTTTCCAGCAGGACGCACACACACTCACACCCCCACACGCACACATGCGTGGAAAGATCCACTGTGGAAGTCCTAATGAAACATTCAGTCCAGAGAGATCTGAGGTGCTGGACTTCTCCAAAAATGACATTAACACACACACACACACACCCCTTCACACACTGATTTTTTTCCTCTTTTCCCTCCCTTACTTTGACATGGCCTCATCCTTAGCTTCCTCCTCCCGCTGCCGAGCCAGCACAGACATGATGATGTCCCTCTCCTCCGCCGTCAGATGGCTGAGGTCCGGCTCCGGGATGGCCGGAGCGGCGGGTGGGCGCGGGCCGCCCCGAGGGCCCACCGAGGCGAACATCTTCCCTGCCACCACCACCACCACCACCTTTCTTCACTCCCGGCTCCTCTTCCTTCTCCTCCTTCCTCTCCTCCCTCCTGTCGGATCACGGATGAAAAACCCGCTGGAGGAGCCCACGGATCACGACATGGCCAACTGATGGAGCGGCGGTCGGAGCGGCTGATGTGGAGTTCCCATGGCGGTGGCGGGGGCGCCCGGGGTGGTGTTAGCTGCGGTGGCTGTGGCCTTAGCGCTTCGGTTCCCGTTGCCGTTTTCAGCCTCTCCTCCCTCTTGCTGCTCCGCTGTCTTCTCCCCCCACCCCCTCCCACCGCCCACCCGCCCGCCTCTCCCCTCCACCACCTCCGTTTTACGGTGAGCCCATATCTCCGGCGGTCAGTCGGGACGCTGGCGCACGGGAAAGAGGACCTCGTTTCCGTCCTTGTGGCCAGGCAGAGGGGGAGGAGGGCTCCCTGAAGACGGCTCTCTCCGGTCGGCGCGCTCGGCTGGCTCCTGTGGCTGAGGGGCGAGGCGGTAACTTCTTGTTTTCCAGCTCCGCCGCCGCTGCTGCTGCTGATGCTGCTGTCAGGGAGACGGAACCGTCAATGGGACCGCAGCCCCTCAAGCGCGCTCACTTGCCGTGCCGCGGGAGCGAGCAGCCCTCATTTGAGAATGGGGGCTCCACTCGCCGTCAGGATGCGCGCTCTCGGCGGTCCTTAGCGCGCACACACACACACACACACACACACACACACACACACACACAGGAAATACGTGGTTCCTCAAGGATGCACTGTGGCTTTACGAGACCACATGACGCTGATAATACCGTAAATTACATAAATTAATATTATTGTTTCTATATTAAGCAATATATGCCTATTAAAAAATCAGCTTTTTACCACGATTTTATATTAAATCTCTTAAATAAGCATTGCTGTTATTTACTAAGCAAAGACAAAGAAAAAAAGGAAAAGTTAAAGAAAAATACAGTAAAGTCATATTCAATAAAACAGAATATTGAAAAAGTTAATTTAGATATTTCAGGATCAGGATAAAACAATAACAAATTTTGCTGGACGATTAATTGTCCCAGAAATTATTGCAATAAACGATATTATTGATGTTTTGAGACCATCTTCAAAGAATATGATGGTAATGGCATAATATTTCAAGAACACTCTCAAAGATCAATAAACTTTAAATTCTATTGAAGATTTGACAGTGGAACTGGAAAACATTTTAAATATCCAAAATAACTACAAAAATAAACAAAACAGAAAAGATAAATAAAATGATTTATGAAGTTTCTGTAAACAAAATCTTCAAAAAAAAAAAAAAAAAAGGGCTAGCTTTTCCAAATCATCAGACTGAAGACTTTTGTCATTCAGCTTAAGGAGAGAGAGAAAAAAAGAAAAATTATAAATACAAATTCAAATTATTACGCTCATTTTATTTTACTATGCGATTAATTGATTTATTGCTTAATGCGACAGGCCTATTTATTTTGTTATTTATAATGATTTTTCCTTTTACAGCTAATGCAAACAATACATTTGACATTAGAATATGACATTATATAATAATAATAATAATAATAATAATAATAATTTAGTTTTATCTGACAAAAGGCACTTTCCATTGCAGCTTAATGCATGGCTTAAGCTGCAATGAAAAATTTCCAGCTGAATAAATCATAACAGATGAGACTGTCAGAAAGATATTTGTTATTTGATATTTATAAGTTGTTTCCATTTGGAGGAAACAAAAGCAAGTTTGTTAAATAACGTTATTACTGATGAAGGTGATTCAGCAAGCTAACTAAGCAAAGATAGAAAGTTATAAACTATGACATGGTACTTTAGGAAAATAGTACATTTAAGTGGAAATTTTTACTTTATAGAATTGTATAAATCTAGAAATTGTATAATATTTTCTTTCTTGTTTCATAATCCGCTGAGAAGCTATTCTGGAGAGAGCCTGAGGTTTCCTATATAACCACACCATACAGCTATATGACATTTACAGTATGTCACTGAGCAATATTATAATTATAGCCCATGATGGGACTGCTCAGTGGTTAGCAGTGGTCAAGTGTAAACTAAAACATACAGGCTTGCAGATGCTTCCACAAACAAGGAGCTGGAGGCTGAATTCATCAGCAAGAGATTTTAGAATCACATCTGGGGCCAATACTTTAAATACTGGCCCCATTATTTATATTATAAATTTGATGATCCTGCTTTTAAGAGTCTTTGAGCTACTTCTAAAATTACTGATCATATGATTGGGCAATGCTGTAAATTAAAAGTACAATCTGAAATCTGCCTAATTCAGCACCATGGTCAGCTCACTGCAGCCGAGAGGATGCTCCATAATCCAGCTTTCTAACTGCAATTGTAAGACTAATTTCATGAACATTAAACAAATAAACAATACTGGGAAATTCCCAACGTTTTGCACAAGAATACCTTTTGCTATTTTACAAACAAATATATTTGTGCCGATATTTAATTCGTCAGCTTTAATTAAATTAAGGCTAACATTTAGAGAAAACCACAAAGTGAAACTAGCTTTTCTAAATATAGACATTGAAGATGCCTATAAATGGCTTACCGAAAATAATACATATTCTAATTTGTTGATTTGTTCTTGGCAGGTTTGGCTCTTATGCCAACATAGACATGTTTGGAAATCGTATTTTATTCTATTTTTACGTTAATCCAAACCACAAAACTTACTCAACCTTCAGAAATATATCAACAAAACGCTCTTTACCTGTTTCAACTCAACTGACTTTCTTAAAATCACGTCTATTCTTCACATTGTTAAGCTAATTCTGTCAATTAACAAAATAAAAGCTGTGTCAGATGCAAAGGGCTTTTATTTGTAATCTGTTCAGATTCAAGTAGTGCATTAGTAAGTATTGTAGAACAAAATTCAGAATCAAGGCAAGATATGATAGTTGATATTAATCATTTAATGTTTAGGATTAAAAGTTATGGATCTCTGGTCAAATTAGTTTGGGTTCCTGCTCACATAGGGAATAGGGAATGAGCTGGCAGATAGTTTTGCTAAGAATGCAGCAAAAAAGTGTATTGTTGATTTAAATATTAAAATGAGTAAAAATGAGGTTAAAAATATTAGTAAAATGTATATTAAGGATAAATGGCAGGAACAGTGGGATAAAGGAAGCAATGCCAGATTTTATTATAGCATCCAAAGAAAAGTTGGAGAATTTAGGAAATGTAGCAGGAATAAAAAAGAAGAAGATATTATATCTAGATTAAGGTTTGGACATACAGGTTTAAACAGTACTCTTAAAATAATTAATAAACATGATACAGGTTTCTGTAGTTATTGTGGGAAATTAGAAACAATACAACATTTTTTTTTAGAATGTAGTAAGTATGATCGAGAAAGGGAGGAGTTAATTAGAAATTTAAATAGGAATAAAAATAAATTAGATATTAGAAGTTTGCTTCAAAGATCATCGGGGGACGTAGTTTTTAATAGTATTTTTAATTTTCTAAGGAGAACAGGTATTATGGGAAGATTATAGTGATTTTACATCTGATCCATACTCCAGTCTAGAAGGTGGCGGTAATGCACCTAAAAGTTGTTTGCCAACCGCCATAAAAATAAAAAAAAACAAGAAGAAGAAGAAGAAAGGGCTTTTATTTTGAACGGCTCGTTGTGGAGTTCCGGATGTACTGCTGCTAGCTGCTAGCTCTGCTTCTAGTCACGAGGATATTCTGGTAAGGAAAAATCTATATTATTCCGTTTGTGTTAGTGATATTTAAAGGTTGTGTTGATGTAGATGTGAACATTTGGTGAGTTGCAGTTATTGCGTCGCACGTCCTGCATTCAGAGAGCAAAAAAGGAATTAGGTCAGTCTTTAGAGTAAGGTTTCATTGGAGACAGCAGTGTAATGTAAACCTTGCACTGCCTGCTGTCTTTTTCTCAGTGTCCTTCTTTCTCTGTTTTATGTATGCATTTTAATTTTTTTACATGGTAACTGTTTATCGTTTTTACCTAAATAATGGCTTTAACGTTAGAAAATTCACTTCTTCTTAATTTGCAAATGTGCGTAAGTGTGGTTTACTTACGGTTTGTTGAATGCAAAGGCTTGTTTTGGCACAGCTGGTATAACCGGTGTTATCACTGTGACGAAAACAAAATTTCTTCATCTTTGAAATTTACTAGTCTGTACAGGTGTATCTCTCTTTATTAAACTTTTTTTATTTTTATTTTTTTAAAGCATTTCAAAAAGGAAAACTAATATATGGATTTATATGGAGGACAGACCCTGCCAAAATTATCAAAAAAGTAAAAATGCCATAAAAAATTACTTGATAATGTAATTAATGTGCTCAATAGTGTATAAGAAATAAGAACTTTTCCATTTTTTGTGATTATACAGTAACATAAATTGATATTTGCATATCATTTTCAACAGTATTAGTTTAACATATTACTTTTTTATTTTATCTTTAATCTGTCAATTCTAGTTTTATTAGTTTTTAATTTTTTAAATTTCATTACTTGTTTTTTCTAATTTTTTCATATTCGCATGTGACTTTTATGTTATACATTAATTTTCTCCTGTCGATTTTTCCTCTAGCCATTTAATTTTTTGCCTCCTGTTTTCTCATTAGTCTGTTTATTTACAGATTTATTTCTATTTTCTTTGTGTTCTCTTTTGTTTTTCTCTTCTGACTCTTTAGATGCAAAATAACAGTAGGAGAAGGAGGCTGCAGGGGGTCCTGGTGGGTGGGAATTCAGAGCTAGCTTCTCTCCTATTGGTCAACGTAAAGATCCAATCTCTGTTAGGAGGAATGGGCCAAAATTGCAGCTAACTATTGTTAGAAAGAAACACCAAACGTTTAGCCCAAGCCATTTAGTTCAAAGCCAATGCTACCTAAAGCTAATTGTATGTAAACACCTAATTTTGAAGACATTAATAAATATTCTCTCTCTCATTATTGTGGGATTTACCAATAATAATAATTTTGCTAATTGAAACTGATCTAAAACAAGGGCAATTTGCACTGATTCAACTTTGGAGAGTGAGAAAAAAAAGATGTACGTGTGTGTGTTTTTATACGGTGTAAATCTGAATAACACATTTGAGATTTGCAATGTATTTTTCCAGGGGACTGCCATGTTGCCAGTCGTGGTGGTCCATGGGGGGGCGGGTCACATCCCCAAAGAGCGCTCAGACCTGTCCACCTCAGGAGTGTGCTCTGCAGTGAGGTCAGCGTATGCACTCCTGCAGGGAGGGGGCAGCAGTTTGGATGCTGTGGTGGAGGCTGTTCTGCTACTGGAGAATAATCCATCTTTTAATGCAGGTATTGTAAAAATTAGATGGCCACCTAAAACTAGCTCCTGCTATGCAGGATTTTTAAAAATAGATCTATGCAGCAAAAAGCTGTGTGGTGAGAATTCTCATTGTCTCATTGTCTGTAGAGTATTAGAGCTAAATCAAGTTTAAATAATGACTTGTGTTCTCATGTTCTGCTGCTAAGAATATTAAAGCTTAAAAAAGCAGTTTTGTACATTATTAAAAATATCAAGGTGAGAGATTATAGTAATTGTTGGATTGCAGAGTCCTGTTTCTACTAATACAGAGCTATCTTAAGCTTGATATATTTTTTAAGGATGTGGTTCAGTGCTGAATATGAAGGGGGAGGTGGAGATGGATGCCCTCGTAATGGACGGGAAAACTCTGAGCAGCGGCGCCGTGTCTGCCGTCCGCAACGTAGCCAACCCAATCCAGCTGGCCAGACTTGTCATGGACAAGGTGATACCATCTGGAGGCTTTTGTTTATTTTAAATAGACAATTATAAAACTGTTCAAAGTGATTCTGAAACTCGTTTTGAAAAGAAAAACATACAGTAGAAGGTAGCAGTATAGTTGCAGAAATGTTTGGACTCTCCTAAAAGTGTTCAGGAAACATTGACTGTGAATGTATGTCACCAGTGCGACCTTTGATCCCTCCTTCAGACCAGCCATGCCTTTCTGACGGCGGAGGGTGCCAGTCAGTTTGCTCGCTCTATGGGCGTTCCCGAGGTTCCTCAGGAGTCCCTCATCACAGAGTATTCCCGAATGCGCTGGAAAAAAAAACTGGCCCCAGATGCCAACCCTGTGGAGTGTCAAATGTAAAACTCAACACTAAGTAACTTCTTCCGGATTTCATTAAAGATTCAATGCAAAAACACAAAATCTTAACAAATAGTTTTGGTCTCATTTTTAGTTAAAATATCTTCGTGCACTTGAAATAAGACAAAATTAACTTAAAAGTACATTTTTAGCAAGATATAGAGGCTTGTTTTAAGTAAATGATTTCTTGATTTTAATGAAGAAGTATTTGTTACGTTGGCAGATCATTTCACTTGTTACAAGACATTTTCCCCCTGTTTATAAGTTAATTTATTTGCTAATGGAATAAGTATTTTTTCATCAATATTAAGGAAGTATTTACTTTAAACAAGTCTCTATGTTTTGCTGGAAAGGTACTTTTGAGTTAAGTGTCTTACTTCAAATGTACTAAGATATTTGCACTAGAAAGAAGACCAAAAATACTTGGTAAGATTTTGTGTTTTTGCAGTGTAGTAGTAATTGAGATAAATGATCTCTTTTTTTGTTTTTTGCCAAAAGTGATGTTTTTTTTTTTTACATTATTTCTATTTACATTTTTTGGTTGTTGTTTTTCACCACATTTTTAGCACTTCCTAACCTGTGCTTGTCGCATGTCATGACAAAGTATGATAATCAGAAACATCTGCGGCTCTTAATCTTTGCCATCATGACAATAATGATGATTAATGAATAGTAACACTAATACAGAAGTTGGAGCAGATTGTACTCCATGAAAAATGTCTCTTTACACTTCATTTTAAGAATCTAAGCTAAAAAAAAGACAAAATGTTTCTGAAATTATATATAGAAAGGTTTTTTCCATATTTGATGTTAATCTAAATTAATCTCTGCTGACCCGTTTCCTAATTTAGGGGGAAGATGGGGACGGTTGGAGCGGTGGCAGTCGACACCGATGGCAACGTAGCGTGTGCGACTTCCACTGGAGGAATGCTGAACAAGATGGAAGGCCGAGTGGGCGACACCCCGTGCATCGGTCAGTTCTCACACCTGCAGCTGATGATGAGGTGACCCGGTTTTGGCCAAGCTTCAGCTGTGAGGCAGACGCACAAACATTCGACTCCAGAATACTTTGAGGAGTTTGTGGTTCGCTTCATTACTGCAGAGTTCTGTAGATGCAAAACCTCATATCACTGGCCTTGCATTAACACACTTTTAGAGGTTATGAAGTATGAATGGATGATAGTTGGCATTTGGAGAGAGAACGTTAAGCAATAACTAAATGCATCTTTTGTTCTTCCTCTCGTAAAACAATAAATGAAGTCAGCTCAGAAGTTTTTATAGCCGAGTGTTCCTCTTTCTCAAGACTCTGTTAAACTTTGACCAGCAGATCTGGACTGTTGTTCTATAGGATTAGTTGGTAAACAAAGCAGAGTCACAGTTCAGCATGTTAAAACATGTCCTGTAACCTCACACTTATAGAGAAAAAGACACCCCATCTTTCATTTCCTAAACAGAATTACATATTACACTTTTCATTACGCTAGAAGCAAATGGCTCCAACAGTTCAATAGACTTTTGACTAAACAAAGAGTAAATATGAGCCTTAAACATGTGCCCATGTTGTTGTGATGTTTGTTTCAGGCAGTGGAGGCTATGCTGACAATATGTCAGGAGCCGTATCGACTACGGGCCACGGAGAGGCCATCATGAAGGTCACGCTGGCGAGACACATCCTGTTCCACGTGGAGCAAGGTAACGCTCACATCCACTCTGAACAGGGAGCCTGTTCAAATAAATCAGTTCTGAATGGATGAACTGGGATTTGTGCACTGTGAAAAACGCAACAATTAATCAAACTATATTAACAGACTTCATGTCTATAGTTAAAATTAAAAACACAAACATGCAAAACAAAACAAGGAATATAAAAGCATCTTTAAAATACAAAATCATAAAATTAAACATGCTTTAAAGGATAGAAATACCAACATCTACAAACATCTGAGTGGCTCTTCCTCCTCTTAGCATACAATGATTCTCATCACATTCAACATGCAGCTTCTTCATGCTATGTTATTTGCAAGATGCCCAGAGGGGGGCAGTATGTAACAGTGTGCAATAAACTATAAAGCTGCAGTATGTAACTTTTATAAAAATGTTTTTCTGCATATTTGTTAAACTTGTCACTATGTTTTGATAGTGTAAAATGAGATAAAATGTGAGAAAATTCTCCCAGAAACAACCAATCAGGTTCAAGAGGAGGGTCTTAGCGCTGTCAATCACCCTTGTCTATGTGCTGTTAAGAGGAAGCCTTCCTGTTCCACTAAAACAAAAACCAGACTAGAAAAAAGTAAGTGTGCGTTTAGCTCTGACTGGTGGAAGTGAACCACAGGATTGTCGTATTTTATGTAACACTCTGTTCTCTCTGCCCAGGCCAGTCAGCTGAGGCTGCCAGTGATCTGGGTCTGGCCCATATGAAGTCCAGAGTCGGGGGACTTGGAGGGGTCGTGACCGTGGACCCGCAGGGCAATTGGGCCGCTCGCTTCTCCAGCCGCCAAATGGCGTGGGCCGCGGCGCAGAAAGACACGCTGCACTACGGTCTGTACACGGGAGAACACTTCACCCAAATCATCGAGGATCATCGAGCCTGACACCAGGCCCAGTTTGTGTCAGTAGAGCTGTAAACTAAGATAATACAGCTGAAGGTGGGCTTCAGGTAACCAAATAATGATTGATTTGGTTTAATGTTGATGCTTAAAATCAAATAGAAGACAAAAAGAGCAACAAAATTAATTAGTTTAGTCATAAAAAAAACAATCAACTGTGCACATATCTGAGCCAATCCAAGGAAAAGCAAGAAATTTCCAGAAACACTAATGACACTGTGTGATTCTTTGTAATAATCATTTGAAAAGTCATTGCAGTGTTTCTGTCGCTAGAGAAACTAGAGCAAAATGATCAAATACACATCAGATATATAACTCAGTTTTTAAGCTTCTCAGGAAATACTTCCTGAGAAATGTTTTACAATATTTAATTTTTTACAAACTACTGGCCAGTTTTATGAACACTGAACACTTTCTAATGATCTGCACAAAGTGTTTTTCTGATCACATCAGTACTGGTGAGCAGCAGCTCATCATTTGCTGACTGTTGTTGAAGAAAAACCAAACCAAAAAGGTATTTACTGCAACGTGAGTAATATTTTTGTCTTAATTTAGATGATTATAGTTTACCACAACTGAGTTTCTCAGATTGAAGTATTAAAAAGAGCCAATAAAACCATTTTTGTCAGATTGTTGGTGGTACATCTCACCAACAGACTCATTTTTCTTCTTGGGCTTTTAATTTACTGCAAGCCACAATAATCCAAGTTAATAGACATAAACACCTGAAATATATTGCACTGTCTGTAATTAATCTTTATTATTTGTAAATTTCACTTTTTGAACTTAATCACTCAAATAAATTAGTTTTCTGCAATATTCTGATTTATTGAGAAGCTCTTATAAGCCAGCATGTGTTAATCTGTTATGTATTATTCTGATGAGTAGTGTTAACCTGTCTGATCCACTAGGTGGTGCTGTTTCCTCATGCAGACAAAATGCAAAACTTGAGATTTCCTTTTCTTTAACTGAACTACTTCTAGGCTTGCGTTGTGTAATTGGTTGTAATTTTTTAAAATGTTTTATAGAGCACTTTATAATATTTACTTTAATTGTGCAATACCAGCCTTAATGTATTTTGTGTCATTTTCTATAATATTTGTTATAATCTGTTTGATTTGATAAAGAATGTCTCGTTCATATATCAATTCATTCCTGTGTGCAATTGCGTTGTGCAATAAAAACAATGCATCTCAAGACTCAAATCACACAATAAATTACTTTATTGGTCATTTTCACGTGGTTGTTGTGAACATTTCTTTGCAAAAAAAACTACTTAGTTGAACACAAAATCCATTATAGCAGCTTATATAATGCATATGCATTAAGAGCTTTGTTTGTGCTGCCAACATATTATTAGCACAGGTGAAGCTGTGAAAAAGTTCCTCAGAAATCACTCCTTTAATGTAATTGGGGATAAAAAAAAAAAGTAGACCAAAAAGAAAGAAGAGTCACAACTTTTTGACTTGAATATTTCCAAGTTTTCTTCTAGAAAATATGTGAAAATTTCTAAACTTGTCTTTTCTCACAAAATTTGTACTACGTGGCTCAGAAATCTTTTGGTTTTTTGTCTAGAAAATTTCTGAGGTTACTCTGGAAATTAGATTTTTTTTTTCTTGCAAATTTACAATTTTTTTCCTCATTTTTTAAAGAAAATTTCTGAGATTAATCTCAAAATTTCTGAGTTTTTTGGCTTGTATTTACTGCTTTTTTTGTTAGCAAAATTCTTATGAATGTATTACCTGAATTAGCAACATCCTTCAGTCAGAGGCGTTTCCAGATTTGATGCAAGTCTGACTGCTACTGGCAGAGCTGGACAGTAAATAGTTACATTTACTCAATTACATTTACTTGAGTATGTTTTTTTGAAGAAATTGATTTTAAAGAAACTGATTTGGAAAAAATATATTTTGTTTGATTTTGTTATGTTTTTAGTTACTTATATAAATTATTGTCATTTTTGTCCTTAAAATACCAAAATTTCCACATAACTTTGCGTTTCTGTTTGTCTGGTTATGTAATTTTTAAATATTAAATGATAATTTGATCAGTTACTCAGTACTACCATTTAATGTCATTTTGGGGTACGGAAATATTTTTTAATTTTATTGCAGTGCATCAAAATGACCTGAAATACAAGAAATTGCTGGTAGGGATATTGCAGTTGTAGGAAAATCCTCTAATTGAACAAGAAATTCAGCTTCAGTGGGAAAAGCTTCAAGACATTCAAGAGAATCCTGCATTGGCAGCAGAAAAACATCCAGAAGAGACTGAAACTCAGAATCATTCTGATTTTTATTTAAATCTGTAGAGAAAAGAGTCTTCATAAGTCTTATTTGGAGTCAATAATGGACTTCCTGATGTAATGGATTTGTGTGTTTTCTGTCTTTAGCTTGAAAAATTTCCAGTTAGTCCAGATTGGGATCATGTAAGCTTGGTGTAATGTTGCAGTATACAGTATTTAGTGAGGGCAGACAGTAAAGGTGCTCCTTAATAATAAACCTAAGTGTGTAATTAATTTCCACTGGCTCTACTGGAAACAGCTCAATAAATCGTTAGTGTGCACGTTGTGTAGGTCACCTACCTGAACTCTGTTTTGAGTGGTAACTCTCCACTTGTTTCCCACATCCTGATGTGCTTGGAGTGTAAACACTTTCAGGTGTTTTATCTAGACTCGGATCCTGACAATGATGGGTTGCTGCTTAAGTTTGGACTCTAAACAGCAGCGATGTGGGTGATGGAAAATACCAGGCAGCCAAAATGAGTCCTCTCATTTAAGGCAGAAATCAGCTGCACTGTGTTTCACAGTCAACTCTTTTTAGGTCATACTATTTTTGGAAAAGAATTCAGTTTTTGTCAACTTAGCTCCACCTTTCCTCATATTATTAATGACTGTTCACTGTACCATAGTACACATAAGATGCTGCCATCTGGATGTTTTGTATTCTTTGTCTGAGAATCTTTTGTAACTTTTAATCTTTGCAAATGACCAAATAAATGATGCTAAAATGATGTCAAATAGGTTCTGACAAGTTATTATAACCAGGTTATTGAAGCTTCTCTAAATTTCTAGTAGATTTGTTTTTCAGTTGTAATTGTTACTCTAAAGCATGTGTGTCAAACTCAAGGTCCAGGGGCCAAATCTGGCTGCCTCAGCTCTTCATGTGGTCCTCTAGTCTCCAGAGGAACGCATCAATAGAACTGTCAAGACAATATAATTTTTATTTTTTTTCACTCGAATGCATAAGTGTAGTGCGAATTTCTGGGGAAAATTTAGTTTAGTTTGACTTTATTGAATGTAGTGTAATAAAGGAAGAAACAACATTTAAAATAAATTTAAAACAAAAGCAAACATGAAAAAAAAATGTGAAAAACATTTGGTTTAAAGGATTATAACTCTGCTCTGAAGGGGGCAGTATTCCTTCTACTGCACTGCTGTCTCAGTCTTACTTCATATCAAAGTAGTTGATGAATTTAAAGTCACTATGAGCGCAAATGTCACAAAATTCCTTGCAAATATTTCTAAATTAGCAAAAGAAATAAAAAATCACAAAAATAATTGGGAAATCCTGAAGGCAATGTTGAAAATCCTGGATTTTCAACATTATTTAATTTTAAGAAGTGCTACTGCTTACTTTTACAGCAATTTATTAATATTTTAACAGTTTATTAATGGGTTTCTATCAATATATCCTGGCACAACTGGCCCGTGGGAACATTTATGATCTTGATATGGCGTCCCTGCTTTAAGGATCCATTTTTCAGGGATCTGTGCGCTTTCTGAGATTCACTGTGAAACTGAAGAAGCGTCTTTTCATAACTAACTGTGCGCAGAAAATGAGCCAAGCTACTGAATCACTGTAAGTTGATCGATGCAGAGTGAAAAGGACATCGGCGCGCAGCTGACCTCCCAACAGTCCGCAGAGTGAAGGACGAACTGATGAAGGCTCCAAGGTGACATAATCTGCTCCGTATTCCTTCCTCTGGACCCGATCCTGATCATTTGCTTATTTATTTATTTTTTTGTTTATTTTTTGTGTCTGATATTGTTGCATGAAAAGCACAATTTGCATAAGAATAAGAGGCATCAGGCCTGTGGGTTGAGTGGACGTGTGTGACCCGGAGCGGACTCTTTCACAGGGAAAAAGTCATTATTCTTTTCATTTGACGTCACATTGGAGTCGCATGCGTGTGCTTTGCGCGCGTGGGTTCTTTATCCTTTGGGTCCCCAAGGTGAGAATCCAAGGTGCTCCAAGTTAGACGCATCTCATTAAGCGGTCCCGGAAGTACAGCGTTTTCTTTCAAAATAAAACTAACAGTACCGTCAGTTAAAGAAAAAAAACAAAACAAAAAAAAGTTCATAGATTTATAAACTCATGTTT
Organism: Xiphophorus couchianus; assembly: GCF_001444195.1. Lineage (NCBI taxonomy): Eukaryota > Metazoa > Chordata > Actinopteri > Cyprinodontiformes > Poeciliidae > Xiphophorus > Xiphophorus couchianus. Next base: position 20,089,809 of record NC_040249.1, read on the forward strand.
TTTAGATGTCTTAAATGTTAGCTCTGTTTCTAATCACTTCTAGATTTAACTTTGGATGAGTTGTTTCGTCATCTGCCAAGCACGTTTGGGAAGCTGTTGTTGCGTAAAAGTAACTTTACGAATTCAGAGAGGAAATAAAAATGGGCTGGACTCTGTCCAGCGACAAAAAACCTCGACAGCTGACAGAGAGCAGAACCGTTTAGGACAGGAGACCCGCTTCTACGCTGAATACAAGAAAACTAAAAGAGGTAACAGCTTCCACATATATTTATTTTATTAACAACTTTATTGTCTCTTTCTTAATCCCGCTGCTTCAGAGAGATCTGCTGTGTGAGATTATCACCTGACCCTCAGCAGATCTCTTTGCATTTATGTCACAGTTGGGTAACAAAAAAAAAAAAAAAAGCAGAATTAAAAGGTGTTGCTTAAAGGTTTAAATCCATCTAGAAACCCAAACATGTGCAGAACTGAACCACTGGGAGCCACTCAGCTTTAATGCCGAACTGTGTGGGAAAGAAGGTTTATGCATATTTGCATTCGTCATAGAATAAATGCGTTAAATTATAAATAAAACTTTGTGAGTTTTACTTATACCCAATTGTTGAGACAGATCGGTTAGGAGGAACAGAGAAAAACGAGAGCAGACGTAAAACTGAACGAGAACCCTCAGGAAATAAAGAGTTCAGGAACTACCACACTGACAGATTGTTTGTGTTTGTTTTGTATCATAAAAATGAAAAACTGACAAAAATCGTACATGTTTGCAATTTTCTTTTGATGGATTGCATATCAAAACAACTGGCTTCATTTCAGAGAGTAAAAAATCCCTTTCTTTACGATAAGATTAAATGAAATCTTGTAAAAATGCATAAATCTCAATCTGGTGGCACAAAGTCATTGCAAAAAATTGTTTATCTTCAAATTGGCTTGATGTCACAAACATAGCTGCATGTTTGGCTAATAGATTCATTTTGTATAGAAGTGAAAATAGTTTAGCTTAAAGTTGGAATAATGACCTGAAAGTTTCCATAAAGTCAGATTTTCTAGTAAGTAGAGATTTCTCACCAACAGTAGTAACACAAAAAAAACATTGATTTGCTGATTTACTTATGCAACATACACTTTCTGGAATTTAAAAGAATTAAAAAAATAAAATAAATAACATGATTTCAAAATAACAAAATCAGGCTGAAGAGGCACACATACAGTATATGTATTATTTAAAGATTTTGATATCAATACTTATGTTTTAACACTGCAAAGTACAGTATATATACTGCTTATTATGTAATCATTTGACCTCCAAATGTCTCAGCAGAAACAAATCATCAGAATAATGAAGCGCATGTACAAACACAAACTTTCACTTTAACACAAACTCTGATTGCATGTCTGGTGTAATTCTTTTTTATTAAAACATTTTTGTTTTTCTTTAAGTGAAGTAAGCAGAGGAGGTAGAGTAGCGATACTTCAAAATAATTTAATAAAATGAAGTTAATAAGTACGGTGCAGTAAAACTACTCCTTAAAGTACATTTACTTCAAAAAGTTACTCAAGTAAATGTAACATGTAACGAGTTGCTACCCAATTCTCCCAATGATGCTACAACATTTAAAAACTTCTCAATAACTGCAGTAAAAATTGTTTTATTAAGGTTTGATGATTACTTATAACATTAAATTGTTCACACACATAGTATTGAAGTGCCAGTTTAGTGTTTGTGGTGCATCAGTTGATATCAAAACATCCTCTGAAAGTAAACCCAGTTACCACGAAGTTGAGAACAGTGACATTAGGATTATTTATATTTATTTGTAAATATGTAATTCTTTACTTTTTTACACTTTAACAGTATTGGTTTTGTGTTCAAGGCTTATTTTGGAGTTTAAGGTATTCCACAAGGCACTCACTTCGGGAAGACTGGTTTTAAATTTGTTGTTTATATAAGAGACCCAGAAGGATTCTAACAACTTATATTTGGATTTGATGGTTAGTGATGCCGAATAAATTAATAGAGTTTTCCTTCACTGTTCATTAAATGGGTCAAAATTGAAAAACATTTTCAGCATTTTCAGTCTTTAGATGCAGCAGCTAAAAACTAAAATTCAGTGAAAGTCAAAGATTGAGGACCTAAATTTTGATGCAGAACCAAGAAATAATCTGTTGGATTCTGGAAATCTGGAGCTCCTCTTTTCTTCATGATCCATGTTTGTTACTTTTGATTATTCAATGAATTAGTTGACATTTAGCATGACAGACTCTATCCACAACATCTATCATTTTTATTTTCAGTAACCAGTAGGTTAAACTTTGTAGTTGGTTAGTTTTTTTAAAAAAGGAATCAAACAAAAGTCCATAGAAATCTATTTTTAAACTGTTATTGGTTCGTGTTGTAGGCTACATTCAGGTTGGCCAGTTATTGTCCCTACTTGGACAAAAAGTACTGATGTGTTTTATTTTTACTTTAAAGTTTTACGTTGGAGAAATCAACTGGAAGTCAAAATGTGAAAAATCCCCAATCAACCCCAACCTCAAAAGCCAAGATGGCTGCCGCGCTTATAAAACAGAATAACAGCCGACAGACTGCTGAACTCAAGCTGCACCAAATTTAGCTTCATCTCATAAATTATTTACACACACACTTAACTATATATCACATAAATTACTTTGTTATTTTTTAATTTTATTGGTGTATTACATTTCTTAATCTGGGACCTGAGTCCAAATTCCGCACCACAAACAAGCAAAGGTGGAATGACAATAAAAAATCCTTAAATCCTTGAACTTTTTAGTAATAGTTGCAGACACAATATGTTCCTTTGGTGCTTAAAATACAGAAGAATACACTGTTGTTGGCTTGTTGCTCATTATAGCAAGCATAAAATGCTATTTTAAGCTAATTACTGTTAGCATAAAAGGCTAATAGTAGCTCGTTTGGTCACTTTGCCCAGGAATCCTACTTCTTCTGACTTGCAACTGTGATACGTTTACGTCTACGGCACTGGTTGGTGAGGTTCGATTCATTATTTTCTCTGTTTCCATTGTAAAAGTTGCATCACATGACATGTTTGTCACAATGTTGGGCGTTTAGGTTAAACCCAAAGGTCCAGTGAGAACGCAATTGGTGGTGGAAACGGTCTTCTGAATACGCCGGGCCACAAAATAGCGTACCAAACCGTACCGCTCAGTAGGAACGAGGCATTAATGTGGCATATCTATCATATCCAACTGCCATAGTAATAGGTACATACATTTTCTACTCTCTTTCTTGTACAATGACAATTAAAGGAATTCTAATTCTGATTTTGGTGTACATTAAAAACGACATCTTGTTCAAATTTGGTCCAAAGGTTTTGAAAGATGGGCTTAGTCTAATCATCAGGAAAAAAATGATTCTATTTTCTCACATTTCTAACTTTAATATTAAAATTCTGACATTTTCAAAAAAAAAAGAAGCAGAATTCTGACATTAAAATAATTGTGTGTTAATTTCTTCAGCGGCCGGACCGGGTGCGCAGAAAAAGATTACAATTTAGTGTAAACTTGTAAGATTTTCCACAGATCTCAATGAATTTGGATTGCATTTTATCATTTATAGCTCAAAATCTTAAATAGTTTGACTAATCATACTTGAATACTTTGACCAGATATTTAGTAAAACACAATTTGAGATTTGATTGTTTACCAAAACAGAAGAAAATCATCTTTTTAGTCACTTTACACTTGAGAGAATTGTTGAATCTATATGATCTGTTTACGTTTAAGAAATCGGAAGCGTAGTCATATGAGGACAACATATTACATGCATGTTTTTCATTTATCCTAGTTTTTGTCGTAAAAACATCTACCCAGAAGTAAAACTTAAACTTTCCGGTTCTTCAGTAGATCACTTACTAAAAGTAATCTGTAATGGGTGTGTAAAACATAAGCTTTCTGCCTATTTGTGTCTTTCCTCCCCTGGGATGAAGGTTGCTTTGGTTCCCAGGCGGAGATGTGTGTGGCTGAGGAAAAGCTCCCACTCCGAGGAGAAGATTCACTCTGGCAGTGAAAGTTTAAAAGTTGGTGCAGCAGATTCAGCAGCCGATCGAAACTCTGATGAATTTACAAGCTAATTTAATTCAGAAACAGCTGTTTGGGTGAACTGGTCCCAGTTAGCAGAGCTGTGAGAAGCTGGTGGAGCACCAGGCCGATTATCAGATCAGATCCCATACATTCCAACTGTGCATCTTCATGCAGCACTTTGAAAATATGTGGTTGCTATAGCGATTGTGCAGGAAATGCTTTCGTACGCGGAGTGGAGTGCAGCTCATGTCTTGTGACTGTGCTTGCTGTTGAGTGTGTATGTGTGTGTGTGTGTGTGCATTAGCCTGGTTGTTTGTGTTGATCTAGGCCTCTGAGCTCTTTGTGTTTGAGGAAGGGTCTCCGGCCTCTCTGGGCTGACCTCAGGGTTGCCATGGAGACAGCAGGAGCCACTTCCTGAATTCTCGGCCCATCCTGCAAGCTGGGCAGGGGACACGGAGTCAAACTCATGACTGGAGTGGAAACAAGGCAGGAAAGGCAAGCCCCCGTGCCACTTTAACCGACCCATTCTAAGAAATCTAGAATTGCAGTTAGTTTGCATCAAACTGAAGCAAAAGGGAAAATATTAGTTGTGTGGACACGACCAATATTTAATATTGTGTAAGGATTGTAAAAGCTTCAATTTGCTCATTGCAAAATTTCTACAATCAAGACATATTGAGGCTGAACGAGACGCAACGGGACAGACTCCTCTGTCCCCCGACGTCCTGATCCGGTTGCCAGTACAGTCAATCTGTGTGCTGAGAAGTTTACTTTCTGAGAGAAAATGGTACAAAGCGTCCTTCCATTGTGGTTTAAACAGCCATTAATGTCATCATTATTGTCTCTACCTTCCACTGTTTTAAGCATTACTTTTATTGAAAATTTTAGTTACAGCAGTCCAGCTTAAACAGTTACTGCACCACTCATGAGTATTCTGTAGTCATTTTCACAGATGATTTATATTTTATCTACATTTGTTTCATCATAATGCCAAACTTTGACAGAACCTCATCTTCTCCGAAGCGATTGCGTGATATTTTTCCACCATGAAATAGACGGAAGCTAATCACCGACACACTTTGGCATTATTTCTCTCCTGGTCTCCCAAAAGAGAAAGTTTGCTATGTCCTTGTATCTTTTCAATGAGTCGGGTAAAAGTCCCAGCACACACAGTAATGCATGAGGCTTTAGCTGCTGTCTGATCACACTTCTGATCTACACCGCCTGCCAAAACTGTCGAATCTGAAACTGAGTTTCGTTTTTATTTATAATATTCAACATTAAAACATTCAATCTAAAGTCCAACCTGACTAAAATATTAAGTCTATAGAAAATTTGATTTAATTAATTTAATTTCCACTAAGAATCTCTAATCTAAAAACTTTTCTAGAAAAAACCCCACAAACTTCTGAGCTCCAAATGTGAAAAACTTGAGAAAATTTTTAGATTAATTTCAGAAATTACTAGAAAAAATCTAGGAAATTTTTGAGCTTCAAAAGTAAATTAAAATGCTTGAAAAAATGTAGCATTTTCCACTTTTGAGACACAGACATTTTCAACCTCAACATTTCTTTTCTAGGAAGTTTACAACTTTTCAAACTCAGAAATTTCCACGCTTTCTCTAGAAAATTTCTAAAATTAATCTTAAAATGTATACATTTTTGCTTGCAAACCTCTGACTTTTGAAGCTCAGAAATAACCCTGTTTTTTTTTCTAGAAAATTTTGACATTTTTGCTCCTTTTTGTCTATCTAGAATGGCCCTAATTCTAGATAGACAAAATCTAGACGTTGTACTGCTTTACCAATAATCTTTGAAGAAAATTAATGGCGTTGCTAGATTGGCTACCCAGCAAACATTAGCCATTAGTGAGTCAAACAACATTGCGCCTAGGTAGGCATTTTCTTTATAATATTTTAGGTACACATTACAAAAATACTTACAAATAGTTGAATCTGCAAATATTGAACCATTAATAGATAGGTAATACTGTATTTATGACTAAATTCTAACATTAGATTTTACCTTTTTTACTCCACTTATCCTTTAAATTTAAAAACGTTAGACAGATGTAAAACATCCAAAAATGCTTTTATTTAATGGTGGTTACTGATTAGGTTTTAGCTTAGCTGATCACAGGTAGGATACAGAGATTTGCTGCCAAACAGCACTTAGTGCAGGGATCTTGTACTCAACACCCCCAGGACTCAGGGAACATTAACCCACAGATATCATCCTTAGTGAGTCAACAGGGTTAATAAAAGGAGTTCTGGTTTCACGACCCATGGACCCTGTAAGTATTCAGGACTCTAGTTGGAATATCTGTTGGTTTGTTAAGATGTTAAGGAGACGGTAGCTCTGAGATACAGGAAAACTGCTGCTGCATACTGCTTATGAATATTAGAAGCTTGAAGAATGTATGACAAATACGTCTCAAAATCTCAAAATGTTGCACATCTGAAATGATCTGACCTTAGGAGAGACCAAAGAGAGCATGTCAATGTTAAACCCTCCAAGCTGAGCACTAACCTCCTGAGTTCATCTTGACAGTTCAGGAATGTAGTTACTCAGTCACCAATCTGTGTGGGGTTGGAGGTCCTCAGTGTCCACTCTGGTTGCTGTGGAAGCTAGCAATACGAGCTAGCAATGGGAGCTAGCATGTCTGTCTGTATGTGTTGAATTTTACAAAGAAGCTTTTGATATGCTGTAACGTTATGATCATTTTTGAAACTTCCTTTGTGACTTATAGTTGTGGGAAAAACTAATTTTCGTTGCTATGTGGCATTGAAGTTCTGCTAATCAAATGTACTTGATCATGTTGTCACCAGTAAGTGTTAGCATCTCAATAAAGCAGAGGTTTTTCCACTTTGCTGCTCTGAAGCACAATTGCCAAAGGAATTTTAGTCCATTCTTCATTACATCATTGCTTCAGTTCATTTTCACTTATATTTCAGTCAAGTTGATGTCTGAACTTTGACTATGCCATTCAACATCTTGATTCTTTTCTATTTCAGCCATTCTTTGTTAGTTTCCTTGAGGTGTTTGTTGTCTTATTGGTGACCCAGTTTGGACCTAGCTTAAGATTACCTCACAGCTAACTATAAAAAACTTTAATTTACAATTGACTCAAAGACTGCAAAGGTATAAGTATCAAACAAATATTTACTTAGGATCGATCTGATACTTAGTAAATCCAGCACTAGTATCTGTGATACTGGTGCTGATACAAATACTTTTTATTCAAGGTTGATTTATCATTAAACTTTTGACCTTTTTGTGGTTTTTCCTTTCATTTTCACTGTTAAAACCTAGGACAGAATTTGGACCAAATACTTTAATAACATCTTGACAAAACAAATAGAAATATCTGAAACACACATATTCTTTAAATCTTAGCTGTAAATCTGTGTTGATGCCCACTGAAACTGGATTACAATAAAATCCCCCCAAAAAAGAAAATCAACAGGGGACACACATCATTCAACCAGACATAAACCTATACACACATATTTTGTTTTCAAACTCCACTGAAGTTTATTTCACACTTCAGGTTGCAACAAAACAAACTACAAACCACCTTTACAGTGAAACACTTTTGTGTAACTGTTTTTTTTTTTTCTTTCAATCATCCATACCTCTTCCTGCAATGGCATTGCATCCCCCCAGGGGGCGCGCCCCACACTTTGGGAACCACTGCAGTAATATAACACGAACACAGGGACTCCTACTGGCTTGCTGTACATTTAAATAAAATCTAATTTCAGCTCATATAGAACATACAGTATAACTTCAATATAATAACACGGGGAAAAATACATATCCCCACTTATGAAATGGTGAATTAACCAAGAAAAATGTTTTACATCTGGACCGATAGTGCTGCACATCTTACCTCCTGCTAGCCCAGCGCGGCATTTTACTTCCTCCACGCGCATCCGGCTACATGATTACGCTACTGAGGTGCGTTCAAGGGCAATAGGAAAAACTAACTCCTCTCTTCAAATAAGTACTAATAAAAATAAATAACTATTTTACATAACGAATAATGACTGATTTGTTTGGAATTCGAAGCTTAACTTAAAAGTTATATAATTAACTTGTTACATTAGTAAGGTCAGTTCCTTGACAAACAATAACTTTATTTTTTTTATGGAACTAAAAGGAATGTTTTGTTAAATAAAGAGCAGCCACAAACAATGCTCTGGAAAAAACAAATGCCTTTTGCTGTTTGCTAATCAAACTTCAATTGTTCACCCTTTTGACGCTTTGTAAATCTTGACTTGACTTTTTAATCATTTTGGTAAATTTGTGGTGTGAGACAAGTGCCTCTTTAGGAGGTAAAAAAACAAACAAACACTGAGACGACCAATCATTTTCAAAGCTTGCTTTGTAGTAATTGTAGTCATCTGTATATCGGCTTTGACCGCTAAGTCACCTCTGTTACCACACAGAGCTGACAATAGCCTTTTTATGCACTGACAGATTTCATGGAGAATGAACAAATTGCTCCAGACGTTTTTCATGGTTTGTGGCGGAGAAGCATATTGAAGCAGGAGAGTGTAAGAGAGTCAGGACATTGTGCTACAATATACATGCTTACAATAAGTTTTGTACAAATACTCTATGACGTTTATTAGTGAAAAAGAAAAATATTTGCTTCTCTGAAAAAGGCTTAAAGCTACCAATATTTATTTGTTTGAAATGTTACTTTATATTGATGGACTCTTTAAATTATATCTCAAGCTAATTTGTCACTCAGCATCTTTAATGATGCCATAACCACAAAGTTTCATCTCAAGCTTGTTGAGATTTTAGGATGAAAAAACATGTAGTAAACAGTTGTGAAGTGGTGTGGATATGCTTTCATTTCCTTTTGTTGATGCTCTTAAACAAGAACTACAGATTGAAGAAGTCACCTTAGTAGATAAATAATAATAATAAACTGAGCATGAGCTATCCTGCAAACAGTGAGGTAAATTTCAGCCTCTTCAAAGCTGATAAAGACAGCTTCAACTTCACAATTATCCACTAATTTCCTGGAATTTATTGGTACCACTTCAATAAAAATACACTGAAGTTTCTGGTTGTAATGTGACAAAATGTGCACCCTCCTATAAAAACGTCTTCCTGTCCAAATCCTACAGAGTTCAAGTAGACAGAGCCTGTGAAGCTTGAGAAACTTATTGTGCATCCTGTGTAAAGTTTCTGCTTCTTTAGTAGTCCTGGAAAAAACAAAACAGGTTCAGTTCTGTGGAATTTTTGCCTTTGACAGTTTAAAGATATTTTAACATAATCAAAGAATTTAAGAGCTGAAGGAAACCAGTCGTTTTACCATAAGTACATCTCTGGGAGAAATTGAATAATGCAATTATTCTCACACTCTGTCCCTAATTTCTATTCACCGCCTTGTGAAAAACCCTTCAAATGTTCCCTTCAGTCAATCAAAGCTCAGTTTAAAATTTCCAGCGTCCTCACTGAGAGTTTATACTGAAATTTTCCATTTGTCTGAAACAATTCAAGCCTTAAAAATAACCTAATTCTCCAACACTTTGCTACTTGAAGAGATTTCTTCCCACCAGACTGCCACAGCCGTTTTGTCAACTAGTTGAAATCGGAGTCACTCGTGAAGGTAAACACTTTTTCTGATAAGCCTGAAGCTGTTTGCAGATTTTGAATTATTTTACCCTTTGAGTCTTTGAAAATTTTCTTTAAAAAATGCTTCTTTTTTTTTCTCACTTTTACAAGCATTTCATTATAATTAATGAAATGCTGGATAATTAGATAATTATCTATTAATAAAAGTTTTTGCCTCTTATGATTAATTTCATATTGTTCCAAATTAGTTGTTGGGGTTTTAACCTCGAGGTTTTTCCAGTTGTTTTTAGTTTTTTTCAAACGGTGAAAATTGCAAAGGACCCAACACTTTATTGTTCAGACGTTCTGGGGCAGAACAACCAAATGTAAATACAGGAAAAGGGGGCTGATCCGAATTTAATCACTTTTCTGGGAACATTTTCAGGCTAAATTGTCTAAATAATTAAATAAGTAGATTATGAGAAGACGCTTTGACGTTACAAAAAAAAAGGAAAGCCTTTAAATGACCAACCAGAAGAAAGGAGCAACTACTGAGACTGTACAACAGTTTGCTGAGTTTCACTTTAAACCAAAGACGGCTTCGGTAAATTCATTATGTTAATCTATAAACAGCTCTTCAAAAAATAAAGAGCCCACTGCACTGAACCCCATTGAAAACCTCCTGGTTATTCCACCAAATACTGATTTCTGAACTCTTCCTGAGTTAAAACATTAATATTGTTGTTTCTAAATTAATACGAACTTGTTTTCTTTTCATTATTTGAGGTCTGAAAGCTCTGCAACCATTTCTCATTTTCTGCAAAATACTCAATTTTTGCTGTAGATTGTCAGTAGTTCATAGAATAAAAGTGTTCATTCTACACAAACATATACCTATAAAGAGTAAAATCAGAGAAACTGATCATTTTAAGTAGTCTTAATTTTTTCCAGCGTATATGGGAGACTTCATCATCATTTGATAATTTAGCATCGAGTCACATAGTGAGTGCAAACAGCTGAATTCCTGAATACTTGAGACTCCCTTTAATTTAAAAACACTTTGAACTCGCCATTTTACTAGTGCAACGAGACGCATCAGAGGACAGAATAGGATGTTTTTTTGTTTCATGATTCCTTTTCTTTGTTCCTGAACATTGAGTATTTCCAGAATCTTTTCTTTTGCTAGATCTGGAAAAAAAAGAGGTATTAATTGCAGTGTTGTCTCCTTTTTCTGTTTTCCAAAAACCAGAATGTTCAGCAAAGCCAACACTGCAAAAACATAAAATCTTACCAAATATTTTTGGTTTAGTTTCAAGTCCAAATGTCTTAGTTTTGTCTTATTTAAAGAGTGCTAACTTAAAAGTAACTTTGTTGCTAGATATAGGCGCTTGTATTAAGTAAATCATTCCTTAATATTGATGAAAAAGTACTAGTTAAATTGTCAGATTATTTCACTCAAGACATTTTTCCGATGTTGTAGTTAATTTATCTGCCAATGGAACATGTACTTTTTCATCAATATATCTTGTTTCAAGGTTACTTGTAAGTTAGTTTTATTCTTATTTCAAGTGTAATAAGATATTTGCAATAGAAACTAGACCAAAAATACTTGGTAAGACTTTTTTTTTGCAGGCTGACAAAACTTTTGGACCACCCAGAAAGAAATGCACACATTTTTACAAAACAGACTGGCAAACTGTTATCTCAGAGGATGCTTTTGTTTCCTCTCACATGCTGCCTGGCTTTTTAGGCAACGCTGCAGATTCCTTTCAGACTGTATGAGGAAAGAGTAAAAGCGAGTATGTACACCTGCTTTTATTTGCCCTCCCTTTCTCCTCCGTCCGCTGTCTTCCGCTTGCCTTCCTCCTCCTTTTTCTCTGTCCGCTCTGTGTGTTAGCTGGTTGCCAAGTGCTAGGAATCTGAGGAATGCAGGATTGCAATGTCCTGATAAAGTTTGCTTTGTTCCCTAAGTGACCTGGAAGAGAATAGTGCCCAGAAGTCTACATATGATACACAGCACACGAGTGTACATTTCTTTTTTTAATAAAACCTCACGATGTGGGTGGATGCCGAGAGGAGACTCATAGTAATTTAATAAGTGTTTGAATGAATTTCTCGTGAATCAACAATTGAAAGAGTGAGCGGGAAGTTGGTTGATTATTTGGAGTAAAACAAAACTTGATGAAGGTTTTAGATTTATTCATACAAGGGAGAATTTACCAAACACTAAGAAACTGGTGATTATTTGTTTTTTTGTAAGTGGAGTTTTGTGTGGAGTTTATTAGCCGTTAGTATCTTCTCTGCAATAGAAAACTCTCAACAGCTTCAATTTGTATAAATATAAAGAAATTTTGACCAAACAGATGAGCTAACAGCCGGGTAGCCACCCTAGATCAACACCACTCCACCACCAAGCTTGACAGTTTGAATTGGGCTTCTGTGAGGTTCTGCTGAGACCGTATGAACAGTTAATATCTTCTCTGCAGTAGGTGACTCTCTCAGTGATTTCAGTTTGGATAAAGCTAAAGAAATCCAGATTGAACGGACAAGCTAATATCCCACCTAACTCAACAGCAGTCCACCTCTGTGTGCTTTACAGTTGCTGTGATTTGTTTCTACTGATTTGCTGCATTTGGATTTCTCTAAAAAATGGAAAAAGCGGAGTAAACTGAAAAAAATCTGAACTTTTCTTCCTAGGGACATTTATTCAAAGGCATGTGACTGGGTGTAAACGTAGCTTGAAGAGGTGGATTCTGTGGGGAGCATAAGGGCATTTAGCGTCTTTTCGTCAGTTTAGAGAAAGTCTGGCAAAAAAGAAATTAATAAGATTTTCTTATTTATTCACAATAATGCAAATTTTTGAAGGCTCAGGTACTGGCTATAATTTAAGAAATAGAATTACTTCTAACTATATAAGCGGAATAATTTTTTATGCAGTTCATTGGCGTGTAAATGTATAAATAAGAGTTTTCTTTTGACTCGTTGCTGCTTTCCACTCTTAGATTCACAAGTTATTTATGCTATTAGTAACCTTGTCCTAGACAAATCTCTTTCTTAATTTTAAAGCTTGTCATCTTGTTCTGCCCCTTGCTTCGTACACGGTGTCCTGCTGGCAACACTTTCAGACTGAAGTCATTTTTCTGGCTCAGCGGCTGCTTCATACTCGAGTTCTTTGTAAATGAAGGCTTCACTGCCGTGAAGCAGAAAAGAAATTCCTAACTTTATCTCAGCGCAGAACGCACATGTGATTACATGCTCTCTATCAGTCACACACGCATTTTATCTCTCACTTCTGCTATCTCACACGTTCTGAAAGCTCACACAGCTGATTGTAAAGCTGCGCCTTTTTGCTTTAGAGGAGAGACGAAGAAGAAGAAACAGGAAGCAAGCATTTAACTTTTGGGAGGAGGGTCAGGCAGGGCAAAATGGGAGACCTCCACACTCATTTGCGTGTGAAGAAGTGATTATGTGTGTGTGTGTACATATGCTGAGCTGTGGGAGTGTGTATGATGGCTAAACAGAAGGGCCAACTTGTGTTTACATGGTAAATGAGTGAATGTGTGTGTATGTGTGTGAGTGAGTGTTGAGGGAGTTAAGGTTGTGGAATGTCACATGCTGACACGATGCTTACGAGACAACAAAAACAGTTAAAGGAAACATGGTGGAAGTCATTAACGATGCTGGTGGCTGCTCAGCACTTAGCTGTATGTACAGTGAGGTTGCATTCACAGCAGCCACGTTTAATCTGCTTTCATCGAACTCTAGTCCATTTGCCTTAAAAGTCCGGTTCATTTGGGGAGGTGTGAATGCGTAATCAAATTGCCTAAAAACCTCGGTCTCAGTTCGATTGAACTGAACGCTTGTTCGAATGCCTATGTGAATGCCAAGCAGACCGAAGACTGCTCCAAAGGCAGGAAATAGACTATAGTATAGGGCATTCTGGGTAAATGGGAACTAAACAAACACAAAAGTCTAATGCTAAATGGAGAAATGGCTTTTAGTATTTTTAATAAAGACAGAAAAGAAATCCTACAATCACTAAAGTCTGACGCCACTCAATTTTTTTTTGTGTGAGGTATGAAAGCGAAATGCACCAGCCAAATATGTATAAATATGTTGAACTGAGTGGTTGCTGAAAGGAAATCATGCCCAGAGTGAAAAATGGCGGTGGCAGCATCATGTGATGACATTATTTCTCAGATAGAGCTGAGATTTTTTTGTCAAGGTGGAAGAAATCATGAACATTTCCTAAGTTAGTTAGTAGATGTCTAATAGAAAGGTTAAGAGTGATTTCAACTAAAGAGACTTGATGAGAATAAAACAAAAGCAGAAGATATGTGTCACATTTTTGTACTGAAAGCATTGATTTTTAAGTTTTATTTTAATAGTTATTAAACTTATTGGCACTATTGTCTGCACATATTGCTGGTTTTCATCTTTTCCTTGATCATTTATCAAATGTTTACCCCAAATACAAAAGAGGCGCCATCATTTCCTGTAATTAATCACAGGAGCAACGTGAGCAGCGTCACCGAGTAACTCACTCCTCCGTCAGCAGGAGACGCCGTCAGTCATTCATTCATTCATTCATTCATCTCAAAGAAGAATGACACAGTTTGATTACAGGCCAACTATGACAATAAACAACATTTTTAAACTAATTAGTTTGTTTCCTCCTGTTTCTCTTATGCGCCACATGTTTGCAACTTTGATAAATAAGAGCTAACAGAACTGTGTGTTCACAGGTGCTGCGTCCCCTCGGGCTTGGTTGGCAGTCAGGGCTACTGTAAACATCCTTGACTGGAAGCTGGTGTTAAGTTTTGGGGCTTTCAGTCGGATGTTTGCAGCAGCCAACTGCCCTTACCATCTCAGGAAGGTTTCCACATCGTAGCATCATTTAACTTTACAAACAGAGATATAGGCCAGTTCACTCCTCTGACTTGAATAAGGTAACTGTCTTACTAACAATCTTTTCCCTAAAACTTGTTTTCCATGAATTGTTCTTGTTGTAGTTCATTTTCACAGTCTGCAAAACCAGTTTTGTGCAACGAATGAGGCCTGGCGCCATGACAGTTATGCATGTAAACAGGAGCTGTGTTTCCACTGAATACAAAGTGAAATTACAAAAATAAATTCCCTTAAGGGAAACACGACAATTTTGAAAAAAAATCATGTTTTTTGATAAAGCTTTTGCGCTAAGATGAGGTAAATAAAGTTTTACTACTGGCAGAAAAGAAAAAGAAGATGACAGGAAGTAGTAGGAGAATATTTTTTAATGACTTATAGCATGAACAAACTTATTCACGAGGGATTTTAATTGTGCTTCTTATTTAAGGAAATTTCAAAATGTTGTTTTTTTGACATTGGCGAAGTATCACTAAAATTTTGCACAGGTTTATAGACAGCTACTGATGCTCCAGAGCACTAGAAACTGATCTTTCCTAGAATGCTATGGGATAGACTGTTTTCCTGAAAAATGTCTCCCTATCTTTCCAGTTGTAGCTTCAGTCTAGGTTTGACCAGTCTTTGTATTATGGTTCTCTTGCTTGTCTCAATCTAATGTGGCCCCCATTTTCAAGAGAATTGATACAAATGGTATTTAAATACCAGTTTTCAGCATTTTTCACCCGTGTTCAATGTGATTCTGCTACTTCACCTAATGATGTCACTGCCTAAAACTTGCTAAAAATGTTTTTGTTTTCTAATACCTTTCCAGACCTTTTAAGATTGTAGATATATGCTCATTATATATGCTTTTACTCTTTTTATATTTGTTGTCATTAAAAAAGTGGGGCACAACGCCTTTAAAAAATCTGTGTTCAGTTTAAATTTGTTAGCTAGCAGTGCTACATAGCTAAAAGATTTTAAAGCGCTTACCTTGTGCCCACTACTAGACACTAACCGGACATGCAAAGAAGCAACAGAAACTCATTTAAAGTGCAACTGACACCTTTTTATTACTTAAAAGTTTGAGAAGGTGCTGTTTTGGGAAAACTGCTCCTCCTGAATACGTTTTCTCTCCTTCTCCCTTCAACAAAGAGAGCCAAGAGGAAGCGGGTGTAACACACACCAGAGGGCCACAGACAAGGAAGGAAGGAAGCATTTCAAGATCACTCCCTCCTCCACCCCTACATTCATCATCCTATTAATAAAAACAGGCTTGTTGCCTGAGTTGGGGATTAAATATCAGCTGTATTCAAGCCATGAGTATAAAACATTCTGATGAAACTAACAGATTAAAACCGGTGAAATATTCCAAGCATAAATATTAGACTAATCTGAGTTTATATGCTGATATTTAGAAAGGAGGAGACCAAAATTAATGCTTCACATCATAGTTCAGGTTTTCATCTAATGTCGATCTGAGATCCAGGGAATGTAAACACCCTACACTCTCGGCATGCGCCTCCTGGTGGCCGGGAGTGGGACTGTTTGCACTGCTTGGCTCAGGAGCACATCCCACAAAACCTTCACAAGCTTATAATAACATAATTTGTCTGAACAAATGAATATAATGTACTTCGTGTTCATTCTGGAAATAAAAAGATATTGACAACAGTTGCTTTTTGGGTCATTTTGTTTCGAGATCTATTAAACTTTTTCTGTGGAAGGAGGCAGCAGCTGTTATATTTAACTCGGAGTAAATGAAGATCTATTTTCAAGCTGAGAAGTTGTGCTCTTCCTCTGACATCCTGAACGGGACTGCTGGGGACAGTTGGCCATCCGGGAAGGAAATGAGGAGTGGCTCTATTCTCGGTCATGGTTGTCCCACTGGTGCTTGAACCCACACACACACACACACTAATCTACGCTCAGGACAAAAAACTGCGCTTTCCTTTCTTTTTAAGGTTTCGTCCATTGGAACATGTTAAAAATCTAGTCTGTATTATGTTCTGAATTTAAAAATCTATAGTTTTGCTGCTTCTACTCTTCTAGGATTGAGTAGGCAGAATGGTTTGAGAAGTTTATGTAAGTTGTTTTATGCAGTGTCCTATTTTCTGCATGATCAGATAACCTATTAATCTAAAATTAACTAAAAGTTAAGAAATAGTTCAAGTTTAAATACAGTCAATTAGTTAAAGATGCGGTAAGACAACTAAACATGCATTGTTTTGTAGCATAAATAACCTAATAAAAAAAAATCCCCAACCTCTGACTTACTTTAACCCCATTGTTCATGAATTGAAAGGAAAGCGCCACAAGATGGAGCCAAAGTGTCACTCCTTCATTTACCATTCACTAAGATTATTGCTTCATAGCACAAGAACTGCAGCAGAAAAAGACCAGATCCCAGTTTTACCAACCAGAACTGTAAAAAGTATTTTATTGGTTTATGAAACATTCTTTTGGTTCAGTCTTGAATGAAACCAAAAATATAAAAATATCTTTAAAGAAAAAAAAACTAATTGTCATATATTCCATCTAACAGCTAAACAAAAGGCGATTGAGAGGATAAAAAATACCTTAAAATTGCAAATAATTCATTTCAACACTACAAAAAACAGAAAAATATTTAAAAATTTAAGATTAAAACATGTGAAGCAGAATTTTGTCAACCAAAAAACAAACAAATAAGCATACAAAGTCAACATGCTAATATAGTTGGAAGGCAGATGTGGTGAAATATTGTCTATAAATGACAGTGAATTAAAGTGTTAATTTACTATACGAGTGTTTAGACTGTTTAGCATCATGTGATCTGTCCAATTTAAAATTTAGGAACTAAAATTTTAAAAAGCCCAATACTCTAAGGCTTTTTAAAATCCAAAGAATATATAAATTCCCTTCTCGCCCACCGCGGGTGGTTCTTATCCTCTGAGCTCGGGTCCTCTACCAGAGGCCTGGGAGCTTGAGGGTCCTGCGCAGTATCTTGGCTGTGCCAAGGACTGCACATTTCTGGACTGAGATGTCTGATGTTGTTCCTGGGATCTGTTGTAGCCATTGGTCCAGTTTGGGGGTGACTGCCCCGAGGGCCCCGATGACCACAGGCACCACTGTGGTCTTCACCTTCCAGGCCCTCTCCAGTTCCTCCCTGAGGCCCTGGTATTTCTCTAGTTTCTCGTGCTCCTTTTTCCTGATGTTGCAGTCGCTTGGTATTGCTACATCTACCACAACGGCTTTCCTCTGTTGTTTATCCACTACGACAATGTCTGGTTGGTTTGCCATTACCATTTTGTCTGTCTAGATCTGGAAGTCCCACAGGATCTTAGCTCTGGCGTTCTCCGTCACCTTTGGGGGTGTTTCCCACTTTGATCTCGGGGTTTCCAGTCCATATTCTGCACAGATGTTTCTGTACACTATGCCTGCAACTTGGTTATGTCGTTCCATGTACGCTTTCCCTGCCAGTATCTTGCACCCTGCTGTTATGTGCTGGACTGTCTCAGGGGCCTCCTTGCACAACCTACACCTTGGGTCTTGTCTGGTGTGGTAGATCTGGGCCTCTATTGCTCTGGTGTTTATATATATATATATATATACAGTATATACTGTATATATACATTTTTTGGCAATAACATAGTTGCTTTATTTTCAGGTCAGATGTAGGACAGTTGCATGTAAAAGAAAAATAATAACAGGTTCTGGTTCTGGAAACCACAAAAAGCAGAAGTTCACTTTTATCTCAGCATGAGTTTTGGCCGAGACTTTACTGGGAAAGCCCCCGAAACCGATACTAAGCCCAGCTGTTGCCTCCCATTGAGACTGAAGCGAAACTCCGTGCAGAGACAGAAGTTGCCCAGCATGAAACTGGGGAAGGAAACTGTAAGCAGTAGAACAACAACACATACAGTGTGTGTATCAAAAAACAATCCAGTGTCATTCTGACACTGGATTACTGAAGCATTTAAAAATCAGCAGCAGTTACTAATACATCAAGATAATGAACCTTTCAGAAAACCAAATTAAGAGCAAACTTTAACATTTATATGTAAGATTTTAAGGAGCTGGCAAGTTTACTTTGTAAAAGTTCAAAGAACAATATTCATAGTTAAATTGTTTTGTTACCATAGCAGCAATCTGATGCTATGAGTTAAATCTTTGAGTTTGAGCTTTGTTTGTTCACAAATACAAATTAGTAAACTGTGATTATAACTTATTGCTTTTTAGATTGGCCAATTAAACTACTACCCCTCTCCCAGATTTCACTAAATCTAACACAGAAGCTGTTAGAGATGCTGATGTTTTTAGCAGCAAGAGGAGCCCATAAGTCAAATTCTGCTCCAGGGATCATACAGCCTTGGACAGGCCCTGCATGATGAGTTAAATCCGCTGCACAAACAGGAGATTTAATTTAATGCTGCTCATGTGGCTTTAGTAGCTCTTCCTCTTTATTTTGGTTGGTCCAGTTTATGGGACGAGTTTCTCAGATCTCCGCGCAGCCGTGTGCATTAACTCTGGCTGGACAAAGCATTTGATATGGTTTGATGCATCATGTAACTGGAAAAATAACAATAAAAATAATAATAAAATAATATAAAACCAGCGTGATGCGTGACTACGAGGCGAGCGCGAAAGCTCCTCACCAGGCTGAACCTGCATGATGAGGTTAGCACTGGTTCATTAACCACTAACGCTCCAGCCAACCGGGAACACATACATAAATTTTACCAGCATAGACAAACACAAAGCCACACGCTAGGCAGCGTGTTGAAATGTAAAAGCTGCACAAAATTCATTGTCCATAAATATAAATCATTCTCATCGCTCGCTCAATGTGCACTTCTGAGATCGCCACTACAAGTTATTCCTGAGGTTCATGTAGAGCTGTGCAACCAGAGCTAACGCGACAGGTTTTAAACTCTTACCTTGATCAATAACTCTGGAAAGAAACAGAATTCCTCACAGGGGGTTGATGTAAATATCCATACAGGTCAGCCTGTGTCCAGTTTGAGTGAAAGGAGGCGTGCGCAATCCGCGCTGAGGTAAACTTAAGACATCCAGCTGCTGCAACGCGCGAGGCAACACGCAGAGGCGCCAGCGGTGTGATTGGTCCGGCTTTAGATGCACAAACTATAAACCTATCTTCTATAAACATATATTTTAGCTCTTAGGAATAAATCTCCTCCGGTTTTGAAACACTCAGAGCAACAGAGACGCTCGCAATACAGCTTTAAAAAAAAAAAAGATTTCTTTTTTCCTAAAAGCATTAACAAGAAAGGTTTAGCCTGGCGGTGGGGCTAGTAAAGCATGGCGGGCTGCCAGGCCTATAATATACTTGGGGAAACCCTCCATTTCCAAAATGGAGTCTGGAGAAATGCAGCCTATCTCTTGTTTAGTTGAATGAAACTGTGATCGACCGCAACTACCAAATGTTCGTCTGTACAAAAGTAACTGGTTGTAAACAACCAGTTTTTTGTCAGAACGACAATTATTGATAATCAAATCAAAGATCAAAAAGTGAATGTAGTTATGCTCGATTTTAAGTGTGTAAATTCAAATGTTAGCTCTATGGCAGCATGAGCACATGCTGCAGTAACTGTTGTATTTACATTTAAGCACCTTTTTATGCTAATGTTTATTTTTTAAGCATTTTCCAGAAGGCAGATTTTCACAAGCCAGTATTATTTAAGTTATTACCATATTTTCCGCACTATAAGGCGCACCGCATTATAAGGCGCACCTTCAATGAATGGCCTATTTTAAAACTTTTTTCATATATAAGGCACACCGCATTATAAGGCGCATAGAATAGACGCTACAGTAGAGGCTGGGGTTACGTTATGCATCCGTTAGATGGAACTGCGATAAAGGGAATGTCGACAAAATAGTCAGATAGGTCAGTCAAACTTTATTAATAGATTACAAACCAGCGTTCTGAAAACTCCGTTCATTCCCAAAATGAACAGCTGTTGCTTCCTCCACTTCTGCACCATTGATTGTTCATGTGAAATTCTCTCGCTGCTGCTCTATGGGCTCTTTGCACCTCAGCTTAATGATGTACATCAAGCGCCCGACAATAAGCTGGAGAAAGGTTTTAACATGGTCGCCTTGTTATACACAGATACGAAGGTGAGTTTTACTTTCTTTAAACTTTGTGGCTAACATTAGCTTTAGCTTATGCCGGACATTTTTCTTGTAAAAATGTGCTATTTAAGTATCTAAACATTTTTCATAATTCATTAACGGACAATGTTTTTACCTTATGTTCAAGTATATTACGTGGTTTATTGTCGTCAGTGTCAGAGACCAAGTAACGGGGATTTTACGGTTCAGGCTTTTTGCTTCTGAAGCACAACGAGCCCATAGCTTAGCATTAGCTCTGGTGTCGGAGTTCTAGTTCAGCTGACTGTTCAGGTTCAAAGTTGTTGCTTTTAGAAAAATATAACCGTGTTCCTTAAGGTCTCCGTGTTATTTCGCTTTATTAGTTTAGCATGCTTCTTGTGAAGCAGGACGGTGTTTACAGCAGTGTGTACAGGCAGATCAGTTGCTCGGCTGTCTGGCTCTGGTCTGCTCTCTCGTTCCCATAAACTCGATCATTCAGGCTGAATACAGAAGTGATTCCATGGAAATAACACAGAAAGCTCCTTTACCTTCTTCTTTAGGCTGAAGAAGTTGATCCGGAGTGAAGTGAAGGCTGTAAACTTTGCTGTGCAGCGTTAGCTTTAACTGGTAGCCACGAATATTTACAAGCCACCGTCTTCTTAATTCAGGATCGTTTGGAAATCCATGAAAACTTAAAAGCCCATTATATTAGGAAGACAGCAATGTTCATAGTATTGTTTTATTTGCGTCTGAAATAAGACTTTGTCTTTTCTAGCTGTCATGGTAACTCAAAGCGAAAAAAGAGAGCCGCATTTGCGCTTGCGGTTGTGACGTCAGCGCGGCAGGTGCAAAGAGCCCATTCCCGTGTTCTACTGCATGACTGATCGCCTTGAGCTTAAACTCTGCGTTGTAAGCGTGTCTCTTAATAGGAGCCATTTTGGGGTCTTTACACAAAACCCAGCTTGCACTGCTGGCTGCATCGGCGTCTGCTTTCCCGTTTCTTCTTCTACGGGGAAAATGAAGTTGGCGTCTGCTTTCCCGTTTCTTCTTCTACGGGGGAAATGAAGTTGGCGTCTGCTTTCCTCCATTTCTTCTTCTACGGGGGAAATGAAGTGGCGTCTGCTTTCCTCCGTTTCTTCCTCTACGGGAAATTAAGTCGGCGTCTGCTTTCCCGTTTCTTCTTCCACGGGGGAAAATGAAGTCGGCGGCTGCTTACCGTAGTTGCGAGACCTGTTGTGGCTCAATATTGGTCCATTTATAAGGCGCACCGGATTATAAGGCGCACTGTCGGCTTTTGAGAAAATTGAAGGTTTTTAGGTGCGCCTTATAGTGCGGAAAATACGGTACTCACCCGCTTTCTGTACTGCAAATACGTCCGTCAAGACAAGCGTTCACACTCACATCCATTGAAACTTTATTCCTCTGGCTGAGAAAAACTTGGGCTTTAACGTTGATTTCTCCATTGTTTCCCGCAAATAACCTTACAGACCAGATGTAGGACTCCTGAGAATCGTCTTGCCTGTTGCTTTGTTCTTCTTGTCCATTATTGCGGATCACAGGCAGGTTCATACCGCCACCTACTGTACAGGAGTGTAGCATCACTACTTTACATCCATCAAATATTATTTGTCATCTTTGCCTCGGTGTTGGGTTATAAAACAAAAATTACTCAAAAAATGGGTTATGGTTAAATCAGCTTTCTGACTTAATCTTTCAAGCCAATCATGAGCAAAAAGGATCAGTTTTCTGTAAATAAATAAATAAATGATCAAACAAACTGAAGCAGTGGTGTGTTGAACAACCTTTGTCTTTAGATTTGCTGTAATTGAATGAGAGCTGGTAGCCATTTCTGTGCCATCATTTCTATAAAAGAAATGAAAGAAAAACATTTTTTTTTAAATGTCACTTTGAAAGCATAACAACATTCTCTGCACAACCCTGCATGAGGAACTGGAAGACAAGAGACAGGAACCACATGGAGACGCCATCTGTTGTTGGCCAACACTGCAGAAAAGGTGCCAATCTGCAGACAGACACATATAAACACCCACACTGAAAATGGTAAACAGGAGAAAATCACAACACAGAATATGGCACAAAAAAAAACAAGAATTCAAAAAGATGAAGAGTTGGTTGCTTGTATTTAAAGCCAGAAATGCAACAACAATTCCTAATTATTCTAAAGCAACATTAAATACTTTTGTATACACATTTATTTATTCTAAGTTTTATCTCCCTCCTTAATTTATTCAAGAGGAGACATTGTTAGTTATACAGTTTCAAATTTTAACTATTTATTGGCTTATTTATTGATCTCTCTTTAGTCTTAGCAGATCTGTGAAAGCTTTAAATTACACATTTGAGTGAAATTTAGGGCTACTCATTTTAGTTAAATATTAATTGTTGTTGTTTTAATTGTAACTTGATATTAATATTAATTATCACTTGTTACATACATAAAGATCTGACTGAATTATTCAATTATTAGAGCTGTAAAAATGTTGTCTATGGTGATTATTTATATTTATTTTATTGTCCACAGGCAAACACAATCAGCTGTTTTACTGTTTATTACCATTTTAAGCTATGAGATTGAAAATTAGTTCACTAGAGTGCTAGCAGGATTTTTTTTAAAGAATATTGTAATATTTAAAAAAACAAAACAAATGTATACAGTGGTAGAGAACATAGGCAAAAAAAACAACATATTTTAGTAGTATTTGTTAATCCGCTTTAAGTGACTACTTTTGCCAGCTGTTCTCACATTTTTACTTTTTTTTTTTTTTGCAAGACTTGACCAATACTTTTAAGAACCAACATTCAGAAGCTGCAACCCGACTTAGCCGCTGTTTTCAGAAGACGACGGGCGTCTTTATGCTCAGGCGACATCTGTTTAAATTTTACCTCATGAACCGTCTCCTGGTTTCTTTGCAAGGCACAGTTGTTTAAGTTTGTTTTTCAGAAGGTGCATCTCTGTCTTCAGCTCTTTTCTCTGAAGGCTGTAATCCAATTATTCGGCTGGCAGATCAGCTGCAGCAGATGTGTTCTCTGTCCTGGAAAATTGCGCTGGATTTCTTTCCTGGCGTCTCAAGAAGCTCCTGAGATTATTGTTTAAGTTACCCACAGGCAAAAATTTTAGCATCAATAAAATGTCAATTATTTCAAATGATTTTAATCATATGAATACATTTGTTAGGCTTATTTCTATTTTTTGTGTTTATTTGTCATTATTTACCTGTCTGAGAAATATGCATAGTGGAATTGTAGGCTGAATGGCTTATGGGTTTATGTCAAAATGCACCGATTCACTTTTCACACTTCTGATACAAATATCTGAGGTTTGGTATCGGCCTATACTGAACCAACACAGAAAAACAGTTCTAGATTGAATCGAATTTTAAACACAGACATAAATGTACAGAATTACACATTTATTTCATAAGTCTGTACATGTACAGCACACTTAAATACACCAATAGCTTCACAAGTTTAGTTAAACATGTAAAAACAACCCAACTTTAATTTATTCTGTCATCGCAATTAGAAGTAAAACAGCCTATGTAAAAATAATAATAATAAACAGAAAGTGATAAAAATAAACTGCAATTAACCTTTTAAATGGTTCAGAAAATATAATGTAAAATAAATAATAAAGTATAGAATTAGACTGAATATATCTGCCCTTATTGATCAGGAACATCGTCACCGATACCCATTCTAGAATATTTTTCAATATCAGTTCGTTGGATCTTTAATTTTATGCATCAATGAATGTATTCTGCTTTAGATCATAAGCAGTTAGAAATCTAAAAATATGCAAATTTTTGAAGGGTTAATTTGATTTGTGAAAAGAAAGTGATTTTAGCGTTTGTTTGGCCTTAGGATTTTCTAAACTAGAACAAAAAACCTTAAATTAGGACATTTTCCTACCCTTTCTGTAAAACAGTAAAAAAAAAAATGTAAACATTTAATCTTCTTTTGAAGGAAAAAAAAGATAATGTTCTTTTTTTCATAACAGAAAACTTGATCTCTACACCAAAGGAACAAAATCACAACGCTGAGGAAATATTCTGTAGAACAATCACGTTTTATTGCAGAAGCCAGATACAAATATTTGGAATAACTTGTCCTCTATAGTGATTCTTCCTAATAGGTTTATTCCTGCTGTACATTATTACCCATAGAATATATGATTACAAAGCAAACAATAACTTAAATATCAAAATGCTGTACAAAAATCACAATATACAAGAAGTCGGTGTAGACACTACGCTCAGCATACAGGTATAAATAAAACATACAAAAGAGGCACTTAAGAATATTAAAGATACCTGCACACACACACACACACAATACTGTATGTTTACATATTAATTTCACAAAAAGTCAACATACTTGAGTCCATGTTATCACACAATCTACCTGAAAAGGTACTTTTACAATTATATCAGATACACTTGGCTGAAGAGTGATGTTGAAACCTTGTCAGCAGGAAGAAAATCTGATTAAGTCAGGAAGAACTGCTTAACCCTTGCATGGCTTTTAATTTCACAGATTTCTATCTATTGCAAGCAGAGAATATTGAATTAATTACACTAAACCTGCCTCCAAGATGAACAACTTCAACATTTCCCTCTATGGCACTACACAGTACGTCCTTAAATTATTACAATATTTGTGCAAAATTATTATTTTAAATTAAAATTCGTATTTATTTGAGCAAAAAGAGCATCAAACTTAGCCCTAAAGAGTGGTTTAAAGTCAAATTCACAGGCTTAAAAACATGGTCAAAAACCTACGCATGAGGTTGGAGTTCACGTTTTCACATTAAGGTAAATTATGGCACAAGTTGACCAGGTGTTGTGTTTATGATGTGCAGCAGATCAGAGAAACCTACAGTGTATCGACTCAGGAAGACAGATTGTCAAAAACATCAAACATACACATTTCAGTCACAATAACTTCAGTCAAAATCCATTTTTACTGTATTTTTGTTTTTGATTTAAGAAAAAAAGGCTTATAGACGACAATACATCCTGTGGCGGCGGCGCTGATAATCTGTTTTCAGTCACAAATGAACAAATAAATCCTCCTACACTAAACCTCACCATTGCTGGAGATGTGTAAAAAATGTTTAAATTATCTAATTTTTATTGCAGGAGCACAAAAATTCAACTTAGCGCCTCATCAAATCTTCTTAGTAGCATGTTTTCTTACGGTTTTCATTTTCAAAAGTAATAAAATATAAATTCCTTTGCAAAAAAAAATCTGCATTACTTTAGTAGCATGTTCTTATCTTATGTTTGAAAAGTATTAAAATGTATGTTCACCAAAAAAAAAAAATAATAATAATCTAATGATGTGGAAAAACTTCACATGCATCCACAGTAAGTGAATGGGACTGAAGCTTTTTTTTATTTTATTATGATTTATTATTCATTATTATTTTATTTTCATTTATTGTTTTACTCTTGCCAATTACTTTTCAGTTAGGAATCAATGACCTCGAGTTTCCCTCTGGTATGAATATAATGAACACCAAGGGCCATTTCTCTCAGCCGCTCTTCAAAATGGGAAAGATGAGAAAACATTCTATTAAAGTAAAGCAGAAAATATCAACTTGTCCGTCTCTGCAGTCAGAGGCAACAACCGAAACTGTGATAAAGAAGATCTGACGACATCCTGGGTTTATCATTAAAAATATTGCCATCATGTTGCCATGACAACCATTAGAGACAATATTTCTCTCCTACCATCACAAATGCGAACTTTTGCTATTTGCTACTCAGGGACTTTAACTGGAATTGTTTGATTTTAATCAGACGAGATCAAGATGGAGTTTTTCCCTGCAACAAACACTCCATGAAACAGGAGACAGACGTCTGGAAAATCCCCTCACTCACCAGAAGACTTGAACATTTTCCAAAATATTTGGAAAAAGCAACAGAGAAAATAGTTCAGCAGACGCATAATTTATCTTTATATGTGGAAATCTCAAAAAATTTGTTAAAAAAAACACACTCCTATACGTTAGATTCTTCTACATATTTAAGTGTGATATTATGCTGCTGCAATAAAAAAAAAAAATTATACAAGGGGTTTTTACATATCTGTACCAGGGAGGGCAATAAAGCACAGAGAGGCAAATTATTTATAAACCGTTTTATGTCTGAAAATGTTTATACGCTTGAGGTTAGATTTAATTTAGAACCTGACAAAGACTGGATCACATTTCAGACGTGTGACTACTGTCTGTATACCACCAAAAGCCTTTCAATAATTTTCTTTTTTCTTTTTTATCGCAACCCAAAGGTTTGTTTTTCTCTTTCCTTTTCAGCTGAAACAGTAAAAAATACAGAGTAGATACAGTTTTATCTGATATCAACAGAAATGAGGCTCTTAGGTCAATCTAAAAAACGTTTTCAATGTATTGCTCGTCTTTTCCCAAGATGTAGACGCACAAACAAAACTCTGTGTTCATTTGTCTATTAACAATGTTTGCCTTCCCATGTTAGCTTCAGAGTAAATCAGTATGTAAGGCAAACATCTCCCCCGTTGTTTCTTTTGTTAAAAGTACAGTCCTTTAGACAAAAGTAATATATTGTCTCTACTGGTTTGAATGATTTTGAAAAGTAATCAGAAGCTAAATAAAAAAAAAAAGCATTATAATCCTAAATATGTGTAAACTGTTTTGCAATTAATTTCTAAGCCCTTAACCTGAATTGATTCTAATCCCATGTTTATTAGTTAAAATATTTCATTGATGTCTTCCTGGGTTTCAGTGTCTTATACGCTGCAAAGACACAAAAAATTACCAAGTATTTTTGGTCTAGTTTCTAATGCAGATATCTTAGTACACTTGAAATAAGACAAACTAACTTAAAAGTAGCTTTTCAGAAAGATGTAGGAGCTTGATTTAAGTCAATTAGGTGTTAATATTCATTTTTTTACTGGGAGATTATTTAACTTGCAACAAAACATTTTCCCATTTATAAGTGAAAGATCTGCCAGTGGAACAAGTACTTTCCTTTAAATCAATACCATTTACTTAAAACAAGCTCATATATCCTGCTGAAAAGTTGAGTTTTGTCTTATTTCACGTTTACTAAGATATTTTCTAGGGGTGCACCGATTTATCGGCCAGCCGATTTATTGGTTTTGATTTCCTTAATTTTGGGAGATCGTTGATCGGCTGATTTTCACACGTGAAGCCGATCTTATACACCGATCTCATCTACTTTGGCAAAGGTCTAAACCTCTTTGACAGACAGACCGGCCCACCAGGTCATGTCTGCATGTTTACAACAGTCACCCCACTGTTACTAACTCTGTGACTTTCCCTCTTGCTATATTTTGCGACATTTCAGACAAAACAAATTATCAGCCAAAATCGGAATCGGCAAGTTTTTTAAAAGATCTGTAATCGGCGATAGGCCAGAAAACGGCAAGTATTGCACCCCTGATATTTTCAATAGAAACCAGGTCATATTTTGAGTTTTTGCAGTTTCCTCTCTGAAGGAAGAAGCCTAGCTGAAATCACTCCTCTCTCTTTTCCCGCTAACGAGCATCAGCTGCCCCGGCACCCCGGCCTCATAAGAACCAAGGTCCGGGAAGCCCTTAATCCCTCCACCTACCAGGTCCTGGCACATTATGGCATCATGGGAAGACACATTGATCCGGCTACTTGCTGTGTTCTCCTCCCCCCTCCTGTGGTGCTCTGGTGTGGGAGCAGGAGCTCTGATCCCGCTGCTCCCGCCGCCAACGCCACTGCCGCTGCAGGCTCCCTTCTTAGACGGCGGCCCCCAGAGGAAGGCGTGGGCGGGCCTGTAGTGCTTGCGAGCGAACCGAAGCAGGCGTCGCCGCGTGGCCGGCAGGCGGATGGTGTAGACGAAGTACTCCAGCACGCTGTGCTGCACGTTGGGAAGCGTGCCGCTGCACAGCGACTCCTCCAGGAAGAGGCGAACCAGCGGGGCCTTGAACGCCTCGTAGCCGAGCTCACCGAGGGACTTCAGGATGCGGGTGATCCTCAGGTAGTTGTGGTGGGATCTGAAAAAACAAAACGGGAGGAGAATGAGTTTGGTTGAGGCAAGGAAAACATGCAAATGAATTATTTGCTTTCCTTCTGCTGGGCTGAGAAACAAAGTGGAAAGTGCAACAATCTCTGATTTGCTTGGGAATTTTCTTACTATTCTTTATTGCTTTCAATATTGCCTTAAAGATCAGTAGTTGCTTTTCCATTACAATTTGCACAAAACTCCACCAATGTCAAAAAACCACAATTACTTTATGCCTATTAATTAAGAAACGCACTTAAAATCCTACATAAATAAGTTTGTTCAAGCAAAAAACAGACTGCACCATCATCCTCCTACCATTTCCTATTGACTTTTTTGTCATTTCTGCCAGTAGTAACATTCGGTTGTTGATCACATGACTCGTGTGACGCAAAAAGTATTTCTATTGCAGTTTTGCAGAACACACTAATTTCAATAAAGCCAAAAAACCACCTCACCCTAGCGTAAAAACGTATCAAAATTTTATTTTATTTTTTTAAATTGCTGTGTTTTCATTGGGCAAATTTATTTTCATAATTCCCATCTGTGCAGTTATATGTAGTACTTTCTTATTTAAAGTACTTCACAGTCAGCGCTACTGTGTTCAAAATAGTCTCGTTCCAACTAACTGACTGGATTATAAATCAGTTAAATTAATAAGAAAATAAAAGTCAAAATGTTGACCTAATATGTTGGATGAACATTACATAACGGTAAACCTTCATACAACACCAATACCAAGAATCCAGATACTTATCCTACTGATAAAACTTTATTTTTTTCCTGGTGCTTTTAACGTTTCCCTAAATAAAATCTCAAAGACTAGTCCGCCACATGAAGAAACTTTTGCATATTTTGCCTCAGAAACAACAGATAATTGTGTTGTACATGCAGGTGTTTGTTTCTGGAAGTAAACATGATGACATTTTACACTCCATGAAACAAACTGAATCTCAAAAAATGTAAGTCTGTCTATTGAATTAAAAACATGCTGCTTCGCATTTGGCTCCTGACGGGGGAGCAATCAAGATGCATCCGAGTTAGAACCATTACCTTCCTAAAACATGGAAAACACAGCAAAAGGCGAGCCAACGATGGGCTTCCCTGCACAAACTCAGCAATCCATCACCCAGCGCCTGCTGCACAGCGTGCTTTGTGGGCGTGTGGGCTTACTCATTAAGGTGCTGGAAGCGTTCCTGCCAGTTGGGGGCCCGAGCGACGTTGCCGCTTTTATCTAGCAGTTTGATGCCATAAAAATCCAGCATCATGGAATAGGCGGCCAGGAACCTCCGCTTTGCTTCCCGAGTGCTTTGGAATTCCTGATGGGTTTAAAGACAGCGGGTCAGACGAGCGCTGCGTTTTGTTTCACAGCAGCTAATCGAAACAACGAAAACGAAAATGGAGCTACTTACTTTGATCTCCTCCTGAGTCAGTTCATGTGCGTAGAAGTTGAGCCCTTGTTCTCTTAATGGGAACAGCCTGGGACACGAGAGGAAAAATCCAGGTTACAGAAAGTGGATGGGAAGATGATTACTTAGGGAATAACACTGGTAATTGGTTGGAGCGACGCTTCTCAGCACTTTTTATTGCTGTTCACTGTGGAAGGAACAAGATTTGCTCACTCATCCTTTACTAAGGAGGCAACTGCAAGTTCATCTTTTAAAATAACAAACTCTAAGAGTCACATCTCACATATTAAACCACCAAAGTTTGAACCCTAATCTGAGGTAGATTTTAGTGATTGAGTTACCTTAGTTACAAGATAAGTCATTTTAATTACCTTGTTAAATGTTAGTGGGTACTATGAAGCAGCTCATGAGTGGCAAAATCTTTTTTGAGAACTTTGCCACGTTTTATTTTGTGGTAAAATTTAAAGGGTTTTCCACTCAGGACTGAACAGCCGTTACAAACGAATACTTTTAAGAAAAGATATACTCGCTCTAAACTTAACTGTCTAAGTTTAAAAGTTACACTTTGACAATTTAAGCTTCAACCTGCCCAAGAAACTCATTCACTCTCTGGTTGCTTCCCAGTTTGATAATAGATAAATGCCCAACCTTAACTGGGAAGTGCTGCAGATTTCCCTAAAACTACGCACAAGTAAACGGTTTTCAACATAAACATAAAATTTATTTTAATTTCATGTTTTTCAACATAATCAGAAATGCACATTTTCCGTTTAACAAAGCTCCACTCACCACTGAATGTAGGTGTGATTGTGCTCCAGTTTGTCGTAGTCGCCTCTCCACTTTGAAAGAATCTCCTCGATGTAAATACCTGAGAAGAGGAAGAGGATGAGTAGCTGTTGCACGCGTTTCTTCATCGCTCACGTTTCTGCTGCAAGCCAGAGTCAGTCTGCTAACCTGCCGGGCTTTTTAACCTTTAAACCAAACAAAACTCAGTAAGTTCATAGCTTCTTACCATCGGGCACCAGGGGGATCTTGTTCATGTAGAAGCGCAGATTTCGATATTCGTTGGGCTGTCGAGACTTTCTAAAGTTCTGAAACAAACACATAAAAACTGGATGTCTACATGCGTATGTGTGTAGGAAGAAGAAAGGAAAATATATCATCCATGTTTTTTGGGAACATGCATGGGTGTATGAATGTACCGGGTAGCTGTGACGGTATTTGTAGAGATCCCTGGCGGCGTAAAAACTCCTCTTCATCTTCGGAGCAGACTCTGGGGAGTCAGTCAGCTGAAAGAGGAAGACGGAAAGGAAGACGATGAATAAAATAAAGACCAAATGAAAAAAGACAGTTGAAAGAGAAAAGTTTAAAAAAATGCAGGTCCAGAATAAAATAAATAAATCATTCCTTGTTAGAGCAGATGGAGGATAGCTCTTATATGCCGTTCAAATGATTTAAAAGCATTTGCTCTCTTTTGAGGTCAAGTGCTGTCATCATTTATCTGTTTCTCAACAGCAAAGGAGGCCAACTCATATCAGTGCCGCGCTGAAGGCCCCACAAAAAGATCCTGCATGTGGATTATGGGCGTATTTAACTACTTGAAGGGATTTACTTAGCTGAAACCTGTTAATACTCTGCAAATCATCAAGAAGTGACTTTGAACAATACTTTCTCTGATAGATAGGGTATCTGCGGACTGGAGCAGTGGTCTTCTTAACAAGAATGGGTACCAGAAGAAGGCTAACCTGGGTGTTTTATACTTTTTTAGGTTTTCACTGGAATTTTGTTTGAGTTGGAAATGTTTACAGCTTTTCAGAGTCAATGTAAAATTATTATTTTCTTAATAAACTCGTAGCAACTGGATTTTTAGTAACGCTAGCTGCGCTAATACGCCTATATAATTAAAGAAATCCTACTACTAGATAAAAAAAAAACTAAATGTGTACTCAGTCTAACAGCTGTTTTATGACAACTGCTCTCTCATACATGTAGCATGAAATTGACTCTGGTTTGCAGAAAACAAAACTCCCTCAAAATACTCTTAATTATGGTACATACATAAAAACTAAAACTTTCCATAAAAGGTTGGAATTAAGTGACAAAATAGTAATTTGTGGTTTTTTTCCACACATCCCTAAGAAAGTCACTTATATTTATAATAGCACATTAAAATTTCATCGACATTTTGAACAAGATTTACTGTTTTCGTCATGTTTTTATAGGTGAAAAATATTGACAGCTACCTTTGTGTTCAAAGAGACTATCTGACTTTAAAAATGTAAAGTTCTCAATAAAAATGATGGTTATTGTGTTAATCATGTTAGTAAACATTATTAAACCTGAAAAAATACAGTCGAAATTAAAAGGCAAAAAAAAAGCCTGTGTTTTTGTCTTGTACATCAGGAAAACTAATTACTGCAATGCAATGTTCCAAGTCTTGACTGCAAGTTTTAGCTTCGCAGCAACTAAGAATAAGCGTAGCACAGATCTCAAGAGCAATTTCTGAGTTCCTCAGAATTTGAATGCATGTTATTTAAAATGTAGTATCATATCAAACACCGCAAACATGAAGATTGTTATTCAACATAATTGTTGCCATTAACTTTGCTTTTCTTTCCCATACACAGTGTGGTTCTTTCTTCCTGTTAACACTATATTGTTGCTCTCCACAGTCCCCCCATGCTTGAATTGTTTTGTGATACATATTTAATGAAAATCCAGACATTTACTGTCATCGCATGGTTCACTAAATCAGACTGAAATTAATAGAAACGTCAGCGCTAAATTATCTGAGTCATCAACCGACTCTGAACTGATCCAACTACGGTTACATTTAAACCATTATTCTATGAATAATGAAGTTTGCCCTCAGCTTGGCCTTGTCGGAACACAGTGCGCCGCTGACGGGACACACGGTACCGCACCGTAACCCTCCTACAACCCCACCGCCTGCATCACACTCCCCTCCGCTTCCTCCGTGTACCTGCAGGGCAGCGTCCCCGCTGTGTCCCGCGGCTCGCTCGCTCTCCGCCGGGCTGACGGAGTCGGAAATGCCGCTGTCGTCTTCAGCCGTCGGCTCATCGCCCTCCGAGTCCGATCCCCACGTCGAGTCGCATTCCTCAACGGTGCTCGGCTCCTTGAAACGCCAGCTGCCCACCAGGTTTCCCATTGACAACACATGCAACTCCTGCCCTCTCTTATTGTCCTTTCGCCTGCACAGGACGCTACATCGTTGAGATTAACGCTGCCTCGGTGCTGGGGCTTCAGTGCGGGGCTTTTAAACGGCATAAAAAAGGGGGAAATTCCACATCGGCAGCTATGATGCGCGTTTCGGTATGGGGGGTGATTAGTGCCGCCGAGAGGAAGGGGGAGGTCTTAAAGCCACAGACATCACTAGCCGATGAGGAAGAGAGGGCCAATGAAAATAGTAGACTAGAAGAGCTGCAATCTAATAAATAGGACGTTAATTTATTATTTTAAAACATTTTGAATTAAATGAAACTTTGTTTAAAATATTTTGCATTAGATATGTAGGTCAGTGTTAGAAATGTGAATTTATTATAAAACTATGACCCATAAAAGAGAATATCAGGTTCATTCTGAGGATGAGGGGACAAAGATTTGTTTGTAATATTGAAGATGAGGCTTTCAAACCTTAAAGGGCCAGTGTTATTCATTTTTATAGCATAATCAAGGACCTATGTTACCTTCAGTTGTTATAAAAATAATATATATACAGCTCTGGGGAAAACAAAGAGCCCACTGCACTGAACCCCATTGAAAACGTCCTGGTTATTCCATCAAATATTGATTTCTGAACTCTTCCTGAGTTAAAACATTAGTATTGTTGTTTCTAAATGGATATGAACTTGTTTTCTTTACATTATTTGAGGTCTGAAGGACTGCATCGTTTTCGTTATATTGACCATTTCTCATTTTCTGCAAATAAATACAATTTTTTTTTCTTGGAATTTCAGAGACAGGTTGTCAAACATAAACATATAAAAGAGTAAAATCAGAGAAATTGATCATTTTAAGCGGTCTCTTAATTTTTTTCCAGAGCTGCACATACTGTATATATATCTTATCCCTTATGCGGTCTTAAGAGATGGGGTCATTTAGACCCAGTGGGATAGCACTGACCTTGTGTGCGTCTTTACAAGTTTTTTTGTGTGTGTGGTTTTGGAAACTGGAGGTCTGACGGGACAATCCCACCACTTCCCCACTGTCCGACCGTGACATTTGCTGCGCTCCTCCTGAGCGTCGCGTTAAGCCCACAGGAGAGTTGAAAGAAATTTTGCTCCATACTTTAACGCTTTGAAATTTGGCCTCTGTCTCTTTAAGAAAATCATCACTACATTGCTCCACTATTAGCGCTTTAACAGTGCTAGTCAGTAGCAATTAGCAAACACCTGGTGGAACTGCACATCTGCTGAGCTCATTGTACAAGCTACTTTTTAGTGCCGCGTTGGTAAAAACATAGCAACTGAATTTAACATTGTTACTTGATTCTGCTATAAGATGTCACTATGTGCCTGGAAAACACATAGTAGTACCTCTTTAATATGTAAGGTTCTGTTAAAAGGTTTATAAATGGTTAATATTTTACTTGCATTCATGTAAAAATTCAAATTAGTGATCTTTGGAAAACTAAAAGGGGCGAAATTCACAATGGATCATTTTAATTAATGGTAAATCTGAAAAACGTCATTGTTGTTACTAGAAAATTATATTTTAGTGTTGCAATAGCTTTCTGTCAGATACTTTGACCAGAAACATGTAACATGTTTCCTTCCCAGTTGATGTTTCATAGAGAAGGTCAATGGTGTTGCATCAACTTCTATGTAAATTTCTCATCTAAATAATCATGGGACTTTATTGTATATAAATAAACATCTAATCTTTAATCTGACACCTTAAAGTTGTAAGGATTTCTCATGAAACTCTTGAGAAAAAGCTGGACAGTTTTACTAAAGATAGGGAGATTGGTTGGGTTAGTAGAAATCTGACATACTATCAAAGGCAAGTTTGATACAAATCAGACTTTTTGAATCAACCTTGAAAAGTACCCAAGAGCTCAGAGTAACAAACATTTTTTTTGTAGTTTAGCCAACCTGGAGGCTGGAACGAGGCCTCACCTGTAGGGTTGGACTGTGGCATTTGGCAGACTCAACCTCTAACATTGACGTGACTTTGACCATAAGGTCTGTCTGACCACCCCGCTGCGGCTTCGGACGCTGCTGTGATGAGAGAAACTAAGTGTTTTCCTGAAGTCACAGTACAAACTTAGCTTGTGTTAAGGAGAAGAAGAAGAGTCAGAGAATTGTGGGAAACCAAGTGAAACTGGGGAATGAGACAGTCGAGACTTGAAGGACCCTAGAGTATCATCGGAGTGGTTTTTGTTGTGTGAACAAATACAGGAACTGGAGATTCAGGAGTTTTGCTTTTGTGACTGTTACAGGAAATGTCATCTGATGACACTAAAACATGAAGCAGTTTAGTAAGGAACTGTCACTTTTAACGAGATAATCCACATTTATCTGGTTTTCACAAAAAAAAAAACATACAATAAGTCAGTGTCATTTCAATAACCTGCGGCACTGCACAAGTTTTACCGCTTCAAATGAGCCGTGAATTAAACGAACAGTAATTTAATGTAGTAATGTATTAATTTAACACTCGGTTGAGGTAAAGCAGTTATTTCCTTTTTTATGTTCTGATGACCAGAGGATGGTACAGACAACATGAGAACATGAGAGCACTGCATTTAAATGTGGAGATCCGGATTTGATTGCACAAAAGTAAACTCAGCCTGAATTTGTTGAGATATTGTGAGAATTTTTTCAAAGGTTTATGGCCAAGTACAAATCTAACAAAGTATTTCAGAAAAGCAACAGGGTTGCTTCACTTGTTTGAAGTGAGACTGAAATGAACATGAAGGAGCCTTTATGAATGTTTATGACTGTTGTCATGAAGTCTCATTTGGTAAATAATGAAATTTTTAATTCAAGATTTAATTAAAATTGTCAACTTTGCATTATTCTGTAAATGGCAACACTTTTAAAGCAAAGTTGTGTTAAAACTTGCATTAAAGTGTCACTTTGCATTAAAACTGTCATTTTTTATCATTTCTTCACAGCCATAAACATTCATTAAGAGTCCTTCATGTTTATGACAGTGTCATGTCAACGTTATGCTAACCCCTTCAAATAAAGTGTTAGCAGCAACGATAACTGAACAACTTAATATTAGATTTATTTTGCGTAGCTTGATTATCTCTGGTAGTTTTCAGAAAGCATTTATGGCTTTGATGCAAAGTTCAAAGCCATAAGTGTAAATGTTTTGTTTAACATATTCCATATCAAAAGTATTATTTATAGTCTTACCACATTAAACACACTAACTGATCAGATTTCATTTTACATATATTTGAGGTCATTGCTCTCCAAGTCAAAACCAGAATCTAAAATTGCACTTGATAATGAACCAATCAACCAATGAAACTGTAGAGATGTAGTCAGGACTCTAGCAACAGCATAAAGCCAGAGAACTATAATTTACAAGTTATTACAATCTAAAAATGTTGCTAATATCAACAACAGGTATAACAAACACTATATATAAATATTAAGTCAAATCATTTGAAGCATGTCTGATAAACTTGGGGGGGGGGGGTTACAGCAGTTTTATTTCACATAAGAGCAAAGTTTAATTTGACCATCAAAAGTTGAACTTTAACCGAATGAACTGGTGTTTAGACACCTTTTATGTATTTACACAAACAGTTTAATCTGCATTTGTCTATAGATTTTACTGCATAATATTCAAGTTATTTAAATTCTCTGAAGGTTGTAAAAACAACTGATGTAGGAATTATTACTCTGATTGACTCTATTTATTTATATTTCATCTAAATGTTCCTAGCTTGTCTTCAACAATGTACATAAATGCAAATTATAGAAATGTGGCCATCAAAACGTTTTGGTAAATTCAAACCCGCAAACTAAAGCAGTTTAGTAAAAATTAACAAAATTTCACAATTATAAAAACTAAAATAGCTTAAAATGACAATGTTGCAACATAAAGTTGTTGAATCTATCATTTATACATTTGTTTAATACATTATCTGCAGCTTGGCTTGTTTTTTTAATGAATAGTAAATTTATTTATGATGTATCATGTAGTTTTTGAAATTCATTAAAAATATAGTCACCTAATTTTAGGATTTGACTGGGATATGCATAAAAACATCTATGAGGGAAATTAAAAAATGACAAAGATTACTTATATTTTAGCACAACAACAAACAATTAGGCAAGAAAGTAAACACATTTAGAAATTAGATAAAATAGCTACTTAATTTTAAAGTTTTATGGATCAGAAGATTATTAAAATAATCCCGTCTTTACCAGGTTAGAAATAATTATCGCACAAAGACGATGTCAAATTGGAAAAAGGATTTCCGCATGATTTAAGAAGACATATGCTGCGAGTCAAAATGCATTGATTAACTTAACTATTAATATTATCTCTTTAACAAACACATTCTGTCTATTTGCTTTTCTGAACCGAAGTGCAAACCCTCAACATTTCTATCTCTGCAGGCCACAGTTTGCATTTTAAATGTTACGTTTAATCTGAGAATAACTAGAAAATGACTGAATATGTATGTTTTGAAGGAGAAGAACAACATTAGTTGCCATTTTATCCAAAGAAGCTAATTTTACAACATCATGGTACAATAAGACTCTTCAACTTTAAATCAAATAAATAAAATTTGGTCACAACTGATTATTACAACAGCAGAAGTTGTTTTGGAATAGATAAAACAGTTTAGTTTTTAGTGTTTTATTCATTTACTACGTCTGAACCATAGGTCTATGCTTATTCTTTATTGTTTTTATGTATTTTCTATCTTTGTGCTTGTGTCACTTTGCTGCCTTGGCGCAGAATTTTTCCCTTTATTGGGTCAAATAAAGGATATTTCTGTCCTATTGTTTTAATGTTGCACTTACCCCGTTCACCACAAGAGGGCACTGTTCCCATATGCTACTGTCAACCACATTGTGTTAATTCTTTGATTGTATAAATTTTGCAGGATTAAGCTCACTGCACAGTGCAGCCAAAAAGTAGTAGCAGTTAAAAATAAAGCTACATTCATGTTTACGCAGCACCAGTTCTGAATACTGTTCACTAAAAAAAAAAAGCAAACAGATAGTTTATATTCTTTTTCATTCTCAATCTGGTCAGTAACTTTCATCCAGGAAGGAAATTTACACAGAAGCAGCAGTCCAGGAGTACAAAACAACGTTTCAGAACCGTCACTGCAGCAGTTTATTTCCACAGAAGGTTTATGATAAATTTCTTGGACATCCTAATAACAAAAATAGACTTGAAGTGAAACATTTCTGGAATGTGTTTTGCTGCATCATTCTAGAGCTGGTTGGGTTTATCTTTAGTAACTTCACTGCAGTGGATAAATACAAGGTGTTTCAAGGGGTTGCCTGCTTGGCTCTGTGTGTGTGTGTGTGTGTGTGCGTGTGTGTGTGTGTGTGCGTGTGTGGGTACGCGTGTGCGGGTTTGAAAAGCTCTTATACTGCTGCAGCTGAGCTGGCAGTAATAAAGCAACTTAGAACATAATTACCTGGCATAGTATCTGGTGAGAGAAGAAAAAAAAAAAAGAGCTTTCCTGAACCTCATGGGCCACAAATCACAACTTAGCCTTTTCCCATCATGCTTCTTTCCTTTTAAGTTTTGATGATGTTGAAATATTTGGCAAGGCCGTTGTTTCCCTTTAATCATTTCCTTTTTCTTTGCATAATGAAATGCTTTCTTTGGTGTTTATTATTCCAGATTGAGTCTAAAGAATCAAGAAATCTCACTTTAAATATCCCAATATTTATGTTAGTTATTGTATGTCTGGCTGAGAGTATAATAACATTTATCATGTTGTATTTTACTTTATTTCCATACCAGCCATGTGGATTTCAGATACAGTGTTCACACCACAAAAACACAAAATATTACCAAGTATATTTTCTAATTTCTAGTGCAAATATTATTAAACTTAAAATAAGACAAAACTAACTCAAAGTAACTTTTCAGCACTTTTACTTTTACACTGGCAGACTACTCACTTAAATTAGTACTTTTTCATCAATATTAAGGAATTATTGACATAAAACAAGCTCTGATATCTTGCTGAAAACTTACTTTTACATTAGTTTTTTTTCTTTTACTCTAAGTACTAAGATATTTGTATTATAAACTAGACCAAAAAGACTTGGTAACATTATGTGTGTTTGCAGTGCACAGAAGAACTTTAATGGTGTTTGCAACACTAAAAACTGTAAAAATGGTAAACTGTAGACTCTCATAAAGCTTCATAAATCAACCTCCTCCTGGGGGCGGAAAGCAGCTCCTTTTAAAAACAAACCAAAGCAACTCTACTTCATCTTTTAATTAACTTATGTGAGTTTACACCAACTCCTGTGAAAATATTTTTGTTTCTCTTCATTCTCTGAAGCAAAGATCACACTACACATCAAGTGTTGCATTTATGCACTTAGTTATCAGGTACAGCGTGTCAGACTACATGTTCTACTGTAATTAAAAAAACATGTAGAAAAAACTCAAAAAGCCGAGGAAAATAAGCTACTATTATTTTATATTTTTTGCAATTGTAGCACTTGTAAAATCTGAGACCAGCAGTAGAAATGATAAACTAGCAACATTTAATTAAACTATTAACATACCGTACAATGAGGACATTTATTGGATATTTTTAATTAATTTTTTTTAAACGAAAAGAAAAAGTTTAATTATTTTACAGATGCAACGGGTCCAGAAACTAGCAAAGTGTCGCTTCATCAAACTACTGCATGAGAACCTGAGGACTCTTGGGCTCCCTCTGCTGGCCAAGAGGTTCAAAGTAAGACGCTGCAAAAACACAGAAGTATTTCTGTCTAGTTTCTAGAGCAAATATTTTTGTAACTTCAAAATGACTTTTCAGCAACATATAGAAACTTGTTTTACATCAGTAATTCCTTAATCTTGATGAAAAACTTCTTGTTCCACTGGCAGATTATTTCACTTACAACAGGAGGAAAATGTTTTATCATTAGTTCAAGTGAAACTAGTACTTTCTTTTAATAAATACTAAGGAATTATTTACTGAAAACAAGCTCTTATATCTTCCTGGAAAGTTACTTGAAAGTTAATTTTGGATTATTTCAAGTGCACTAAGATATTTGCACAAAAAACATAAACCAAAAATACTTGGCAAGATTTTCAGCGTAGTTTTCTGACTCTGCGCAGTAGCTCAGTTTCTAGTAATTGAGTCAATACTGACAAAATAAACAATGAATTAATTAACCGCATAATAAATTACAAAAAACTCAATAATTTTCATTTGCTTGACTCATCGGTTTTCTGTTTTCTGCCTTTCTACCAAAACTGATCTTCAATCTGGTGCTTTTGTCTCGACTATCCCTTTTCTTGAGAGAGGATTTTGTTTACAGAGAGTTAATTTTATTTGTCGTTTCAGTTGTTTTCTTTATTTATTTTTGGATATTTCAAATGTCCTCCAGTTCCAGTGTTTAAATGTTCAGCAGAATTTAAAGTTTATTGATCACTGAGAATGTTTTCTTGCATTTCTTGCATACTTGAAAATGCTCCCAAGATAATATTATTGTTCATCGCAATAAGTTCTGGGACAATTTATCGTCCAGCAAAATGTGTTATTGTGACAGGCCTGTGGGTGAATAATCTCTGAATGTTCTCCAACAGCTGCTTCTCTAAGGTCATTGCTGTTGCCTTTCCGTCCTGGCGTTGTGCTAACACACATGCTTGTGCTTCATGTTTCTACAGAGATGGCCAAAGTCATCAACTGTGTGACTCGCAGACATTTAACTCATTTAAAAATTTGCGTTTGAAACCAAAACACATATTGACATTTTGTGAAGCCAGAGTGGGCAGAACTCACCCCGCCGCTGTGTTTCCAAAGGGTTTGTTTATTATGCTAATGACGCTTCATGTTGTCAGCAGTTCAAGGTTAGTTAAGCTGCAGTTTGTTTGGCTGCTGGGTGCGCTCAAGAAGTTCTCCTGTCCTGGCACAGTTACGAACATCAATGTCACTGCAGAGGCTGCGTGATGTGGAGTCTGAGCGTCCAGGCCGAGTGTTGGGTTTTCTGCAAAGATAAAGTCAGGCTGAGAGCCAGCAGATATCATGCCATACCTTTAGATGCACACATATTCCCACTTTGGGAGTCCTGGCAGCCGTTTTGTCGCTTTCAGACCCAGTCTCCATGTCCCCACAGCTGCTCCTAGATTAAAATCACCCACTACTCTCTCTCAAGGTGTGTGGGCGTGTGTGTGTGTTTTCACACCTCTGAACTGTATTGCCTCCATAACTTCTTTTTTTTCAGTTAAATAAATCAGCTTAGGTTGCGTCAGCTCTCCCTGAAAGAGAGCAAATAAACAAGATTAATATCAAAGGAAGGAGGAAGGGGAATGAGATGGAACGCGGAGGGGGAGAAGATGAGCCTAAAAATCAACAAAAGGAAAAAGAAAATAAAAAGCAGAGAGAGACGGGTAAACAGGAGATAGCCAAAAATATCTTTATAGAAGTTTTATCTAGTCTAGTCGGAGGAAAAAGAAGGGAAACTTTTTAGGGAGGTTTGCAGTAAATGTAGAGTTTACCCCTTACTGTTTGCTTGTCCTTTCCTCTCTTTAATAAAGGTAAATGCTATAATCTGCAGATTCTAGCATGTATACTCTACATAAATGTAACAACAAATGTTGATTTAAGCTGTTTTTTTCAGTTTTACGTTGAGTTTTCATGACAGAATGACACTAAAAATATCAGTGATATTGTTTCAGATCTATTTTTCTGTCATTAAATTGGAAATCATGTTCTATTTTCCATGCATTTCAACGTTCCACAAAAAGAAACATATCCATGTTGTTTTCTGCAAAAGAACAGAAAAGAAAACCAAAGAACAGAAATAAAATGCAGGATTCCCCCCAGTGTATCACACTGTTAGCCTTTGCTGTATTTTTTACAGTTAAATACCACAAAATGCCCAGTAAAACTACCATAAGACATCTTTACAAGTAGTTACTGTAGTTTGCATTGCATCATGGGTATAGTACATAGTATTACAGTAACTTACTGTATGTTTTGAAGTTACAGTAATTTACTGTTTACACATTACAGTAGTGGTACTGTACTTATAATATACAGTAAGAATTATATTTGATTTCCAACGGTCATCATAGCTGCTTCATCGTGGTTCCCTGTTTCTGTATTTTTACTCCTTTAGTGGTTAACATATTTTTAAGGCAGAAAGACAGCATGTACTTTTGTTTTTTTCACATACTAGCTAACATTAACATGCAGTTTATCTAGCTACGTCATCAAGAGTGGCTTCGCTTCCAACTGTTTTCTGATGACGTTTGTTTTAAACTCTGAAGCTTTTTCCCTCCAAGTGCAAGTGCAGCTCTGTCTCCGTGCTGTGGGCTCACACTGCTTCAGCTCTTCAAGACAGGTAAAAAAACACTTCTTAGAAAACTGTTTAAAGCCAAAACCTAGTCTGGAAATGTACATTTTAGATGGAGTTAACGTAACTTATAGCATCATGCTATCACTTAGCATTATAGCATGAGCTCGTTTGTGCTGGTTAGCCTGGTAAAATAACGTTACCTTTACTAACTCTGGTGTTTTATATTACTGGCATATTGCAACGTTATAAGTTACGTGTCTGTAAATGAGGTGAAAGAAAGGAAAATATGATGGTGTTATTTTTTGAGCTGGTTCTGAATTAACATTAGCTAAGGTGCTAATTTTACCGTTGAAGGTTTTAGCTTGACTTTTGCCGCTTAATCTTCCTCAGGCGGCTTTGGGTTGAGATGAGCTCAGTGCTGAGTGTCTGTTAGCATTGTTGTTACATCCTTTGTCGAACAATATAACCTTAACTGATAATTGATCCCCCCCCCCCTTTTTTTTTTTTTTTTTTTTACATCTAATGACTGTTCATTTGTTTAAACCATGACCTTGCAAACGTTAAAAGTGCAGATTAGCTACAGTAGGTCAGCAAGGATGAATTTCTAACATTGTTCTTTTTTTTTCTTTTCTCCAGATGACCTTTTTTTTTCACTCCCAAGCTTTTTCTCTCCAAGTGGCTGTGCAGTTCTGTCCTGCTGACTGCTAACATAGCTTCATCTCTTCAAAAGACAAGACAACAGGTAAAAAGACAGCTCTTCAAACATATTTGAAGCCACAAAATAGTCTGGAAATGTAGAGGAGCAGCTAACCTAATCTATAACTTTGAGCTTGCTACAGCTGGTTAGCCTGCAAAAGTACCATTACATCTCCAACATAATGTATAAGAGTCTGTAAATGAGGACAAGGTGAAAAACATTAAAGTAGTTTCTGTTATTTTTTGAGTTTGTTCAGCCACAGTGGCAGGTGGACAAAAAAAGTTAATTTCCAACCCTGGTTACATATAAGGACTGTTCACATGTTTAAACCATGCTCCTGCAAATTTAAAGTTAAGTCAGTACTAACAGGTACAACTATGTACAGGTGTAAATTCTGCAGCATTTGTACTTCAGAATTTACAGAATTTTGTAGTCATGTGAAGAAACATCAACACACAGCTAATTATCGGTTTGCATGTGGAATAGAGCAATGTCCTGCTTCCTTCAGAACATTTTCTGCATTCAGGTCCCACATGCACAGGAGTCACCGCCATTGCAGAAGTCAGACTGAACACTTGTGGAACTGTACTTGTGGAATGTAATGCTTTAAAAAATGCATTTAGCCCCACAAACTGTCATTCACATCCGCTGTTTCAGAGTGGTAGCAGGATGTAGGGGTAAAGTCTAGTCTAGTCTCCGGGATGAGGTTCTCAAAAACCTGTTGTAATCTGGGTGAACTGGCCCTTTAAATATAAATTACTACCAGTAATTCATATTTAAGAGCGTTTTCCTTTTATGTTTTAAAGGTATGTTCCACCAAGATGTCTGTTGAAATGGAAATGACCTTACCCACTACACCAAGGGTAATCATGCTTGGTAAGAGGAATATTTTCTATCACTATAATTTTTTTGTAGCAATGTATGTAATTGTTATGGTAGTCTGTACTTTTACTCACTAGCGTTAGCCTGACAAGGGTTTGTCTATTTTAGGAAATAGCTTGATGTCTGCAACCCGGTGGATGGTCAGTATGGAGGAGAAGGTATTTTTCGAGCCTGAGCAACTACATGACTTTGCCAGCGTCCTTGCTGTCGTTTTTGGGTCATATTATGTCTTCAATCTGGAGTATCAGGAGTCAGCATCCACCACGCTGGAGATGATACAATGGCAAGTACTCTACACCAAGCCATTTATGAATTAAATTTAATGACAGTTTGACTGATGATGAAGAACCATAGCTGATTGCTGTATTGTACGTCTTCATTAAAAATTACAATTAATATATTTTATTTCTGTTAAAAGATTCTTTGTGAGGATCAATCCAGATGTTGGTACCAAATGCACAGCCAAAGTCGGTACAAGCCGCAAGACGGGAAGTCTTGTCAAGAGGAAAGTAGTCAGTGTCAACTCCCAGGTCACCACCTTCTTCCAACAACTTGCTGAATTTGAATGGAGGACTTCCAACTAGGTAAGT
This sequence comes from Xiphophorus couchianus, assembly GCF_001444195.1. Classification (NCBI taxonomy): domain Eukaryota; kingdom Metazoa; phylum Chordata; class Actinopteri; order Cyprinodontiformes; family Poeciliidae; genus Xiphophorus; species Xiphophorus couchianus. The sequence goes on from NC_040249.1 coordinate 20,134,559, forward strand.
ATTTTACCAAATGTAAATGTTTATTATTTTGTTGTCTTTTCCTCCTATCTTGCATGCTCTGACTTTACTTTAGCCTTTTTAATATGATTTTTATAATTATTTATAAATGGCATGTGATTCCTACACAATAGCCCTTTAGAATAGCCTGCATCTTTTCTGTGTCCGTGGTAAAAAGTGGATGTCGCTGCATCTCTTAATAAATCACAGAAATGTATAAGTGTGTAGTCGTTTAAATGTGGCGTATTTTTATACTATGCAGTTTTCAGTTTATTAGGCACACCTTTGCAGTAATCCGTCAGCACCAACAAAATGACTAAAAAGATTGTTGTACTTCATCGTTGTACAGTAAAGCAGTTATAACTGTAAAGCACACTCAGTAAAAATTAACTGTGAAATATCATAACAGTAAAGGTACTGTAGAATGGTAATTACAGTAACTTGCTGGCAACACTGTTGCCAGTAAAGGTACTGTAGAATGGTAATTACAGTAACTTGCTGGCAACACTGTTGCCAGTAAAGGTACTGTAGAATGGTACTTACAGTAACGTACTGGCAACACTGTTGCCAGTAAAGGTACTGTAGAATGGTAATTACAGTAACTTGCTGGCAACAATGTTGCCAGTAAGTTACTGTAAAATTACAATAAAAGGTCTAACAGTGCATAAGCCTGGCGTATACATACACATATACCTATAAAAAGTTAAATCTGAGAAACTGATAACTTTGCAGTGGTCTCTTAATTTTTTCCAGAGCTGTATATTCCCATGAAAGTGGAAGCTCAGTATGAAATATAAATACCTTTTGGTAGTTTTTGTGTTCTCTAAGTGAGTTGAGAAACTAATCTTTTTATTTCAGGTTAGATGTTGTGATATTGCAGGGTAATTTTAGGTTAGAGTTGTTTGTTAAATGCAATGCAATGGTTTAGATCAAACTATATTCACGTATTAACATGTCCTAGTCAAAGTCTTGCTTTAAATCTATGCTAGAGACCTACCCCAAAAAAGCAAATTCAGACATTTCGTATAGTTTCACTCTAACACCCATGCATCACTTTCCTTGTATTTCACAAAAAAAATTCCCTGAAGCTTGAAAACATGTTTAAATGTTACAAATAAATTTACAAAGCTTCTTCAGACCTTGTCCTGTCTGGACGCCAGACATCGGAACAGCTCATCTGCATCCTAGCAAAATGCACAAGTCCCACCAGAGGGGGGAACTATAATTAGAGTTTGCTTTCTGTGTCCTCGTTTTGACACACCAGACTCCAGTGGAGCAAATCAAAGTGCTGAAATGAAACTGGAACAAAGTGATGAAGCACCAAGATGTCTCCTCAGAGTCCTACGGACACACTGTAAAACATCTGAGCTGCATTTAGTTGTATCTACTACCTTCTACTCTTTAATCAGTAGATGATTTACTGTTTTGACTTATCATTAATTGACAGTTTGCTGTTACTGTTAAACAATTATTCTGTATAGTTTTGCTACGTGGAACTTTCTTTAAGCAAGTCTATTATGGTACTTAAAAGCTGCTTGTTTTTGGTTGGAACAAAACCGGACCTACCCGAACTTTCTCTTTTTCCTTTTGCTTTACCCCTTTTTCCCAAGAGAATACTTTTGTCGCTCCTCATTTTTCTTTTTCCTATATTCAAGGAAGGTGCTGAGGGCTGGTGCAGGGCAGGATGGAACAGGCTGTTGTGCTAGAAGTAAAGTAAAGAAAAAATGTTGCACATCACATTCATGCAAACAGACGATATGTATTATGAACGACACAAATTACCCTAGAAGCCCCCCTAAAGGGCAGCTACTATCCTGCAGGATACTTGGGGTCAAATTGGGCCATGTGGCTCTTTTTTGGTCATGGGGAGCATTTTATTGGCTTTTCAAGAGGGGTGGTGGCGCCAGTGTTTGAGGCTTTCCGTCTGACGTTCTTCCTGTTTTGCCATTGTCTGCTTCGTGCTTTTAATTTTATTATAAGTATAAACTCTCTGATTGTGTATGATTGATAAACATTGCTGGATATTAGAGCCTTGACTTCAAATATGTTAGGACTTATACTACAGACAAAATGTCGACCCTTCTGTTGGGCATTCCAGCTCACCTGTGTTGTTTCTGCACTCTACCTTTCCGGCGGAAGCCAGCCCACCGCCGTGGAAAGCGCAGCGTTCGGCTAGTACGATTAAAGGCTGCTTTACGGTGCAGTTTCTTGGCCTCGTTCAACATGTGCGGTTGGTGCCTCGCCTTTCCTGCCCATTCCGTGTATTGGCTCCTGTGGACACCTGTCTGGTACCCGTCGGTGGAGGCCAAGATGGAGTATTCCAGCCTCGTGGTCCCTGCGCTTCTCTGCCCTAGATTCCCTGGAATGATGCTAATTAGCTTGTCATTGATTCACAATTTTGAAGGCATGCAACTGCTTTGCTTTCTTTGGTCCAATACTGATAGTAGCACAATATTTACTGCTTGTGATTATTACATGCAACAGTCTGCATACAATACAGCGAATAGGTTGCTTACATTTTTTATTATTAGCTTTAGCTTACTGAAAGGTCTCTCCCCACTTGCAACAGTCACAGACAATGTGCAAAAAATATACATGAAGCAAACCAGACCAGTCAAAAAATGCCATATAGTTGCATTTTATTGCAGTAACTAGCTTTAATTAAAAAAAGAAATTTCTCCGTGTTTGTTAAAGTTGTCACCATGTTGTGACAGTTTCCTATGAAACAGATAATCTGTGAAAAAAAAACACAATCTCCTCCACCTCCTCCCTGAACTACTGCTGCTAACTAAAGTAACGCAACGTTCTGACCAAAAGCAACCAATCAGAAGCAGGAGGAGGGTCTTAGCGCTGTCAGTCAACCTCATTCACTCGCTGCTAAATGTGCTAATGGTGGAGAACTTATTGTTACTGGAAAACTGTTTATCTGTTTTCAGTGGTAGTTATGCTAACGAAACTGAGCATTCACAACAGTTGCAGCACAGCACAGAGCGAGCAGCAGGGAGGATGAGCAGCCACATGAGATTGTGATTGACAGCGCTAAACCCCACCTCCTGCCTCTGATTGGTTGTTTCTAGATAGCACTGGGAGAAGACAGAGGAAGTACATTTTTCACATATTTTCTCTTATGCCATACTTTCACAACATAATGACAGTTTCCACATATATGTAAAAAAAATATTTTCTTATAAAAATTACATACTGTAGCTTTAATTTCACTTAGGAGAAAGCAGGTCAGGAGGGACGTGGCAACAGATATCTGTAATTTAGACGCAATCCAAGGTAAAACTGTGTGGACTGGCTGCAGTCCAGAGAGGAGGCTGTTTTTTATAATCATTTTATAAAGATTGTTTGAATTTCTGTCAGTAATAAAAATATTGCTTTTGTTGTGTAATTGTAAAAAGAGCATAGACAGAGAGAAATCCCTATAGATTCCCTGGAGTGAAGCTAACTAGCTTGTCATTGAACACAATGTTGCTCACCTTTTTTTTTTACTGGGACAGGGGTTAAAGGTTATGTTGGGGTTAGAGCTGCTGCTGACCGACTCACCTGTTGTTAAGAGTGGTAAAAAGTACAGCGACAAGTTCAATATATGAATATCTTGGTATTTCTATTCCTTCGTTCATTAAATGCTAGTGAAATGGAGGCAAACAATAATCTGTAGCTAAGCTAACTATGCTAAATGGTTGATAGTCACACAGAGTCTACCCGCCTCTCTTGGAGAAAAATTGTGCTACAAATTGACACTCATGTCTTTTTCTCTCTCTTATCTCTATTTTTTGTTGAAAACCTGACTTTATTATTTTTTTAGACAGCATGGTAACTGCCACAGTTGTTCTGGGGCCTCATGCGTAAAGCGTGCGTGCGCACAAAAAATGTGCGGCGCCATATTTTACGCACAAGTTGGCATGTATAAAAATTTACTTCGAGTAAATATACGCAAACGTTTTCTGTGGACAATATCAAACTCCAAAGCGTGAAAACTAAAACACTGCAATCTGACTATATTCATTGTTATTTAGACCAAGTAGCATCAAACCCGATGTTTTTTTCATGGTTTTAATATTTTATTGTTTAAAGGTAAACTGAACCGCATTTATCCTCGGACAATAACCTGACTTTATTAGAAGTCATGCTGGTTAGAGCTGTGGAAGAGGAGGAAGCTGTTGATCAGTTCCTGCCCTCATCAACACCAATGGAGCTCGACTTGAAACATCTGTCAAGTGAACACAACTTCAGGTCAGAGCATTATGTAATCCTCAGATATTTAAAAAATATCCAGGTCGTACAGACATTCTTGAACATGAGATTGTGTTGAAAAGTGATGCTAAAGTTAAACGTCTGAGCTACAGGATTCCAGAACGCCTTCTCAGCTCCCTGAAAAGAGAGATGGAATTAATGCAGTCCCTCGGGATTATTGAATCTTCCAAAAGTGAATGGTGTAATCCTGTCGTCTTGGTGCCGAAGAAAGATAAAACAATGCGCTTCTGTATAGACTTCAGGTACCTTAATTCTGTATCAAAGTTCGACTCCTACCCTACTCCTCGCATTGATGATTTGGTCAGTAGATTGGGCAAGGCTAAATACCTGACAACTATCGACTTGTGCAAAGGCTACTGGCAAGTGCCCCTTTCCAGGCAGTCCAGGGAGTTGACGGCCTTTCGGACCCCTTGGGGACTCTTCCAGTTTACAGTTTTGCCCTTCGGACTGCATGGTGCACCTGCTACCTTCCAAAGGCTTATGGATCAGGTACTGCGTGGATGTGATGACTATGCCTGTGCCTATCTCGATGATATTGTGATATATAGTAACTCATGGGAGGAGCACCTTCAACATTTAATAGTCATCTTGAGCCACCTCCAAGACGCAGGTTTGACCATTAACCCAGCAAAATGTGTTTTTGCACAATCTGAGACAGAGTACCTGGGTTTCATAATTGGAAATGGTGAACTCAAGCCACAGGTTCGCAAGATTCATGCTATTGAATCCTGTCCATTACCTCAAACCAAAAAGCAATTGAGGTCATTTCTAGGGATGGCGGGTTTCTATCATAGATTCATAAAAAACTTTTCAGCCAGAGCTGCCCCTCTGACAGATATGACTGGATCTAAATGTCCCAGTAAAGTCCAGTGGACGGAAAAGACAATTGCAGCATTCCATGACATTCAAAAAACGCTGGGTCAGAGTTCTGTCCTGAAGTGTCCTGACTTTGACAAAAATTTTATTCTACAAACAGACGCCTCAGAAAGAGGTATTGGAGCAGTTCTCCTGCAAGGTGATGAGTCTTTACAGCCAGTAGCTTTCATAAGCCATAAGATACACCCCAGAGAAGTCTGTTATTCTACGGTGGAAAAGGAAGCCCTCGCAATAAAATGGGCCCTGGACTCCCTGAAGTATTACCTGCTTGGAAGAGAGTTTATCCTCCAGACGGATCACAAAGCTCTCCAGTGGCTGCAGCGAATGAGGGACACAAATAGTCGCATTACAAGATGGTCTCTTGCGATGCAACCATTCCGCTTTACAGTGCAGCACATACCTGGTAAGCTGAATGTGACCGCAGACTACCTCTCCCGTTGGTGTGGTGACCCTTCTGAAGGGAGGGGGAATGTGACAGCTGTCCCGACTGTCACACGCAGACACTATTGGTAATGGTATTTTTGTTTTCCCTTAATATTACTTTATATATTGATTAGTGAGTAGTTTAGATTTTTATCTTTAAATTTGTTTTCATTAGTCTGACTGTTTAGTTAACTATTTGTTGTGCACCCATTTAGTTAACTTTATGTGTCAGTTCTTTGTATATTTTGTTAAATATAATAAATTAATTTCTTTCTTTTGAGTTGCCAGTTTCCTCTGGAGCTGTTCATGAAAATCATACAGATGAGCTCAAGCTGATCGGTGTCCATATATGGGTGTCAAACTTCCTCAGCGGGCCATTCCATTTGTTCACCAGGGGAGGGGGAAATTTGGTCTTTAGTTTAATTTTACCATTTATTTAATGTTTCTTCTTTTGGAAAGTTAGTTAAATTCTGATATTTATTTCATTTATAGATTTAGTAATATTCTGACCAATATTTGTTAGGTTTTTGTGTGTTTAATTACCCCCTAGTGTGTGTTAATGGTCTGACCAGCCACTATTTAAGTTCCCCTCATGTCTTGTTTGTTAGGTCAGTTTGTGCTTGAGTTTGTTCTGTTACCACCTGAGTTGTACTTTGTTATGTTGACCTCAGTTTGGGCCCAATTTATCATTTTGGATTTTCTTTGTTAATAAATTAAGACTATATTTTGAATTTTCTTCAACGTCTCTCTGGCTGGTTTATGCAAAACCTTCGCAATCTCTTTATTTATTTTTAATTTGGATTTGTTTTTCTTTAAAATGCATAATTTTTGTTTTGTGGGGCGACCTGGTGCTCTGAAAGCACATTTTATGTGAAATATAGAATTGTTCTTATTATAAATACTCATACTGCTACAAACAGGGACGTTGCCATGGTTACTGCTCCATGTGGTGGCAGACGTCTGGGTATTTATACTAATTTACTTATGTATTTAAGGGTGGCGACAGGGTGGACCAGCAACTGCGCTCTATTATTGTCTAATATTAGCCTTTACTATATTTTTCTCTCAGGTCATTAACATTAGCACAAACATTAGTAGTGCTCTACCCCCCACTAGTGCTGATTAGCATTAGCATTAGGCTCAACTGTTACTGGTTTGCCCCTTTACCACCACAACAAGCCCATTTTCCTTCTGTGAAAAAATGTCACCTCTGTTTTAAATGTTTTTTTGTTGTTGTTTTTTACTGTTCATTTAAACCAGAGGTCTCAAACTCCAGTCCTCGAGGGCCGCTGTCCTGCAACTTTTAGTTGTGCCTCTGCTGCACCACACCTGAATAAAATAATTAGGTCATTAGCAGGACGCTGGAGAACTGATCTACACAAGGTAGATCAGTTCTCTACCTTGTGTAGAGAACTGATCTACCTTGTGTAGAGAACTGTGTAGCATTACCGTTTTCACTGATCTACACATTACCGTTTTCAACGGTAATGAAAACGGTACCATTTCATTACCGTTAAATGAAATGGTAATTAAACCATCTCATTCCAGCGTTTTGTCCAGTGGCACATTTAAAAACTGCAGGACAGCGACTGGAGGACTGGAGTTTGAGACCCTGATTTAAAGCACTTCATAGAAAGAAATGATGATTATCTTTTTATGGATGGTTCTCCCCCCTTTATTGCTACATTCCTAACTTTACCTGAATTTAATAAAGTCAGAAAACAGTTGTATCAGCTGACATGAACTTTGCATGTTCTCCACTTGATCACAATAACTAGTAAAACTACAGGAACTAGTGAATTCTCCACTTTAAATGGCCTCTAGATGTTTTTCACCCTGTAGTGAAAGCTTATACAGAAGATGAATCATTCTTTTTAACCCATACATGACTTATTTAGAAATGCTTGTTGGATCTGTTGGATTTCTATTGAATCCACCCTTAGCCTGCGTTAAAATGACATGTTAGCTCAAAACCTAACACAGCATGCGGTGTCAAACCCAACCCCGTTGTGTTAAATGACCCTGAGCTACTCTGGTTGATATAATATCCAGCAGTGGGTGGAACAACAACCTGAAGGGGTTTACTTTAACCCAGCTGTTTTATGGGACGTTATCTCCTCGAGTTTATTTTATCACTGTTGATTTCTCCTATGTTAAAACATTAGGAACTCATTTTGGAAAGCATAGTTAGCTTGTTGCACATACTTGAAGTTTGATTTCCAAAGTTAAAACATACTCAGAGGGAGGGATTACTGTAATGAAGAGATGTCATTGGCTTGGCTTCCTTACAATGACAATGTTTTAATATTAAAATGATCAACTGAACTCTATATTACTACAAATGAACTGAAGTGAATTGTCTGTTATTGGATTTGAATCTGACCACCGCTAAGCCAAAAAATATTAATACTCCTGACGGATTTATGAGTTTAAAGCAATTTAAAAATTTTCCAAATAGGTTTCGTTTTTCTGGAAGTAATTTTAATATTTTGCAGTGTATTTTGGTCAGGGGGAATTTTTTTAATTGACTTTTCAAGTGAGATTGACCCTCATTGTTCACTGTACTGCTGCAGGAGCAGTGATGTCATGGGGACAAAGATCATGACATCACTCATGACATAGTAATGACATAGACAATGACTTTGATATAGTCAATGACCCTGACTATGTCAAAGTCATTGAGTTCCAAGAGTTCCAAAGTAAGATTACTTTCTGTGATTTAGAGAAGCAAAACGATTGCTAACCAAAAACAAGAAGAAAATGAAGCGTTCAACACAAGATTCGCAAACCAAGGCCAGCTCAGATCAATTAACTGACAGTGATCCCCAGTCACATAAGAAACTCACAAGAAATGAGGGTGAAAGAGCTAGAGACACAACAAGACAGCAAGAGGACAACCAAACAGAAAATTCTGTGTCCAAGGAGAGACTACAACAAACTGAAAAAGAGTTACGGAAGCAACTACAGATCACATATGTGCAGAAGAAGCAAATGAAACTGTTAGAGGTTAAAAATTTTAAACTTACTAACAAATATAAAGGGATTTCGACTAAACTTCAGGAAAGTGACAATAGAATTCAGGAACTAGAAGGTCAGATAAAAAACATGGAACAAACTCTTGCAGATAAGACATATTCTCTTATGGCTGAAACCGCACGGAGACGTGACCTGACTGACAAAGTTTCAGGACTGAAGGTGTACAAAGAACGAGCGCTGGACGCAGAAAAACAGGTAAAGGAGCTTACAGATGACAACCAAAAATTGAAATTACAGTTAGACGCGTCTCACCTAAAAGCAAAAACATTTCGAAATGAATCAGAGACCCTTAAAGTCGAGCTTAAAAAGCAGTCAGATCTCGTGAAAACTAGAGAGAACACAATTGACAATTTTAGGAACGTATTGCATGCAAAACAAAATATAATCGAAGCTCAGAAAGCGGAGATTAAGAGACAACGCAAAGCTGCACAAGAGACAGAACTGGAAGTGAAAAGAAATCGCCAGAATGAAGAAACATCAATGAAGCGATTAAAGCGCAAAGATGAAGAAAATTTGAGCCTACGAAAGGAAGTCACTTCACTACACAAGTCTTTGCATGATTTTGAGATGAAGTTGTCAAAACTAGATTCACGATACCAAATCCTCCAGGAGAAATGTAAACATGCTTATACAGACAAAGCAATCCTGGAGAAAAAAAACCACACACTGGAAATTTCTACAGCGAGTCTTGAGAGAGAGGTTGTTGAAACCCAGACACTCCTAGAAAAGTCCCAGCATGATAATCGATTTCTTAAGAATCAAGTGGAGCAGGTCAAGATAAAGCTGGCTGAAACGATTCAGATCGCGAAGGAAAGTAAGATAAAATTTGAAAAAATCCTCCTGAGTACACAGGAGGATTATATGAAGCTGAAAATGGAGAGAGAAGAAGCTCTGACAAAAACCAAAAGAGCCACAGAAGGACTACGCAGTAATGAGAGAAAAATTGGAATACAGGCTGATTTAATTCGCGAACAGGAATGTAAGATTACACAACTATCTAAGGAAGTTCTGCGACACCATGAGAATGCTCAGAAATTTAAAATGGTTAGAGCAACTTATTCAAAGGTGCAAAGGTTAGGGTTAGATGATGAGAATGGAGATATTATACTTCTCCCAGACACCGACAGGAAAACGGAAAAACTCAAAATGTATCGCGCTGAGAACCGCAGAATGTCCAAAACACTGGAAGAGAAAGAGACAGAAATTGAGAATCTCAAGGTTGAGGAAGAGAATCTGCAGCATGAGGTGAAAAATCTTAAGTCTAAGTTAGACTATGTGCCGGAAGATGCATTGCTTAAAGTGCAGGTGAGTCAGACCAAAGTTAGAGCTCTCAGAAGACAGATAAAAACCCAAGAATCAGAGATAAATACATATCTAACAAAAATAAAAATGCAAAATGTCACCATCGAAGAGTTGAAAAATAAGATTGTAGAGATCTCATTTTCAAAGAAAGATAAACTTCCGCCAATTCAGTCAAAAAATATCGAACTGAAATCCGAGGACACAGACACAAAGTGTACGATGAAACGCAGAAAACTTTGTCTTCCGCCAATTCTAATCACTCCATATGGAAAAGCGAAAAAGTAAAAGGATGTGGTTGTTAATGTTTGACTGATGGAATGATAGCATCTGAGAAAGACGTAGGCAGGACCTCAGTATGTGGGGGAAGGTCGTGGAGAACATGTGGAGACAAATTTTGCCATATGGGTGGATTTTGGTCAGGAGGAGCATTTTATTGATTTTCAAGAGGGGTGGTCAACTCTCATTATTTGGGGGGGGGGTCCTGGAGGATATATAGGGACACATTTGGCCATATGGGTGGATTTTGGTCAGGAGGAGCATTTTATTTACTTTTCAAGAGGGGTGGTCAACTCTCATTATTTGGGGGGGGTCCTGCACGACATGTGGGGACAAATTTGGCCATATGGGTGGATTTTGGTCAGGAGGAGCATTTTATTCACTTTTCAAGAGGGGTGGTCAACTCTCATTATTTTGGGGGGGTCCTGGAGGATATATAGGGACACATTTGGCCATATTGGTGGATTTTGGTCAGGGGGAGCATTTTATTTACTTTTTAAGAGGGGTGGTCAACTCTCATTATTTGGGGGGGGGGGTCCTGGAGGACATGTAGGGACACATTTGGCCATATGGGTGGATTTTGGTCAGGGGGAGCATTTTATTTACTTTTTAAGAGGGGCGGTCAACTTTCATTATTTGGGGGGGGGGGGTCCTGGAGGACATATAGGGACACATTTGGCCATATGGGCAGATTTTGGTCAGGGGGAACATTTTATTGACCTTTTAAGAGGGGTGGTCAACTCTCATTAGTTGGGGGAGGGGGTGGCGGGGGGTCCTGCAGGACATATCAATCAATCAATCAATCAAATTTTACCTGTATAGCACATTTCAGCAGCAAGGCATTTCAAAGTGCTTTACATCATATCAAACACAGAAACACAATGCAAGATAGAATCAACAATCAAAACTCGACATTAAGTCAGGTTCCATCAATAAACTTGTAATTGATTACGTTTCAAATACAATCCTAAACAGGTGGGTTTTTAGTCGAGTTTGCATCCATAGAAGGTTTACCTGTTACACTCCTACTGTGTTAAATGGAACAAAATACCTATTGCTATTTTTATTCAAGCTCACAATCACAATCACACAGTTTAAAACGAACACTAGGAGTGCTAGGTTTTCGATTTCTGGGGATTTCTCCCCAGACTTGCTGAAACAGTGCCAAAAGACCCTGAGTCCAAACTGATGACTCTGATGGCTCAAATTAGCCTCCATTCATCTATTCTTCTATTCTATTGTACATGTGGTCGTTGACCGTCAGGCCAGAAGGTAGGAGTGTGAATAGTCCATGTTGGGGGTGGGTATCTATGATACCTACAACTAGTCAGTTTAGTTTTGAAGCATACATGAAGTGTTTTTGGAGAGATGTGACCTTTTGCAGCTGATCCATGATGTTGTGCTGCATTATCCAGGTCATTTTGCCAAATGTACATAGAGTTTGCAAAACATACAATCTGTTTCAAAAAATATGCAAAGGTTTTTCTAAAAGAAATTAGTAATGTTTCTCTTTGAAATAAAGCTAAGAGGGTATAAAATGACAGTTTAGAAATAAACTAACCAAATTAATTGTGTTGATCCACCTCAAAAAATCATGCAAAAAGTGTAAGCAAAAGAAATCTGGGAGACTTTGCACATGCAAATTTGCATGCAGCCTTTTGTGCTGTGGAGGATAAATAGGTGACTGCTTCACCTATTTAGTTCACAAGAACTAATGGCATTTATTTCAGTCATAATCTTGCGGGGGGTGACCAAGGTTCCATCACTATGTGACAGCTGGTCAGTAAACCTGGCAAACATGATTGACAGGGCAGCACTGAATGCACATGTGCTTTATGAGGCATGCATTGGGGTGCAGGAGAGACGGGTGGACTTCCTGGTTGAGCTTGCAAAAGAGTTCGTTAACTCTCATGTGAGTGAGAAGAAGGCACACAAGGAGAAACTGCTTCGGCAACAACCTTCCACACCCAGATCAGGCAAAAGGGCGAAGTGTCAGGTCAACCATCGATGCAGGATGCATGTCCCGAGGCCGAAACATCATCAGTGACCCCTCACACCCCCACCATGGACTGTTCTCCCTGCTGCCCTCTGGAAAGAGGTTCCGCAGCATCTGGTGCAGGTCCACCTGGTTCCGAAACAGCTTTTTCCCACTTGCCATCAGACTGCTGAACTCTTAACTGGACTGCACTCAAAAACTGGTCTCCACTTTATACCTTGCACATGTACAGAGCTAAATAACTTCTATTTTACTGTCAGTCCTGCACTTTATATTTTATATTTAGATTTATATTCATATCTTATACTGTATTTTATTTTACTCACAACATTGGAACCTCAAACCTTATCCTGAGCCGTATGCAACGAAATTTCGTTCTGTATACACCCTGTGCATTGAAAATGACAACAAAGTCAGTCGAAGTCGAAGTCTAAGGAACAATTGTGCAACTGTGAGATGCATTGAGGCCATTAACTTATACTACAGACAAAACCTCGACCCTTCTGTTGGGCATTCCAGCTCACCTGTGTTGTTTCTGCACTCTACCTTTCCGACGGAAGCCAGCCCACCGCCGTGGAAAGCGCAGTGTTCGGCTAGTACGATTAAAGGCTGCTTTACGGTGCAGTTTCTTGGCCTCGTTCAGCATGTGCGGCTGGTGCCTCGCCTTTCCTGCCCATTCCATGTATTGGATCCTGTGGACACCTGTCTGGTACCCGTCGGTGGAGGCCAAGATGGAGTATTCCAGCCTCGTGGTCCCTGCGCTTCTCTGCCCTAGATTCCCTGGAATGATGCTAACTAGCTTGTCATTGATTCACAATTTTAAAGGCATGCAACTGCTTTGCTTTCTTTGGTCCAATACTGATAGTAGCACAATATTTACTGCTTGTGATTATTACATGCAACAGTCTGCATACAATACAGCGAATAGGTTGCTTACATTTTTTATTATTAGCTTTAGCTTACTGAAAGGTCTCTCCCCACTTGCAACAGTCACAGACAATGTGCAAAAAATATACATGAAGCAAACCAGACCAGTCAAAAAATGCCATATAGTTGCATTTTATTGCAGTATCTAGCTTTAATTAAAAAAAATAAAAAAATATCCGTGTTTGTTAAAGTTGTCACCATGTTCTGACAGTTTGCTATGAAACAGATAATCTGTGAAAAAAAAAATCAATCTCCTCCACCTCCTCCCTGAACTACTGCTGCTAGCTAAAGTAACGCAGCGTTCTGACCAAAAGCAACCAATCAGAAGCAGCAGGAAGGTCTTAGCGCTGTCAGTCAACCTCATTCACTCCCTGCTAAATGTGCTAATGGTGGAGAAACAAGTTATTGTTACTGGAAAACTGTTTATCTGCTTTCAGTGGTAGTTATGCTAACGAAACTGAGCATTCACAACAGTTGCAGCACAGCACAGAGCGAGCAGCAGGGAGGATGAGCAGCCACATGAGATTGTGATTGACAGCACTAAACCCCGCCTCCTGCCTCTGATTGGTTGTTTCTAGATAGCACTGGGAGAAGACAGAGGAAGTACATTTTTCACATATTTTCTCTTATGCCATACTTTCACAACATAATGACAGTTTCCACAAATATGTAAAAAAAATATTTTCTTATAAAAATTACATACTGTAGCTTTAATTTCACTTAGGAGAAAGCAGGTCAGGAGGGACGTGGCAACAGATATCTGTAATTTAGACGCAATCCAAGGTAAAACTGTGTGGACTGGCTGCAGTCCAGAGAGGAGGCTGTTTTTTATAATCATTTTATAAAGATTGTTTGAATTTCTGTCAGTAATAAAAATATTGCTTTTGTTGTGTAATTGTAAAAAGAGCAAAGACAGAGAGAAATCCCTATAGATTCCCTGGAGTGAAGCTAACTAGCTTGTCATTGAACACAATGTTGCTCACCTTTTTTTTACTGGGACAGGGGTTAAAGGTTATGTTGGGGTTAGAGCTGCTGCTGATTGACTCACCTGTTGTTAAGAGTGGTAAAAGGTACAGCGACAAGTTCAATATATGAATATCTTGGTATTTCTATTCCTTCGTTCATTAAATGCTAGTGAAATGGAGGCAAACAATAATCTGTAGCTAAGCTAACTATGCTAAATGGTTGATAGTCACACAGAGTCTACCCACCTCTCGGAGAAAAATTGTGCTACAAATTGACACTCATGTCTTTTTCTCTTTCTTATCTCTATTTTTTGTTGAAAACCTGACTTTATTATTTTTTTAGACAGCATAGTAACTGCCACAGTTGTTCTGGGGCCTCATGCGTAAAGCGTGCGTGCGCACAAAAAATGTGCGGCGCCATATTTTACACACAAGTTGGCATGTATAAAAATTTACTTCGAGTAAATATACGCAAACTTTTTCTGTGGACAATATCAAACTCCAAAGCGTGAAAACTAAAACACTGCAATCTGACTATATTCATTGTTATTTAGACCAAGTAGCATCAAACCCGATGTTTTTTTCATGGTTTTAATATTTTATTGTTTAAAGGTAAACTGAACCGCATTTATCCTCAGACAATAACATAACACGCAGACAAAATAAAGAACATAAAAATAAACGGATGTGAAAACCTCGCTCGAATGTAAATAGTACTTTTCCTCAGTTTTTGTCTCATAAAAATGTAACGCATTGGTCGGTGCATCGAATCGAAGCGCATGAAATGCATCTATGGAGTCATTTCCTTCTCACTAAATAAAGAAAACAGGGTAGGTTCAAAAGATTGAATCCAAACAAGTTTGATTATTTTAAGGTGATCAAGGTGTGTATACAATCACATGTACATAAGTAGCTGCACATTGTAATTGTGTCACAGCGCTTCGGCTCTGACGGAGAACATCGCCAATGGAAGGATTCAGAGGGAGCGACTGATCAGAGATCATATTGATCTGCTGGGAAATGTTGATGATGGTTTATTTGCGTTTAGATGGCCTGGACTGATCATCCTGGAGCTCCAAGCAAAACTTAAAGAAGGAGCCGTGCGGTACCGGTTCCAGTCCAGCTGCAGCCATCCTTCAGTCGAGCCGCCCGCTTTGTGAATGCGCCTTAATGGACAGAAAGCATCTCTATTCAGTAAATGTACAACTTATGCACATGATTCTACTATTTAGAATAAACGTCCACAATCCCACTCAAAGGACTCTCTGACACGCTGTCATTCTTTAAATCCCTGCTGGACGCGATATTGTTCCAACAGGCATTTGCACAATCTCTTTATTTATTTTTAATTTGGATTTGTTTTTCTTTAAAATGCATAATTTTTGTTTTGTGGGGCGACCTTGTGCTCTGAAAGCACATTTTATGTGAAATATAGAATTGTTCTTATTATAAATACTCATACTGCTACAAACAGGGACGTTGCCATGGTTACTGCTCCATGTGGTGGCAGACGTCTGGGTATTTATACTAATTTACTTATGTATTTAAGGGTGGCGACAGGGTGGACCAGCAACTGCGCTCTATTATTGTCTAATATTAGCCTTTACTATATTTTTCTCTCAGGTCATTAACATTAGCACAAACATTAGTAGTGCTCTACCCCCCACTAGTGCTGATTAGCATTAGCATTAGGCTCAACTGTTACTGGTTTGCCCCTTTACCACCACAACAAGCCCATTTTCCTTCTGTGAAAAAATGTCACCTCTGTTTTAAATGTTTTTTTGTTGTTGTTTTTTACTGTTCATTTAAACCAGAGGTCTCAAACTCCAGTCCTCGAGGGCCGCTGTCCTGCAACTTTTAGTTGTGCCTCTGCTGCACCACACCTGAATAAAATAATTAGGTCATTAGCAGGACGCTGGAGAACTGATCTACACAAGGTAGATCAGTTCTCTACCTTGTGTAGAGAACTGATCTACCTTGTGTAGAGAACTGTGTAGCATTACCGTTTTCACTGATCTACACATTACCGTTTTCAACGGTAATGAAAACGGTACCATTTCATTACCGTTAAATGAAATGGTAATTAAACCATCTCATTCCAGCGTTTTGTCCAGTGGCACATTTAAAAACTGCAGGACAGCGACTGGAGGACTGGAGTTTGAGACCCTGATTTAAAGCACTTCATAGAAAGAAATGATGATTATCTTTTTATGGATGGTTCTCCCCCCTTTATTGCTACATTCCTAACTTTACCTGAATTTAATAAAGTCAGAAAACAGTTGTATCAGCTGACATGAACTTTGCATGTTCTCCACTTGATCACAATAACTAGTAAAACTACAGGAACTAGTGAATTCTCCACTTTAAATGGCCTCTAGATGTTTTTCACCCTGTAGTGAAAGCTTATACAGAAGATGAATCATTCTTTTTAACCCATACATGACTTATTTAGAAATGCTTGTTGGATCTGTTGGATTTCTATTGAATCCACCCTTAGCCTGCGTTAAAATGACATGTTAGCTCAAAACCTAACACAGCATGCGGTGTCAAACCCAACCCCGTTGTGTTAAATGACCCTGAGCTACTCTGGTTGATATAATATCCAGCAGTGGGTGGAACAACAACCTGAAGGGGTTTACTTTAACCCAGCTGTTTTATGGGACGTTATCTCCTCGAGTTTATTTTATCACTGTTGATTTCTCCTATGTTAAAACATTAGGAACTCATTTTGGAAAGCATAGTTAGCTTGTTGCACATACTTGAAGTTTGATTTCCAAAGTTAAAACATACTCAGAGGGAGGGATTACTGTAATGAAGAGATGTCATTGGCTTGGCTTCCTTACAATGACAATGTTTTAATATTAAAATGATCAACTGAACTCTATATTACTACAAATGAACTGAAGTGAATTGTCTGTTATTGGATTTGAATCTGACCACCGCTAAGCCAAAAAATATTAATACTCCTGACGGATTTATGAGTTTAAAGCAATTTAAAAATTTTCCAAATAGGTTTCGTTTTTCTGGAAGTAATTTTAATATTTTGCAGTGTATTTTGGTCAGGGGGAATTTTTTTAATTGACTTTTCAAGTGAGATTGACCCTCATTGTTCACTGTACTGCTGCAGGAGCAGTGATGTCATGGGGACAAAGATCATGACATCACTCATGACATAGTAATGACATAGACAATGACTTTGATATAGTCAATGACCCTGACTATGTCAAAGTCATTGAGTTCCAAGAGTTCCAAAGTAAGATTACTTTCTGTGATTTAGAGAAGCAAAACGATTGCTAACCAAAAACAAGAAGAAAATGAAGCGTTCAACACAAGATTCGCAAACCAAGGCCAGCTCAGATCAATTAACTGACAGTGATCCCCAGTCACATAAGAAACTCACAAGAAATGAGGGTGAAAGAGCTAGAGACACAACAAGACAGCAAGAGGACAACCAAACAGAAAATTCTGTGTCCAAGGAGAGACTACAACAAACTGAAAAAGAGTTACGGAAGCAACTACAGATCACATATGTGCAGAAGAAGCAAATGAAACTGTTAGAGGTTAAAAATTTTAAACTTACTAACAAATATAAAGGGATTTCGACTAAACTTCAGGAAAGTGACAATAGAATTCAGGAACTAGAAGGTCAGATAAAAAACATGGAACAAACTCTTGCAGATAAGACATATTCTCTTATGGCTGAAACCGCACGGAGACGTGACCTGACTGACAAAGTTTCAGGACTGAAGGTGTACAAAGAACGAGCGCTGGACGCAGAAAAACAGGTAAAGGAGCTTACAGATGACAACCAAAAATTGAAATTACAGTTAGACGCGTCTCACCTAAAAGCAAAAACATTTCGAAATGAATCAGAGACCCTTAAAGTCGAGCTTAAAAAGCAGTCAGATCTCGTGAAAACTAGAGAGAACACAATTGACAATTTTAGGAACGTATTGCATGCAAAACAAAATATAATCGAAGCTCAGAAAGCGGAGATTAAGAGACAACGCAAAGCTGCACAAGAGACAGAACTGGAAGTGAAAAGAAATCGCCAGAATGAAGAAACATCAATGAAGCGATTAAAGCGCAAAGATGAAGAAAATTTGAGCCTACGAAAGGAAGTCACTTCACTACACAAGTCTTTGCATGATTTTGAGATGAAGTTGTCAAAACTAGATTCACGATACCAAATCCTCCAGGAGAAATGTAAACATGCTTATACAGACAAAGCAATCCTGGAGAAAAAAAACCACACACTGGAAATTTCTACAGCGAGTCTTGAGAGAGAGGTTGTTGAAACCCAGACACTCCTAGAAAAGTCCCAGCATGATAATCGATTTCTTAAGAATCAAGTGGAGCAGGTCAAGATAAAGCTGGCTGAAACGATTCAGATCGCGAAGGAAAGTAAGATAAAATTTGAAAAAATCCTCCTGAGTACACAGGAGGATTATATGAAGCTGAAAATGGAGAGAGAAGAAGCTCTGACAAAAACCAAAAGAGCCACAGAAGGACTACGCAGTAATGAGAGAAAAATTGGAATACAGGCTGATTTAATTCGCGAACAGGAATGTAAGATTACACAACTATCTAAGGAAGTTCTGCGACACCATGAGAATGCTCAGAAATTTAAAATGGTTAGAGCAACTTATTCAAAGGTGCAAAGGTTAGGGTTAGATGATGAGAATGGAGATATTATACTTCTCCCAGACACCGACAGGAAAACGGAAAAACTCAAAATGTATCGCGCTGAGAACCGCAGAATGTCCAAAACACTGGAAGAGAAAGAGACAGAAATTGAGAATCTCAAGGTTGAGGAAGAGAATCTGCAGCATGAGGTGAAAAATCTTAAGTCTAAGTTAGACTATGTGCCGGAAGATGCATTGCTTAAAGTGCAGGTGAGTCAGACCAAAGTTAGAGCTCTCAGAAGACAGATAAAAACCCAAGAATCAGAGATAAATACATATCTAACAAAAATAAAAATGCAAAATGTCACCATCGAAGAGTTGAAAAATAAGATTGTAGAGATCTCATTTTCAAAGAAAGATAAACTTCCGCCAATTCAGTCAAAAAATATCGAACTGAAATCCGAGGACACAGACACAAAGTGTACGATGAAACGCAGAAAACTTTGTCTTCCGCCAATTCTAATCACTCCATATGGAAAAGCGAAAAAGTAAAAGGATGTGGTTGTTAATGTTTGACTGATGGAATGATAGCATCTGAGAAAGACGTAGGCAGGACCTCAGTATGTGGGGGAAGGTCGTGGAGAACATGTGGAGACAAATTTTGCCATATGGGTGGATTTTGGTCAGGAGGAGCATTTTATTGATTTTCAAGAGGGGTGGTCAACTCTCATTATTTGGGGGGGGGGTCCTGGAGGATATATAGGGACACATTTGGCCATATGGGTGGATTTTGGTCAGGAGGAGCATTTTATTTACTTTTCAAGAGGGGTGGTCAACTCTCATTATTTGGGGGGGGTCCTGCACGACATGTGGGGACAAATTTGGCCATATGGGTGGATTTTGGTCAGGAGGAGCATTTTATTCACTTTTCAAGAGGGGTGGTCAACTCTCATTATTTTGGGGGGGTCCTGGAGGATATATAGGGACACATTTGGCCATATTGGTGGATTTTGGTCAGGGGGAGCATTTTATTTACTTTTTAAGAGGGGTGGTCAACTCTCATTATTTGGGGGGGGGGGGTCCTGGAGGACATGTAGGGACACATTTGGCCATATGGGTGGATTTTGGTCAGGGGGAGCATTTTATTTACTTTTTAAGAGGGGCGGTCAACTTTCATTATTTGGGGGGGGGGGGGTCCTGGAGGACATATAGGGACACATTTGGCCATATGGGCAGATTTTGGTCAGGGGGAACATTTTATTGACCTTTTAAGAGGGGTGGTCAACTCTCATTAGTTGGGGGAGGGGGTGGCGGGGGGTCCTGCAGGACATATCAATCAATCAATCAATCAAATTTTACCTGTATAGCACATTTCAGCAGCAAGGCATTTCAAAGTGCTTTACATCATATCAAACACAGAAACACAATGCAAGATAGAATCAACAATCAAAACTCGACATTAAGTCAGGTTCCATCAATAAACTTGTAATTGATTACGTTTCAAATACAATCCTAAACAGGTGGGTTTTTAGTCGAGTTTGCATCCATAGAAGGTTTACCTGTTACACTCCTACTGTGTTAAATGGAACAAAATACCTATTGCTATTTTTATTCAAGCTCACAATCACAATCACACAGTTTAAAACGAACACTAGGAGTGCTAGGTTTTCGATTTCTGGGGATTTCTCCCCAGACTTGCTGAAACAGTGCCAAAAGACCCTGAGTCCAAACTGATGACTCTGATGGCTCAAATTAGCCTCCATTCATCTATTCTTCTATTCTATTGTACATGTGGTCGTTGACCGTCAGGCCAGAAGGTAGGAGTGTGAATAGTCCATGTTGGGGGTGGGTATCTATGATACCTACAACTAGTCAGTTTAGTTTTGAAGCATACATGAAGTGTTTTTGGAGAGATGTGACCTTTTGCAGCTGATCCATGATGTTGTGCTGCATTATCCAGGTCATTTTGCCAAATGTACATAGAGTTTGCAAAACATACAATCTGTTTCAAAAAATATGCAAAGGTTTTTCTAAAAGAAATTAGTAATGTTTCTCTTTGAAATAAAGCTAAGAGGGTATAAAATGACAGTTTAGAAATAAACTAACTCATTATTTGGGGGGGGTCCTGCACGACATGTGGGGACACATTTTGCCATATGGGTGGATTTTTGACAGGAGGAGCATTTTATTGATTTTTCAAGAGAGGTGGTCAACTCTCATTATTTGGGGGGGGGTCCTGCACGACATGTGGGGACAAATCAGGTTTTGTGGGTGGATTTTTGACAGGAGGAGCATTTTATTGATTTTTCAAGAGAGGTGGTCAACTCTCATTATTTGGGGGGGGTCCTGCACGACATGTGGGGACACATTTTGCCATATGGGTGGATTTTTGACAGGAGGAGCATTTTATTAATTTTTCAAGAGAGGTGGTCAACTCTCATTATTTGGGGGGGGTCCTGCACGACATGTGGGGACAAATCAGGTTTTGTGGGTGGATTTTTGACAGGAGGAGCATTTTATTGACTTTTCAAGAGGGGTGGTCAACCCTCTCTGTTTGGGGGGTTCCTGCAGTACATATAGGGACACATTGGGCCATATGGGTGGATTTTGGTCAGGAGGAACATTTTACTGATTTTTCAAGAGAGGTGGTTAACTCTCATTATTTGGGGGGGGGATCCTGCACGACATGTGGGGACAAATCAAGTTTTGTGGGTGGATTCTTGACAGGAGGAGCATTTTATTGACTTTTGAAGAGAGGTGGTCAACGCTCATTATTTGGGGGGGGGGTCCTGGAGGACATGTGGGGACACATTTGGCCATATGGGTGGATTTGTCATGAGTTGCGGTGAGTGGTGGTGGAGGCAGACGCTGAGACCCAGGTAGAATGAAATGATGATGAATTTAATGGTGAAAGTAATCCAGAAAAATCCCAAAACACAAAAGTCCAGACAGCACAAAGAGCGGATGCATAAGCTCTCAAAATGTGACAACAAGTAATCAAGGAGACAAGAAACACCTGGGAACAATCAAGGGGAGACAGGACAACACAGAGACTCAGAGACACAGAAACTCAAAGTAAACACAGAGAAGGAACAGATCCTGACATTACCCCCCAGCCCCCTTAAAGGGCGGCTACTATCCTGCAGGATACTTGGGGTCAAATTGGGCCATGTGGCTCTTTTTTGGTCATGGGGAGCATTTTATTGGCTTTTCAAGAGGGGTGGTGGCGCCAGTGTTTGAGGCTTTCCGTCTGACGTTCTTCCTGTTTTGTCTTTGTCTGCTTCGTGCTTTTAATTTTATTATAAGTATAAACTCTCTGATTGTGTATGATTGATAAACATTGCTGGATATTAGAGCCTTGACTTCAAATATGTTAGGACTTATACCACAGACAAAATGTCGACCCTTCTGTTGGGCATTCCAGCTCACCTGTGTTGTTTCTGCACTCTACCTTTCCGACGGAAGCCAGCCCACCGCCGTGGAAAACGCAGCGTTCGGCTAGTACGATTAAAGGCTGCTTTACGGTGCAGTTTCTTGGCCTCGTTCAGCATGTGCGGCTGGTGCCTCGCCTTTCCTGCCCATTCCGTGTATTGGCTCCTGTGGACACCTGTCTGGTACCCGTCGGTGGAGGCCAAGATGGAGTATTCCAGCCTCGTGGTCCCTGCGCTTCTCTGCCCTAGATTCCCTGGAATGATGCTAATTAGCTTGTCATTGATTCACAATTTTAAAGGCATGCAACTGCTTTGCTTTCTTTGGTCCAATACTGACCAAAGAAATTTACTGCTCGTGATTATTACATGCAACAGTCTGCATACAATACAGCGAATAGGTTGCTTACATTTTTTATTATTAGCTTTAGCTTACTGAAAGGTCTCTCCCCACTTGCAACAGTCACAGACAATGTGCAAAAAATATACATGAAGCAAACCAGACCAGTCAAAAAATGCCATATAGTTGCATTTTATTGCAGTATCTAGCTTTAATTAAAAATAAAAAAAAATTATCCGTGTTTGTTAAAGTTGTCACCATGGTCTGACAGTTTGCTATGAAACAGATAATCTGTGAAAAAAAAATCAATCTCCTCCACCTCCTCCCTGAACTACTGCTGCTAGCTAAAGTAACGCAACGTTCTGACCAAAAGCAACCAATCAGAAGCAGCAGGAGGGTCTTAGCGCTGTCAGTCAACCTCATTCACTCGCTGCTAAATGTGCTAATGGTGGAGAAACAAGTTGTTACTGGAAAACTGTTTATCTGTTTTCAGTGGTAGTTATGCTAACCAAACTGAGCATTCACAACAGTTGCAGCACAGCACAGAGCGAGCAGCAGGGAGGATGAGCAGCCACATGAGATTGTGATTGACAGCGCTAAACCCTACCTCCTGCCTCTGATTGGTTGTTTCTAGATAGCACTGGGAGAAGACAGAGGAAGTACATTTTTCACATATTTTCTCTTATGCCATACTTTCACAACATAATGACAGTTTCCACAAATATGTAAAAAAAATATTTTCTTATAAAAATTACATACTGTAGCTTTAATTTCACTTAGGAGAAAGCAGGTCAGGAGGGACGTGGCAACAGATATCTGTAATTTAGACGCAATCCAAGGTAAAACTGTGTGGACTGGCTGCAGTCCAGAGAGGAGGCTGTTTTTTATAATCATTTTATAAAGATTGTTTGAATTTCTGTCAGTAATAAAAATATTGCTTTTGTTGTGTAATTGTAAAAAGAGCAAAGACAGAGAGAAATCCCTATAGATTCCCTGGAGTGAAGCTAACTAGCTTGTCATTGAACACAATGTTGCTCACCTTTTTTTTTACTGGGACAGGGGTTAAAGGTTATGTTGGGGTTAGAGCTGCTGCTGACCGACTCACCTGTTGTTAAGAGTGGTAAAAGGTACAGCGACAAGTTCAATATATGAATATCTTGGTATTTCTATTCCTGTAGCTAAGCTAACTATGCTAAATGGTTGATCGTCACACAGAGTCTACCCGCCTCTCTTGGAGAAAAATTGTGCTACAAAGATATAAGAAAAAACTTATATCTTTTTCTCTCTCTTATCTCTATTTTTTGTTGAAAACCTGACTTTATTTACTTTTTTAGACAGCATAGTAACTGCCACAGTTGTTCTGGGGCCTCATGCGTAAAGCGTGCCTGCGCACAAAAAATGTGCGGCGCCATATTTAACGCACAAGTTGGCATGTATAAAAATTTACTTTGCTTAAGTCAAATAAAATAAAGATAAACTTACAGCAGTTAATTTTGTCAAATCTCCAAGAGCTGAATAAATAAACTGGAGCTTTTAGGTTAGCACTTAAAAAATGTAAGAAGAAAAAGACAGGAGTGGATACTATTTATCAGGATTTTAAGGCAAAGGTTCATTTTAATGTCCTGTTCACACTAAATGTTTCTGAGCAAAGTTTATTGTGATGTTTAATAAAATTCCTTATCAGATCAGAAATTTTGTTCATGTGATTTGAAACAAAATTAAAATTATTCTAAAATAAAATAAGTAGTTGTTTTAAACTTGATATTGTGAGTGAAAATACTAGAAAAATGTGGCTCTATAACCAGGTGAGGGCAGATTTTATAGCAAATTGTGAAATATTTGGTTTAATTTGCAGCATTAAGTTAAAACTCACAATTCAAGATTAATTAACCTAAAAAACTACTTTTAGACTTTTTTTCCTTATTGTTAAATCAACTTCATAAAGTTTAATTTCTGATTTAAAAACCAAAACAATTTTTTGTTGACTTGAATTACATTTTGAAGGCAGCAGGTGGACTTTCATTTTCAAGTTAAACCACCTTCAAATGTTTTACAGTGAATGAAAATCTGCCAAATTATTCAGCAGTCCAAACTTCTCACCCAGATTATGCCTGAAAGCCGTTAATTTGCTGTGAAATTGCTGTCTTCTTGCAAGTTACAAAACATTTTTGCTCTCATTACTTTATTTATTTAGCACTTCTTATTTGGGTTTCACTCTTTCCAAACTGCATTTGTAAAATAATCATTAAAATACGGCATGAAAAGTATTAAACATCCCTAATCTGATGTAAAACAGGAGCAACACATTCTGACAAGAAAGATCAGCAACCAGAAGGAAGGGCAGAGTTTGAACGTAATTTTGGTCCCTAATCTTTGACTCCTGAAGGTTTTTGTTTGCGTTATGTCGAAGAAATTGCAATCAGTTATGAGCCAAAGGGAGTTAATACAGATGGAAATATTGAGCTGGCTGTTAGAGGGCTGTATAACTGGTTTTATTTGAATTTTTTACTGAGTTTACTTTTAACTTGATGAGTTTAATCACAAAACCATCAACAGCTGTACTTTTGTGCAAACGCGAGTTGAACTGAATTAAATTGCAGATTCTGAGGAAGCAGAAAAGAAAGCAAACAAGATCTCCCAGCTGCCTTCTTCAAAAGCCAATTTCTCCAGAGCCGACTTTCCGCTGGCTTTGGGTCTGAAACAATCTCACGCTTTGAGTGTCCTTCTGTGGATGATTGGGTTTTGTCAAAAAGCTTGAAAATTGAAAAAAAAAAAATTATTAAAAGACTTGCGTATCAAGCAACCCAAAGAGACTGAGCTCCTCTATTAAAATGTAAGAGCAGGAATGAAAATGAACTCATACATGGAGAATAATTACTTTATCCGATGCAAATTCTGTATGTTTGCTAAGCTGGGGGAAAATTAAGCAGTTTGTATTTTTTATGGAAATGTTATTTCAGTAGAACAAAAAACCCCAAAAACCATTAGAAACTGCTTTGCATGTAAATGAGTTAAAAAACATCCCCTTCCCCATAATTATGCAGATGATACAAAACTACATTACAATGTCACCATTTAAGCACCGAGTGATTTGCCAAAACTTTCTTCTACTGAATAGAAACAAAACTAAAGTTACTATTAGATGCAAACAATTTTATATTAACACACAGCTTCAGTTATTACAGTAAGAAACTAGAGATCAGGAGCAAAATCTGAGTGCAGTGATGGACTCAGACCTGGACCTTCAGAGACACATAAAGACGATTACAAAGTCGGCCTTTTATCACCTGCAGAACATTAGAAGGATTAAAGGACTAATGTCACAGCAAGATCAAGGGAAACTAATAAACAGCTCTCATCTAAAAAATTAAGAGCCCACTTCACTGAACCCCATTGAAAATGTCCTGGTTGTTCCACCAAGTATTGATTTCTGAACTCTTTCTGAGTTAAAACATGTGTTGTTTCTAAATGAATATGAACTTGTTTTCTTGCTTGAGGTCTGTAAGCGCTGCATCTTTTTTGTTATTTTGACCATTTCTCATTTTCTGCAAATAAATACTAAATTTTTGCTTGGAATTTTGGAGACATGTTGTCAGAAGTTCATAGAATAAAAGAACAATGTTCATTTTACCCAAACATATACCTATAAAAAGTAAAATACGAGCAACTGATTTTACTCTTTAAGTGGTTCCTTAATTTTTTCCAGAGCTGTATGTGCTTATCTTTAGTCGCATTGATTAATGCAACAGTGTTTTTACAGATCTGTCTAAAAAAATCCATCCTCCAGCTGCAGCGGATCCAGAATGCTGCTGCTGGCGTTCTGACTAAAACCAGGAAGATGGAGCACATCACCCAGTTTGAAAGTCCCTACACCGGCTCTGCATCACCAGAACTACACATGGAGAAGCAGCATTCAGCTTCTATACACCAAAACTCTGATACTTTTTTTGTTATTACTGCTAAGTAATAAAAAAGAAAAAAAAAAATCTATTTTACGTTTTGGTTTTGTTATGTAACAGATACAACACAGGGTTTTTATTTTTTGCAATGCCTCATTAAATACGAAGACATTAAATGTCAGGATGTCTGTGTGATTGACATCCAAATGTCAAAACCATTTCTCTGTCGGCATTATGAGCCATAAATTCAGTCAAATGCATTCTGAGGAAGATCCATCACTAAGATCCGTATTTAAGAGAATGTCAGGAGTCAGAGGACTGATCAGTCTAACATCTAACAGAGTATTAAACTCTTGACTTTTTTGAAAGCTGATGCCATCAAATGTCAAGCGTTGCCTCTGGACTGCGTCTCATTCCTTCTCAGAGTGGATCGTAACTCGGCAGTCTGCAGAGGAGCTGGACTGAATCTTATTTCTATGCTAATGGTGTTGACAAATGTGTTGTGATGGCGTTGCCATTTCTGAGTGGATCTGAATAGCGCCTCTGAATTGAATTGTACTGTGAATTATCATATAATTGCATTTTCGGCTGTGATTTATGTGTGTGGGGAAGCCGGTGTGCACCACTTTGTCGGCCGTGGCATTTCTGCAGCTGCTCCGACTTGGAGGTCTGTAGGATGATTCTCAGCTGCTAACATCCATCTATACCAACACCCCTCTGCTCCACTTCCTCCTCATGCACCCTTCTTTTTCATTCATTTGTTCTTACTGTCGTGGTTGCTTTCATTCAGTCATTCCCTGTGTTTTACTCTCTGTTCTCCTGCTGGCTGGGCTTTCACTTCCTCCTTTGTAGTTTCCATCTTCAATCATCCGTCTCAGCGGTGTTTGAAGGAGGGCAGCAGTGAGGATGGTACGGCGCATCTGCATCCTTCGGGGCATCATGAACATATTCTTCTTTCAGTCTCAGTTTTTCTCTCTTTGCTCCGACACATTCTGCGTTGAGCTAAACAGGAGCTAGTCCTGTTATTAGCAAAAGCGCACTTAGATACTTTAGAATATCGCTGAAAAGACCTTTTATTTCTGTAATTCAATAAAAAAATTACAGTTTCACTACACACTGAGGTTATTATAGCTAACTAAAGTTAATAAAATAATGAAAACTGAAATTGAGAAAACACTTTTATAAGCAGAAATAATAAAAACGGCTATTAATTAGAAAAAATTATAACAAACTGGAACGATTGACCAATTGCAACTACGTCACTTAATCATTAGAGGCACCATGACGTTGATAGGAAGTGAGCGACATTGAACAGAGCAACTGAAAATGTTTACCAAGGTTGTTTTTCCAGTTTATTCACGGTTCCTTCTTATTCGAGTCGAGCTAATTTGTCAGTGAACGTAACACAGCTGGTAGGAGCTCATAGACGGTGGTATTTACAAAAGTTGGAAATAGCTAGCTTAGAACCCGACCCATTCCTCCTCCCTCTTGACGTGTTGATCAAATTACCGACTTTGACTGAATTCACACCACGTTATTTACATCACTATGTCATAAACAGCGGGTTTTATAAATGCATCTAAAAGTGTACTTTCTTAGAAAATGTAAATATTGCATAGGAATAAAAAAACATTTTTAATACAGATTGTTCTTCCTGCTGAGAAAACATGCTTTACAGTGCATGCATCCAGTGAATTTGGTTGGGGTTCCTTTTGCATGAATTGCTGCATCAATACAGCATAATCTGACCCTGATTCCTGGTGCAGAAATGCAAAGTGAAAAGAAACTACTCAGAAATACACTAACCTGGTTCATGTGAGATGTTCTTAAAAGCTTTGCACTTTAGACTTTTCTGATTCTTTAAAAAAAAAAAAAAACATAATTTTTCTTTCACTGTGCAATTATGTGGTCAGGAATAATAATGGAAGTAAATCTGGATCCGGGAGTCATTTTTCATGGCTTTGATGGAGGTCATGCAGCCTCAGAGTGAATTTACCTGCTGCTCTTCATTAGCTCAGGTCTAATTTCACACTTTAATGTCTGACCACTGAACCTTAATGATGCCTCCAGAGTACAGAGATATTAGCATAAAACAATTCCCCTATATGTCAGCTTTAATAGTCAGAATGCAAAAATATCTTCAAAGCTTCAAGGTTTGTTGAAATTTTAATGCTGAAATTAAGTTTTTCAGCTTAATTCTGCACAATTGTAAGATGTTTTTTGTTATTATCATTCAGTGTTGCTTTATTAAGACGCTCGTCTATTTTTAAACATATAATTTTGTAATGAAGCTCATTTGACAGTCAAGATTACTAATTGCCTCTGCATGGAACAGCGTTGCTTATATAAACAAGGTGACTGGGGAGACAGTTTGACATCTGACTGACAAGAAAAACAGCGTGACAGCAGGCACAGATGGAAAAAGATTTCCACAAAACTTGACACTGAAGGCAGGAGATTAGCATGATTAGTACAACTTCTGATACCTTCAAATAGTGCAGCTATAGTCAGAACCGTTCCTGTTTTTCACATTTATAAGAAAAAGTGAAGAACAAAGTAAATGTTTGAAGGGTTACAAAGATTTGGATCAACTTCTGGAGCAAATCCTGACTCATTGTAAGACATTGTGATGTACCGATTAAAGTTCACTTCCATTTGAAAACAAACCCAAGATTCCCAGGGGAGTCGAGATTTGAAGTAAAGAGCCAAAATGTTTAATTTCCAGACTTTATCAGGGTGGTTTATTACACTGGAAGATCCTCAGCTCATCATCAAAATGCTCCTGGAGTGTTGTAAGATGCTACTCTTTATTCATTGCTTAGTTCATGAACAGAAATGCTAGAAGAAAAATCACAACCTTAGCATAGACAGGGGTTCTGCACATGGTTTGCATCAGGATGTTTAGCTGTTTTATGGTTCCCTCACTTCAAAACATTGACTTTGTTCTTCATAATGGTGCAGTATTAGGTAAAATCAACTGTTTTGAGCTTTACGTCATGTGCAAGTAAATCAGATCAGTGATCAGTATCTGGTTTCAGCAAATATGTAATGAAGCCTAGGCTCAAATTCAAACTGGAAGACTCTTTCATCCCCACCGGGACCCGTTAATTGAAGCGACCTGCCCACAATCGTCGACCTATCAACGCTGGACCAAGCCACGTCACGTCCAATCATCGACCAAGTCCCAGCTGATAAGGACCTTCAGTCATGGCGTCCTTCACTCTCCAGCCGAGCTCAACCCACCACCACCCCTTCTCCTCCATTCGCCCGGTCCTGAGGCCCGCACCCTTCTTCAACCTCCACCACCAGTGCCGGGCCCTGGGGGATGACGTTCCTAACAGCATCGGGGATGCTCATCTGAAGCCTATCGCTAACGCTGCGATAACCGTTATCCCCAGCCGGGGCCCGAGCGCCAAAGACTTTAAATTCTGTTTGTCAATAAACTCTTCTAATTGTCTTCTTATCTCCGTCTGAGTCTCTCCAGATTGAATTATGCTGCATCTGATCACTGCACAATAATCAATACAAAAGTTATAGCTGCACAGTTTGCAAAATGTATTTGTTTTTCTTCCAAAACCTGATGCCACTAGTTGTTAGTTTGTAGAGCAAGGTAATAATCACTACCTTTCTAAAGACACTAGAAAAACGTTGTCAATATTCCGCTAATGTCGCAAAAACACAATTTTATAATTATGGTGTTTTTCATTAAATAAAAAAAATGCAATTTAAGTCAAATGCGAAAAACGTTTTTTCATTGCAGTTTTGCGAAATAAACCAATTTCGAAACGGTTTTAGAAAATCTTTTTTATCAGAAAACGAGTTTTTTTTATTTTTATGGCATATTTCCACTAAGAAAATTTATTTTCAAAATGTCAAATCGCACAATTATATGGTCAATGGAAATGCAGCTAATTTTCAATTTTTATGTTCAATCTTCAAGGCGATCAATCATATCCATTCAAAGTGCTGTCCCTCTTCACTGCTGGCTGCTGATTCAATTTCAGCCAAAATTTTCTTCATTTGAACCAACATCTCACCTGATTCATCATCTTAATCCCCAAATTGTCACATCTGAACAGATGGAAGAACGTGCAATCAAGTTTGATAAAGCATGACAATGTAATATTGGGCTGGAGCCCATTAAGCCCCCTGCTATCGTCACACCAGCCTACTAAAAGTGATTTATCACTGAATAAGCCCATTATTTGGTTTTCACCCAAATCACAGAGCGTGAGATTGATTATGCTTCCAAAAGTTATTTTGCTTGAGGGCAATGTAAAACCGTATAAGTGTCATTAAGCCAAACATATTGCAAAATGTTGCTTTTAGCTGCTGGCCTCTTCTAAAAACTCACTTTGCACTGGAAAAAAGAAAATCCCTGCCTGCTATCTGGTCCTCCCAATCAATGGTGTTTTCATGCTGTGGAATTATGAGCTTGTTTTCCTGCAATTAGTTTGGTGTGAACCAACTCTATTAGGGTAGCTCAGTGATTTCTTCTCGCTTTTTCTCCCAACAGATCCCTTGATCCGTGTTGTGTGCATAATTACCCATCAATGATTAGCTTCTCGGCTGAAGTGCAGAACCACCATTAAGAGAGAAAGCGCCGCAACTTCATCTGTGTCAAACACCCAGAAAGTGGATCTCTAACTCTATTTTCATACTTTTGTTTAAGATTAACCTAATGTGTAAATTATGAATCTTTACCCAAACAGCAACCTTAATTATTTATTTTAACTTGCAGAAACAAAGTTCAAGTTAGTGCTAATATTACAGAAAAGTTTTTACTTTTATGACGTGGGTCAATGACACAAGGCAAGCGGCTATCCGCCATCGTTACGTCTGTTTGGTTGTAACCTTTATTTAACCAAGTGTTTCTCATTGAGATTAAAAATCTCTTTTGAAAGAGAAGCCTGGCCAAGAATAGCACAC
Organism: Xiphophorus couchianus; assembly: GCF_001444195.1. NCBI lineage: Eukaryota > Metazoa > Chordata > Actinopteri > Cyprinodontiformes > Poeciliidae > Xiphophorus > Xiphophorus couchianus. The sequence goes on from NC_040249.1 coordinate 20,165,838, forward strand.
AAACAATTAGAAATAAGGGAGCGCCGATTTATCGGCCAGCTGATTTACCCACCCTGATTTCCTTAATTTTGGGAGATCAATGATCGGACGATACTTATATGTGAATCTGATCTTACTCACCTCAGCAAAGATGTAAAAATCATCCTCTGTACTTTTCTGCTCTCCAGTGAGAGTGGTTTGACTGACAGATCGGCCCACCAGGTCATGTCTGCACATTTGCAATTAACAATAGTAACTCCACTGCTGCCAACTCAACCACTTTTTTGCTACATTTAGCGATATTTCAGAAAATAAAAAATGGCATCGGTCAAAATTGTAATCGGCAGGTCAGGCTTTTCAAAGATCGGTAATCAGAGATCGGCCAAAAAAACTGCAACCCCGAATTACAAACTATAAAACTACAGATATCAAAACCCTAATGAAATACAATATGGACAGTAAAGGAGGAAAAATAACAAAGAGCAAAGTAGAGATGCACCGATCCACTTTTCTCACCTCTGGTATCGATATCTGAGATTTAGCAGACAGCGCTGAACTGACTTAAAACATTTCTCTTTTTTAAACAAACACATAATAAATAATCAAGAAAATGAAACTGTAAAAAAATAAACTGGATTAAATTGTGTTTCTGATGGTTCAGAAAATGCAATTATGAGTATAATGCAAAATAAATGATAAAGCATGATGTCATTCAGAGCTTAAACCACAGAATTAGACTAAATAGATCTGCAATTGTGGATCGGGCACATTATCACTGATACCTCATTTTTTTTTCCAACATCGGGACCAATAGAGATATTGATATTAGATTGGTGCGTTTCTAGAACAAACACACCCATAAAAGTAAAAATACAACTTGAGAAAAGTCAAAGCATTTACAAAGAAAATTATACTATTTACAAACTGATTAAGAGTGACCTTAAATCCATTAAGAGACAATTTCCTTCAACTTTACGTCTTTCTGCAGTTCATTAGAGCATAAAAGTAAATACGATGGAATGATCCTATAAGGCAAGACTCAGATGGCAATTGTAAAAAAAAAAACATACAGAAATTAACTAAATATGACAACAAAGAACGACAAATAAAGAAAAAAACACAAAACCAAAACATTCTAAAAATAAATCATGCAAAAAATAATAATAATTATTATTATATGACCTTTAGAGTCGTTTGGATTTATTTATAACACGCAGGTATCATATTCCTGTGTTTTTGTTTAATAATTCATCCCTGACAAGTGCCGCCTGAGCAACACAAGCTCCTCTCTCTATCAGCTGCGTGAATTCTCAATGGACACTGAAGCTTTCTCTCCCCTCCTCTTCCTCTTCTTTCTCCTCCCTCGCCTGCTTCCCTCCAGTATCCCGGCTCCCTCTCCTCTCCTCTGCACCTGCTCCTCCCCTCCTGCCTCGCTTATTATCCTCAGACTCGGATCTGCGCTCCATCCTCGCCAAGTGATGCTCCTCGGTGGGGCTTCATCGATGCACGGAGCTCCGCCGCGGTCTGGTTTCCTCCGCGAGGAAACGCGCACTGAGCGGCGGCCGAACATGGGGATTTGATGGGGGGGTTTCTGGAGGAGTGAGCCGGAGGAGGGAAGGACGACGAGGAGGCGCAGAGGTCCCATCAGAGAGCGGTGAAGGACTTGGAGCAAGAGGGGGAGGAGGAGGGAGGACTCATGGGAAGCGGGACGCAGAGGATGGCTTACAAGCTTTACATAGTTTGATCCGGATTTCGGAGGAAAAAATTAGATTTCTTTTTTATCTTGGAGTTTCTGGATCCTTTCTCTTTGTGATGGAGTGATACAAAGAGCGCGCTGTAAGTTAAGATCCGCCATGAAATCAGTGTTTTTCAGTCGCTTCTTCATCCTCTTGCCCTGGGTCCTTATTGTCATCATAATGATCGACATCGACAGTAAAAGGGCGATCCGGGCTCCGGCGGCTGGGCGGACCGGCAGGGCGCAGCGGAACCCCCGCTCCGGCTCACCGGGAGCCGGCGGCGCCCAGAACCAGTCATCGCTGCCCATCATCTACGCCATCACCCCGACGTACAGCCGCCCGGTGCAGAAAGCCGAGCTGACCCGGCTGGCCCACGTCTTCCGCCAGGTGCCCCAAATCCACTGGATCGTCGTGGAGGACTCGACCTCCCGCACCGACCTGGTGACGCGCTTCTTGGCCCGGAGCGGCGTGCCGTACACGCACCTGCACGTGTTCACTCCCCGCAGGTTCAAGCGCGCCGGGATGCCACGCGCCACCGAGCAGAGGAACGCGGCTCTCGCGTGGCTCAGGCAGCACCGCGGCAAGCGCGATTCCGGCGTGGTTTTTTTCGCTGATGACGACAACACGTACAGCCTGGAGCTTTTCGAGGAGGTAACCTCTTACCTGTTCATCAGCTCATCTTCATCATCCATCACCAGAGAGGGGATACTTTGATTTTAAATTAAAGATTCAAAAGTTAACTTATCTCTGCTTAAATAATAATAAAAACCCACCAAAGTGGTGTTTTTCACTTGTTTAAATCAAACTAAACTTAGAACATTTGAATTTTTCTTAGAACAAAATATAAATTATTTCTAATCAACTTAAATATATTTTAAATGGGATATATTTCTCTTAAATACATTTCCAATATGTTACCAATTGGATGTAATATTCAAAATTTAATTTTAAAAAAAAAAAAAACATGCTTCTACTATGTCAACTTTGGTGCACTTTATTTTAAAAATCTATTTTCCTAAAATATACTTTACACTTAATATGCTTTAAATGTATTTCTAAAATTATACTTAAGATAGTCCTTTTTAAAATACACTTTGCATGTAGTTTAAAAATGAATTTTTTAAATGCACATTTTAAAAACATTGCAAATATACTTTTCAGAAGGTAGTTGAGGTGTGAAGATGTTAATTTGGAAGACTGTTGATTTATCAGTTGTCCAGCAGACAGTTATTGAAGAAGGGATATTAATTTCATACATGGTTATGGAAAGTTGAGTGGAAGGAAAAAGTTAGTTGAAAAATGTGCAGGTGCAAAGAAGAAAATGGTTGGCTGGACTGTTGCCTGGTGGTCCAGTGTTCTCTTCTGAAAAAAATGAAGATGAATTTTGCTTTTATTTTTAAAATCAAGGTCCAAAAAAATGAACAGAAATGGAAAAACACAGAATCAGAGTTTCTGAAGTTTCCATTTTGTGAAGATGTCATAGTGCTGATCTACTGTTACACTATCAAGCTGTATGAGGATTTATTTTTCCAGCACCTGCTTATGGCTGGAAATAAAACATTGATTTTACTGTTCTTAATTTGGCAGCAAATCCAGGCAGAATTTGTTTAAAAAAAGGAAACTGACACAGCATGGAAGGAGAATTCACGAGATGAAGGCAGATATTAAAGTAACCTGAGTTTTCTTTAATATCTTAGCAGAACGAAGTCAGCTGCATTGATGCACAATTACTTTGAGGGAAAAATGCAATAAATTTCACACTTCTTTTAGTCATATTTAACCTGCTTTAATCTATATAGAGGCTACAAAGTGAAGCTGTCAGATAAAACTGAATGGCGAGTAAAAATGTAGAAATTTTAGAGCTGCTGGGTTTTCCCCCTGTGATCCTGATGGATTTTCACTGGAAGACTGCAGAAACGTTTCACCGCCCCGTAAAGCGGCGCCTCTTAATAACGTAGTATGTTCACAGTGAGAAACGGCTGATGGATTTACAGTAAATGCATCAGAAATTACTGTAGAACCACAGGACAACAATTTTTATTATATTCTATTGAGTACAAAACACTTACCTAATTGTGTTATTTCATTTTATTTATTCTAGATTTTTTTCTTACCTACAGTAGTAACACTTTCATATATTTATATGTATTTATAATCACACTTGTATTTTTTCAGTATTTTTTCTGTGTAGCCAAGCATCGATATTTTGTTGTCAAATTCACTGGTGTCTTTTTGCAATGACACTAAAGTCAGTCTAAGTTTCCTAAGTTTATTATCTTCCATAAATTATGAAGAAACAAACTGGTTTCCAGTTTAATAGTGCTTATTTGTATCTATTTCACCACTTTTTGGCATCCAGAGCAACTTATTTTGGTTCTATTTCAAAACCTGAACATTTTAGACTTCTAAGCTCGATTTTTAAAATTGAAATATGTGAACTTTGTGGTTCCAAAAACCAAACAGGATTTTCTAGTCTGTATTTGCTGACTCAGTCTCTGTCAGTCACTTAAAAATCAAAACAATCAATGACATGGAATTGATTTAAAAGTAAAGGTGTGATGTTGGAAATCAAAGTTAAAGGATTCAATCTAAAATCTTTTCAAAAAGTCGTTTATAATATCTTTAAATTTGTGAAAATCTCCTGCATATCGAGTAAGTATTAAAGTCTGCAATCTCAAATATTTAATTAAAACCGAGTTTAACTTTTTCCATACTTTTTTAAATCAAACTCTATATTTTTCTGACTTTTCCAGATTTCATAAAAAGCCAGAATCACTGCATTTACACACCAAAACCAAAATGTACAATCTTACTACTTCAAACGAAAAAGGAGCAAACATTGTTACTGTAGCTAAAACATATGTATTATTTACCATTATTTCTAAGTTTTCTCTAACATTTGCTTCTTTTTTTGACTCTCTTTACAGAGAAACATCAATTTTAGTTAGTTAATGTGTTATAAAACAATGTTAGTTTTTAAACAAGAAGCAGGATGCTCCTATAGTTTCCACACCATAACTGCTTATGTTTGTAGTTTCCTGGTTGCTGAAATTGTCTGTTTTGATTCTACCAGCTGACCAACAGTGTGCAGCAACATGTGGGGGAAGGGTATGCTCCATACAGACTTGAAAAAATTCTTATTTTAGTCTAATTTAAACGACGGTGCACCACTGATGCCAAAAAAATTTTGCTGTTTTGAAATCGCAACTTTTAAAAAATTCCGTTTAGCTTTATATCAGTAACCTTCCTCTGCATAATTAATCATAACACTGGATGTTAAACCCTAAAAAACATCTTTACAAACATTAAACCACGCTGACCGTCTGCAGGCTGCATGAAACAGCATGATGCATCAGTATCGATCCTGCGTATTGACAAACAACACCATGTAATCAACGCTTCAACGGAGATGGTGTTCATGCGTCGCATGTTTATGCGTCTGAAACGTTTTCACAGCGTTGCTGCAAAGCTCCTTCCTTGTAGGTGATGATGTGGGGTCATAAAGCTGCAGCAGATGCAACAAAACAATCTTCAGGCTCTCTTGGTTGTATAATCTGGAAGAATGGGGTTGATTGCTGATTGGTCCTCACTCTGATTGCTGCCTTTCAGCAAAAACTGCCTCTGAACATGGAACAACTTTCATCATCCTCATCTACACAGAGATTTCTTTTCTTTTCTTTTTTTAGTTAAATAGGCTTTTAAAGTTAATTTGCTACATTTGCTGCTCTTTTTATTCCTTTCCATTGCCTGATGCAGAGGAGAAAAGGCAAAGATGTACTCATATAAAGTTGATTTGATTATGTGTTCCCTGAGTTGAGGATGTGTAAATCATAAAAATGTAAAAGCTCTGTAAATCCTAAAGGATCCTTCTTTTTTTCAATTGCAGTACTCAATACTTTTCAACAACGAATAAACCTCTTAAAATATAGTAACCCTTTGTTCACATAATGATTATCTATAATTAAACTAATAAAACAGTTGCTTCTATCATTTCTACCAATTTGTTTCAACCCACTTCCTATTTATGGATTTTTCTGTGGAAATTACTTGAGGAAAACTTGGATATTTCCAAATTTTTTCATATATTTTAACAAAAACGCAGCTTGTGAAGCTTAAATTCTTAGCCGCAGTGCAACTTAACATGCTATTGACTGATCTTTGCCAAGCGACCAATCCAGCACCGGCATTTATTTATCTTGTCGCTGATTGGCTGAAACTTCAAAAGATAAGGAAGATTGTAGCTATTGGCTTCTGCAGTAGTGCTAAAATGGTATATTTTATGTATTTTCTTGGTAATCAATACATTTGCTAGTGCTGAGGCTACCACTACTTCTATAATTGTTTCAAAACTACAGTTATATTGATTCTTTGGTAATAATTATCCTATATAGCACAATAAAAAATAAATAAATCTTTAGGTAAATTAGTTTATATTGTGTTTTATGCCTGACATACACATTATTAGGAGTGCAATTCTCAAGTGTTAAACAGGATTATGCTAATTGAACATGTGGCAAAGGAAACATCACTTCCACTAGTGATCAGGGGGATAAACATTGATTAATTCAATCATATTACAAGGGACTTTACAAGACAAATAAGCCCAGTTTTATCCAGAGAATTACAATATGATCCAGGCAAATAACCCAGACATATAGTTGGATTTAAATTACAATGCTAACATAGTGTGTCCCCATTTTATTTAAAGTCAATATAGACCTTTCCAGTAACCTCATAACAAGATAAATGCTGTAATCAGAACTGTTAAATATGTATTGCTTATATTTATGAATTCTCTTTTGTTGAGTTATAAAGGACAAAATGCTAGAAAACTGGGGTAGTGATTTAAAAGTGTTGTGATTGATGTTGTCTATGGAGCCCTTACATGTTATTGTTTACATACGGAAATTTCGCATAATGCTGGAGAGCAAAAGGACGATTCTTTTAAATGCAATCCTCTGCTGTACTGCTATTATTAATTTAGTGTAGCGTGCCACAGCAAATGGAAAAATGAGGCAGAGAAATCAAAAAAGAACAACTCAAACCCAATTTTTTTCTCGATCTCTGTGTCGGCTAAGCTACACAGACTTGTTGCCATAGCAACTGACAACAACGCCATTATATGTTTCAGGATTCATTAGGTTTATAATTTCAGGCTTGATGTTTATTTTGTGATTATTAGTAAGTGATCGCTGTGGTATTAGCTAGTGCTGCTATTAGTTAATCTAACACGGCCGTGGTAGATTAACTACTACTGCTATTAGCTAATCTAACACGGCATGGAAGATTAGCTAATTTAAACACCTGCTCTACTGATGATCTGTCTGGTGTTTTATGTTGCCTTTTTTTGCATCTTGTAACTGAACCAAAACACACCGAATTCCACATCACATCTACATGTTAAGGTTATCATAGTCAAGCTAGCATTATTTAACCTCTTCCTTCTCTCTTGCTATTTATTTTTCTTAATTAAAACTTTTTCTTGACCTTGTCAACTAGTTATCTCAGTGTTGACAATTAGTAGCACAGCTCTGTCCCTTTTTTTTTTTATAGATCAGGCTTACATTTAAGATTTAGCTTGTTATTATTGACAACCAAAACCAGAAGTGCCATACTGGGTTAAACTTTTTGATTACTGATTCAAACCATCACCTTCAAGGTCATAAATGAACAATAAAACCTGTCAATGAAAGTCCATCCTAGCCTACAAACCTGTTGCTTCCCAGAATGCAACTCTTCACTAGAAATCTTCACCACTTTTCCCTCACAGAGCTGCAGTCTACTCTGCTTTGACACAGAGTAGCGTTAGATTTGGTGTCTGTGGCTTAGCTTAAAGAGCATCTGTTTGATTTGTTGATAGGACAGTGTCTCCTCTGTGTCCTCCTTCCTATTTCATTACCCTGCTCCTGTGTGCAGGTAATGGCCTGTCATAGAGCGATAATAGGCTGTCACATGGTGGTAATAACCTGTAGAAACTGTTTGGCTGCCTTTAGAATGATGAGAGGAACTTTGCTTGCAGTGGGAGGAAACATCACATTACTGGCTCATATCATTTTGTAAAGAAAAATGCTTGGGAAAACATTTAAGCAGCCAAGCTACTAAATTAACTTGACTACTTGTACGTCATTGAGTGTCTTTATTAGTGTTGGCAGCTGTTGTTTTACTCGGTGTCACATCTTGTAAACCCATGACTATGGTGAATGTTAGGGCTCCTTTGCACTGGATGAACATCCTGCTGCGATTAGCCAGGAAGTGGATAATCTCACCCGTCTCGGGGGGGGGGTGATGTGATTCACTATGGAGGGATCTGAAGATGGACAAACCCTGTATAGGAACGTGGAGCACCAATGATTTGGGGTAAATATGCACCAATCTGATATTAATATCTGTATTGGTTCTGATATCAAAAACATTCTAGATCTGGTGGCATTAGTGACAATGTTCCCAATCCACAAAGATTCAATCTATTCAGTCTAATTCTATGCTTGGTGCTCTGAGCGAAAAGCATTAAATCAAACTAAATCTTCAAAGAGAAAAAATTTAATTCAATTGATTTATTGTTAATTCTATATAAACAATATAGGTTGGTGTGTAATCAACACCAACCTATGTGGCTATGAGACTCCTGCCCAAATGTTGCACCAATAACCTGACAATAAGGTAACTTATATCTCATGCTTCTGTCATGAAATGGTGCGGTGGTGGTGAGGCAGAGGCAGCGGACCCAGGTATGATGAATACGGTGATTTTAATGAAGAAAACCAGTCAAAACAACGAACAGCAGGCACATGGAAACACTGACGACAAAGAAGCTAACATTGACGAGGACCCGACGAGGAACAAGGAACACAGGTGGAGTTAAATACACGGGAGGGTAATCACAGAACGAGACACACCTGGGAACAATCAAGGGGAGGACAGGACAACGAAGAGACTCAAGGACACAAGACACTCTAAATGAACACAGAAAACACAGATCCTGACAGCTTCGATATGCTGACACTCTGTCTGCGCTGACGATTAAACTCAGCTCTGGATGCTGATGGTAGATTCAGTTCTGTCAAATCTGTTTTGTAGCTGACAAACTTTTTTTAAAGAAAATACTTTTATTGATTCAAATCCTTGTGTTCCTTCACCGCCTGATGAACATTTGATAAAAAACTTTTTTTTATTTATTTTAGAATTTAGAAATATTGAACTGAAAACATTGGCAGAATTCAGATAATGGATCAGGGACCCAGATTACTACAAAATGCATTGCATTAAAAAAAATCTACATTTTCTAAATTTTGCAGTAACTCATATAGTGTGACTAGTGTGTTATTGTATGAGGAACTGTTACACACTGCTTTGGTTAGCAGTCGAAGAATAATTACAGGTATTACAGAAATAAATGCTACCCTATGCCGACTGCATAAAAGGCGCCTGAGTCTTAGTGAGGAAAGAGAAATTAAGCAAGTAATAACCTATTTTAATCACAATAAATCCCAAATGTATTTATTACTGTAATCTGTTCAAATTTTAATCAACTATACAACTAGGTTAGTGCGGATGTGGACACATTATCATTTCTTAAATTGAGTTACCTGCTGAATGGGCCTTGAGGGAACGGTGGGATGACTTTATTGCATCCAGTGCACTGCTCTGTTGTGTCTGTGCGGATGTTTCCAGATCCTTTCTGCAACTATAAAGTTTGTGCCACAGGGAGCAGCCATAAAGTGTGTTGGATATAAGTTCGCTGTTACACCATGTTCACTGACTCTGAAATAAAGGTCCAGTTTGATGCAAAGGGACAACGCTGACCCATCATCCCACTTAAACAGCAGTTTATTGTCTCAGGTTTTAGAAACTCTGTTGCTGGAAAGGTCAGAGCTCCGAACACGTTCGCTTACAGGGACACTAATTACGAGTGTGCTGCATGTTGCCTGGATTAAACCTGCTGGCATTTAGAAAGTGCTTGACTTGCATGTCCGGCTGTAGAAGGTTGACTTCTTTCTGATTTGCAAAACAATGTGGATACACTGCCTTTCTCAGTATTCCACTCAGTTTTAGCTGCTCACCTTTTCTCACATCTGGAAACAAATGAGGGACTCAGCCACGGTTCAATCATCCTCATTCTGGCTTGTTGATTACATCTGAGTTATTGTCCAGGTTGTTCAGACGCTCAGAAATCTCTACCACAAGGCAAGGAACAAAATGTATTAAACCATTCCTACTTTTCCTGTGTGTGAAATAGCAAACATTTAACAGGCCTCTGTCTTCCTGATGTCTTTCTGCTGCAGTAGAGTCAGTGATCAAACAGATGCATTTGTAATTTCTGCACATTAGTCAGTACAGCTCTCAGTTTGGCATAGTCTATCAATTGCGCAGCACATTTTCTCTCAGCTGCCTTGCAGCGCTTAATGGAGTTGCAGAAAATGCAGCAGTGCTCATTTAATCCCACTCATGCAGTTACATTTTGATTGCCCATTAGCACAGTTTGTGTTGCTGACTGCAGAGATTTCAGATATATGCTTTTAGCAGCCGCCAGCGGTAGCCACCTTAGCAAAGTGATTATGCAGTTTCAATCGCAATGTTTTGTTTTATTTTTTTAAAAATGTAAATACTTTGGCTACATTAAATTATACTTTAAGAACTGCTAAATCAGGCAAAATATGCCCACAACCCTTTGATTTTTCTTTGAAACACTTTGGTATCAGAATAGTTTAACAAAACCTAAACTGTAATCGAACAGTTTGGGTTTTGTTCAGTCAATCAAGTTTATTTGTGTAGCTCAGCTGCAAGGCATCTCAAATTGCTTTATATCATATAAACACAAAAATCAACAGTTGAAACATTACAAGTAAAAGAACCTTGCCTCATTTAATTTAACTTTAAAGTTAAAGTACATCTGAGCGCGCTCCTTTAAAGTTGCAGTATCTAACTTTTATTTTTTTTAAATTATTTACACATATTAGTTAAAATTGTCATTATGAAGTGACAGTTTAATATAACACATATAAACTAAGAAAACTACACCATTCGGTCAGAAACAACCAGAGAATCTTAGCGCTGTTAATCACTCCTGCATACGAGCTGCTCACATACTGGTTCACCACAACATAGCCTGTCAGAAATGTTAAGGCTAGTTAGCTTCACCACTGATGATGGCGGGTAAACGGTTTTCCTGTAATGGTAAGTTGTTTCTCTGCAAATGAACAAATTTTGGAGCGCATACATGAGAATGATTGACAGCACTAAGACCCTCCTCCTGGCTCTGATTGGTTGTTTTTGACTGGTAGCAGAGCATTTTTGCAGACCACATAAGAAGAAGGTGGTGAAGCTTGATTTTTTTTTCACGTATTATCTGTCTCATGTTATACAACATGGTGACAATTTTAACAAATATGAAAAAAATATATTTTTATAAAAGTTACGTACTGCAACTTTAAGGTTTATTTCAAATCCTAATTAAGAGGAATTAGTCCCCCTCTTTTGTCTGTGCAATCTGAAACATTCCACAAAATGAATTTTGTTGTTTGCTCATCTTTACATTTCATTTCTCCGTCTTTTAACTTCTTGGCACAGACACTTACACTCAGCTTCGAAACAAGCAACCAGGAAAAATTAAACCCTTCCAGTTTAGTTTCCCTCATATCTCTTGAAAACGTGAGTGTGGAAGTGGATGGTTTTCCGGCTGAAGGCAGAGCTGTTCAGCTGCAGGAGTCTGTTCACTGGGGAACGCTTTCGTCAGAGCGTCTCTGAATAAATGAATTCCCCCGGCTCTGAAAGCTTCATAAAAGTCACGGTGACTTTTTTAGAGACCAGCTACTGTGGCGAATGATCTTTCGCTCAAGTTTTATTCTGGGACAACTTCCTTGGATAGAATCATGAAGGTGAAGGTGATTTGTTTGGTCACTGAAGTCAGATTAATCTTTTAAACCAAAACATTTAGCACATTTAGTTCTTAATGAAGGTCTAGGGGTTCAGATCAGCGAACAGTAAGATGATGGAGGGTTGATATGGAGAGAAGCAAGAGAAACAAAGGGAGGATGGTGAAATGAAAAAAATATTTTTTTGAGAGCAATTATTGTAAAGGTGTGGAAAGAGAAGCGATGGGCTGTAATGTCAGGGAAGTGAAGCAGAAAGGAGAAACTCCTGACTGAGAGAAATGTTTCCCATTCAGGGCAGGGGGCAGATAACAGTGGGGGAATAGCGCTGGGGTTATAGAAAGGCCGGGGGCTTTTAGGGGCAAGTGTAAATGCAAAAGTGCTGTTACACACCTCAGCTCTGTGTTTCTTTTTAATGGCACTTTATAAAAGTATTCACATACCAGAAACTTCTTCATATTTTGTCACATAACCACAAACTTTTATCTGGATTTTATTTTGGGATTGGATGGAAATGCAAGAACAAACATATGTAGTTTCACAATATTTATTATACAAATACAAATCTTCAAAATGTGGCAAATTTATTCATCTTTCAGCTGAATACTGAATACTCCAAATATGGCCGCTAACCATGAGGCCAATATTGTTTTGTTTTGTTTGCAAACCTGTATTTGTTACAGGAAACCCAACTTCACATTGCATTGAAAAAAGTGAAACACGGTGGTGGCTGCATCATGCTGCAGGGTGGGGTTTTTTCAGCAGAGACAGGAAAATTTGTCAGAATTTGTGCGAAAATGGAGCAGAAATACAAGCTAATCCTAGAAGAAAACCTGTTAAAGGCTGTGTGAGTTGCAAACCCTTAGCTTAGATCAAATTATATTTGTGTGCTTAAATGGCCTAGTCAAAGTCCCCAACTAAATCCAATTGAAATTCTGCGAGATGACATAACTTGCAAAGCTCCCCATGTAAGTTGGAACTTTTTTTGCAAAAGTGTTCCCACCCAGATGTGGAAAACTTGCAGCTGTTATTTTTGCAAGGCACTGCTCACTTTGAAGAAAATGGAGTTCCAGATATCTGAGAACCATTTTTATTATTCATTAAATAAAAATGTAACACAATGAAACTCAAATGTTTTCTTTTATTCCTAATAATCTTTTACTCTCTCTGACATTCTGCAGCTGCATTGTTAATCATTTATATTCTTTATTAATTGAAGAAACCAAACTGTTGAAGCTTGCTTTGCTGTTTTTTTTTCTGTTCTCAGCATGGTTTTGGTTAATTCTGCAAACTCATAAAAACTCACATGAAAAGAATGACATCAAAGCACTGGAAATATATTCATAAAAATGATATTTATAAAAGAGTGAGGAAATCCAGAGCATTTGAGCGGCATAATTAGGATATGTTTTAGAGAAAAACTGATATTCACAGATTAAAAGGGTGTTTGGTTGACTGACTTGACATTTTAATACCTTTTTAAAGTTTTTGCACAGTTTAAAATTAATTATTTTCAGTATAATTTTAGCTTGAGAGTGAGATCATGTCGCACACATTAAAATTTTCTATTAAAGCTGACTTATTATGCTTCTTTGATCAGGTTATGCTAGGTCTCTGGGTTATGTGAAACATGTTCAGCACATTTTTGTGCACAAAATCATTCTTAAGATTTTAGTCTGGTCAATTCTACCTATTTTGATCTACTTTCAGAATGAAATGTTTTAGGGCCTCTGTCTCTTTAAATCCAAATAAGTTGCTGCTTGCCACCCCCCCCCCCTGCCCCCAACTCAACTTTTACACTCCCACATGAAAATGGCTGCAAAAAGATATGCAATTATACAATTGTACATCTTTGAAAAGCACTAGTAGAGCCTCCTATACAACCCTATACAACCAACAAGAATGCAGAAAATGGTTTCTGAATAGTAAGTGAATAACAGAACACTTGTCTCTTCCAGCAGCCATTGTACAGCACATACAGCGGTAAAACCAGCTGACCAAGCATGCTGTAGCTCAGCTTGGGTTGCTAGGTGACGGGTGGAACTCTGCTGGGGTTGCTAGGTAACGGTGTGCTGCACGTCAAATGTTTTCCAGACACCAAAAAACATGAACTTATTGCCAAAAAATGACTGGATGGTTTTTTTAAGCACTAAGGCTGTTTTAGGAGAATTAGAAAAATAAATTGAAGTATAAAAGCTTATAAAATGTGAATGTCCCCTTTTAGGAAAATAGTCCAGAGTGGAACAACTACATTACCTAATCATCTCAAGCCAAGTACAGACATTCAAACATTATTTCAATTTCCCTGCAAAAACGATGAGAATCACCATAGCAACCTGTGACTTATCATTTTTTGTCACTGGTTCCTATATTGCTCATATATTGTTTTCAAATATTGGAACTGAGTTTTGTTTTAATAAACATATTTATTAATTTTGACCCGGGAAATAAAAGCTGTGGACAAAAGTCGGACACTTTTAGCTTTCGTCGTCTTTCTTACTCAAGCCCAAGTTTGTTCTGCAGTGAAAAGCTGTTATGGAAAGTTAAGTGGAGTAAAACCTGATATCTATTTAACAGGCTTCTCCTCTTCATTCTCCAGTGGGTTCAGGCTGAACAGCCAGGTCCGACGTGGCAAACAATCTTTGACGTGAATTTAAAAAAAATAATTTCAGACTCAGCTGAGCGCATGACAGCCTCCAAGTCCTGACAAATTACTGCGCCGGTGGCTCAGTGAGTAAAGGCCCGCTACATATTTACAAGTAAACAAAATAAAAGCTTGGGGTGAAAAATACGGAGCTGAGAGGTTTCGCATTTTTCATTTGACTCACAGAGAGGACCCTCTGTCTTGAAGCGACTCCCTTCTCTGGAAACAAAAAGGTGAGAAGTGAACCGTGTACACACAAAGACATTCTTAATGATGAAGTTTATGAAATCCATTATGGATGTTCTCGTTTCCTCGGAGGAAGAGAGGAAGAGAGAGACGTCACTGTTGTTTTCTCTGTGGGACGAGAGTTTGGGGGGCCGAGTGTGATTTTAATCAAGCGTATTTTTATCTCTGAGATTTTAATATGCATGGCACAGGCAATCAGAGTCAGAGAGGGACGAAATGAGCAGGGGGAAAATGAATGAATCAAATTAGTGGGGCTGCGGGAGGACGGTGAAACTGATGCAATGGTGCATGATATGTGTGCAGGCTGGAGCTGTTAGGGGTTTATGTGAGAAACGAAATAAAAAGATTCATGCTGAGATTATGAAGAAGAATATACAAGCTATACATCACCCATCTCAAAGCTCTGCAAAATGCCTGAGCTGCACTTGTCTATGCCAGAGGCGATGGAGGATTGTTTCAAAGTGGATGAAGTAATAAAGAAGAAGAACTGCATCTAAATTTTCATCTCAAATCAAATATTTGATTAATTCTTTCCCCAATTTGGTGCTCCAAGAAAGTAATCCAACAAATACATTTAGTTAAATTTTGCTAGCTTTCATAATGAGACATTCTACGTAGTACATATTTGTTTTTTGCAGCTCGAGGCGTTTTATTTTGTAGCAGCGGCAGAAATAAATAATGGACCCCTGAGATAGTCGTGGTCTGGAAACTAACTAATTTAAATCAAGTCTATCAAATATGGAATAAAACCGTTTTCATCCAATTATGCCAGAAGCTTGCTGATGATTACAAAAATATTTAGAGATTAATTTTTATATTTGACTCTTTATGAGTGGCATATAAAATCCATTGCAATAACAAACTTGTTCATCTTATTCTCATTTTGTAAAGCAAGTGACCTTGAATTTTCTGACTGAATTGGAATGACTTGTGGAGTTTGCATACAAATATAAACAACTCTGGAGAAAATATTATTATTATTACAGTAAGAAACTAGATATCAGGAGTGAAATCTGTGTGTAGTGGTGGACTCAGACCTGAACCTTCAGAGACACATAAAGACGATTACAAAGTCGGCTCTTTATCACCCGCAGAACATTACAAGGATTAAAAGAATAATGTTGCCACAAGATCCCGGGAAACTCATAAACAGCTCTCATCTAAAAAATTAAGAGCCCACTTCACTGAACCCCACTGAAAACCTCCACCAAATATTGACTTCTAAACTCTTCCTGAGTTAAAACATCAGTATTGTTGTTTCTAAATGAGTGTGAACTTGTTTTCTTTGCATTATTTAAGGTCTGAAAGCACTGCAACAATTTCTTATCTTCTGCACATTAAATTTTTGATTGGAATTAGGGAGATATGTTGTCAGTAGAATAAAAGAACAATGTTAATTTTACTCAAACGGTAAAATCCGAGAAACAAATCATTTTAAGTGGTCTCTTAACTTTTTCCAGAGCTGTAAACTGGTTGCAGCTTCTCGATTGAAGAATTGCAGTACAAGTTTTGACGTTGTAAAGGTTAAAACTCTCCTTTTATTCCATCATAAAACTAGACGTTTGTTTGAAATGTGAAGATAAAGCAGTTCGTATTGATTTTCTGATTCCTCTCATTTTTTCAGGATTATTTTATCTGCACACTCAAATGGTATGTTAAAAAACCTGAGTTTTTCAGTAATCACTGTGCAGCTTTTTATTTAGCGATTTAGACTAGCTGGCATTTCAAGCAGCTGGAAGTGGCCGCGCAGCACCAGAAAGCATGAGATAATAGCAGCAGTGGTTCATAAGGGAGACACTCAACCTCTGCTGCACAACTGGACTGGAAATAAAATGAATGTGGACAACAGCCAGGAAGCAGAGAAGCCAAATTACTTGTTAGGATTTAGGCGTGGAAAGACCAACTGCACATCTGCAGTAAGAGCTGCCAGGTGAGGATAAAGTGTGGAAGCTATTAAAAAGCAAATTCCTGGAGGAAAAGAAATAATCATTTTGAATTTGTGCCATTGTCAACACCAACTTTGCTGGGATTCCTCATGGGTGGTGTGTTTACTGTAGCATAAGTCTTTTATTTAACCAGGAAAGGCCCAGAAAGATACGGAATCTCATCTGCAAAGATACCCTGAGTGAGATGACAGCACATACCTAAACATTATAAAACAGCAACAAAAAATGTAAATAAAGAGCAAAAATATAAAATATGCATCCGGTTTCTTGTTTTTCAAAAAAAAATCTCACTCAATGAGTCAAGTTTGGTCAAATGGAGCTGATTGTTGAGCTGCTGTGTTCTGTAAAAACACAAAATCTTACCAAGTATTTTTGGTCTAGTTTCTAGTGCAGACATGAAGTAAGACAAACTAACTTAAAAAGCAACTTTTAAGCAACATGTACTGTAGAGGCATGTTTTAAGTAAATAATCCCTTGATATTGAAGAAAAGGTTCTAGTTCCATTGCTAAATTACTCCACTGCGCCGTTACCTAGCAACCAAACCCAAGCCCAGCCCATCGCCTAGCAACCCAGTTCTAGTTCCATTGGCAGATTGTTTCACTTATAACAAGACATTTTTCCCATGTTATAGTGAAATATGTACTTCTTAATTAATATTAAGAAATTATTTACTTAAAACAAGCTCTACATATTTCAGAAAATTCACTTGTAAGTTAGTTTTTCTTATTTTAAGTTTACTATATTTACATATTTGCACTAGAAACTAGGCTAAAAATACTTGGTAAGATTTTGTGTTTTTGCAGTGTGAATGAGTCGAAGGTCATTTTCTTGACTCAAAAGAAAGATTAATGTAAATTGTGAAAATAAATTGAGTTTTTTTTATCAGCTGCTTGACGTTAAACTTGAAGAAGAGAGAATAATTAATCATACATAACAGATAATAGGAGTTCAGGGTTAAATTAGAGAACGACAAGACATCTTGCTTTAGATTTGCACAAAATCTTAATTTCTCTTTTCCCATCATGTCTAGATGCCCAAATGCAATGATTTGCCTTTATGAAATAATTTGTGGTTGCAGTCAGCAGCAAATTCCAGAAATTATTTAGTGTTTATGTCATAATGTTTCGATTGTGCTGCTGGTCGTCAGTTTCAATTAAATATTTGTACAATAAAAAACAGTTGCTGCTTTTCCATTACAAATGTGCAGAAGACTTTGTCAATAATGTTAAAAAAAAACACACCCAACACAAAGTGACATTCTCATTAAATACGAACCACAATTAAAAACATGTGAACATTTTATTTGACGTGATAAATCATTAAAAAACATGATGTGTCATCATTCTCCAACTACTTCCTGTCATCGTCCTGTTTGTGGTTTGCTCCAGTGACAAGTCATGTGACTTTTGTGATGAGGAAGAAAGGGTTTCCATTTCAGTATTGCAAAATAAGCCAAGAAAAAAAAATGTAAAAAAAAAAAAAAAACTTTATCCAAGCATCAAAACTTTTGACGTTTTATCAAAATTGACATGATTCCAATAAGCAAATTTATTTTCAAAATGTCAAATTGTGCAATTACATCATCAATGGAAACGCAATTACAAGCACAACATAATTCCTACTGCAATAAGGATTTATTTTGAAAGTAGCCACAGTTACGCTGAACCTGACCTGGTATTTTATTCGTCTCTATCTGTCTTCCCGTTTTTATTTTTTGCTCTCCGGAGCATTACATTTTGGCGGGATGCACTTTCTTTGTGTAGATAAAGCTCTCTGTAATGAGTTTGTGCTGCAAACTTTTCTGCTGCCACCCGTAATCTGCAGACTGCGGCGTGAGTTAATGCAGTCGCCACGAGCCGGATAATGCTCCATCTGTTGAAACCCTGTCACCCCAGAGCTCTGCCTCGCTCCCAGCAAACATCGTGACATTGAATCGTTGTTGATAACAAAGCCAAGATGTGCTGGGTCACCAGGACGTTTACTCTCTCTGTATCAGCTATCAGAGAAACCTTCCTAATCTGCCGCTGAAGCCTTCTGTAATATTTTTGAGCCGAACAATGCTGCAGCTGATGGTTGGCTAACATCCAATGCATACCTGTGAAGCCTGGATGTCTTCCAGTAGTGATGAATAATTGAGTGGCATAATGCAACAAGTGGTAAAAGGCCTCGCTGATGCTTTCTGACACCACCCACCTACTGTTTTTATTTATCTCATTTAATGCAACCGATGTTTGCCTGCAGGCGTTTATGTAAAACAGACGCATGGCCTATCTAACACGCCTCAGGTTTCACAAGAAAGTCACTTTTTTGTCCACAAAAGAGGGTTTCACTGCAAAAACGCATCTTAATGAGTGTTTTTTTAAATCTGGTTTCTAGTGAAAATATCCCAGTTCACTTGAAACTAACTTACAAGTAACTTTTCAGCATGATATTTGTTTTCTGTTTCCTTAAAATTGATCAAAAAGTACTCGATCCACTGGCAGATTATTTCACTCATGACATGTGAAAAATGTTTTGTTATAAGTGAAAAAATTTGCCAGTGTCTCTACAACATAGAATATATTAAGGAATTATTTCCTTAAACAAGCTACTATATCTTGCTGAAAAGTGCATGTAAGTTAGTTCTTATTTCAAGGATTTTAAGATACATGCACTACAAGCTAGACCTAAAATATTTGGTAGGATTTTGTGTTTTTGCAGTGTTTCATGTCAGTAAAGGTTTTGACTAGGTCACTCCAAAACCTCAGGTTTGCAAATGCATGACTGAATGCTATTCACCAGGATTTTCTGCTAAAGAGAAGAATTTATTAGTTGTAAGTTGTTTCTAAACTACTAATGCAAATCAGCCTCAGACCATCACACTACTATAGTTTATCTTTAATGTTTCTTTTCTAAAATGCAAGATGTGACAGAATAACCACTAAACTTCCACCTTTAACTCGTCTTTAGGTTTGTCACAGCAACAAATTCTGCTGGAAGATAAATTGTTGTAATTATTGCGATAAATGACAATATTGTTGTTTTGAAACCATTTTTGAAGTGATATATTCATAATAATGATATTAATAACGCAAGTTCGCCTTCCAGAAGACAATTAAACTTTAATTTAATAAAGTTAGTCTTTAGTTAAGTTTCTGAAACTCAGAGAGATTTCAAATATCCCAAAATAAAACACGGCAACCAAAAGCAATAAATAAAATGGAAATTAAAAAAACATAATTATTAATAAAATTATGTCTGTAAGCAAAAAATTAAATATGAACTCAAATTGAAATTGAAACAAGCTGATTAATTGTGATTAACTGATTATTCAAAAAAATGGTCAACTAATCTAATAATCGATTAACTGTTAACTTGAGTACAAAGGCTTAATAAAAACAACACCTTCAGAGCAGTAATTAAGCCAAAACTGAACAGATATATATATATATATATATATATATATATATATATATATATATATATATATATATATATATATATATATATATATATATATATATTATTTTGCAGTTTGGTATGTGCCAAAGCTCTGCTGGTTTTCAAAGTGAGAGTTTGTTCTCTGTGTAAATCCAGTCAGAGATTCAGAACATGTTTGCATGCCCTCCAGCGTCTTTCCAACACTTACTAATATTGTGTCAAACTGTGCTGGGCTGAGAAAAGACGGCATTCAAACCAGGGGATCATTAGCAGTCAAACTAGGACTTAACTGCTAAGCCAAAATAACGATCGCACTCGAGGACTGAGCTTGGCACACATTCCTCTTTTCTTTCTCTCTGCCGCTTTTTCCCCTCTTCACTTTTGATTCCACGAGACAGAGGGGCTGACATCTTTGAAAAATGACCTAAAAGCGAAAGCGCAAGGCAGACAACAGGAAAAAGAGGAACAAGGGGAAGGATTTTAGCACCACAAGGGGCTTCAGTATTAGCAGGGAGGAAAAGGCTTCAAAGCTGTCAGTGATGCCCAGGGGCCCAAACGGCAGAGCGGTCGGGATGCAGAGCAGGAAACGCGATGGAAGCGGGTTGGGCTCCAACGAAATGTTTCGTTTATCCACTTCCTCTCGCCGTGTTGAATGTAAAGATAAAGTCACCTGTTGATGAATGTGTTACAGTTATCATCTCTGACTGTGTGATATAAATAACTGGTAATTTCCGGGTCTTTATCAGAGCCGTACGGCAGCAACGATTGGACCTTTTCTACCTGCTGGTTCCTGTCTGCAGCCGGTCAGAACCGCCGTTCTGACTGAGCTGAGAAACTAATAAATTCAACGCAAATGGTAGTGTTGAATTAAATACGAAAAACTATGCAGATTGAATCAAAATTTTGCTAATAAATAGGGCTGAAGCAATTAATCGTGATTAATCGATTACTGAAATAATTGTTAACTGGAGAATACAGACTTTTTAAGTGCTTTGTTGCTGTACCTGCATAGGATTTCCACGACAAAATGACACAAATGGTACAAAAAATGGTTTTTTTTGTTAGCTCTAAATTCTCTTTTTTAAAAAATAAGAAAATTCAATAAACCATCTTTTTTTTTATTGGGTTTTGCAGCTTTTGGCAGATTTATTTTCGCTCGACTAAGTGCAAAAATGTCTTTTTCAGAAGCTTGATTACTTTTGATTTAACTGAATTTAAACATATATTTTGGACGATATGAATATTATTGACCCTGTGTGAGAAAATCACCCAGGTCCTGTTTAAACACGAAAAATTAAAAGTAATATTTACACCTCTGATGATTTGATTGTATTGTACCTAAACATTTAAGACCCCAGCATGTTTAAACCATTTATTTTCAAATATTAGATTAAAAATGCTCCTATTATTTTAACTCAATCACTACAACAATAAAGTGGTGCCTGAAAAAAGATAATAACACTAAGCTTGTTTGGATTTGTTAAGCCATACTTGATAAGCTGATAATAAATTATTGGGTTTCAGTGTGATGTTTTAGGAAGCTGAATCTTTCCCAGCTTACCTGACTCACCTGAGTTCAGTTTTATTCCTGATGCTGTGGACTGAATAGCTACTTTGCTGGAGGCGCATCGTTTCATTAGCCTGTAAATTACAAACTGAGATCATTTCCCAGTAATGCTTTAACCTTTCATTGACCTGAATGCAGACATAATACTTACAGAGCTGTCATAAATCCAAATGCTACAAAAACGGGAGACGATTTAATAAGACGTTTAATTACGTTAAGGTTGAGATCCAATCAACCAACTTTATTACATATAAAAAAGATTACAGATGCCTCAATTAAACATATTTACACCTGGACCAAGATTATTAAAAATATTAATCCATGAAATGAAGAATTAAATGTATAATTAATCATTGAAAAGGTAAAAATGTTTTCTTCTTTTTCTCTACAAACTGTTTCTAAAAGGCTGATGTTTTGAATATTGCAAATACCTGAACTGATTAAAACTCCAGCATTAATTCTGAAGTTTAATCGGATTTTTAAAAACACAAAGTAAACGGTTTAAATTACGTTATCTGATTCAGGCTGGACTTCCAAATTATTATCTCAGCATAAAGAAGGTTTCTCTGGATGGTGGGTTGCTGGAAAATATGTTTTCAGGTGTCAATATTAATAAAAACTTTATATTGAAATACTATTTAGAACTTGATAATGTTCAATTATTTATCTTTACACATCATTGGTACTGAAATTCTGCACACAATCACCTGATTATCAAAACAGGTTAATAAAAAATGAGCTGCAACAACTTAAGTTTCAAGTTATTATAGCTCATTTTATTGTTTTAAGTCTCAAAATAATTTAAACCAAGTTCAGTTTATTAACTCATTTTGTAACATTTAATCAAGACTCAGAAGCTTCATTAGCTTATTAACTTTTTAACATAATTTTCAGCAAAAATAGCACTAATATTGACGCTTTTCCCCACCCCATTATTTGGCCAAAAGAAAGTTTCTGAGTGAAATAACGTGAGGTTTGGTGAACAAGAAGAAAAAAAGCGGCAAAACTTACTAAAGAGTTTTTAAAAAGCGTTCAATTCAAACTAAATGTTTTTATCTAAACCTCTGGTCGAAACGTCTTGGTAGAGCAAGACGTTATGATAGGTTTTTCTTACTGAATCCACCCAGCTTGGCTTTCAGAGAAGGAGGAATCAGGAGGGACTGATCAACCAATCAGAGGGAGAGTTGAGGTAACATAACATCTAGGTTTGGTGTTTCAACATTTTACCTGGAGAAAAGAGACTCTTGTGCGTCACACACGTATTTATATTTATTTTCAGTGTTTCAGGCGTCAGACGGTTGTTTGGGCGGTCGACCAGATCAGCGCCGTAAATCCACGTGTTGTGCTTCATTTCTACCCGGCGATGCAGGGCCGCTGTCTCTTTGTCATGAGCGACAGCCTGGAGGCGGTTTGAGTGAGAGATGAGATGCGGTGTCTAAATGACTAAATCTCGAGGCGGGCGGCTCAGACTGGAAAATGGAATAACACACACACACACACACACATAACCTACTGATCCCACACAGTCCAGCCCACCACCCACCCACTAAATTTGTGTCTCTCGCTCTCTCCTCGTCTCATTTTCCGTTGCGCTGCCGGTGGCTGTGTGCAAATTCACTCACTGTGCAAATGGAAAGCAGATCTGCGCCGTACAGTTTCATTTGGTCTCATATTCCTGCTGCAGGAGAGTCTCTTCATGCTGCTCTCAAGCACGTTTCAGATTAGATTAGAGATTATTCATGCAAACTGATGCACAAACAATTCATTCCAGACTCGCTCTCGCTGCTGCATCTCACTATCAAGGCTTGTGTCGTCCGCTTTGGGTCGGATGCTGTGCAGAAACTTCCACTGGAAGCTGAGTTGGAATATTCAGAACATCATATTTACAATTAAATCGGGTTTAGCATAAACAAACGTCTTCTTCCCAGAGGAAGGCGAATAGATAGAGGTTTTCTTTGGTGCTATTTCTGAATAAATCATAAATGAGAAATGTTTTTACTTTTCAGGAAAACTAATTTTCAGGACTGATTGCGTCCCGTTTTTCTCTCCTTACAGATGCGAAGCACTCGAGGTGTTTCGGTTTGGCCTGTGGGATTTGTGGGTGGCCGAACATATGAGCGCCCCCTGGTGTCCGGGGGAAAAGTGGTTGGTTGGTACACTGGCTGGAGGCCGGACAGACCCTTTGCTACTGACATGGCAGGTAAGAAGCAAAATGGAGAGATAATGAGACTGACTTTTTCTGCCTTATTGGAAGAAAAATGTCTTGTGTTTCAGGTAACAAGACGCTAAGAAGTGATTATATTTTCAATATCTAACCTCAAATATTCAAAATAATTCCACACAGTTAAAATTTTTGCAGCAGTAACTCTCAAGATGCTGTAACGCTCGGGTTGTATTTAAGGGAGGAGAGGAGGCGGCAGACTCGTCTGGGCGATCAAAAACGCACAGCCACACTGGTACTGGGAATTTCCACAGTGTTGTCTTTTAATAAACTCTCTTCACCAACCTTACAAGCCCGGTTGAACGGCTGCTATAATAACAAACATGCAAATTAGCAGAGTCCAAACAACCCGTAACATTACTAAGGAAAGCTAACCTGTTGTAGCACGTTTCTCCCACACTCTCTACAGAGAAAACGTGGCGCATACTTGTGACGTCACTAGCAACACTAGAGTGTCTTAAAGAGACACTACACAATTACGGCTGTTACAGTGCATTCACACCAGCCCTGTTTGATTCGCTTTAATCAAACTCTGGTTCGTTTGGCAATGTGCAAATTCGTAATCAAATTCTGAACTCTTGCCGCCCAAGTACCTCGGTCTCGGTTCGGTTGAAGTGAAACTCTGGTGCGGTTTGACTGCAGATGTGAACACCAAGCGGACCAGAAACCGCTCCAAAAGCAGGAAGTGGGCTACAGCGCAGGGCATTGTGAGTATCTACAACCACAACAAACGCGAGAGTCTAGCGCTAGCAGGAGAAATGACTTGTAAAGCAAATATTTTGGCTTTTATAATGACAAAATTCTCCTTTGTCATTACAAAAGACAAAAGATAAATCCTACAACCCCTAAAATTTTACGCCATTTTTGTTCACATTTTTAAAAAAAACAGAACAAAAGTTCAATTTTTGGTTCCACATCCAATCAGACTATCAGGTGTGAAAACACCCTCGAACATGGTTCTGGGAGAATTTTGACCCACTGAAGCAATGCTGCCATTCAGGTTTCCAACAGCCCAATAACAGCATCTCAGTCAGTTTTGCTTTGATTCTTTTCTTTTCCGTAATAAATTTCCAGCTGTGCTTCGTTTTATCTTCCCATTAATGATCCAGCTTCATTTGCTTCCCATTCGACTCTAAACACTGTGAACTCCAATGGCTGCTGAAAAGGACAAATGTCCATTCTTGTTGGTTGTGCAGGAGGCTCTTCTTATGCTTTTCAAAGATGCACGGTTGTACAATTTTGCATTTGTTTGCAGCCCTTTTCACATGTGAGTGTAAATGTGGAGTTGGGGGGTGTGGCCAGCAGCAGCTTATTTGGATTTAAAGTGACAGGAAGCTTTAAAGCAGCTCATCGGAAGAACTGAGGAGAGTAAAATCTCATTACGTAAGAATGATTTGGTGCAAGCAATGTAGTAAACATGTTTGGTAGACCTATCCTAACCTCTTCAAGGAAGCATAATAAAACAAAACCATTCTTTCTTTTTCAAGTTCTCAGGACTCGTCGATTGAACAGCTGAAATCAGATTGAATATATTTGATTTGTTTGCCGCCAGCTGGGGAAAAACAGAAAAAGACACTGAGTTGCGCTCTCTCCTTCCAAGCATTTCCACACAAATCACGCTGCTTTTTACTGAGCTGCAATTTTTTTTTTTCATGGATTAATTTGCCATAAAATGAGATCTGATCTTTCCAATTAAATGTTCCAACTGTTACTCCTCCACAGAGGAGCTGCTGCGTGTCTTTGCTTCATAGTTTATTCCTCTGATAAATCACTAGGCGGGATTCAAGAGCCTCGTTTAATAAAACGGTGCTGATAAGCGACAGAGTAAACAGTTTCAGGATAACTGATTGTGAAAAATCCAACACCTGATCACGTCTCTTGCTTTAGCGTTTAAAAATATCTCACCAAACACTGAAACGGTTCGGAAATATGTGAGTTTTTGAATAATCTTGAACAAATTATCACATTTCTAAACAGTTTACAAGAATTTCACTTGAATTTACAGATTTAAAAAATGTATTCAGGAAGGGCTAGTTCTAAAGTTTAGCAGATGTGTTTGGTCCTCCAGCAAATTTTGTCATAAGGTTTGTACACATTTCAGGAAACATTTTGCTCCATTTTTTGTTTTCTGCACTGCTGCTTTCCAAACCAAAGCTTCAGCTCGCTGCACAGATCTACAGGATTGATGTGTTTCTTTTTTAAGCCACTTATTTGTTGCCTTGGTGGTACATCTTGAGTTACTGTCATGCTGAATAATCTATCAAACATTTTTAGAGTTTGGAAGAGTTCTGGTTCAGGAAGGAAGATTTTACAGTTCACAGTCCTGTCTATTGGTCTCTGAATGCTGCATCCTTCCTGTTTCCTTGGCAGGAGAACAGGCTCAAAGCATGATGCAGCCACCTCCGTGTTTGAGAGTGGGATTGGGTTTAAACTCAGTATTTATATTCCTTCTAAAGCAGTGGGTTCAGCTGATGCCATAAAGCTTGAAATTGTATTCTAGCAGGAGTACAATTTCACAATATCTGCCCCAAAATGTATAACTTTCCATTAATTGGTCTTTAATCACATTTAAGCTTTTTGCAGATTTAAGATCTTGTACCTATTATGGCATTTTAAGGCCATTGCAGATTAAAAAAGGAGCTGCCAAAGGATCATAGGCACATACAATGGCATATTGGGGTAATTGTAGATCGAAAAAAGGAGTGACTTTCAGCCAAAAAATTGACATTTTGAGAATAATCTCAGAAGTTTTCTATATAAAAAAAGTACATTTCTGAAACAAAAAAACGGAAATTTTCTAGAACAAACTGGGAATTTCCTGAGTTTCAGAAGTTGAAAACTTTTGACATTTGTACATTTTCGGAGCTTCAAAACTCTAGCACTTCCAACCTTCGAAGCTCAGAATTTTCCAAGTTTCTTCTAGAATTTTTCTGAGATTTATCTCAACATTTCTGAGTTTTTTTCTTGCAAAATGTTGACTTCAAGAGCTCAGAAACTTCCGTGATTTTTTTTTCCAGAAAATTTCTGAGATTATTCTGAAAATATTTATGTTTTTTGGTGGAAATTCACTCTTTTTCTTTCTCTTTGCAATTGCCCTAATATGCCGTCATATGTACCTGCCATCCTTTGACAGATCTTTGGTTTTGTTCTCAGAGTGGAGAGATTAGAATGAGGAAAAATAAATCCTCTCAGATCAGAAGTATCTTTAATCAACTGATTGGTTGTAGTTTATGTTTAAAATGGGCATCTGGCTTACAGTTCTGGGACCAGACACTTTTTGTTTCTTTTTACATAAATGTCTTTCATATATTTTTTGTTATTAAAAGTGTTTTGGACAGATTTAAGGGTGTAATCATTCATTTTAAAATAGCATCAAACAAATAAAAAGTACATTTGTGACCACAAAACTGTACAAATTTGTTTATTTACTAATTAGAGAGATTACTTATAATACAGTAGTTATTTTCCTAGTTTTTGACATAAGAATCTAATCAAACTCCCTAATAATTTGTAGCTGGAGCAGACATTGCACACAGTTTAAAAAAAAACAACTTTACTTACAGTGTTAACGACCAAAGGAAACGATGAAGCGCATGGATCCATCAATCTGTTTGCACCTCCTTTGTAAAAATCCAATCAGCTTCCACAGCCTCACCGACCTGGGAGAAGGTAATTCATCACACTGACCAAATAACAGCGCAGCGTCCGTCGCCTCTCGTTATTTCTCCTCAGTATGGGTTTTTCTTTTTTGAGAGCAGCGGATGGTTAGAAAAACTAGAGTTGAAAAGAAATGAACATGACAGAGCAGCAGAGGTGGATTCAAGCGACTTAGGTGTGTTTTTATATGCATTTTCTTACCCAACTGCAGGCTAGCACGCTAGCATTTATTATCCCTCCATTTTATTTTAAATCGTCAGTAACCTCACAATGTGCACCGTAATTATGCCCTTTTATTTTGCACTGCTTTGTGTAATTACATAGTCAATTTGCTATGCAAGGATTTACTGCTGCGGATGCGCTAAGATGTTTGTCTTTCCCTCCTTTTTTTTTTTATTTAAATTTTGCAAAGACGACGTCTGCGAAGAGCAAACAGCCCAAACTTTATTCACTCCTAAATTATTATTCATTGGATTTACAATGGGGTGTCTGCAGAGCCCTCAGCGAGTGCCAGTCCGTGTCTTAATAGCATTGTGTTATACAACGCTGCATTGTTAGGAGACCACTAAAGCCTCCCTTCCACTGCTCTGTCTCATTTATCCAGACACAATGGAGCCTGCACAATTACAGTGTGGAGTACTATTCACCTCAGTCTGTGTGGGTTTCTCTGATTGTGCACACACACACACACACACACAACAGAAGAGACGCTAATACACACCTGCAGTCGCTTGAATTGAGACAAGAGGAGCGGGCTGATTGTTCCAGGACGCAGACATGAATATGCAGAAAGCATGCAGTTAAATAAGAGCTTGTTTTACTGCTGGAAACAACAGTGTGTGTGAAGACGGAGTAAAAACAAAGCGCAGGTTTTGTGCAGGAACACGCACGGCAGCATAGAGAGGTTTGTACCTTCGTTGAAGTGCTACTTGTGCCTTGGGAGTGCTTTCAGGGATAGGGACATGAAAGTGTTTAACCCTGAGTAACCCCAATGTTTATATCCTGATGCTGCAATGGCAAGACGGCAGGAGCAGAGAGCAAACTGTTATCAAAGTAGGAGGACAACTTAGCAGAAAAACAACATCCATGGGTCAAAACCACGTGTCCTAATATGTTTATTTATGTTTTATTGTCCACGGTTTGAGGCCTTTCAATTTTAGGGTGTGGTAAAGCAATGTGTTTAAAAAACCTGCAATAGTTTGGGATTTTGTTTATTTCCAGCTGCTTCCAATTTGAAGTTAGCATCTTTTCTGCTGTTTCCTGAAGGTGTTTCATTTACAAAAACACAACAACATTTAACTTCTCAGAATAATGTGAAGCAATACTGTAGTGTTGGGAGAAAATCCTTAACCTGGTTGCTCTGGTACTTGTTAAATCCTGCAGAACATTTTATTTGTCTGCCCTGAGTCACGGCTGTATGGCACTACATAGCAGACAGAAAGCTTTACCGAGATTCAGGACAGCAAACACATTGTTGTCGTTCAGTGGGATCTGATCTGCCACCAGCAAGGTCAGTCCTGCCTGAATCAGGTCATTTTTGTTTAAAAAAAGCTCTAGTGAGGCGATGGGATGTCTCCATCCCTGTCCTCTGTCAGGGCTGTTGCTAAAAACCTTTAACTTCTCACCTGATTTTCTTACATCAGGAAACGTTTGGCCTAAATGAGCTTTATTTAGCTTCACCAGGTGAATTTAAGTCAGATTGTGCAGATGTGATTGACAGATTCCTACTTCTTAAAACAGCAGGTTATTATTTATGTCCAAAGAAATGAATCACTGTGTTTGGAATGTGCTCTTTCCCTTTTTAATTACTTTCTTTCTTCATTTCTTAATGCTGATTGTATTGCAGTTTGTACATAATATGAATGCCACTACATTCAGTTTTTAACAGCTGGTCACAAGGGGATCAAGTGGTGAATTTTCCTGAACTCTGGCTTTGTTTCTCTGCTTGATTTTGTTTTAGCTGGTGATATCTGCACGGTTTCCATGGAGATTTGTTTTTATGTGTTTTTTCTTTTTTGCCTCTCTGTTGTTGCTTGTCAGTCACATTGACGGTTGGCACATGACATTTTTCTCCATGGCTTTCCTGCTGCTGTTGTCGCTGTTTCAAAAACAAAAATAGCGAAAGTGGATCCAGTTACCGTCCGTTCCTTGGATTGTGTTGGAAGATTTTCCTGAACTGCAGGAGTGGAATAACTGTTGTGTTGAATGACACCATCACACAGGTTACACATGTGGAGTTTCAGGGGCTTCCTATGCGGGGCTTGAAGAGCATCTTCAAAGGTGACCTATTATGCTTCATTGGACATGTTAGAATTGGTCTTTAGGCAAAACAAAATATGTTCTTTACACTTTAACACAAATCATTCCAAGATAATGAGATTTCAGTCTGCTCAGTTCTGCCTATAAGCTGTTTTAGGGCCTGTTGTAACTTTAAATCCAAATAATCTGCTGCTGTTCAAGCCCTCTACTCAACATTTACATTCACACGTGAAAATCGCTGCAGACAGATGAGCACTTATACAACTGTACATCTTTGAAAAGCATAAGTAGAGCCTCCTGCACAGCCAACAAGAATGCAGCAGGTGGTTTCTTGATGGTAAGCCAACAACAAAACAAAACTTTTCCAGCAGCTATTGTACAGTGGTTAAACCAGTTAGCCAAATGTGCTGGAACTCAGCTTGGGTTGCTAGGTGATGGGCGGAAGTTAGCTTTGGTTGCTAGATAACGGGCCGCCTTCTCTGTGGTTACTAGGTAACGGGCAGTGCCTGCTAATTTGTGACGTTACATTCTGAAAGTTTTTAAAATGACTCATTTTCCAGACACCAAAAAATATCAAGTTGTTGCCAAAAAAATGCCTGGGTGTCCTGTTTTTAGAAGCAGTAGAGACACAAATGGAAGTACAAAAACCTGCAAAATGAAAACGTCTCCTTTAAAATCAGCAGTAGAACATGTCACTCTGAATAGATTAACTCTTGTTTTTTGTATCAGCTTCTGAACTAAAAACTTATCAAAGCCCAATAACCGAAAGGAGGTAGAGAGGAGACAGAAATGAAGACTGGCTGCTGCTGTGCATGTAAATAAAGAGGATAACAGAGAGATATCTGCTGCACTGAGGCCTTAAGCATCGGGTTACACAGCAATCAAGTTGAGATCAACCAGCAAAGCCTGTGAGGATGTGCCAGGAAATATTATTACTGCCGGCAATCACCTTGTGTGTTCATTCATCTGTACTCTTTAAAATGAAGTGGTATTCATAATCATTCAATGTTTTTGAATGATATATATATCATCCCATATATCCCATATATATACTGTGTATATATATATATATATATATATATTCCACCAAATATTAATTTCTGAACTCTTCCTGAGTTAAAATATTTATTAGTATTGTTGTTTCTAAATGAATATGAACTTGTTTTCTTTACATTATTTGAGGTCTGAAAAGCACTGGATCTTTTTCATTATCTTGACCATTTCTCATTTTCTGCAAGTAAATACAACATTTTTGCTTGGAATTTCAAAGACATGTTGTCAGTAGTTCATATAATAAAAGAACAATGTTCATTTTACTCAAACATAAACCTATAAAAAGTAAAATCAGAGAAACTGATCATTTTAATTGGTCTCTTAATTTTTTCCACAGCTGTATGTGTATGTAAAACTATACTAACTACTACTACTTTGTTTGTAAAGCACTTTAAAATAGCAGTTATGACAAAGTGCTGTACAAAATATGTCAAAATATGGAAAGAACTAAAGAAAAAAGGCAACAATAAAATAAATAAAACGCTAAAACAGACGTAAGAAAGAAAAATTCTCAAAGTGCGTTAAAGGCAAAGGAATTAAAAAAAATGCTTAAGGAAGAGTTTTAAATATCGATCTGCGAAGAGGTTAATGTGTTTCTGGTTCTTCGGGTCAGACGGTGTTGGTCCGGAGTAATATCTGCTTCTTCAGCGTCTTGTTTGCTCACTGGTTTCAGATTAGCAGTGATCTGTTTCATCGCAGCTGCTTCCAGATGAGAAGATGTTTATCTATTTGCTCCACCTCTGCTGCATCGTATATCTCTGTGACAAACCTGCAGTATCACACCCAGAGCAGCAATAACCCTGACACCTGCATGGCCTAATTACTCCGTGGGTGTTACACAAGTTAGATTTGTATACATGTAACCCTTCTTTGTTCGTCTCAGGTCCAGTAGGTTGACTTCACGACAGACACATTCAGATTCACTGTATTTATTCTAACGAACAGGAAATTGAGTTGGTGGTTAATCCAGAAACTTCTGCACATCAATAAAATAAAATAAATAACCCCAAACAAACTATTAAGCAATAGCTCCCCGTGAGCAGTTATCAGCAGCTGACATCAGTTAACATTTTGTAAAATTAAACATAGTTTAAAACAGTTAAAAACTTATACAAAATGTATATACATATACACTGCATATTATCAAATTTGTCTAAAACATATGTTAAAATATAATACTTGTCAAGAATACGCAGAGTTGATTCTAAATACAGATCACAGTTACCAACTGACCAGACAAAATAAATCCAAACAAACAAAACAAATTTTGACATTTATAATATTGTTAAATTACAACAAAAAAAGACACTTAAGTTCAGTCAGAAAAGGTCGAACTTAGTAACTAGTAATTTCACTCTTAGGGTTTCTTTCCCAGTCGAGTGTTGCAGCTGGAGAGATGTTTCTCAGAGGGGGGGAATTTAATCGCTGATGCACCAGTTGCAGCATTAAGCCACCCACCAATAATCTGCATAAATAAATATTCACTAATTATGCTGATTCCATATACTGATGCTAGCTGCTGTTTGAGAAATATCTACAAATAGACTGTAGTAGTAGTAATGTTCTGAACCAGATGCTTCAACATCCATGTTCTCCTGGAAATATGGAGCTGAATAAATTATTTACCTTAACCAGAATAATTCAGTATTTTCTGCAATAAGAAAATACACTTTTATCAATAATTTACTGGAACTTGACCAATAAAGTCCTGTTATATATCTTTTTTCTTTATTTTTATTCACCAGTTAGCGTAGACATTACAGACTAATAAAAAAAAACATAAAAAATAAAATTATATATACATATATAAATATTTTATATAAAATAATAATAAAAAAAAAAACTAATAAAAACACCCATTACAATCTTCTATAACTCTTTGAAGAATCTAAATTAATGAGTTAAAACAACATTTAATTTTCCTTTGGGATTGATAAAGTATTTTTGAAATAAATTAAATTTGAAAAAAGAGGTATGAGCTACAAAATCAATAACTTGGTAAGAAAATGAACAAAAGCAACAAAAATAAAATAAACAAACAAGAAACAAAAGCAAAGCAAGCAAAATGCATACATTTTAATGCATATATTAAAATGTGTACATTTTAATGAATACATTTAACATATACAAAACACAGAACATAATCATACGGTGTCAAAACACAATGAAATTGTTTTACATATGTGGGTTGGAATCTACTTTATTTTCCTTTAATTTAGTTTTTTTATGATTTGCATTATTATTAAATACCCACATATTTTGGATAGAAGTGGAAAAGAGAGAGAGAGAAAGTAAGTAAATAAATAGATAAATAAATCAAAGTATGTGCTAGAACAAAGAATAAATGCGAATACCTAATAATAAGATCTTATCCTTTATTTATTTATTCTTTGGTATGTTGCATCTCTTCAGTTTATTATTCTTAATTAGTAGTTTATCTGATCAGTCAATTTTCTGTTTATCAGAACTGAACATTAAAAGCCTTTTCTTTTAAACTCAGCAGGTGGTTGGCGGCTTAGCTTTGTTTTAAGACGGTCCTTTGGGGTTTCACTGTAAACAAACGATGCTTCTGTTTACATCTTATGATGCATAACGCAAAAACTCCTTCTGAGAAATGGATTCGATCACTTTCCCTTCTTATAAACCACAACTAATTCTTCTCAGGTGCTCAAAACAAAATCGTTTTTTATTTTCTTCTTTCCTGCTGTTCAGTTTAGGGTTCACAGTTTATCATCTGCCTTCATCTCACCCTTATATTTCACCAACTCTCTGCTTATCCTCTTTTATTTCACCATTTCTTCCTCTTTACGTCTCCTCAGACATCTAGAAATCAAACATCCTTTCATTTTATACGAGCTGGTGTATTTACCTAGACAGAAAAACCCAAAATTGAGCTGATTTAGCAAAGTTATAGCAACGTCAAAGGGGCAGTATTATGTAAAATCAACTTATTTGTTAGCGTTACATCAGGTTATAATGTTATTCCTTCATCAAAAGATACCTGACGTGTTGGTTTGATTCTTTAGTGCATGTTTAAGAAATCCTTTGATCTCTATGGCAACCATTCAGCTGTGTAAAACGCCTGGTTGGACCTAGCTCCGCCTTCGAGATGCAGCTCCTCCTCCTCAGAGCTGCAGTTTCAAGGCTTCCACCTCACAGAGCAGTTAGCCCTGCCCTTTAACTTCCACACTCAGCTCCTTCAGACTAGCCAGCAGCAATTAGCAAACACCTGGTGGAGCTGCGCGTTAGCTGAGCTACTTGTCAGTGCAACACTGGTAAAGACACTGTTAAAGAGTTGATAGAGGAGCCATGTTGTGATGACTTCCTGAAGGCGTGGTTTCAGAAAGAGTATGAGTTTTTAAAAAGACAGAGGCCCAATTTCAGGACATTAAATTACAAATAATGTCATATTTGATATAGTCATATTTTTAAGATAAAATAGTTGCTGGATTGTGCTTTGAAATGGCTCTATGTGCCTGGAAAATACATAATCAGGCCTCTTTAACAATGTTTTTACCAGCACTGCACTCAGAAGTAGCTCAGCACCAGGTGTTTGCTAATTGCTGCTTGCTAGTCTGAAGGAGCCACACATTACACCCAACAGCAGCCTGAATTATTTACATGAGGCAGGATGGATACACCGTCTGAATGTGGTTGTAAACTGGAGTCATTACATGGAACCAAAATCTGGAAACACGACAAATAAAAAATAAAAAGTACATCAGGATGGTCCAAAAAAAAATCTACTGAAACTGAAAATCTCAGTTAACAGCACGGCCTTAAAGTCTGGCTGTGAGCTAAAGATATGTAAAAGAGAATCAGCACATGTAAAAGTATAACTTCTGGCCTTGAGGTCAGCCGACACATCTGATGTGTGAAGGGCGAGTGAACATGGTGTCAAAAGTTATTGTCACGCCGGAAAAATGGTCAACTCAGAATTACTTGCATGACAAAAAGACCCTGTAATTTCTAAAATAAAAACTGAAAATCACAAGAAAATGCCAACCTTTTTACCAGTTCAGAAATAAGCTGGCAAAGCTGCTTTATTAATTTAATTTAATTATCAATGTAATGTATTATTAATAAATTACTTAAATTACTTCAAGAATTACTTTGTTTATTTAAAAAAGTCATTTGACTTTTTGTAAGAATAGAAAATTTAAAATAATTTTGCAATATCTAACATTTTTTGGAACTCACTTAGGGGGAAACAACTATATAAATATAAAACATCCCAGATATGAAGAAAAGTGTCATTTTTGGACATAGTGTATTTGGCCAAGTTTATCAAATTAGTAAAAGAACAGACTTTGGTGCAGAGAAGTTTGCTTTTGAGTAAAAATCACTGAAATTTCAAATAAAATTTCTTTCTAACGTTTCAAAAATGTTCAGTTACAAGAACTTTAATTTGTTTATAATAACTTTGCCTCAAATAAAAACAAAAAGTCACTTTTGAGTTGTAGTTGGGGGCCAAAGAAAATCCGTCCACAGGCCACACTTTGGACACCCAGAAGAGGTGGAAAAAAATGTGCCTTTTTTCCTCAGTTTGTTTCCTTTAATTGTGACTCTAATCTCACTAATTTAATTTTAATTCTAATTTATTTCTCTGCCTTCAATTATATCCCTGATGGTGATTTCTGCCCAGTCATTTCTGCTCCCTGGAGTAGTCGATGCTTCATCGTCCCCTTTGACCCCGTCCCCGTCTCATCTAAACCACAATTATCACAGGAGGACGGCCGACGCTTTGCCGTAACTGAATTTCCCGTAGGAACATTAATGAACATCGTTTTCTGCTGCGATCCTAACGGGCCTGTGGTGTTCTTTTAATCCAAGATGGCTGACCTCCTCGCTCTTCCTCAGGCTTCTCGGTGAATCTCCAGGTGATCCTGGCCAACCCGCGGGCGCTCTTCAAGAGGCGGGGCTCCCAGCCGGGGATGCAGGAGTCCGACTTCCTGAAGCAGATCACCAAGGTTTCCGAGCTGGAGCCCAAGGCGAACAACTGCACACGGGTCAGTAACCTCTGTTTCCACGGCAACAGACTTTAACGGCGGTTTTGGATTTCAGGCGTTAATGCAGGTCAGGAATCCTGACGGATGGAGTCAAAAAGCCTTTTTCGTTTAATATTGGAAATATGTTGAGGCACACTTTCTTAAAAAGAACTTTAGTAATTTATGGATAATCTTGAAGCTATTTTACATTGGATTTGGAGAATATTTATATGTAACACAAAGGGCAAAAACAATTAATTGGATTAATCATCAGCTAATTTAGTTAGAGATTAATCATTAAGTGCAGGATGCAAACTCAAAAAAATGTATTTGCTGAAAGAACAAAACACTCAGAGGAGTAATAAAGCCAAAATTGTACAAAAAATATATACATTATCCATCTAAAATAAATTTTCTTTGTCTGTAAAAAGGTTTTACCTAAGATTCTTCATTTCAGCTACACCTGGTTAATATTCTGTGAAAAAAAAATCTATTAAGTACATTTTGTAATAAAAAAAATCATAATTAACAGATCAGCTCTACACTGTATTAATGT
The DNA here is from genome assembly GCF_001444195.1 of Xiphophorus couchianus. Classification (NCBI taxonomy): domain Eukaryota; kingdom Metazoa; phylum Chordata; class Actinopteri; order Cyprinodontiformes; family Poeciliidae; genus Xiphophorus; species Xiphophorus couchianus. Next base: position 20,201,980 of record NC_040249.1, read on the forward strand.
TGAGTTGAGCATAAAGGTCTGACCTTTTCAAATGTTAGAAAATTAATCCTTTGCTACAAATGATCAAATATTCACTAAAGGAATGTTGTTATCAATAAAATGTTTATTTTCCTATTTTAAAAAGAACTGGAATTATTTGTTTATTTGTATTTTTGTGTATTTCTAATATATAAAATAACCTTTGGTGGTTAAATGGATTTTTTTTATTCGATTAATCAATTAATCGTCAGAATAATCAATGATTTATGAATGATTTATTACTGAAGTAATTACTGGTAACATGTGTTTGCAGAAGTCTGTCTTTTCACCTGCAGCATCGGTTATTATTCATCCAGATGGATCGTTTATTATTTCATCTGAGCTGATATGACGTTAGCTCAGCATTCTGTGCAAAAACACCATCAAAACAGGTTTTTGCTTTAACGTTTTCGACTAATATAACACTCTTTGCATTAAATGAGTATTCAATCTGATCAGCTTTAAAAGAAAAAAAAAAACGTGTGTCACTGCCAAAACTTCAGGTGTAACATGTTTCTGTGCTCTGTTGGCACTTATGGAAGCGCAGTCATAATAATGGCAGCGGTAACCAACCACTGGGCGTCTCTCCTCACTATTGACAGCGTGAGTCATGCTATGAGCTACTGGCACAATCTAAACATAGACCCACACCGGCTGAATTGGACAGAAATGGCATTGTGGCTCCATCAATTCTTGTTGTGCGCTCAGACAGCTTGGATCGATGCAGTTCATCTGAAGTCACCACAGGCCCTGTTGGCACTTGGCTTTATAAGGCCACTCATCCTCTTGACAGCCATCACAGAGCTGACTTAGAGGACTGTTTGTGAGAAATGGATCCCATTATGGCTTTTTTTTTTCTTTCAAGCAACAAATGAGCCATATGTGATGGCTGCCTGCTGCTGCTCCAAACGTGTGCTGAAGCTGGGAGATTAAAGAAAATGCTGGATTTCTCAGGATATTTCATTGTTTATTCAAATCTTACTTCAAATTCCAAGGAAAAGCTAACATTTTCACACAAATACTTTCAATACTAACTGCAGAAACAACCAATCAGAGCCAGGAGGAGGCTCATAGCGCTGTCAATCATTTGCTCTCTTTCACGCTACAACTGTTTCACCACAACATAACCTGCCACAAATGCTAAGGCTTGCTAGCACAGCCACAATAAACAGTTTTCTTGGACTAGTAAATTGTTTCTTTACAATTAGCACGTTTATTAGCGCTTACACAAGGTTGACTGACAGCGCTAAGACCCTCCTCCTGGCTCTGATTGGTTGTTTTTAACCAGAAGCTGTGTATTTCTTCAGACAGCAATAGCAGCTCAGGGAAAAAGAAAGTTAAAAACTGTATTTGGTGACCAAATGGCAATAGATTCCCCACAGTTTTAGTGGTGCTGCGGGCCACAGTGTGGACAGGACGAGGATCCGTTCAGACATGATGTAGAGTAACGCTCCAGCAGTCTGCTTTTGGGGGCTTTTTGGGGAGCAGCAGTCAATTACACAGCAGATGATGTTCCAGGTAGTTAACATTTCTCAACCAGCAGGCCGTCTTTGAAGAAAAACATGTACGGACTTGATATTTCATAGATTTTATGTAAAACACATACTTTTGTCAAATTTACGTACTGTAGCTTTAATCACCCATTCAGAGAGAGGAGTTCTGCTGCCAAAAGAGAACTAAATGTGCAGGGATTGCTGTTTTAAGAGAGGAAAAGGGTTTGTCACCTTGTTTCTGTCTCCATCCTCCTTTACCAGCACCTGTCCTCCCACAATCTACAGGAGGCAGCCCTTTGTCCCACCAATCACAAAACGGAAAATCAAAATTTCCAGGTTCGCCGTAAGCGCTAGCAGGACACACTGTAGCTCTGCAATTTCCTGGGTGGTTACCAGTAAACGTTTCCTGCTGGAGATAGAATAAAGACCCCCGGAGCTGCTGGATCATCGTTTCCAGCTGGCTGCTGAAAGCATCGCAGAGATGCTGCTGAGTCTAATACAGACTAATAACACAACAAGTCATTAGCACACAGGAGGGATGCATTCATCAGATCACAGATGAAACAGCAGGACATCATTTGTGTATACATGTAAGGTAACACCTGTTATTATTATTTATTCAAAAGTCCAGGAACACTGATACTGAATCCTGATCTAAACTAAATAACAGATAAATTGAATTAATTCTGTCGGTTTTTAGTGTCTTTACACTTTAAAAACGTCTGGTTGACAAAACATCCATCATTCCGCTGCTACAATGTACTAAATGATTTAATTAATCAGTAAAATACAATTAAATATTCAATTAATATTCTAGCATTTCATTGGATGGACGGACGGATGGACAGACCGATGGATGGATGAACGGACGGATGGATGGATGGAGGAGGGATGGAGGGATGGATAGACGGATGGATGAAACCTTGCCAAAGTTTTATGTCTACTGATTTGGGCCTGAATCTCTTGAACTTATTAGCCTTTTTGATGCCTGAACAATTTCTGAATTGAATCTACTAACAAAATAAAAGTTTTCACATAAAAACATTTAACATCCAGCAAATGAGTTACATTATTTAATAAACAGAAACGTCAAAGCAGTTCCAGGAAACTTCCTTGGATAAAAAAGGCTTTGGTTCTTCAGCGTTTCAAAGTTGTTTCTCTCAAGTCATTTTTGCGTCTTTGACTGTGTGAATCCAATAACATGGCACTGCTACCTGCAGCTACAACACGCTAGCTCAGAGCTACCTGGGTTCGGATCAGAGCCTTGAGCCCGACCTTGACGCTGTCGGGCAGTGATGCTCATCTGACGGCCGGGTCGGTCTCCGGGAGACGGCTGACAAGAGCCGCGATGTAGTTAGAGCGGGACAGTAATGGCAACAGACAGCAGTGACAGGACAAGAAAGGAGGGGGGCAGGCAGGAACAGATGGAGACAGATGATCCCACAGGATGGAGGTGCAGAAGCTTGAGCAGGGATGGAGAGGAAGGAGATAAAGAAAGGGTAAAAAGAAAAGAGGGAGAGGAGTGAGTCTGCCCTCCTGTTGGTGTCTCAGTTTTCTGCTAAGCCTCATTTTATTCCACTGGTGGAGCTAAATGGATCTGTGGCCAGTAGCTGGTCGGGTCTGGAAGATCTGATCCGCAAAGCAGCTTGAGTGCTCTTCCAAATTACGGATTAGATGTGGTCAACGTCAGGGGACATTTTACTCCACTGTAACTGAGACTGAAGTTGTTGGAATCAGCAGAGACCACACAACATTAAAACAAGGCCTGAAACTAATAGGTTAAATTGTCACTTATTTTGACTATTAAATGAATATTCTGACAATTAATCGATTACTCTGATGAGTAATTGATTAATTAATTAATCAATGACATTAAAACAAGGGCTGAGACTAACAATTTAGGTTAAATTATTACTTATTCTGACAATTAATTGATTGTTTTTGGTAATTAATCAAATTTTTTAAATGGCACATTTTGCAGATTTTTTATTTAATCACGTTAAACAATTTTCAAAATGCATGAAAAGATTTTTAACAAATAACTTAATTTGTTTTTTAAATAAATTAAAAAAAAATCTTTCTTGCCTAAAATGCATTAACATAGCAATCTTTTAGCTTGGGGTGGCAGTAAAAACAGGAGAAATGTGTGAGCTAATTTAAATAGTTTTTCACAGAAATTGTTCAGAGTAAATTTGAAGCTAGAAGTGGAATTTACCAGAACGCAGGTCATCTTGAAGGGAAAAGGTTTTTCCTACAAAATCCCCCTTTGATGGGAAGTAAAAGTAGTGACCTCTCTTTGCAGAATAAAAAAACTCGGCCAAGCTTTTTGTCTCCATGTTGCCTGAAGGTGAAAGAAAAAGATAGAACAGGAAGGATGACAGCAAAGCCAGGAGAGGAAAAGTGAATGTGATGAATGGAGAAGGAAGTGTGTGCTTGTGTTAGACAGGCGAGCTCTGACTGCAGAACCGACCCGAACGCCGTTTCCCCCCACAGCTTTGGATCAGCGCCTTGGTAGCTGCTACATTAGCCTCATTAGAAATGCAAAGCAGGCCAATTAGCAGCAGAGAGTGCAGGAAGTGACACGTTCCACCTGAAGAAGCCCACAGAACAGACAGTGTCAGTGTCCGCAGCCTGCAATAAATCACGCCTGTGTGAATCTCTGCACACTTTTATGGGCTCATTAGTTATAGCTTAGGGGAAAAAACCTGCAGATTTACATTTGAATCCAGGCTGAGTGAAACTCAGAAACTCTCCAGTCTTTCTCACCAATGTATTGCTGTGAAAATGGTTGCAAACAAGTGTGGTTAGTTTTTGATTTGATCTGTTTCAGGAGGTGTCAGACTGTTTCCCGCTGCTACGTTCCCTCTGATACAACGCAGTCTGCACTGAGCGTCTTTTATTTGACAGATCCAGAGTTTCATCATCGTATCGGGAAAGAAAGAGAGTATCTGATTCAAAAGAATTTGAGTGGAAAATATACAACTGCAAGAATATACTAACTTTATGCTGTCTCCTCGGTAATATCGTCACAGAAACATGCCGTTTTCTGGGATTTGGATCTTTTTGGGATTATTCAACATAAAGGCATCTCTTAGTGAGTCGGATATCTCAGGCAGCAAGTGACAATATCTTCTCAAAGATACGGAAGAGGATTAGGGCCATTGAAAAAACGCTTACTTTTTCTTCATAAATCTGGCTTTAATCTTGTGGGATTTAATTTCTGGGGGGGAAAAAAACAAAACAACTCAGAAATCTGAGAGAAAAAAATCAGAATCCTGAAAAAAAGCCAGAATTTTGAGAAAAAGAGTTCTGATTTTGAAAAGTCAGAATTCTAAGATTATAGTCAAAATTCTGGGAAAAGCAGACAGAAAAAAAAATTTCTGAGAAAATAGAATTCCGAGAAAAAGTCAAAATTCTGAGTAAATTGATCTCTGAGATAAAAAGGGAGAGATTTTTGTTGCAAAAATCACTTTTTTCCCCCCATAAAAATACTCTTAGGAAGGTGACAACATTGTTCTCAGGTAATTAAAACACTTTCTCATCACCTTTCTTTCTTCCACTTACAGGTTCTGGTTTGGCACACTCGCACAGAGAAACCGCACCTCGCCAACGAGCCCAAACTCAAAAAAGATATCGTGGATATCGAGGTGTGATGCTGTCACACCTTCAACTTTGGAGTGAGCGACAGTGACCTGCTTTCTGCCCCGAACAGGCGGAGACGATCCGAACAGCGGGCAAAACTGATTCATGAGGGTCTGCATGATTCATGACTCTGCCGTCCATCAGAATGTTGCTTTTGGGAGAACTGGACTCGTCTAAAAAGAGCTGCAACATCCTGGACTTTTTGTGTTCGTCCATCCACATCCTGCTGATGTAACTACAAAACGTATAAATGTGAAACATTGTGCTGCTAAACTGAGAAGTGCCATGTGTGTCACTTTGATTCATCGTGTTGTCGAACTGACTGTGGGACGGCGATATAAAGAGGTCAGACGGATAATATGCGACTCTGTTGTCTGTTTTCAAAGCACATATTAATAATTAATAATTACACCGTCTGGAGAATGAGCCATCACTACTCTGGGAAGATGTTCACTCAGTTTTTTTAATTCAGAAAAAAATATGCACACGTATAAACCCAGAATTATGTTATTTAACAGATGAACAAAGTGGAAAATAACTTCATTATCACCAAACCTACTTTGGATTGATAGATTCTCCATGTTTTAACAGAATTGACTAATTAGGTCTGGCAGTTAAATAGTTCCATACATTTATCTTTAATTTCATTGGTTATGCATTTAAAAATATATACGTATTTCTGCAATTTTTACAGCCTCTATATTGTGTCTGAGTAACATCATGATGATGATTTTTCTGACAACACTTAATTTGTATTATCACAATATCCCAAAATATTTTGATTATAGGTACACAGAAGATCCAATGTGGGGAAAAAAGAACAAAAACCTATTATAGCCACACCTGAAATACTCCAGCTTACCAAAACTTACATCCATGGCAATTAGGATTCAGTTTTTAAGGTGTTTTATAAAACCAGTACAGTTTCTCCATAAATATTGTTTCCTTTCTGCAAAGCAACATAACTGCTGCATTTATTGATTCAATATTGCTGCAGATGTGTTTCCATAGAAAGCTGCCCTGTTGTATTACTGCCTGTATTATTGAAAGCTGTATTATTGTCCACTTGTTCAGTATAAAGTGAAAAATAACATCGATTTGAAAGATTAGAAGAAAAATATGTCCCCAATTTTGAATTTGAAACCTTTGTTGTCGAGTTTTAAGTAGTAAACATGTAACAAAGTTAGGCGTTACATAAATAAAAACTAAATAATGAGCCGCCGCCCCAAGGAACCCTGAGTTTTATACGGTAAAAATGGGATTTTTATCCAATCCCAATCGTCTCAAAGTGAATTCCTTTTATTCCAATTCATGTCTGTTCTTCTGGATTTCCCATCAAACGACTCAAATGATCATTTCAGGTCAAAAGTTTCTTTCAGTCATGAAGCACAGTAAGATTAATAACAGAAAACCTGAAATTTTGGAATAGCAGAAAATGACTTCCTGCTTTAGGACTGTAAAACTTAAATGAGAAGACAAGGACGAAAAATAAAAACAGTAAAAAGTTTAGGATTTCAGAGTCTTTATTCAAATTGAACCTCATTAAATTTGAAAGAACAAAAAAGGAGCAAACAATTCAGCGGTAGAGTTGAAGGTCAGACAGAGATAAACACAGGATCCTTCACTATATCATTGTTTTTAATCACAGAATTCACCATTTCTCTGCACTTAGGCACCAGAAATATTAATCAGACCACAAATAAACCTGGAGGACTTTCATTTTATTGTAATGTTTACATAGAGTGCAGCAGTTATTGCATGGCAGAAACGGATAATGACCGGACCCATCCAAAAGTTTCATACAGGTCCTTCTTTTCAACCTCTGATTGGTCATTCAGGTTTATTTGTAGCAAACTGTTTCTCTTGCACCACACACGACAAAAAGCACCACAATAAAGATGGCAGAGAGAACGCTTACTGGGGACGAAACGCTGCAAGAGTCGCACCGGTTCTGAATATCAGAAAAGTTTCAGATGGATCCGAGTTACCAGGACAACAACACAGCTGGAGATACGCCCCGTGGCCTGTGATTTCAGCAGGGATTGTGGAGGAGAAAAATGGCTCATTTTAACAACAAACTCATTTTATTCTTTTTTTTTAGAAAATCACAGCTGAAGTAACCTGAAACACCTAGAGGAACCGTGGATGGCTCAGCAGTTAAAATGTAACATCAACATTTTGAGGTTTTAAAGCACCAGCAGTTTTAGTGTGTGATGAGAGTACACACCTCTCACACAGACTACGACCCTGCTAAAGACCCTGCTGTCTCCTGGGACGGATTAAAAGCTCATTTGTCTCCTTATCGTGTCAAAACAAACAGTGATCGGTTTCAGAGGCTTTGAAATAAACGTTTGGACAGAACTGAACCAGATCTGCGGGAGGCTACTGTCTAAACTAGCTGTCCTTTTCTTACTGTGCTGCCATGAACTTTAAAGGCGACATATTACCCAAAATTCACATTTTGAACGTTTTTGTATTTCCGTTTGGTTCTGAAAACAATCCAAATGTAGCCGGTTTTTGGCAATAATTTTTTGTGTGTGTGTGTGTGCTTGGAAAATGAACAGTTTCAAAAACCTCCAGAATGTAACGTCACAAGTCAGTAGGCACTGCCCGTTACCTAGCAACTCCAGTGTAGGCCAGCCCGTTACCTAGCAACCCTGATCTGAGTTCCACCACATTTGGTGCTGGAAAAGACAAATGTTTTATTGCTGATTTACCAACCAGAACCACTTCATGCAGCAGGAGGTTCTACCTCTGCTTTTCAATTCAATTCAGGGAAACTTTATTGATCCCAAAGGGAAAATAAATGTTGTTGTAGCTCATTAATTCAGATTCTTCAAAGAGTTATTGAAGGCTGTTGGCAGGAAAGCTCTCCCTGTAGCCGTCTGTATTACAACAAATCTGAAGAAGCCTCTGACTGAAGATACCCTGTTTTCTTAGAATAGTCTCATGAAGAGGATGGTCAGGGTTGTACATAACTTTCTTTATTTTATGAAGAATCCTTCTTTGCATAATCAAAGATGTACAAAGATACAAAAGTTTATCTTTGTACAAAGATGTATAAAGCTGTACGGTTGTATACCTGCAAATCTGTTTGCAGCCATTTCAGTTTCAGGTTGTGGCCAGCAGCAGCTATTTAAATTTAAAGTGACAAGACAAATCAGTTCGTAGGCAGAACTGACCAGACTAAAATCTCATTATCCAAGAATGATTTTGTGCAAAAAAATATTTAATGAACTTGTTTTGTGTCGCCCATAAACCTATAGCATAATAGGTCACCTTTAAGCATATTTTCATTAGCAGCTACTTCCCTTCTTAAATCTTAAATTGTGGAAACTTTCTTTCCCCTACAGCCAGAAGGAGCTCCAAGAAGTGCAAATGTTTTATTTTGTTCTTGAAGTGAAAATCAAAATCAATATCTAAGAACTGCTGAGTTGCTCTTATGTTCACTGATATATTTGGGCACAGGAGGATTTGCTCACTAAATAATCAAACAGAACCTGCAGTGATTGTAATATTGCTTCACTTGAATGCTTTATTTAATTTATTTTACAAGGGAAATTGTTAAAATCTGTAACTACATGTGGAAAATGACATTTAAAGTATAAACCTGCAGCAGAACCTCACAGAAAAGCCAGACTTATGCCCCTCTTCTTTGAAAATGCAGGAGTTTCTTATCGTTTTTCATAGAAATGCAGTACTGCTCAGACAAGTATCTGCCGTGTGCTTCTGTTGGCCCATCAGAGGGAGTCAGGGAAGAGAGGAGAGTTCAATGTACATTACCGAGGAAAGGGTGAGGCAGGAAGCATAGACCAACAACAAGATATCCATATCTACTGTAGGTACTGAACCACGATTCACTAACTCTACGTTTCTGTAATGATAAAGGCTTACGTTAGCGTTAGCAGCTTCCTACTTGTTACTCTGTTGTCGTTTTTCAGACAACAACAAAATTTGACGGTTCAGAGGAGGAACATTTGGAAAGACGGGGAACACACAGCTGCCGATCTTTCTTAATATTTTTTTAAAGTTGTTAAATCATTATTAGTAGTTGTAGCAACGTTGGGCATACAGGAGAGTAAATCAGTCTGGGGGTCCCTGCCCCCCACCGCATCCTCTGGACTCGGTCCAGGTTACTTCCACAGCTGAGTGCTGAGGGTTTGACCCGAAGCTGGTGCTGGAGAAGCGGACCAACCGGTCGTAGGCGCGGCGGCCGCTGGTCCTCCGCCACCCAAACCCATGCTAGACATTTGCTGTGATTGTGGGGGGGGGAAAACAAACAAAACACCAGAGGAAATTCAGTTTTTTTTTTTATCCTTAAGAACAAACGCAGGTTCTAAAAACACCAATACAATAAAGGTCGACTCCTTTTCCCTGTGGACATGGACTAGGCTGGTGTGGGTCAAGTAAGAAATAGCTCAATATCACGATATTAAAAACACTTTTTTTCAACCTGTTGCTAACATTGTACATCATTAAGAATAGAATAACTTCAATGAAATCTGTTGTTAGTTGTCTTTCCATTGAGCATAAAATTGTGCAATTTGACATTTTAACCAAAATATGTAAATTTCAAACATCTTTTTTTTGCTAAAACATTTCAGCACTAGGATGAGGTGTTTTCTTTTGCCATATCAAAATTGGTTTATTTCATAAAACTGCAATGGAAACAGGAGTCACATGATCAACAACCAGATGTTACTACTGGCGAAAACCACAAAGAAGACGACAACAGGAAGTAGTTGGAGGATGAGGGCGTGGCTTGTTTTTTAATGACTTAACATATGAATTCACGTATGATTTTAATTTTTTATTCAATGGAAATATAGCAATTTCTATTGAATAAAATAATTTTTGACATTAGCAGAATATAGACAAAGTTTTGCTCATATTTGTAATGGAAATGCAGCTAATGTTAATAAAATTTGAATTAAACAAACTAATGAGTGGCAGTGTTAAAAACGTGTAAAAATCTAGATAAACTGATTTACAGATTGGCCATTGCCTTTTTATGTGGTTCTATTTGATTATCATCTCCTCTCAGTGTTCTGTCCGAGATTTCATCCATTGAGCTCAATTTCAACCAGGCTCAGAAGAACATAGATATTACACTTCTCTGTTTACGGCAATAAGAATGGGTTTTTAATTTCTGAGCAATGAAAGCAGTCATTATTTGCAGAAGATCGCAGCAAGACGAAGGAACGGTTTGCTTCAGCCATCGTTTATGTGCAGAATTATGATGCATATCTGACGTTAATGATGTAAAAGGCGGTTAAAATGCAACATGACTGTTCAGACTGCAGTTCAGACTTGAAAGCAATCAGATATACGATTTAATTCCACATATGAAGGTGGAACAAATTGGATTTTTTTGGAGTGTAAAAAGATCGGAATTGGGTCATTCAAACTGCTGTGAAAATTTTTTTATTGGATATAAAACTCTCTTTTACCTAACAGAGTCAGCTTGCTCTACTTGTGTTATTCTGTAAAGATCAGAAAAACAATGAATAGACACTTTTTGTCACATCACACGAGTTACATGATCAACAACGGGATGTTGTCACTGGCACAAACTATGAAGAAGATGAACAGGAAGTAATTGGAGGTTGATGGTGCGTCATGTTTTTTAAATTACTTAAACTTATTCACATGTGATTTTAATTTAGTTTCTTATTTAACAGAAGCTCTGCAATTGCCAAAAAAAATTCAACATTAAAAGAAAACAGACAAAGATTTTCACACATTTGTAATGGAAATCTGTGACATATTTACTGAGGGTTATCAAAGTGCGAGACGCTCAAAACGGCCGGTGCGCACTCCCCATTCAACATCCACCTTTCATTCTGTCTTATCTATTATAAATGTTCCTCGCTGCAGCCTCACTTATCTGCTCACCTGAGTGCTGTAGGGGTGTGTGTGCGTGTGTGTTCTCTGACATCCCCTGCAAAAATGGTACACACACATATATCCTCACCCGCACATCTGTACATGTAGTTCTGTGAGAACTAGTTTGACAGCTATATGTGTTTCTGTGCTGCCTCATCACAAAGGTGAGGTTGGGGAGAGAAAGCAACAAGAAAAGCATCTTATGGCAGAGCTGGTGTCAAAACGAAGGGTTTTTTTGTACTCCGGTTTTCATTGGAGGCATTATTTACCAGCAGCAGACTCTAGATTTGCTGAACATCTGGTCCAAAGTGGACTGAAAAGCTGCCAGGTAAACAATCTCATAGGAATGCCAGAGCTTCCTTATTTCTCTGAAGCTCTTTCTTTTTTTTCTTAACAGTTTCCACAGCTCTAACTAAACGTACGGCTCATTACAGTGGGCAACAAAGAGCTGCTGAAATCCAGTTTTTTGTCAGTCTGTTAGGGTATCTTCCTTTCCCAGCTGCCAGCTCCGACAGTTCGCTTCCAGCTAATTGACGGCTCTTCATCCGTGTATCTGATTTAAACCTTCACTCCATGCTGACAGTTCATCATTTCACTTCTAAATTATCATTACAAACATTAAAACTATAAAATTATCACTGTCGCATGTGGCTATTACTGCCTTGTTTAACATTTACCGTCTCCTACCTTAAGTTGAGTGTTATTAATTATGGAATATAAACTCATTTGAGTCAACTTTAAAATTTAAAGCACAATATTTAATATTTGGTTAGATGAGTCCCATCTAAGGCTACAAACTTAAAATCAACGACATTAGCCTGCGTTATTCAGTCCAAAACTAGTTTGAATTTGTTTGGGATCTTTGTCCTGTTGAAACAAGTTTCATTTATGGGTTATTATTTTATAGCACATTTGAGTAACTGTTACTTTCATTTATTGTTAATTTTGTAATTTGACATCTTGAAATTGGGCTTCTGTCTCTTTAAGAAGCTGCTGGTTTTTCTAACACTCTGCTTTTAGCAAGTAAACACAATGTTTCTCTTTTATGCTGTTTATAACAGTTTTTATTGGCGTTGCACTGAGAAGAAACTCCGATGATGAGCTCAGTAGGCGCGCAGTTACAACAGGTGTTGCTAATTGCTGCGGCCACTAGTCTAGAGGAGCTGGGTGCTGAAAGGGGAATCTGCAAATACTTGATACGCCCTCTAAAAAGTCTATTAACTAAACTTTTTTAATAGTTTAAGCACAAATTATACCTCAATATGCATTAATACACAGAGTGGAAACTGTCCTATCGTAACCACAGAAGCTGGCATCCAATGAGCAACAAGAAAAATTTATGTCGCTTCTGGATTTGCTGCTTTGCAAAAGCTAGCCAATATCATGTCAGGTAGCTTTGCTTTGAGATATTTCAGCTTCACAAACTGCATTTTATTTTGGAAAAAATAAAAATGTGTCCACTCTAAAAGTAGAAACAATACTGGAAGAACACAGAAAGATAAATGAACGGATCAAACTAGATGGCAATGCAAAAAGTGAATTTCATGGCTAAAGGGAAGCTTGAAGACTTTAAACATAATTGGTTACCAGTAGCACATCTTGTGACATGTAAACAGAGGTATGTTTATTTTCTACGTCTGCATAATACAACATTTCTAATAAAATATTTGTGATCAAATCTACCATACTGTTTTCAAGATAATGAGGTAAAAAGATTTACAGACTCTAGCAAACAAATCCCATATAGAATAATAATTATTCAATTAACTAAAGTTAAGACTGTAATTTTTCAACTGTGCATATAAAAGTTAAAAACAGCAGATTAGAGCTGCTGCTGTGGAGGAGTTGATGAGGAGAATAAGTCCTGAGCTTTAGAGAAAAGGGAGGACAACACAACACAGGGCCATGAATCGCCTGCTAGGATAAGCATGACCAAACTGTGACACTGGATTTATGAGATTTAAACTACTAAAACAGCAAAGGTATGCTCTCTAGTCCACCAAAACACAGAGGGAACCTGGATTAATGTCCTTATGGGTTACCTGGCTCATGTTCCACTGTCCCTGCTGCGGCTGCTGCTGTCCTTGCTGCATGTTGTAGAGGTTTTGTCCTTGGCTGGCCGGCGTCCCTCCCAGGTAGCCGCCGTTCGGTAGCGTCACGCCGGACATCGATGGACCGCCACCCATCACGGCCGTGGTTGGGAGGCTTCCTCCCATCGCTGGAGGGAAACCTGGTGGGTTGAACTGCATCTGGGGCTGGCCCAGGTACGATCCTGCTGGGGGAAACGACACAAACACAAAAGGAGCGGGAAAATATTCAGGGTTATTAATGATCACGGTAAAATTCCAACATTTTAAAACATTTTTAAGGTTAACTTTTACATCAACATGTTTGGATATAAAAACAAATTTAATTTGTATTGAGGAAGGAAGGATGCATGGACGGACGGACGGATGGATGGAAGACGGAAGGACGGACGGATGGATGGATGATGGAAGATGGATGGATGGAAGACGGACGGACGGATGGATGGAAGATGGGTGGATGGATGGGTGGATGGACGGATGGATGGATGGACAGATGGATGGATGGAAGACGGACGGACGGATGGATGGAAGATGGGTGGATGGATGGGTGGATGGACGGATGGATGGATGGACAGATGGATGGATGGAAGATGGATGGATGGACAGATGGATGTATGGATGGATGGAAGAGGGATGGATGGATGGGTGGACGGATGGATGGATGGATGGATGGATGGATGGAAGATGGATGGATGGATGAAGCGTCTTATTCCTCTCATTCAGAATGAAGCATCATAAAACTCCCTTCATCTCCATTTCTGATCCTAATCATCTCCCCATCAATGCAGCTCAATAATCAATAATCAACATGGCCTCCACTCTGGATCTGCTGACTCTCCTCCACTTCGCTCAAATCGAATTCCAAACTGCCGCTCGCTACTTGTGATGTGTGTACGTACAGTAGGAGCGGCGCCCACGCAGCACAAACACAAACGCTGCTGACGCTTCAGTCTTCACATCTAAGAAGTGTGAGATAATTCCGCAGACGCTCCGCTCTGCTCACGCCGATGCTGCGATGCCCCACTGAATGCAGCAGAGACTGGAGTTGGCAGCATTTCTGCACGCTGACCTTTCATCTGCCACCATTCTCTCTCATTTTCAACACGCATCACTCCTGGAGTGCACCAGTGTGTAGACGTGCGGCACCTTTTCTTCACCGAATAAACACACACGTCCTCGCCAGGCAAGCTGCAAATCAAACCCCACCTTCTTCAAATCTAACGGGATTGGTCTCAAACATTTGTGCTACTTTTGTGCAGCAACATTTTTTGTTTGTGCCGCTTTCATTTTAAGGATACTAATAAATGTTCCCATTTCCAACTGACCATTTCTTAATATCTTTAAAATCATAGCAGCACAAACAAACAAATTTGCTGCACAAACCAGCACAAACGTAGCACTAACGTTTGACACCAATTTTGTTTTAATTTTGTAAAAGGAGGAGGACTGGTTGACTTTTTGACCTTTAAATTTTCATTAATATCTTCAAAGCCAGAGCAGCACAAACAATTTTGTTTTGCTGCACAAAAGTAGTCGAGTTAATTGACACCAAGTTTGTCTAATTTGAATTAGGTGCAAGGGCTGGTTGACCTTTCACGACCTCTGGCAACATTTCTTAATATCTTTAAAACGATAGCAGCACAAACAAAAAAAATTTGCCACATAAACCAGCACAAACGTCTGGCACCCATTTTTTTCTGATGTGAAGGAGGTGGGGGAGTTTCGACAATCCACAGCAGCTGAAAATGTTGCAATTCTGATCCTTAGTCAAACCGAATCTACCGAAGGAAAAAGTGTGATAAAAACTAATTTTTTTACTGTGTAATTTCTTTTCTCAATGAATAAATGTCCTTAAATTAAACATTTTTCATTGTAGGACAATGCTGCTACCTTGAAGGTCAACACACCCGCTAAAAAGCCTGGAGGTTTCTGTGAGTGTACTTCTGCAAAAAAGAACCAAACTAAATAAAATCACAGCTTTAGGAGCTGCTACTATGTTTACCAATTAACAGGAACTTCATCTGCTGATCCCAGTTAGATGCAGAAGGAGTTTTGGATGAAAACACACCCATATTTGGTATAAAATACGGCCTTATAGGTAGCTGCTCACAGATAAAGTGGGATTTGCTCCTGTCTGCAACAATAAACCCCTGCAGAGGTTGTGCAGCTTAGAGGAAAACACAACACCAAAAGGGTTCATATTCCAACAACTTCCATTAGCGGTAAGAACCTGTAGTTTAACAGATCATATACCGAGCCCCTATAAATGCAGCCAGAGTTCAGAGGAAATGGTTATAAATCCCATAAAACTGGATGAAAGTGCATAAAGTGTCTCTGCTGGAGCTTTGGACTGCAGAGAGAAACAGTAAAAGTCAGCTGACTGAACCTGGATAACAACTGGATATTAAAAATGGATGGCGGCTGATACCTGGTCCTCCGGCAGCAGGCTGTGGCTGGCTCTGCGGCTGACTGCCCACTGAGCTGCTGCCATACAGAGACAGGATGGAGTCCTTAGATAAAAGCTTCTTCTCCTCCACCTTTGTGGCAGTGGAGGAAGAGGAGGTGGAGGAAGTGGGGGGTTCCACCTGTGCAGGAGCTGCACTGGAGCCTGACTGAAAAAAAACAAGATGTGTAAATTTAGCCAAACATTGCAGATAAATATTTCTATAAATCTACAGTACACTCTGCTTCAATTATACACGCTTAAAGGGCCAGTATCATGTACACTGCTCAAAAAAATAAAGGGAACACTTAAACAGGTGTTTAACACTTAAAGTGTTCCCTTTATTTTTTTGAGCAGTATATTTTCCAGGCATTTATAGCACAATTAAGTAACTATGCTAACTTAAGATTTTATAAAATGCTATATACGGCTCTGGAAAACAATAAGAGACCTCTCAAAATGATCAGTTTTACTCTTTATAGGCAAATGTTTGAGTAAAATGAACATTATTCTTTTATTCTATGAAATACTGACAACATGTCTCCGAAATTCCAAGCAAAGATTTTGTATTTATTTTCATCTACCTAAAAAGTGACTTATAGGAAGATTTAGAGGCTTGTTTTAAGTAAATAATTCCTTAATATTAATGAAAAAGTTCTAGTTCCATTGGCAGATTATTTCACTTATGATATTTTTCCCGAGTTATAAGTTAAATAATATGCCAGTGAAACAAGAACTTTTTCATCAATATTAAGGAATTATTTACTTAAAACAAGCCTCTATATATTGCTGGGAAGTTCCTTTTAAGTTAGTTTGTCTTATTTCAAGAATACCAAGATATTTGCACTAAAAGCTAGACCAAAAATACTTGGTAAGATTTTATGTTTTTGAAGCGAATGCTAAAAGAAAAAAATCCGCAAACTATAACATGTAATTGTTTGTAAATGGCCTCTTAACCCTTCCCAGATTGATGTGTAGCAGCAGTTGGTTCTCCAAGATTGTTGCTGTTATTTTCCCAACATGAATTGCCAAAACAAACGGTGTTAATTGATCAGGAGCGGTTAATTGAGTGTCTTCTTCTCCTCTTTAATCTTCCAGAGTGTACTTTCTTCTTCAACTTTGTGTCGACTCTGCTTTCCATATTTTGAGAGATTGTAATTATTTCCTTATCTCAGCACATTCAGGCGAAGTTTCATGAATATTTATTAGCTGAATTTAACTTTTTTTGCTTCAGCGTTGATCCCCTGTGAGCTCAGGTAATGACGGACACATGGCGCAGTTTTACCACATATAACCTGGGATATAAGTAAGGAAGCAGAGAAAAGATTGAAAAACAAAGAACAAAGAAACAAAAAAAGAAAAGAGGAGAGGCCTTGTCACAGCTAAGTGAGACGGATTACATTAATTAGGCTGCTGCAAATAGAGGCAGACATGAACTCAAACATGCACTGATTTATTGAAAAAAACAAAACAAAAAAAAAGCGGTGCAGCTGAAAGTAGCCAAGATGAGTTTGAGAAAATCTGAGTAATGGGACGGGGAATGGAGGAGGATTCATGAGTAACACCAGCAGAGACAAGTTGATAAACAGCTGCTCCTGCAACACACTCCCCGCTGAATAAACGCTCTGAAATCAGCGTCGCAAACATCCAAGAGTGCGTTGGCCTCTGCTGGTTAGCAGGCAGCGCTGTGCCCCTTCGTCTGGCCGTCCAATGACAGGAGGGAGGAGATAAAATGTAGAGCAAATGAACATGGGGAGGAAAAACAGAGAGAAATGTGGAGAGAAACGATAAGTAAGAGAGTGATGAAGAGGAGGAAGACAAAAGGAAAGGAAGTGATGGTTTGCGCTGCATCACAGAGGTGAGTCAGGTGTTCAGAGGAAAGATGGAGCATCTATTAATAGAAGCAACACATTTGCATGAATCCTGCTTGGAGGAGCAGAGAGATCCTCACCTGAACCGCTTATATCAAGAGAAGAAGAAGAAAAGGAGTGCTGAATGTAATTTCTGTTTCACTTTTACACCCAGGTGAGGTCTACAGGCGGAGCAGAGGCTCATCGCTGCATCTCAATCTGAGTGAGACGAAATGTCGTCCAGGTGAATTTGGAGATTCTGGGGAATTCAGGGTATTTCTGACAAAGCAGGTGATTCAAATTAAAAAAAACTTTATTGATCCCACAGGGAAATAAAATGTTGTAGCTCATTAATTCAGATTCTTCAAAGAGTTACTGTAGACAGTGACGGCTGTTGGCAGGAAAGATCTCCTGTAACAGTCTGAATTACAGCGAACCTGAAGAAGCCTCTGACTGAAGACACTGTTTTCTCAAGACAGAAGTGAATGGTCTTGATTTTATGAAGAATCCTTCTTTGGATAATCATCTTATGAACATGAACAAGTGTTGTTTTTCTTTTAAAAAAAAATTTTAAGTAAAAAATCAAACGTATATGATGTAATTGAAGTAAAGTAAAAAAGTTTTGTTGTGTTGAAATTCAAACAAAAAGGATCCATCAGATCCACAAACAGTGGCTGAGTAAAAAAATAAAAATTTCAAAATGCCTGATTGAACTACGTTCATGACCAATAGCAAAAATCTCAAATCTTATCAATCATTGTTGGTTTGGTTTCTAGTGAAAATATTTTCATACACTTGAAATGAGACAAAACTAACTTAATAGTAACTTTTCAGCAAGATAAAGGAGCTTGTTTTAAGTAAATAATTCCTTAATGTTAGTGAAAAAGATATTAGTTCCACTTGTAGATTATCTGATAAGACACTACAATAAACTACATTATATCAATCAGACCCTCCAGTTTCTTGAGAATTATCGTGGAAATTCACAAAAAATCAACAAATTATTATTATTACTTAATATTAAGAATGAATTGATATTTTAGCAGCTTGTGAACAGGTTTTATTAATACATTCTGGCACAACCGGCCCTTTAAGAGCCTTCATGACCTTGATTTGACCCAAAACGAAAATGAGTGTGACACCCCTGAATTACACCAATTACATCCAGACTGGACCACTCCAAAGCTGCTCACTAAACATCTGATTGCCAGATACTCCAGAAACTTTAGATCCCTTTGCAGAGAAAGAGCGGCGGAGCAATCAGACGATTTCTCGCCACAGCCAACCAGGTGGCTGACGATGTAAGATGCTCTCACTCCTCTAAGCGACACTCACAGCGCCGCTCATCATCTCCGACTCTTCCAGAGAAGCGAACGGCATCATGCACTCCATCCACATAGTGTGTGATGCCTTGCAGGGCTCCTAGCAGCACATTGTGTAATAGAAAACCTCTCCAATAAGGCTGCATTCTTCTCACCCTGTGTTTGTGCTGATGGCTGCAGCCGGAGCACTGAATTACTGCTCTGACAGCCTTTTCCTCACTGTCGCTATTCATAGACCTCTACAAACACACACACGCACACACCTTTCTTTCTTTCTCTCCACGTTTTCCCATCATGGATTGAAAATACCCATACACTCCCCTCTGACAGACCATCTGTGGCTTTAAAGCCACGCCACGTTTTGTGTAGATGTGTGTGTGCGCCGCAGATTTTGTGCTAATTTTCTAAAAACAAAAGCAAAGCTTGCCTTGGAGAAACTGAATTATGGCGTGCCAAAGAGGAACAGCATGAAATGGAGACCAAAATAAATCAAAACAAGGGGAAACGGATCAGGGACTCAAAGAAAGAGGAAAAAAAAAAAAACAAGAGGCCACTGATCACCACCAGTTCTCTGTTCTCTCTGCGACTTTTACATCTATACATAATTCTTGTCAGGATTGAACATTCATAAACAGGGCTTTAGACTGCAGCCAGAGCTGCCTGACAAGTTACCAGTACTGACCCTTTGCACGTGACGTCACAGTCTGCAGAACTCCGCCCACTCCGCCATGACGGACGCCAAAACAACCAATGCGCTCCTTTAAAGCTGGTCTAAAAACAGACATCTGAACCTAATGTCGCTTCTATTTAGTTTATTTCACTGTAAAAATGGTCACGGGGTGCTGCGCGGTCGTCTGCACAAACAGACAAGGATGAAAACCAAACCTGTCATTTTATTGTATAACTTTATCGAGGAAAGAGACGGCGGTGATGTAGCCAAGCATGTATGGAAAAAACTGATTAGCATCTCGTCTTTCATATGTTTTTAAGGCTGCTCCGGCGTAAAGGGGAAACGGTGTTTATGACACAGTGATATAAGTAATGTGGTGTGAATTCAGGCAAAGTCGGTAATTGGATCAACACGTCAGGAGGGAGGAAGTATGGGTTGGTTTTTAAGCTAGCTATTTCCAACTTTTGTAAATACCGCCATCTATCTGCTCCAACCGGCTGTGTTAAATTCAGTGATAAATTAGCTCGACTCGAACAAATAGAAGCCATGAATGAACGGGAAAAACCAACTGTGGTAAACATTTTCAGTTGCCCTGTGCAGTATTACTGTCCCTCACTTCCTATCTCCGTCAAGGTGCCTCGAATGACGTAGTTGCAGAAGGTCAATACCAACAAGTCATAAAACTGTTGCTTCCACAGGAATTGGTGCCCATCAACAGCAGCCTTGTTTAGTCTGATTTAATAGAGCTCTAGTTTGTCTAAAAATTCAGGTTAATTTGGGAAGGTGTGAATGTGCAATCCATCTCTGATGTGAACCAAAGAAGCAAACTCTGGTCCGCCTACAAACCCAGGTCTCAGTCTGGCTGAAGTGAACTCTGGTGCGGTTTGCTTGCATATGTGAACACCAAGCAAAGCAGAGACTGCTCCATCAAGTTGACTACAACGCAGGGCATTCTGGGTAAATTAAACTAAAACAAACATTCTAATCTAGCACTAGCTAAAGAAATGATGTGTGTTGTTTGGGCAACTACTAAAGAGAAATCCTACAACCACTAAACTCTGACACCACAGTTTTGTTTGCATTTATTGAAGAAGGAAACTGTGCTCAGTGTCTTCTTCAGAGGTTTCCATCAGTGGTTTTTGTTGCAGCGCCTCCACAGGCGAGGAGGGGAACTGGTTTTTCAAACAGTTTGATTTGTTTCATGCAGTGAAAGTGTGAAAGCCAACTAAACCAGCTGAAAAATGTAACAAATGTTGCGATTTTGGTCAGAAATCAAACCAAGTCTACCGGACTATCAGGTGTGAAATGACCCAGAGATAAATAACAACCAATACTCTAAACCAATACTGGATTGTGATAAGTTATGCAATAATAAACAAATGTTATGCATTTGAACTTTCTATGCCACTTGAGGCTTATTTCGTAGTGACAAAGACTGCAACATTTTAATAAAGTTGTTTAGTTTTCAGATGCTGAATTGACAAGTGACTGTCAACAGACAGGGTAAACGTTTGCAATGAACCCAAAGCAGAAAAACTGTAAAACGGTTAGTCAAGCAATTCTCTGTTTATTTCAAGTCACACTGCCATTACAGCATTCACCAACAATAGTGCAGGTTTTCCAAGCTTCATGCAGGAAAACCTGCATGTTGATTGAGACCAAACAGTCGTGCTTTTGGACTGCAGGAGGAGGTTGGAGTACCCAGAGAGAACTTGAAAACTCCACAAACATATTTGAACCCAGGATCTCGTTGCTGCAGGGCAGCAGGGTCATGCAGCTGTGAGTGGAAATCTGGGGATATATTTACCGTACATAACAAATAGCAACTCTTTATTTAAAAAGAACACTAAATGTATTTGTTGTAAGAAATCAAAGTGTGGATCAACAAATGCATTATTTACTTAACTACACAGAGACTCTGTAGACTACAATTCAAATTATGTACAAAGAACAGAACAGTCAGTTACTTTCTTGTATCCAGAAACTGTTAAAAAAGGAAAAAGAAGAATTTTTTTTGCAAACTGTACCAAAAAATGTCTTTCTGGATCTGTTAATGTGTTAAACTGTGATTCTGTTGTTGTTTCAATAACCTACTAATGTGCTGTATTTTAAAACCAATTAAAAATATGCATAGAAATGACAAAAGTGCTAAACCTTGACACGTTGAAATGCAATTTATTATAAAAAAATCTTCTACTATATCATTCATTACTTATTTTGTTCTCAGTTCATCAATTTATTACAAAAATGTCTTCAACTTGTCTTCTATATGGGTGATATTTCTAATAAAAGTAAAATAAAAAGTTAAAATCAATCATAAACATAAATGTTTGTTTAAATGAAAAGCTTTTTTATTTTTAAACTTGGTCATAGCAAACAATAACGAGGGGTAGCTTTGTTCTTAAGATGTTTTACTTTTTAAGTAAAACAAGTCAAAAATCAACCATAAAGTGAAATATTTGTTTTTGTATTTTAAAATAAAAAGTTTTTCTTAGTGTGGAAATTCAAACAAAAAGGCAGCAGGTCCACCACAGCCACAAACAAAAATATAGACAACAGTTGTTTGCTACATATGATATAATCATTTCACAATAAAATACTAATAAATAAGTCATTAAAATGCCTGAATGGACAACATTTATGATAAACAAAATCTTCCTTCGTAATTTTGGTCTAGTTGATTGTGAAAATACTTTAATACATTTGAAATAAGACAAAACTAACTTCCTAGTAACTTTTCAGCAAGATATAGTAGCTAGTTTTAAGTAAATAATTCCTTAATATTAGCGAAAAAAATAAGATAAGACACTTTCCTCCTGTCATAAGTGAAACTAGTACTTTTTTTATTAATATTAAGGAATAATTTACTTTAAAAAAGCTTCTACATCTTAATGAAAAGTCACTAATAAGTTAGTTTTGCCTTATTTCAAGTGTACTAAGATATTTGCCCTAGAAACTAGACCAACAATAACTGGTAAGATTTGTGTTTTTGCAGTGCAAGATGAGGATAAACTTTATGTTAGGAGGCATTAAACACGTCAATAAGCAGGTGAAAATAAACGTTTCCTCTAAATGGTTTGGTTGCTCTTGTTCAACATGTTTGTGACTTTGTTTGCAGAAGAGAGAGAGAGGAGGAGGAACGCTGGGGATAACACAAATCCATCCACGTCTCCAAAGCTGTAATCACATTTTTTTTATAATGGACATGCACGCAGACGGAGAGGCGTTCCTCAGCGCCTGCTGGAATCAGAGCGCTGCCAGCTACCCGTACCTTTAAATCCCCAGTTAATCAAACTGTATTGTTGTGATTAGCTGGGTGTGTGAAATGCTGCAGAGAATTATCCAGCTGCTGAATCCAACACTCAGCCCCCCTGCGTGCAGGTTTATGTGTTCAAGGTGTAGAAACAGAACATAATTTCAAAGTCAACAAAGAATTAAGATGGCAATAAGTCACTGGTTCAATCACTTCTTCAGTCTGAGCAGAATCTATTAGTTTGTAAAAGTCATGGGTTACTTACCAACAAACAAAGAAAGCTAACCTTCACACCAACGCGGAGGCAATTACTGGCCCTTGCACTGCCAGAAAACTTTCAGGTTGAAATGTTGCATGAAATGTCAGTAAAGTGGAGAAGAAGAAGAAAGAGGGGGGGATTGATCTGTTTTAATAGAAAAGATGAATAGACAGACTGATCTCTGTTTGTCTGGCAATGTTTGATGTTGTGAAAAAGGAACAAAATGTCATTTTGTGACTTTAAGTTATTATGGGTAACTGTGTTCTTGTGTTAGAAATCTTTACCTGAAAGAAAAACCCATCCATATGTTGGGTTTAAAGCAAAAATACAAAATGTTACCAAATATTTTTGGCCTAGTTTGTAGTGAAAATACACTGGAAAAAAGACTAAACTAACTTATAAGTAGCTTTTCAGCAAGATTTGCGAGTTTGTTTTAAGTAATTAATTCCTTAATATTGATTTTAAACAACGTAATAATCCCAGTGGCAGATTATTTCTGGACAATAATTTGATTATGTCAGCTATTTTTTAGTTATTCTTTAGTTATTGTGCTTCCTTCAATTTTTATTTGCTATTGTGAAAAGGCATTATTATCATTTTCAAAATACATAAATAAAAGAAAAGAAAAATTAAGTTATAACAAGATTTTTCCCATGTCATAAGTGACATTATCTAATCAAATCATCTAAATTTAAACAATTTATACCTTTTTTGGTCTCTACTTCTGTCTTTCTGCTACAATATAAGGTTTTGTAAGATGAAGTTTTATATCTTTTTCTTTTGGAAAAAAATATGTGCAAAAAAATACATCCAGACTATTTTGAGTATTTCTGAGTTATTTTGCCAGGTAATATGGCCTCTGATGGGTCTATTCGTTGATAAAAAGTCGTTTTCCCATTTTCACCAAAAGACTTTACAAAAACAAAATTGAACAACTGGTTCAACCACCAAATAGTTAACAGGAATTTTAAATTGACATTTTTTATTATCACAGTGACTGTAAACAAAATAAACCCTGGTGTATTAACGCAGAAACAAAAAGAAGAAGAAGAAGGCTGACCCCATGACCTACTAGATAAATGATAAATAAAATGTGTTTCCTTTGGTTTATCTCTGCACGCTTCCTTGAAAGACGCTGGTCAAATTAATTCAAAGAGAAGGATTTTATGACAGTTCGCTTTGATGTCGATCCTCAGAGAGTATGTGTCGCCACGTAGCAGAAACATGGCCGCTTTGTGAATTCACTCCTCTGTGTGTGTGTGCTGTGTGTGGGGGTGTGCGTGGAGGCGTGCGCATGTGTGTGTGTGTGTGAGGACTCCCTCAGTGGCAGCCTGTCTGAGGTGATAAGCAGCTGATGAAAGTCACCGTGTGCATATGTGTGTAGGGGTGTGCGTGTGTGTGTGTGGGTGTGTTTAACTACCTGATCATGCTTTGTGTTGTTGGGGGGAAGTGAGTTGGACACCATCGGTCCGAACAGATCCAGCTCATTCCCGCCGGGACCCGTTTGATCAGAACCTTTCCCTTCTCCCTCTGGAGCATCTGGAAGACAGGAAAACAGAATTTAAATCTGAGTTTCAGCTTTAAAAGAAACAAAAACCACTCAGAAGGTGGGATCCAAACACCTGGACGAGTTGGAGAGAGAACTGATAAAAAATCATTTTCACAGAATCCCTACTGATTTAGTTTTAGACTTTGTGGAGCAGTAACCTCCCTCTTATTTTTGGATTTGTCGTAACTCTAAAGAAAATGCAGCTTTGGAAGCTAAAATGCTACTTGGTACGCTGGTGTTTGCAAAGCAGCCAATCCAGGAGCCGCTTTTGTTTTTCTCTGCGCTGATTGGCTGAACCCCTAAGAGCAGAAATAAGGAAGACTGTGAATGTTAGGTAGTGCTAAAACAGTTTCCTCTGTATATCTTATTCAATCAGATGGTTACAAAGTCGGGCTTCATTCACCTGAAGGACATTTCCAAGATTAGAGGACTAAAGTCTCAGCAAAATCTAGAGTAACTCATCCATGCGTTTATCTTTAGTCACACTGATTACTGCAACAGTGTCTTCACAGGTCTGCCTAAAAAAATCAATCATATCCAGAATGCTACATCTGGAGGTCTGACTAAAACCAGGAAGATGCAGCACATCATACCAGTTTTAAATTCCTTGCACTGAAAGAATAGACTTTAAAATATTGTTAGCATATAAATCACTGAACAGCTCAGCACCACAACACATTAAAGATTTGCTGTTGTCATAGCAACCTTCTAGACCTCTCTGGTCTTCTGGTTCTGCTCTGCATCCACAGAACCAGAACCAAACAAGGAAAAGCAGCATTCAGCTTCTATGCACCACAAATCTGGAACAAACATCCAGAAAACTGCAAAACAACTGAAACACTGAGTTCCCTTAAATCAAGACTAAAATCTCGCCTGTTTAGAGTCACATTGAGATAATATTGGTTCATAAAAAGAAAATGTTAATATTATATGATTAAGAGGTCATGACGGACCCTAATTTAAGCATAAACACCAAAAAATGACTCTAGATCAATATTTAGTTGCACTGAAAGCATTAAAATAAAACATTAAAATAAATCAGAACACAACTTGCTGGACTTGAATTCTGTGTTTTTTAGCTTTGACCCGATGCTGTGCTCAGTCTGCTATGACTCTGGTGGATGAGCTCACGTCGCTCATGGAGGGAAAGGAGAAATGCCTCCACAGGTTGTTTACTTAAAATCTGAAATCTGCCCGGTTCTTTCCCTCAAGGTGTTAACCTCTGCTCTAACTGGGTCTGGATCCTCTCTGCCTTGCAGTTCATTGGTTGCTTCAATCATGTGATCACCTGGGGGACACCTTCCAGGAAAGAAAACTGATGAGAGAGAGAGATGGCGGTGTTGTTTCAGCCAGACCTTTTTGTACGTGGGAGTTTTTCATGAAGCTGACCGCTTGCAGTAACTTCCTGAAGGGCAGGAGTTGTCTTTGCCCCGGGGGCTGCAGGAGCAAACCTTTGCCTCAAGCAGAGAAGTGGGGGAAAGGTTGGTGGAGGTCTGAGAAACATCCTGTTTTTACCACGCATGGTGATTTTTATACTTTGAATGCACAACATCTCTTTTCTACATGTTAATTTCTTTAAATAAAAAGGGTTAAAATCATAAAAATAAACCAAAACACACAGTTTCCACAGACCTCTCGCAATAAATCAGTTAATCACATGATAAATTAAAACAACCTCCATAATTTTCCAGTTGATTTAACATTTTTCTCTTTTTACCAAAAACTGGAAGATAAAACTCTTCAATTTGGTGTTTTGGTCTCAACCAGTCATTTTTTGAAGCACAATTTCAGAGTCGGGTAGTAATTAGTTACATTTACTTAGGTAACTATTATAAAAAAAATTTACTTTCCCCCCCATATATTTATATTTTCTGTTATACAGACACACAAAAACATGACAAAATAGACACAAATTAACATTCAGTGCAATTTTATTTATTTTAGATATTTTAAATGTCTTCCAGATCTAGCATTAAATGCTCATCATAATTTAAAGTTTAGATCAATAAACTTTAAATTATGAACATTTATCGTGACAGTAGAGTTTCTCATGAAAATATATAAAAATGCCTTTTAGATAAAATAAAACTATTCTGAAAGCAAAAAGGGTTAAAAGTTCTCAATAATTAAGCTTTAGAAAATCACTTTTTGGCTTTCTAATGTGTTTTCTACCATTAGCTTTTGTTGTGTGGGTGTTATGTACAATCACATTTGGTAATAAATGGACACGGTGAGTTTTAAATCTTAACTTTTGACTTAAATAAAATATGCAAAAACGTTTATGTTGGATTCCACAAAAATTTCGATTTTTGTACCTTTATTGATAATTTGGTAAAAAAAAAAAAAAAAAGACAGCAAGAAGTTAAAAGCTTTGTTAATAAAGTCTACATTGAAGAGTTCATATGAAAATGAGTGGATTTTTGAAAAGATAATAGCTCTGCTGCAAATCTTCAACTTAAACGGAAGTTTTAATATGCAGACTAACAAAGAAGCACTGTTCTGATAATTTCACTTTTTTCATTAATTCATCCATTATCTGATGTTAAAGGAAGGGGATTTAAGTTCTTAATGTCTCTCACTGAAAATGGAAAGTCTTTTGAATCTCTAACGTTTATTTTATAAAACCCAAGTCATAAATGTCTGAAGAAAAGTCTTTATTACTTAATCTTGACCAACTAAAGTCACATATAGTGGACCCATATTCAAACACGTTCATAAAGCACTTCTTAAACTGAACAACTCATGTTTTGCATTGTATTTGTATTTTTATTTTTCAAATACAAAAAGAAACATACAGAGATGTTCAAAGTGCGGTTCGGGGCAATTTGTGGTTCCTGAACGGATTCTGTGTGGGTCCCCAATGGCAATTCATCAGGGATAAAAATTAGTCCTGCCAGCTCAGGTGGTTGTTGTAGACAGAGTTTATTAATTTTTTAATTAATAAAAATAGATACTTACAATGAAAAATGTTTGCCACAACACAAAATATGAATAAAAAAAAAAACACTTTTTGTTTTGCATTCTCGTTAAATTTATAATTTGACATCCTGTGGGTTTTACTCAAACGCAGACTCTGTTCTGTTTTAAATTAACTTATTAAATTTAGCTAAACACAGAAAGAAAGATTAGAATCTCTTTATTTCTAACTTTTTTCCAACCAAGCCCAAAAGAATTAGCAACTAGATGCTTTTTGAAAAGCAAATATGCAAAGCTTTTTTAAAGATTTTTGTAAGCTTTATATTTGTCTATCCTTCAAAATAAACCAAAATACCCTAGACAATTGGTATTCGTGGTGCCAATAAATATCTAAGATCTGAAAATACTTTAAACCCCTTCTAAAAATGCGTATAGCTACCTGTTTTAATAGTTCAAACACCAAATATGCTTTGATATGGACAGTGGAATCCATATTTGCACTTCCTCTACTAGCTCTTTGGGGAACAGCCAATCAGCAGCAAGAAAAATGAAAGACGCTTCTGGATTGGCTGGTTTGAAAACGCCAGCCAATGACATGTCAAGTGCCAGATATTTTAGCTCCTCAAGATGCCTTTCCCATCAAATGTTTTAGATATACTTTCAGCAGATTTGTAATTTCATTTTTTCTTTTTTTAACTACATACTTTTAGGCCTCACATCCTTTTAATTGACAATTTGTTTGGACATCCCTGTTGTGTTGTGTTGTGGAGGAGATGGATTGTTGATGAAATTTGTTAACAATCTGCCAAATCTTACTGCCTCAGTTGTCCTCAGGAGTGCAGTGGTTTTCCCAACTTATAAATGTTTAAGTTTGTTGATGCTTCTGGCATCTTCCAGCCTTTAAGATGAGCATCGGTTTCCTTGAACACAGGATCTATAAAGATCACTGCAGACATTTAGCTGGAGGAAACTGTCATATAAAGAAGTGGGTCAGGATGATAAGGGCTAAACTATTTGGGTTAATAAATATGTTCTAAAAAAGGTGATAAAGATTTTAAAGGGATATAGTTTTATGTGTCCTGAGACCAACATTTATGGAGCGCTATGAGGGATATGGAAAATATTTTTCTTTTGCGTTCCCTCACAATAAATTGTCTCCGTAAAAATTCAACCAGACATTTAAATTCACTCTTTTTCTAGCAACACAAGCTACAACTAGAGCATGAAATGTAGTTGTCAGATTCTGACATGAAGAACTGCAGGAGTCAAGAAAGGAACTAAATCCCATCTGGTCACCAAAACTTCTGTGTGGTGGCAAAACTAGACAAAAAATATTATATGTTGGTTTATTAAAACTGAGAATCCTTTCTGCTTCATGTCACCACATGATGAGTTGGTTATGAAATGTGGTAAAAGTTAATGATTAGTGAAGTCTACTGCACTAAAAGAGCAAAAACACATGAAAATAGAAAGTGGAAGCAAGTTCTGAAAAATATGTTTGGTTTAAAAGAAGATTCTTTGGAGTCTATGGGGGAATACCAGTGTGTTCTTCCTTTCCTACCAACTGGTATTAAGAAGTCGAGACTGTGCCCAGGACACATTAATCACCCCGAACTTCCAACAGAAGGCTGTGCTGCTGACAAAAAGCTGGCTGGGTGAGCAGATTTATGCTGAAGAAAGACAAATTATTATCCTTCTACTTGAATCCACCAGCAGCAGCAGAAATTCTCCAGGCTGGGTTTTGCTTTTGCAGCTTTCAACAGTTCAGTGAGGGTGAGCCTGAGCCGACTGTAGCATTAGATTTCTGTTGGGTAAAAGTGTTTCTCTGAATTATTGTTGCCTTCTTTTCTAAAGCTGCTGTCAAACTGTTGCTTATTACGCCATGATTGCTGGTGTGTCAGAGAGCTGGTATGGGTCTACCATAAGTCTAAATTTACGTGAGGAAATTAGGTGCATTTAGTGGTGCATTAGGTCCCGTCACATCTTTATAGAAACACTACACTGCCAAAAGTATTCGCTCACCTGCCTTGACTCACATATGAGCTTAAGTGACATCCTATTCCTGATCCATGGGGTTCGATAAGACGTTGGTCCACCCTTAGCAGCTACAACAGCTTCAACTCTTCTGGGAATGCTGTCCACCAAGATTAGGAGTATTTATGTCGATGTTTGACCAAAAAAGGTCACATACTGATGTTGGACGAGAAGACCTGGCTCTTGTTTTTCGCTCTAATTCATCCCTAAGGTGTTCCATCGGGTTGAGATCAGGACTCTGTGCAGTTCATCCACACCAGACTCTGCCATCCAGGTCTTTATGGACCTTGCTTTGTGCTCTGGTGCACAGTCACGTTGGAAGAGGAAGGGGCCAGATCCAAACTGCTCCCACAAAGTTGGGAGCATGGAATTGTCCAAAATGTCTTGGTATGCTGAACCATTCAGAGTTTCTTTAGCTCAGCTTCTGAAAAACAACCCCACACCATAATCCCTCCTCTACCAAACTTTACACTTGGCACAATGCAGTCGGACAAGTACCTGGCAACCAAAAAACCCAGACTCGTCCATCAGATTGCCGGAGGGAGAAGTGATTCGTCACTTCGGCGTGTTGTACCCCACTGCATCCGACGCTTTGCGTTGCACTTGGTGATGCATGGCTTAGATGCAGCTGCTCCACCACGGAAACCCATTCCATGAAGCTCTCTGCGGTCTGTTCTTGAGCTAATTGTAAGGCCACATGAAGTTTGGCGGTCTGTAGTGATTGATTCTGCAGACAGTTGGCAACCTCGTTGCTCTATAAACTTCAGCATCCGTTGACCCCGCTCCGTCAGTTTACGTGGCCGAGTTGCTGTCATTCTCAAACACTTCCATTTTCTTTTAATACGGCCCATTCTTTCACAAATGTTGGTGAAAATAGCCTGTGATAGGTATTTGCCTGCATGCCTAGCTGCTTCATTCTACACACCTATAGCCATGGAAGTGATTGGAAAACCTGATTCAAACAATTTGGATGGGTGAGAAAATACGTTTGGCAATATAGAGCAAATATAGGGGGATGAAAGGTACATGGTGCGTTCATACCAAACCAGTTTGGAGCATCAGGTGCATCTGTTTTACATTCAAAGTCTATTAGGAGGGGCGTCGAGGGCCGTTCTGGCGCGTTTTGAGTTTTTAGTGTGGCACGATTTGAACCGGTTGGAGCGTGTTGAGCGTTTGACACGTCGAGTGCGTCCAACACGTCCGATACTCCACATAGACATTTGGTATGAACGCACCAAAATGCACACGTGTCGAATTTGAAGCGTTAGACACGTTTAGTGTGAACGCACCAAAAGAATTCACACTGCAAATACACCAAATCTTGCCAAGTAAATTTGGTCCAGTTTCAAGAGAAAATATCTTAATATGCTTGAAATAAGACAAAATATCTTACAAATAACTTTGTAACAAGATACAAAGCTATCTTGTATCTTGTTACAATTGCTTGTTTTAAGCAAATAAAGTATTAGCTCCATTGGCAGATAAATTAACTTATAACATGGGAAAGTGAAATAACACCTTGTTCAATCTATGCAACAAAAGATTTGTGGAAGTTTTAAAGTAGAAAAAGGGGTTTAATTCAGTAAGTTGGGATGCTTGTGCTGCAGACTTATTGACATGTTCGAAATATTTATGGCTTTGGCAACTTGTGTGGGAAGGCAAAGTGTTACTCGCTGAAAGCAGCGTCTTCCTACACCACTGAGATGTAAGGCGGATACACAATAGAGAAGCTGTTATAGACTCTGGAGACAGTTGTGTTTAAAAGGTCAGCAATTTCTATCACTGAAATATCCTGAAACATGTTAATTTTTCTTTGCAGTAATCCCAGAACTCCTGACCTTTACATAGAGAATATTAGGGGTCACACTGCTGCTGATTGTATTAAAAGCAAAGAGTGATAATAAAGACTTTGATTGTATAAAAAAGGAATAGTTTAACATAAATTCATCCATAGTAATTCAATTTAAACATTCAAGCATTCTTATATTTAATGGCTTCATCAGGATGGTCATAATCCAAACCAAAGACTGGAGGAGAACTGGAGTAAGAAAACTCCCTGGGGTAAATTTGGGCCCCGTTTTTACTCTCGTGGCAGCACTGCTGCACCAACTGAAACACAAAGCAACCTGATCTGAGAGAGCGCATGGTTTACTGACAACAGAGGAGTAGCATTCCCTGAGAGATAGAGCTACAGAGGGATTGATGAAGGAGATGCTGAAGGCACACTGCCGTGTATTTGAGTTATTGATTATGTGTGAAATCTCATCCACCCAGTGTAGCTGGAAGAGGTGTAGTGTTGGTTATTTATAGCAATCTCTCTCCTCCATGCTGCGGTTGGGAATTTTTGATCAATGCTGTGTCCACGGGGCTCTGGCTCCTCTGCCAGCACCTCATCCG
This sequence comes from Xiphophorus couchianus, assembly GCF_001444195.1. Lineage (NCBI taxonomy): Eukaryota > Metazoa > Chordata > Actinopteri > Cyprinodontiformes > Poeciliidae > Xiphophorus > Xiphophorus couchianus. Next base: position 20,233,799 of record NC_040249.1, read on the forward strand.
CTCAGCTCGCTCCGGCACAGTGCAGCTCCGTAAAGGAGAACAACTGCATATTAGAAATTCACGAAGAACAAAACTTGAAGCAACTCGGTCTGTCTTTAGGTCAACAAGCGCGGAGAACAATGCTACAGTGGTTAACCGGCGAACCCACACTCAGGGTAGTCAAAATGTCACAGGTTTGAATCCAGTTCGTGACATCGGTTTAATTTCGAGCCGCAGTCATTCTGATGTCATGTTCATCAATAACAACACAAATACCACAGAGGCAATGACTTATTTTGAGGGGTGAGCACAGTTAATAGGCATTTAATTTAATATAAATACATAAACAAACATATGACTTTCAAATAGAATACCCAGAATAACTGTACAAATTACATGTAGAAAATGCTGAGTAATTATCTATAAATGTTAACTCATATATTGCAGAAATCTAAGGATCTAATGTTTAAAATCTCTATAATTTTTTTAAATGCAAAACCAATCCACTCAAGAGTAGCAAGAGTTCATACTATTACTGTTACTATTAGTAAAGTGGATTAAATCTACTTCTACACCTTTTCCCCCCCACAAAAAAAGTTACTGAAGTAAATGTAACCACTACTGCCCACCTCTGCAGACAACAACAAAACTAGCTTATTAGCTAGCTAACATTTTCTGAATCCAACAGCATTACTCTACTTACTCGGTTTGTTTAGAAAAAACTGCACAAAGATTTTTGCCTTTCATTGGTTTCGTGCCATGATTCTAACACACCGACATGCAGCTCCACACAACAACATGTCTGTCACTAACCCACCGCCGCTAGCATCTTAACGCATATGTTGCATTGAAAAGCGGCTTGGAAAACCGGTTCCGGTTCATCCATAAAGCTACTCTTCCGTTAGGTATCAACTACAGAACAGCGGCCTGCACCGCAGTTCGCTCTGAACCAGCCACCAGGCAGCAGCTCTGACTGAGAAAGGCTGCCGCACTCCAGTGAGAGCGATGTGCAACGCAAATAATCACCCAGCCAGAACACAGTGCGCTAAATAATAAAACATAATTTAACAAAACTTCCAGGCATATAATTTTCCTTAAGGAATTTTAATAATCGAGGTACTTGAATCATTCGAGGAATCGTTGCAGCCCTATTTATAACATTTAACACAAAAACATGGCGGGCCGCTGGTGGACTGCCCTACCACTGGGCTTCACAGGTTTTCTGGTGGAAACCCTGAATACCATTTAAATCCCAGCATGCAGGTGATAGAAAACCTTCTGTTCACACAGCAATCTGACGAGTGAAAATGGTCAGACAGTCCCTAACAGTCGGTGCGTCACCATGAGGAAGTGTGTTTTAATTAACTCCTAGAGGACACATCATTTTCATAGCAGACAATAAGATTAATTTATCTCTTACTGCAGGAGCATAATCACGCTAATGCCTTTATGCAGTGGGGGGGAGGAACTCTCACGTCGAGAGATAAAATTATTACACATCCACTGTTAAGACTTTGCACTTCGTTTAGTCGTCTCCTTGAGTATCTCACAAGGTTGCAGAATAAAGAAAGAGGGATCTATGACTGTTCTTTGGGCACAAATGCAAGTCAAATATACATTGTCCTTGTAAATCAGATACAGTAGTCATGAATTGAGTTTTGTGACCTAATAAAATAAAATGACTGAGCATTTGTGCTGTGTAGATGTGTAAATAGTAATGTGTGTGTGTACAAGAATCCAATTAATATATATTTTGTGATTCTAAGTCTGAATGTGTAGTTGTATTTAAATGTTGCCACTTTGTCAACCAAAATCTCTGAGAATGTCACTTCTGTATCTATAGATAGTTTGAGTCTATAAAAAAGATTCATACTTGTTAAAAATAATGTACCTAGCATTATTCATTAAAATGCAGTATGTAACTTTTATAAAACTGTCACTATGTCATGACAGTTTGTTATGAGACAAATAATCAGTGAAAAGATCGATCTCCTCCTCCTGAGGAGAGCAAAAAGCTGCTGGCTCACGATGACTAGTTTTGACTTTACCTGTTAAGCTGTCAATATAATGTGCTAGATCTTAACTATAAGCCTCATATATAAAATAAAAAGGAAAGCAATGCTTTACTACTAATTGTTAACACAACAACAAATAGATAACATCAGTAAAATGTTTTAAGAACAAAAATAGCGAGGGAGAGTTCAGTTATGCTAGCCTCACTTTGACAACCTTAACATGTAGATGTGCAGTGCAAATCATTTGTCTTTCAGTTCAGTTACAAAACAAAAAAACGGCGACCTACACACTAACTGACAGATCATCGGTACAGCAGGTGTTTAAATTAGCTAATCAAAAACTGCAGTGTTAGCTTAGCTAATAGCAGTGGTAGCTAATCTACCTTAGCGATCACTTATATTACGAATCTAAAAATAAACATCGACTAAAAACATAAAACTGTAACGACCTGAATGTTTTTTGGTGTTGAATCCTGTTTTGTTAGCAACGTTGCTGTCGGTTATTTTCCCATTCCTGTGGCGCATTGGACTAAATTAATAATTCCTACATCTCCAGGTTTCACTTTGCTAACGGAGTTGTTCCACCGCGGCAGCGTAGCAGTGGATGGCATTTAAAAGAATCGTCTTTTTGCCCTCCATCGTTGTGCGCATGTGTGAAATTTCCGGATGTATACAATAACATGCAAGGTGTCCATAGCAATCTCAAGAAATGCACCGCTCCCGACCAAAAACAACCAATCAGGGCCTGGAGGCGTGGCTTAGTGCTGTTATTCGCAGTTATGCTAACCAGCCTGAGCATTCAGAACAAGCTCTGCTATCAGGAAGCAGCAGAGAGCAAAGGTAGGCGGGAGGGAGGGGATAGGGTAAGTGGCACCACACGATACTGTGATTGACAAGTCTAAGACCCACCTCCTGGCTCTGATTGGTTGTTTCTAGCTAGCACTGGGACTATCTGTTTCATACCATAATGTCATGACATAGTGACACTTTTAACGAATTATGTAAAACATAACTTTTCTTTTTCATAAAAGTTACAATACCGCAGCTTTAAGGTGGCTTTTTCCATCTAATGAGAAAAGATAAGGTGAGGGGGTTGAACTCGACCCGCCTCTGTTACCCTAATGACAAAGGAGGAAGTCACATGCATGACTTGGTACTGAAGACTGAAGATGTGCTGCAGAATTTAAAAGTCTAAATAAAACACAGAAATCATATCCAATGAGAAGAATAAGAATAAGAGAATATTTGATTTGACAACAGGATCACTACTGACTGCACCAAGTCCGTCCGCCATTATTGTTTTCAAGAGAAAAGACTGGCATTGATGCTTCGTGGCACCTCTGGACTGCCAGCTTGTTTTCATCGACTTCACTCTGGAATTGTGAGGAAACTCACAGGTGGCTCCTCTTTTAGGGGTTCAGACAGAAATGTCTTATGAAAGAGAATTTGAATTACAACCTAGAGGCTCTGATCAAGTTAAAAACATAAAGTATGACTCAAGTAGCGTTTCAGTCATGTTTATTTAATAGGAAATGAAAGTAGAGTTCATTGCTGTCGCACTGGTGATTTGATAAAAAATATTTATATTTCTCAGTATGGATTTGTTTCCCTACTGAATAAAAGGACTGAAATTGATTTTTTCAGTGAAAATATGCTTCGATTTCTTCATTTTCAGGTTCTTTATATAACCTTATCAAGGGCATTGATGAATGTTGAGGGCACTTCTCTCTTGAGCTTCAGCAACCCTTTAAATTTTCTCCCAGTCAACCACATCTTTTTGCATACTGACAGACCACAACGTTCTTTCAAAGAACCGTTTTATGAATGCAGAATATGTTTTGGTCTGTGCAAACTACAGAAAATTAAAACATTTAACAAATCTGGACTCGGAGCTCTGCAGGAAAACATGTAAAAGGAATTAATTTGCAACCAGCGAGGAGGAAGATCAGCAAATTTCAGTCTTCCTGCACCATGAGGAGAGGTCCAATTATGTACAATATGTGAAAATACCCAGGTGTGAAGAACATCTCGCCATGCCTGGCTGTGCGGGGATCACAGGAAATGCACTGAAATGCTTGTCAAGTCGACTTGTAGCCGTTTGAAGACGCAACAGGAGAGTGTTTATTTGCTTTCCGATGATGCGGCTGAGAGCTGCTCAATTAATGTTCTGACAGGAGTACACACTCCTGGTCTTTTCTTACTCAGAGTTATTTATCATCCTCTTCTGTGTCTCTGCTTCCCATGAACCGTTTCACAGCTAAAAGGTTTAATTGGCTCCATTTCTTAAAAACAATCCTGCAGCTTTTGACTTGCTAACAAAACTCTTCAGATAAACAACTAAAAGGTTTCATCACTTTGTTGGAATGTTTCAAAACTTTCTTTACTTTTGCCACTTATTTAGCTGGTTTAATCTACATAAAATATAACAAGTTATTGTAGTACTAAAAAAAAAAAACGGGTGGGCTTTTATTAATTCGTTTGCAATGTATTATGAAAAATATCTTGCCAAGATAAGAATTGTGATTTATAATCACTATAAATTTCAGTTAATGTTAAAAAAAGTACTATTTTCAGCACCAAAAATATGAATAAATAAAAAAATTTAATAATTAAATTAAGTTATGTGCAGTTTAGTGATATAAATCACACTTATTTATGTATATGGGTCCTAAATAAGCTTATATCAAACAGAAATGTTTTTGACGCTATGACTAAAATTTCCCTTTGGCATCAATAATTTGAATTTGAAAGCTGTGCCATGCAGTTAACTAAAAAACCAGAAATGATAAACAGTTTTTCATCATATCGTTATCTGAATAGCACTAAATAATATTGTGCTAATACTCTAAGTCCTTATCGCCTCTACTTTAAAGGTAAAATGTGGCGTCTTACCGAGCCCTAACAGGTCCACAGCCGGTTCTGTGCTTTTCTTGGGGCTGGATCTGCACTCCGACTGCTGACACACACAAAAAAAACAACAGAAAACACAAATTAATACAATTTATTTTTACAAATAAACTTTCATTGGATGATAAATTGGAACATCATCATGTTCCTAATTTTTGTAGGATCGAAAAAGGTCTTAAACTCTTAATTATATTTATAGATAAGAAATAATATTCAAAAACGAGTCCTTCAGCTGCAGGCCACGGCGAGTGGAGATTTATTACACTGTTCCACAGATCATCTTACAGTACAAAGTCAAATCTCCCCAAAATCTCATCGTATTCTTAGAGTCAGTCTGTTTTATAGAATCTCATTTTCATTGGTGTAAGTTGGTAAGTTTTGACCAATAGCATTACTGCCCGTGTTTGACGTGTTTCATTACGTAAGAATTTCATCAGCTTTTAAATGAGCGTGTATTGGAGTTTCTTTGGCAATATTCACACCTATTGACCTCCAACATCTGCTCCATTTCAAAGGTGCAAAACAAGCCAATTATTATTCTTATCTATCCAAACAGTTTATTTCCCAGACATTCTTTCCGTCTCACTTTGGCTTCGCACTCAAAGGGGAAGTCGGGAGCCAGGTCGATTTGACCTTCTATGGCGCCAGATTTCCTCAGTAAAAAACAACTCCATAAAGAGTATTTCCGCTTTTACATAATCCCAATCCATTTGACACGATACATTTCTTTTAGGTTGAAACATATCTTAGTGCGAACCCACCAAACAACATAATTTTTAACTGTTAATATAATTATATTCCTCTACATATGTCACACTATGGTGACCTTCCAAGTTAACTTTATTTTAAATACAGAACCAGATTATGGCAAAAAATGAATTTACAGCAATGGCAAACAAAATGTACTCAATAAATATATGTGTTCAATAAATTAAAATATTTGTCTTTGTGAGTCTTGTTTGTAATAATTGAAGTATCTTTTGAAAATAAAAAATTTTAAGTTTAAGGTATTAAACATACTTTTCATTAACTCCATATTTCCATCATTAAAAGTAGTATCTTTTTATTGGTCTGATGTAATATCCTAATTTTAAATGTCATGTTTTTATGAACTGTAAGCAAAAATATCTAATTAACAGAAATCTGTGTGTAATTAATCTATAATATGTTTCGTTTAGCAATAAAGTTCCTGAAATAAATTAAATTGTCAATACTTTTGAATTTATTGAATGGTTTGGATCCATAAATACATTGCTCCTAGTAAAAAGCTGTCTAGAATCACATTCTTTCTAGAAACAATCAATGTTCCAAAAATTGTGGGCATCACTCTTTCAAATTTCTTTTTTTTTTTTAAGGGAATGATTTAATTATGATTTGACTTAATTGGTGCAGTTTTTAAAAAATAAAATAATCTCTGGTGTACTTTCAGAGCTACACTACAAAGCGATAATATTCATAAACAGCATGGTCACTTAAACATTTCTGCTAAATCTAGTGGATGCTAATTCCACTAGCTCTCTGTAAATCTAAAAAATATAATGTTTATTCCAGGTAAGCCTTTTAAGGAATCAAGAGCAATTTTTCCTAAGTTAGAAAGTGTAAACGCCATGATTAAATATTTGGCTCAAGTTTCTAAAAACTCCCACAAACTTGACAATCAGGAAAGCAGCAATTCATGTAAAATAAACCCCAGTTACAAATTTCCATTTAGTCTGGAGTGACTCTGCCTGGCTTTTAAACCATAACCGCTATAAAACAATCAGAGATTATGCCATCCAGATGTCGTTTACATGAAAAAAATACATTGGAACAAGGTTTCCCCCAGAAAACTTGCTAAGCCTGGTGGTTGGTTGATAAGGCAGTCATTCATCCAGCGACCCGTCGTGTTTTTTAGTTAAAAAATGTTTAATGTTGACAGGAAATTTAAAAATATCATTTGATAACTACGTGTTATTGGTAGATTGGAAAATTAATATCTGAACAACAACTACAAAGTCTAAAAAATGCCAACACTAAAGGGAAAAAAAACAATTCAGTAAATAAGCAATGCTAAGCCTGGTGGGGGCACAAGTAAGGCCTGGTGGCCCACCAGGCTTATGATACACAGGGGGAACCCTGTGGAAATAAAGCTGTGGTTTGTGACCAAAACTACTTTGAATACCAAAGCCAACAAGAGTTCTTTACACAACATGGAGCCGTTACAAATCGTCTGTTTGCATTTACAAATGCCTCACATAAAAATAAACACAAACAAGACAAACTGCAAAAGAGAGTTAAGTTAGAACGACAAAAAGAACAAAAAAGACGGTGAAGAATGAAGAGAAACATCAAAGTTTAGAGGGGTTAACACATGATCCATGAGGGATCTACAACGTTGGTAACAAACCCAATTTCCCTCCGAACAAAAAGATCGATGGACCACATTAGCTTCAATGTCGTTTCCATCCAAGGCAATGAAAACAATTACCGTGTCCATGCCTAATCAAGGATGCTGGGGCTGCGGGTTGATGTGTGTTGGCCCTGCAGCAAAGCTTCGACAACAGCAGCACGAACTGCAGCAGGAAGGTCATTTGTGTTCAGCAGTAAATTTTTTGTTTTGTACTGCGGTCACAGAAATGGATAAAGCAATGCAGAAAATTTTACATTTGCAGAAAGAAAAGAAGGAAGAGCCTCAGCTGAGGAAGGGAATTTGTAAGAATAGACTTTAATTTAAAGTTCATGTAGATTGAAAAGTTTCAAGGTTACTTTGTATAATTATTCATTGAATAGGAAAGCTTCAGCCATCTTTGTTTAATTGAAAAATATGCAATTATTGGAAGTGAATCCTTAGCCTTGACCAATGACTAATGTGAGAATTGCACATAAACTGAATAGGATCTATATTCAGAAATATCCTGTAAGAAAAGCTGAATAAATCTGGCAATACTGCAGGCTGGGGAAAAAGAAAATCAGAGTCCTTTACGGCTGTCGACTTGATTTACAGTTTACATAAATTGACATCAGGCTCTCACTCTCTGTGCTACAACCCACACAAACGCTAAGAAAGGGAGAAAATTCATTAGAGAAAATCCTGAATGACACTTTGATAAAAAGCTCACACCGTACAATGTTGTTCAAAAAAGATGCTGACAGATGTAAAGCAATATTTTAAGTCAGAGAAAAACTAACATTCTTCTGGTGCCTGTAATATTTAAGAGAGGAAGTAGCATTTTAATTATTACTGTTTTTAATTATAACTTTGGCAGGTTTTTGGAATGGAGCACAAACGTTTGTAAATAATTAAAATATAAATGATTTAAAAGAAATAAAAGATGTGTTGAATAAGTAAAGAATATGGAAAATTAAAAAAATAAAGGAACATAATCAAAACAATACAGTTGGAAATAAAATGGAAAATTAAATGGTTGAAAATGATTATTACTTTATATCATTCTGTATTTTTAAATACACTGGGAAAGTTCCTTTTTCTTTTGTAGATGTCATATTTGCCACAATAATTACTTTATGACGGCATTTATTTAGATATATTTTTATTGTTGATTTTGGCAGGATCAGTCCTCCATACATTTCCTCTTTGGATCGAGTCTGCGTGTTTTCAAGAGCTTTAAATATTAGGTTTCTTTCTGAATTTGCCTCATGTTTCCTCTTCATCACAATTGAATGAGAAACATTAGCTACCGCACAAGGCTAATATTTTGTAGCATTAGCATTAGCTAGCATACGGTACAGTAATTTAAGTTTTACAAATTGAGCTCCCGCACTGTTTATTTTTGTTTTGTTTTCTTTTGGAGTTTTTTGGCAGCAGGATTCCCTTTACCCATTATAAAGTTTTAATGAGCAGCTCATGTTTTTATTAGCTTACAGTTAAAAGCGTTGAATCTGAAAATTGTTGGATTTTATAACAAGAGATAATGGCGCCGCTTTAAAGAGAAAAGAAGAGATTGCGTCAAGCCTTTAGCAGTTCTTCATTTTCACAACTCAAACGTAAATGTTATATTTTTTACACAATTCCCACATTGTAAAAACTAGATTAGCAGAAATCGATTATCATGATATAATGGATTTAGTGGATTTCATGTGTTCTCTCTTTCCCAGCTTCAGTTTACTCAACCTGTTGCTTCGCTGTGCAGAATTCATAAAAGCTTAATGTCAAACCTCTGTCAGCATGCTCTCTGTGCTGTTTCGCTGATGAGATGTCAGCCAGTTTTGTTCACCTGATAAATTTTGCATGCAAAAGCTAAATGCCAAATTCAAAACCTTCTTTTAAATCTCACCTAGCTCTTTTCATAAAAGCATCACTTCTTGTCTTTGTGTTCATCAGATGAGGCAGCTGCCAGGTGGATCTTGGCTTTTTGGATCCAGTTTATTTTCTTGATTATTTCTGTAACATTGGTTTCTCATTATTAATGTTAAATGACAGCAAAACAACAGCAAAAATTACTAATTAAAACTCTGTGAAAGGCTACTTTACCAAATTATATACATGCTATAAGAATGAAACTTTGCTAAGATGGTTTCCACTCTGTGTACTAATGTATATAAGGGATCTTTTGATGTTTGAACTTCTAAAATAGGCAATTACAGTCACTTTTAGAGGAGATCTCAATTATTTGCAGATTTTAGATATTCCATATGTGGCTGTAGTCTCTAACCCCCACAAATACCAAGAGTCCACTACGATCCAATAGTTTGTAAAGACACATTTAGCAGTGATAGCTCTCAGTAGTCATTTTCTGCCTGACTTTACTAGTCTTTCACTTCAATGTGGAGAAATGTTGGTCCACATTTCTTTCCAGTGTTGCCTCAGTTACTGAAGTTTGAAGATATTTGTTTTAAAAAAAAAAAAACTTTCTCCATGTTTTTGTACTTTCATTTGGGTTTTTACTGCTCCTAAAAACAGTCCAGGCTATAAAAAATAAAACATTCAGCTGCTTTGTAGCAATAAGTAATTTTTTTTTTTTTATGTTTAACCGGCTAAAATCTCATTATCTGAGAATAATTTTGTGCAAAAAAAAAAACATAGTGAAAATGTTTTTTATAGCCCAAGCTTAATTTCTTTAAAAAGAAGAATAATGTGTCCTCTTTAAATACAAAACCCACCATAGCATCTGAATCAGGAGGGCTCTGGACTTTGACTGAGCCATTGTTAAACCTTGTTGTTGTTTTTTTTCAGTCATTCTTTTGTAGATTTGCTGATATTTTGGGGATTGTTGTCCTGCTGATGACCTAGACTGGAGTCACTCTAGAACCGGGGTGTCAAACTCATTTTCATTTTGGGCCAAATCAAGATCATGAATGCTCTTAAAGGGCCGGTTGTGCCAGAATGTACTCGTAAAATCTGGTCACAAACTGCTAAAATATCACTGAATTCTTAAAATAAATAATGTTAATGAACATCTTTTCAGTTCCTCTAGGATTTCGTGATACTTTTTGTGATTTTTTGCAACAAAAATCAAAACATTTGTGGTACTAATTTGGAAATATTTGCACTTATTTGTGACAGTAAATGTGACTTTTTATTACTCGCGATCATGAACTATAATCTGACATCAATTAAGGCTGAGGCAGCTGTTAAAGTTTTTAACAATTTTTGAGAAAAATCTGCAATAAATTTCCGATTATGCATTGGCATAAAAAAGCGCAGGGATTTATTGATTTTGTGTGAATTTCCACGATAATTGTGAAGAAACTGGAGGGACTGATTGATGTAATTTGGCAGTAAACAGATAAAAACTGCATTGATTTGACTTATAAAAAAGTTATTTAAGCACACTTGATGTTTAGTCTAGAATCTAGAGGGCCACATAAAAAGCTACGGTGGGCCAGATTTGGCCCACGGGCCTTCTATTTGACACACGTGCTCTAGAATATTATGTCATACAGATTATTTCATCGTCCGTCTCATGACGGAAAACAAGGTCACATGCTTAGCGATTGGTATGAGATAATTATTTTTGCATATCGTTTTTCTAGCAACAAGGTTCTTTGCATTTTGAAACTTTGCTACTTCTTCAAAACAAGCCACATACTTGAAATGCTTTTATTGTCGTGTCATAAACTGAGGCTGAAATTGAGCCCAGGGTGTCTCAGAGTCTGATACTGAGCTGAATTTGCTGGGACATTCACTCCTTCGAGGATTGGCAGCTGTCCTAAACGTTCCCCACTTGTCATTAATGTAGAATGATGAACTTTAAATTGTTTGGAAATGGGCTTTTAACACTTCCCATATTGATCGCTAGGCAGAGTTGCTTCTCCGGGGTCATTGCTGATGTCGTTCCACCTTAGCTTTGTGTTTGCAGACACATCAATGCTCCTGATTTACAGAGGCGGTCACAGTGACAATGATTAGTTAATCAAATGCATTCGAGTAGATTGATTAGAAGCACCTGTCTGATATTCTCCCTCCTAGATCGTATTGAAAGAGCAGATCCAAGCTTGTTTCTCCTCTCTGTGTTACTAGGGAGAGGGAAATATGTGGGTAAGAAAGAGTGAGGAGTAAACACAATCAGCAGAAGATAAAAGTGCATGAATGTAGATGGGCGGAAGGTAAATACAGCAACCAAGATTGAAAAAGATGGCGGAGGAAAAAATGACAAGAGGCGAGAATGGGCAGCTGACCGAAAGCAGGAGATGGAGGTGAAGAGAACGTGTGCTGAAATTGCGTTACCAATGCTCACTGCTGGCTATATCCAGAAGTGGGTGTTTGTGTGTGTGTGTGCCCGTGTGGGTGTGTGTGTGTGTGTGTGTGTGTGTGTGTGTGTGTGTGTGTGTGTGTGTGTGTGCTACACCCCAGTTAGCTGCACTGGTGCTGTTTTCCATCACTCAACAAGCTCTGTCACTCAGCTGGTGACACACACAGACACATCTGCACAATCTAAAAGCTTTTGTCACATAGGGTAGATCTTACACGTAAGCAATTCTTCGTCCCGTTTCATCCATGTGACACACATTATGCCCTCTGTGAACTGCAACCACTCTGACATACGCAGGTAAAGAAGATACTCATGCATATCAATGCTGCGTTTCACACAATGTACTGGATAATACACTGAAAAAGATAAATAAATGGGAATATTGAATACTTTGTAGAGTTGTCTCAATACTAATGGTTCAAACTAAAAGAATTACTCGATACCATAGTAACATGTCTTGAGGCTTCTTTCTAGTTAAGAGTAAAACATATGACATTTTAACCTCTTTGATTAAGGCAAATCCAATAAGTAGGGGATAATCTAGCTCTCATTTATAGATAGATAGATAGATAGATAGATAGATAGATAGATAGATAGATAGATAGATAGATAGATAGATAGATAGCATTTATTGTCATTGAACAGAATTCAACGAAATTTCCATTGCAGCTCCCGTGCAAAAGGTCAAATATATACAGTATAAATAAGCAAACACACAATAATAATAATAACAATATATACAACTAAATTAACTAAAGGCACTCAACCACACCAAAGAAGTAGCAGCAGGTCCAATTATGGCAAAGTACAGATAATGTGACAGTGCAAAGTGCAGAACAATATGGCTGTGTGGGGGTGGGGGATATGTATGTGTGACTGCGAGGTTATGATATGTGTGGGAGGGGGGGGCGGCAGGGAGTAATGGCTCTGACGGCTGTGGGGAAGAAACTGTTTCTCAGTATATCGGTCAATATACTGTAAAATTTCAATTATCAGGACAAAACAGGAGGAGGGAAGGAAGATGCAATTCATTCAAAATGCTTCTGCTAGTCCTGGCAAACACACTTACAAATCTGACATGTGGAGAAATTATTGGCTTCCTTAAACCAGCAAAGATTATTTAATCACATTTTAGCAATTTATCTTAGCCATATCTCTCATCAGCCGAAATGTGTCACCAACAACACATGTTTACAAGCCAGCTTTGCGTACCGTGACTCTGCAATACTTTTGCGCCATCTGAAAAATTCCAACGGTTTCTGAAAGAGGAGACGTTGCACTTTCCAACCAGTGTCGGGTTATTACGGTAATTTCACTCCCGCCGTAGCAGGAAGTGATATTAATCTGATGAAACACTCTTTTAATAGACTGTACGTTGTACATAACTGCTCCTGTTATGGAGAAATGGGCAAAAATATTTACTCACAGGCCATTTTAAAGAACTCCATACAATTAAAATAAGCAAAAATATCCAGGCGGAGATTTAAAACTTAGAGCTCACAGGATTAAACACAAAATCATTCTTAGACAATGACATTTTGGTCTGCTCAGTTCTGCATATGAACTGTTTTTGGGACTCTGGTCATTTCAAATTTATATAAGATGCTGCTGAGCAACTCAACGTTTAAACTCGCACGTGAAAATGGCTACAAACTGGTGCTCAGTTATACAATCGTACGTCTTTGAAAAGCAGAAGTGGAGTCTCCTGGACAAGCATCAAGAATGCAGCAAGTGGTTTCTGGATAGTTTAATCAACAACAAAACAGTCGTCTTTTCCAGCAGCCATTGTACAGTGTATACAGCGGTAAAATCAGCTGACCAAACATGCTAGAGTTCCACTTGGGTTGCTAGGCAACAGGGCTGGGCTCGGCTGGGGTTGCTAGGTAACGGCGCAGTGGCCGTCGAATGTGATTTAACAGGGGGAAATTTGAAATGGCTTACTTTCTACCAAAATATTAACAGGTTACGTTTGACATTATTTTCTTTACCTTTGTTCCTTCATTTTCCTGATAAAACACTTTAAATTCCTTCACAAATAAACCTGCATTTCCTTTAAAGGCAGCAAACATAGTCCAGTAATTCTTGCCCACTCAAACTGGTACCTAAACACATGCAGAGGCTCAAAAGGCAAGGATCCACAGGGACACAAACACCTCAAGCACACACACTTGGGTGATTGTGGAAGGTCACGCTGCGGTCTGACGCCTGATGCGTGACGGCGGTGTTCAGGGAAAGAGTAGCTAATCAAATAAAACCCCGTCAACAAACACAAAAACTCACACACGCTCCAATTTAAAGCAGGTGTTTTTAGAGGTGAATCTTATTTGTCACTAAGCAGGAGAGCATTCTGAGCGTTACGAATCTCGTTTAGGCTGTGGCTGTGAGAGTGACAGCCAGCCTCGGGTTCGGGATTAGCTGGTTAAATTTAATGCCCACCTGTGTCGGAGCAGAAAATCCAAGAATATTTTCAAATTCAAGGAACACACACAGCTGGATTTTTCTTCTTTTTCCACCTTCTACTCTTTCAGTCGTACACTTTCCCCCTCGAGTTTTTAACAGAAGAAATCAAAGCTCTATGAGCATTTGTGCATCCGTGAAATGTTCTGGGCAATTCTGCGATCATAAACTCGCAGTCTGAGCTGATTTGAGCCATGAAGGAGCCGGATTGATGCTCACATTGTTACCACATAACTCAAAATAACTTTTTTTTTTTTTTTTGGATAAAGTAATTGGATTTACGGTTCTTTATGAATGCTTTTTCTGGTTTCACTGAGCCAGTGACTTTAACAGCCATCATAAATACAAATCTTGAGTGTCTATTGAGAAAGAAAGAAGTTGGCAGCACTTCAAGAGACGATTCAGTCTCTGGATGAGTCTAATGAGAGGAAAAAATGTAAAATCAGCAGAAAACTTTCATTTATTTTATTTAGTTTTGTAAACAAAGGCTCAGACGGATAAAAAATGCCCACAGACTGTTCTCTTCTATTAGCAATTACCAAGTTTGGACCTTATTAGCTTTGCTTTTTAGCTTGAAGTAACGTTTTAGTAACTACAGGTTGTCAAAAAACTCACTGTAGGCGGACAAATAGAGTTCAAACTACTGAGTAAAACACAAACTGATTATGAGTAGAAAAGTGGAATAAAAACAGCCATGTCATGACTTGGTCACATAAAACTTGCTAGTTATTTTTAGCTACCTGCTCGTACACAATTGAAAAGGGAAAACTGTAGGAGTTAAACAGCTGAGTTAGAAATATGTGTCTGGAATTAGGTTGAAAATGCAGCAAAAAACAAAGAGCGGTGCTCAATCTCAGCAGAAGTAATGCGTTCTGTACGGGTGTTTGTGCATATCTGAGCTAAATTTGGCGTGCATTCATCCTCACCCCCATCTCTGGTGTATGTGTGTTTCCTGGCTAAACTGCAAACCGGACTCTTTCCTCCACTAGAGCAAATCCGCCTTATGCACCAGCTTCTTCATTGCTGCACTATTGATCCCTTGACTGCACATACGTGGTGCATGAAGAGTGTGTGCGTGTGTGTGTGTGTGTGTGTGTGTGTGGGAGGGGGTGTGCCACTCTGTTACACAGCGCTGCTTCTTTGGCTGTCCTTCACACCTTCCGCTCAAACCAACTCCAATCGACCGTGGATATTTTTTTTTTAGCCTCAGTAATTCCTCGTCCTGCTGCTGCTTTATGTGTGTGTTCTTCAGTCACACCCAATATCATGAGTCTGAACGTACAGAGCAGGGTTATAGTAGCTTTGGGTTTCTCATGATAGGTTGGTTTTATTTAATTTTGACTTTTTATTTGTCAATTTCAATTAGTTTTAGGATATATTTGGTAGTTTTAATTAGTTATTATTAGTTAAATATTGTTTAATTTTAGTTTAGTTTGTATTAAATACAGCTCAGGAAAAAACATAAGCTGCCACATCACTGAACCCCATTGAAAACCAAATATGGATTTCTGAACTCTTCCTAAGTTAAAACATTAGTGTTGTTATTTCTAAATGAATATGAATCTTGCTGAAAAGTTCTTTTTAAGTTAGTTTGCCTTATATTAAGTGTACAATGATATTTGCACTAGAAACTAGACCAAAAATGCTTGGTAAGATTTTGTGTTTTTGCAGTGTTCAGCTTCCATCAGGAACCACCACAAGTGACACCATCGTCTATGCAGGAAAGCAGGCGCTTGTTGTTTTTGATGATTTATTCCTGAGTTGGTAGACAAAGACAACATGCAGCAGCCGTCTGACTGGGTGACAGTAATTCAGTGTTTGCCACAGACGCACAGAGAGAGGGAGACAGCGGTGGGGACAAATGAAGGAGATATGGAGATGAATGAAGGTGAGGAGAGAATGAAAACAACTGGAGTGATAATAAGAGTCTCCCCCTGAAAATCAAGGAGTGTTTTTGTAAAAATACAAGGAGGGAATACTCAGCGTCTCAGTAGAGATTTGCCATCGTTGTCAAGGTTATTTCACTGGATTAAATAACTCTGAAATCAAGTCTAAACAAATTTGACCTAAATAAAGTGGCCTGACTTCCTGGTTCTCCAGGAACCCATAGGCTGATTTTTCTTTAGCGTTCCAACTGATTAGAAAAAGTTGTAAATCGGTTATCTGGTGCAGGTTTTGTTCTAAAAGACTGCGCTTTTTGGCAGCAAACATTTCAGGTGGAGCTGATGTGAAACTCTCTTCTAAAGGGGAAAAGCTGCTTGCCAACAGGTGTTTAAATTAGCTAATCAACCACAACTGTGTTAGATTAGCTAATACTAGCGGTAACTAATCTGCCACCGATTTACTAGTTTAGCTGACAGCAGCAATAGCTAATTTAACACAGCTGTGTTAGATTAGCTAATAGCAGCAGTAGCTAATTTAACACAGCTGTGTTAGATTAGCTAATAGCAGCGGTAGCTAATCTACCACAGATGTGTGAGATCAGCTAATAGCAGTGGTAGCTAATCTATCACAACAATCACTTATCAATAATCACAAAATAAACATCAAGCCTAAAAACATTTTTATGTTTTTAGTAACATACTGAATGTTCTGTTCTTTGTGTGGAAAACGTTTGCGTGTTTTTTTTATGTTGAATCCTGAAACATAAAGTGGCGTTGTTGTCAGTTGCTATGCCAACAAGTCTGATGTAGCGCAACTGACACAGGGAACGAGAAAATAAGTGGTATTGACTTGTTATATAGCAGTTTTTCTGCGTTATTTTTCCATTTGCTGTGAAGCTGTACTAACGTATTAATACCTACATCTCCAGGTTTCATTTTGTGTTTTTTATATTATGATTCAGAGGGTGCATAATAATGCGATGCCATTAAAAGATTAATTTATTGTAGAGGTCCTGACATATTTTTACCAGTTGTTAGATCTGAGGCCGTTTCTACATCCTGGTTATCATCAAACTGTTTCTACAGGCTGACGTCTGGGCCGGCGGATCCCTGAGCAACTCCTAATATTTTCATTTTTTATGTTCTGTGCAGCGTTGGGAACCATAATAGCAACAAAGGGGCCACTTCAACATTAGGTGGGTGATCAGAAAGTGCTGACTGGTGTACAGCTCCAACGTTAGGCTTTTAGCTATAATTACAACAACTCCAAACAAGCAAGGAGGGTTAACAGCTTATTGATCGTGTGCACCCAATACTTTGCCATTAATGTACCTTTTTGTTCATTGCGGGCTAAATAAAAGCAGGTTTTAACATTAAAAGGAAGGACATAAGAGGAGAATATTGGTCATTTTATCACGGTTTTCCACATATAATCTCATTCAGTGTGAAAAATATAGACATCTAGAAGTCCAATCCTTCCCGGTAATTAAGAATAAGATCACCTGAAAGCCAAACGCAGGTGAATAAATCGTGGTTTTCTTTTGTACCCAATCTTTTTGAAGCCTTGAGTGCAAACACATCCTCCAAGATGCCAGCTTCCAATCAGTGCTGCAGTTTAATTATTGCCTGCAGGCACTGGATTGGAAGTAAGGAGAAAGACACAAAGGTGAGCTCTGGCAGTTCCTATCCAGCTGGATAAAAATAGTTCACAGAAGAGCAGAGAGAGAAGAAAGACAACCACTTGATATTCTACTTTCAGAGCCTACTTGTATTACCAGTATGTGTGTGGATTTTCTTACTGTAGGATTGAATGAAGAGTGTATTTCACATCTGCTGCACATCTAATAAAAGAAGACTGAGTTGAAAAGTCAGTGGTACTGATTAATTTCCACCTATAGGCATAACACATCTCTGTTTATACATCTACATACATTTATACAAGTATCTATATACATTTATCCATCTACACGCTATTCAGTTGCTAATATGAAGGAGTTCAGTTGAAAAGATGTTTGAGTGACTAGTGGAGGTCAACGATCAAGAAGCTATACTATTGAGTAAAGAAGAAAATTGCCACATGAATTACTAAAGGGGGGAAATAAACTCATTTCAGCTTCAGTAAAGGGAATCTGAACCAGAAGGTTTTTGCTTCCGACTGTGGGTCAATGGAGGTTAGTCTTATTGAATGGTAATACTTTACTGTGGATGTGGGAATGAAATCTGTTTAAACTGGCACTTTAGACACAATATTGCAATTAAAATACTTCGTTAAAGACAAAAATTTGTCTCGTTATAACAAGTTGCAGCAGATGAAAAATTATAGTTGTATTTGGGTGTTTTCACACCACAATCCAGTAGATTTGGTTTGATTTGGGGGGAAAGAATCTCAACATTTGTTACATTTTCAGATAAAACAAACCCTTTGAAAAACCTGTTCCCTAACTCACCTGTGGTGGCGCTGCACCAAGAACCACTGAAGGAAATGACACAAAAACCTCTGAAGAAGACACTGAGCACAACTTCCTTCTTTGTGAAATGGAAAACAAAGATGGAGTGGGGTCAGATTTTAGCGGTTGTGGGATTTCTTTTTTTTTCCGTTGGCAAACGATCACCAGACATTTCTGCCACTTGTGCTAGACTGTTGAGTTTATTTTGGTTGTATTTACCCAGAATGCCCTGCGCTATCATCTGCTTCCTGCTTTTGGAGCGGTCTCTGGTCTGCTTGGCGATCACATATAAATTCAAACTGCACCAGAGTTCACGTCAACTGAACTGAGACAGATTTTTAGGCAGAGTTTGCTTCTTTTTAAAAAAATTTTTAGTTAAAAACAACAATGCTGGTTGTAGATTCAAATCTTAATGCTTGGTGTTGTCATAAAAGCTCAAAGATGTCTACATGTGTTTGATTCAGGATGAATATTAGTGCCATGCCTAAACTCAGCCAAGAAATGAGCAAACCGAATTATGTGCTGACTGATCTGAAGCTTGTAGAGATCATACAGAACAGAAAACGCTGCACAAGCTGCTCGATGTAGCAGATAACATCACACACGCTCTTCAACAGGGCTGGGCAGTTCTGGTCCTCAGGGTCCAATATTGTGTCGATGTTAGTTGCCTCCCTGCTTGAGCACATCTGATTTAAATGTACGGCTCATTGACATGCTGCTGCAGAACTCAGTGGCGTGCAGAGCAGCTAATTCAACCATCTACATCGGGGGTGTAGAGCAGAAACGCATTAAAAACATGAAGGCTTCAAGATCTCGAGGAACACATTTCCCCAACTACACAACACAAACCCATTGAAAACTTCAATTAAAGTTTTCATCCGCTGTGATAAAGACAAGTACACAAGTTGGTGTAAACAAATGCTTCCTGTTGTTTATTTAAAGGAGACCTAATAAGCAAAATTCACAATTTTCACGTTTTTATACTTCCACTTGGGTTTCTACTGCTTTTAAAAACAACCCAAGCAATTAAAAAAAGCAAACACCCAGCCATTTTTTGTCAATAGGTTAATCTTTTTTTGGTGTCTGGAAAATTAGCCATTTTAAAAACCTCCCAATTATTGAGTCGCGATCGATGGGCACTGTGCTGTTACCTAGCAACCCAAGCTGAGCTCCAGCATGTTCAGTCAGCTGGTTTTACTGGTGCATGCACTGTACGATGGCTGCTGGAAAAGAGAAAAGTATTTTGTTGCTAACTTACCAACTAGAACCCACTTGCTGCATTCTTGTTGGTTGTGCCTCTGCTTCTCAAAGATGTAAATTTGTGTAATTATTGGATTTAAAGTGACAAATCAGCTCACTCTGAAAATAGTTCAAATCAGGCAGAACTGACCAGACTAAAATCTCATTACGTGAGAACAATTTTGGGCAAAAAATGTTCTGCATAGCCTGTAGGCCTATCCTGAACTGTTTAAGAAAGCATAATAGGTCACGTTTAATTTTTACCTTTGGTTTTGGATTAACTAGAACAATCATATTTCTCATGTTTAGCATAGCAGCACTGAACCAATAACAAATTGTGTTATATTCTGCAACACTGAACTCCATAAAACCCTCGGTTAAGAAAAATCCATTCATTAATGATATAAATACACAGCCTGCATTATCAATCATTACTACTATGTGACCAACTCTGTGTTACATAATGACTGTCTTACTTCATTTTCCTCGATCTGTTTGCTCACCTTCAGTTGTACAACCTTATCAAGTAACGACAGATGAGCTCCCCTGCAAGATTAAGGTAAATATGACACTGCTGCCATAACAGCAAAATAAGGAGTGTCATTATAAGGGCCTGAACTGATTTAAGGAAAAACCACAATCTTCTTAAATAGGACATGCTTAACTATATTTCTCAAAATGTCATGATTTCTTTAACCCTCATCAAGATCAAATTAGGGTTAAAGCACAGCCGCAGATCTACTTACTGAAGTAAGTATCTCTGATGTTATTTTAATCCAGTCTTTCTCAGACTGTGGTCATGCGAGGTAGTGCATGAGATGAGCTCAAAGTGTGACGCTATAGTTAGCTTACCAAAGGATAATAATGGATAAATGGCCGGGTCACTAAAACGAAGATAGCGGTGGAAAGTTTCTCAGGCTGAGTTGCAGAACTTATGGTTTTGAGCACTATTGCCACAGGCATGCAGATCTAGATCTGCGGCTGTGCTGAATGCAATATGATTGTGATGAGGCGGTGAGCAGCGCTGCGCCCCACGCTGACTAACTGCATTTTAACATCTAAAATAAAATTAATTATGTTGGACTATCTACTGGCTGAAAGAAAATATTTTTGCCAGTGCAACTCAAGTCTATTTCTTTTATCATGCTTTGTGCACACAACACAGAAAACGTTTTTGATACTCATGTGTTTTCTATCATATAAATAACTCTACTAGGCTTGTTCATAGTTTTTTTGTGGCCAGTCACATTTACAAAACAGCGCCATTCTTCACATTAGGAGGAACAAAAGCAATGAGTTCAGAGACTAATCTTTTTGTTTCAGGTTGTTTATAGTAAGATGTTGTGTTATTGCGAGGGCAATTTCAAGTTAGGTGGTCTATGAGTGTTTGTTAAATATGGTAAGTGGTCCTGAAAAAGTTTGAGGAATACTGTTTTAATCAATAACACTAAGGTTATTGATTAAAATGTGATGTTTGGAGGAAGTTAAGGAATAAACTGTTAATGGTTTGCCCCTCTTGAATGTGAAAACAGTCTTTTTGTGTGTACTTCATCTCGTGTACACGTTCTGATGCACGATCGCATCGTGTCTCGATAGTACAGCAGGTCTCTGCTTCAGGGGCAGGAAGAGCAGAAATTGCACACTCCAAGAAGGAAAAAAAGGGGAAAGAGAAAAGCATGGCTGTCAGCATGTTCCCCGCTGCACCAAAGATTAAACAGCTTTCAGCACGTCAGCATGCACTTGGACTAACAAGTCTCTCCTTCTCTGTCTCTCCTCTGCACTGACACACACAATCTAACACACACGGGGAATGTCCTCAAACATCTCCTTGACACGGGGGCTCTTCAGCGGAGGGAGAACAGCTGATAAGGAGGAGAAGGATGAAGGGCAAGCGAACAACAACGCGTATCGCTGCCAGCACATGAAGAACCGTTTGTCCTCTTACAGTCTTTCTACTTGAAATTTTGTCCCACTTGAACGTTTCAGATCATGAAACTAACATTAATATCAAACAAAGGCAACCTGAAAAATACACAAAGCAGTGATTAGCTATGCTAGCTGAACTGGCCTTACATGGAATCAAATCATAAATGAAGTGTGGTTAGCTAAAGAGGAAATATTATGCAAAATTTACATTATGCACATTTTTATACTTCTATTTGGTTCTCAAATGCTTCTAAGAGCAACCTAAGAGCTTAAAACAAAAACCCTACCTAGCCTTTGAGAAAAACATTTCTAGAAAATTAGCTATTTCAGAAACCTGCAGAATGTAGCCTCACAAATCAGCAGGCACTCCCCCTTACCTAGCAACCCAAACAAAGCCCAGCCCATCACCTAGCAACCCAAGCAGAACTCCAGCACATTTGGTCAGCTCGTCATACAATGGCTTCTGGAAAACTCTATTTTGTTGTTGACTTACCACCCAGAAACCACTTGCTTCACTCTTGTTGGTTGTGAAGGAGGCTCTATTAATGCTTTTCAAAGATATATTGTTGCATAATTGCGCATCTGCTTACAGCCATTTTCAGGAGCGAGTGTAAACGTTGAGTTATGGGGAGTGGCTAGCAGCAGTGGCTTATTTGGATTTAAAGTGACAAGAAGCCCTAAAGCAACTCAAAATAGGTAGAACTGATCAGAAAAAAATCTCATTATCTATCAATGATTTTGTGCAAAAAATGTAATGAACATATTTTATATATCCCATAGAGCTATACTAACCTGTGCAAAAAGCAAAATAAGTCAGCTTTAAATATTTTGTTCAGTTTCACAAACCATATAAACTAGCTACTGAAAAAACACAATTTTGTAATGATTGTGTTTCCATCAAATAAGAAATCCAATTAAAATCAAACGTAAATAAGTTTAACATGAGAAATTAAAAAACATGCAGCGCCATGATCCTCCAACCACTTCCTGTTGTCGTCTTCTTCGTGGTTTGCGCCAGTAGGAACGTCCGGTTGTCTAACATGTGACTCGTGTGATGTGGAAAATGTTCTCATTGTAGTTTTACATAATAAACCAAAAAACCCACCTGGACCTAGCGCCAAAACATTTTAGCAAAAAACACGTTTTTTCTTAAATTGTCATTTTTCCATTGAATTTACTTTCTAAGTTGTGCAGTTATTTGGTAAATGGAAACACAGCTATAGATAAACAAGAAACAAAGATTGATCTGTGTGAAGAGTGGAAACAAATGACAGAGATATCAGGTTTTTCTGTCAGTTGACACACTTGCATATTGCCCATGTTCTAGCTCCACACAGAACAACAAGAAACACACACACACAGAAACTCAAACTGCTGGGAGCAGAACTAATCCTTTTTTCCTTCACAGGTCATAGAAACGCTCTGAATTTACCAGCAATGACCCAAACATTGCTGTTTGGGGCACCTTCACTGCCCTGATAGCATTCTAATTATACATATACATACAATCGCTTTACATACCAGCTGTAGCCTAACGAGCAGTCAATTAAAAGAAAACAGTGAGCTCATTTTGATGTCATTTCTTTCCATCCAGTGACATTGATGGTTGACTTCCGCTTACCTTTACTCCCGTTTTCTGTCAAAATATTGGGGCGTCTTTTACCAGTGCTGATCTAATGTAAGACACAAGCTAGACATAGCTAGAAATAAATACCAGCAGCAATGTCTGTACTTGTGAAGCTAACAGGCCAAAACCAACATTTACCACGTCAGAAGCCTGTTTAAAGCAAACCGAGGTCAATGCATTGGGATTTTTATGCCACTGTGCTTGACTGATGCAAAAAAGCATCTGTGAGCAACATGAATGATGATGAGGACTTCCCCATGAGGAATCAGGTTGGCCTTCCTTTTGTCACACATCATCAATTCATAATGCATCACAGGCAGCAGCTCTTTTTGCTTCATTCTAGTTTACTGCTGCAATATGTATGAAGCTAAATCTCTGCCAACTGAGAGTGTACTCCTCTTTGTGTCAGTTGGAAGCCAGATTTCATAATTAGCATTAAGTTTAGGAACGTTAAGGTAAAAAATCCTGACATGGATTTGTGTTAAATATGTTGACAGAGCTAAATTAAGATACTCATGCTAATATGTTAGGCGTAAAACCCACACAAAGACTCTCTGACAGATCATCAGTAGAGAAGTTGTATAAATTAGCTAATCACCAACCGCTAGTGTTCAGACAATCACTTATTAATAATTACGAATTATAAATAAAGCCTGAAAACCTAAAACTGTAACAGACTGATTGTTATGTGTTGTAGTTTTTATGTCCTGTTCTTTGCTTGTTTCTTTGTTGATTCTCCTTATAAGACTTGAATGTAATTTCTGCTCTGCCAGCTAGTGGGGCTGTTGTCAGTCGGTTGCCATGGCAACCTATGTGTGTGGAGTAAGGCCAACACCGAGTAAAAAGAAAAAAAAAAGATTATACAAGTGGTTTTGAGTTGTTTTTCACTTTTTTGTGTGTGTGTGTTATTTTCTCTTTGTTGTGGCGCACTGCATCCGCTGTAACTTCTGCAACTTCAATAAATGACCAAAACTGGACTGGACTTGTTTCTTTGTAGAGCACCAAAATATTCATAACAGTTACCATGTAAGATAAATATTAAAAAAAAACACAAATGTCTCCTACAGTGGCGATTTTGTAAAATTAATTTAGTTGTCCAGTAAAAATGAGAAATTCATTTAATCCTTTCTTGTATCTTGACAGAAACCAAACTGTCTATAGATTTTTATCTAGAGAGAACACAGGTATGAATTTTCTCAGCTTTAAATAAGTCACATTGTGTAGAAATCTGATAAGAAATTAACTTTTTTGTGCAGATTCCTGTTCATTCGACTTTGGAATAGCTTTGTTTTGAGCACCACTAGCTCTAGCGGCTAATAGGCGCTATGCTATCCAGTAACATGGATGGTCCAGAACTCTTGTGGTTAACTTATGCTGCCACTCTTTTTAGAAAAAAGTAGCTTTTCTCTTCAGCACTTCCATAAAACTCATAACTATTCAGTGCTTTTCTAACTACTGCCACAAAACTTTAATATATGCTAACATGCTAAAAGAGGAGGAACTCTGCTTTTTATTTATTGTTGACGTCTTTCCACTTTGTCATTGTGTTAAAACACACTTATATGACCCAGACTTGCTTTTCTATTGGTGGTCACACTTACTGATTATTAATTAATCAAGTGAATCCGATTAACATCTCCTGGATGTTACATAGGCTAACTAGACATCGTGGACATTGGTTGGAACGTTGAGCAATCGGCAGGCGAGATGATATTAATATTAATACTGTACATAAAGGGCTTAAGAGTTCAGATTATTTATTTAATTACACTTCAACAAGCCAAATAAGATAACTTTTCTCGAAAACCACATCATATGATCACTATTTGGCGTAAAAATAACACCATCAATTCGACTCCGATCATAATAAAGTGCGATGTTTGACAGGAAAGCAAAATGAAGGCACTTTTCTTCCTCACCAGCCCATCTAATGTCCATTATAACACCGCACAGGGTGAAGTTACAGCCCCCATCACAAAGGTTTGCTGTAAGTAAGTAGCATCTCCTGGATGGTACTTAGGCTAACTAGAAATAGTGGACATTGGTTGGAACATTGAGTTATCAGCAGGCGAGAGCATCAAGAAATGTTTATTTCTACACAGTGACTGTTGAGATTGGGGAATTTGTAAAATTGCCATGTTTATATTTGCCTCTTCACATAATAGCCGTCGTGTTTGTGAGTCAGTGGTGTCACTGCAGGAAACACACAAACAAATCATCGTTTTTCCTGTAATGTTGACAGAGGGAGCACAGCCACAGCCTTTGTTATTTTTTCTTTTACAGATTTATGAAAGTTTAATATCTGAGTCAGGTTCTTTCATATTTGTGATTCAATGGAAAATGTTTCTAAAAATCAAGTGACATTATTCAGCTGAGTTATATCCCCTAATGCTAAAATGTAGCTGCCACCATGCAGCATAATAACTACAAAAACGTATGTTTCAAGCATTTAAATCAGAATTTTAATTAAAACTGGCGATGTTTAGCTTGGTGTTTCCAACTCCAACTTCATCTTTGTTTTTGTCAGCTGACTGGTTGCTGCTGTGAAAGTGTAAACGGTTAAACGGTAATGCCTGGTTAAACTGACACACTTTTGGATTATATCGACTGGATCTTTGTCCCAATTGTTCAGTTTTATTGCTGAAATTTTATATTATTTGTACCTTAGAGTTGCTGTGTCTTTCCACTTTGTCAGCATCCTTTTCTTTCTTCTTCTCCTCTTTCTTCTTGTCCTTCTCCTTCTGCAGACAAGAAAGAAAATATTACTCCCCAAAAAATTAGAAAAGAAGTCCAAAGTCAAGATGGGAAAACATAACTTTAGATTTAAGATCCCAAACCTAAAAAAAAATGTAGTTTGGAAATATTAAAATTTTATGTTTTCTACCTTGAATTTAAAATTTTATTCCAGAAAGTACAACCCTTACTACTCTTTGAATGGCCCAAAACACTACTTTTACACCTCTAGACCTGTAGGTGGCGCTAAACAAGGAGTATGGAACATAAAGCCTCCACGTGAGGTTAGCAGTAATTAAGAAATGCAAAAGAAAGGTGAAGCAGCTGCTGTGGAACGTTTCGTGCAGTTTTGCAAACAAGAACATGAAATCTGCCAAAAACAATTTTTTTTTTTTTTCTTTTTACCCCTCCAGGGGGTCTTTTTTGTGGGCTCTAGTGTCCCTTTTACGAAAGTAGGCTGACAGGAAAGGGAAGGAGAGGAGGGAAGACATGCAGCAAATGTCGCCGGGTCCGGGAGTCGAACCCGCGATGGCCGCGTCGAGGACTCAAGGCCTCCAAATATGGGTCGCGCTAACCCCTACGCCATCACGGCACGCCCGAAATCTGCCATTGTTGATATGACATGTTTGGGGTCACAGGTCAAGCTAAAAGTAAAGCTAATGTGTCAGCATTTTTACAAAATGGCAAAATTTTCAGTCTGGGACCCGTTTTGTTTCCCCTAAAAACAAGACGTGTGGAGATGGGACACAAAAGGTTGCAAACGTTCCTGTTTTAGAAAAAAATAAAAATTCCTCTGTGGGCGGAGCCTGAGTGGTGGTGAATAAAAATGCATGCCGCACTTCTTAGGTTATTAGTTATATTGTTATTCTTAGGCTGTAATGTGAAATTCACTCTAAAATTACACTCTATGTTTATATATCAAAGAGTATAAACAATAATCAATTAAAGTTTGTGGTTGCTTGTTTATCTGGATCACCGTTAGCCGTTGCAACGGCTACTTTTAACTTTGGTCCAAATCATAAAACCACTTTTACTGCAGTCACTGTAAAAACAGTTACACATGCTTAATATAACATTAGTAATGAAACATATTAATTTACTTAAAAATATCCAATTATAACACTTTAGATAATAAAATAAATAGGATTTGTTATCATTAAAAAATATATATAAAAAATGAAAGTTTAATGTTTTCATTCCTCTAAAAATAACACTTTTGTCCAAGCGATGCTGTTGCATTATGGAGAGTAAAACAACCTTTTAAAGCATGTGTTACATTTAGATTTTAAATATGATTATACAAAAAGACATTGAATAGCATAGTTATAATATGACAAAATGTAAAAAAAGTTCAATAAATATTAATACTGTACATAAAGGGCTTAGGAGATCAGATTATTTATTTAATTACACTTTGGGAAAGCTAATTACACTGAAGCTACAGCCCCCATCACAAAGGTTTGCTGTACGTCACATCTAGGACTAGATGTGCATCCCTAATGTGATATTAGTGCACTAAGTGTGCAGATTTAACACGCAGACATCATCCAGCAGGACAAAGCTGACATATTTTTTCAGGTTAATGCTTCTCTGTGCTGTGTTATGTGCAAATGAGGCTGTGTTGATTGCCAACAGGGTTTAGGTAATGGTTGCCAGAAAGGCTGCAGTTTAGCGAGCGTAGCCTATAATCTTGTCATTATAGCGACAGTAACTCTCAGATGCCTCCGCTCTCCACTTGCTGCTTAGTTGTTGGTATTTATTTATGTGGAGAGGCTGATATTTCTTCTGGGATCTTGATGAACAGAGGAATGTATGGATCAATATTTAAGAGGATGGAAATCAAACCAAACAAGGGAATCTGCTTTGACTACAGCAAACTTATTATTATTAACCTTAAATTATGCTTTATGTACCTCAACCTTTTTAATAAAAGCAATTTAGATAAATCTAATGTGATGAAATTTAAAATGTATTTGCCTCTTTCCAAAAAATGTTTTGCTTTTGTTTTTTGTTTTTTTGTCTGAATTGAATGCTTCAGATTAAAGAAATATTGGATTTTATTTTATTTTGACATTTATACAGGTTGTCTAATTGAGATGCAAGATTTGATTTACAAGAGACATATGCTTAGATAAAAATAAAACAAACAAAATTAAATCATAAATATTATATCTATAACTATTACAAAGAATCCTAATTATTACAAAATTAAGTTCTTAAATGATGCTCTTTGTATCTTAAACATCCTGGCCTTGTTTTAAAAAAGTAATTTGAATTGATTTGAGATGATTTCTACAAATCCGCAAGGGATTGTCCACCAAACAAAGCAAATTATTATTTATAAACATCATTTTGTGTTGACTGATTAATGATCTTAACTGACTGGCATCATCACGGTTTTGTAAACATCTATTAGGGAGTGTGAACATATTATCTCCAAACCTCTCTGCCCCACTCCAGGTCTCTGACTCCATTACCTGGGAGCTAATGATGCTAGCATTACCCAATTTGTTTGTGCAGCATTAGATGGCCATTAAACTCCTATCTGATCGCCTCTAATAAAACAGAAAACTGCAGCAGCGTTCACTCCTTCACAAATAATGCTGACGAACACCTCAACGCTTACATTTTCAATCAGTTTCTGTCTATTTAGCCAGCAGAACTCAGGAAAACTGACCATGTGAATATGACTAAATAAAAGTATCAGCAGACTTAAAAAAGTAAGAATGGAATCAGGAATTTGTGAAAGGAATTATCAGCACAATTGATATATAAAACAACTTATGGTTTAAAACACAATTCTTATAAAACTTATGAAACAATATTTTAGTAGTAGGGGTCAGAAGGACAAGAGCAGAACTCTAAATCTCCTCTCAGTCTAACGCTGCAACACAGCAAGGCAAGATAAACGTTTTTGTAGGATAAAGAAGAAACCCACACCTCTGATCTGGTCTTGTCAGCCTGGGAGGAAGGCGAGGTGGAAGGAGCAGCCGCTTCAGCTTTCTGCTGAAAGACAGAAAATCGGCCGTTAGACATGAAGACGAGAAAAAGAAAAAAAAGACAGAACATTTAGACGAGCATGGAAAAGGGCATGGTGACAAGAGAAAAGTGGAGCAGAGAGAGCATAAAGTTAATTAGGAGTAAAGGAGGATTTGCTTCTTGTACACAGTAGTGAGTCTTAAGTTCTCAAAGTTACGGAGGCTTTATTAGAAGCTGCTGACCTCTGGGAAAGACTGAGCATGACTGGACCTTTGTTCTGGTTGTTTCACCAAGCACTGGATTTCTGAATTCATAACTGAATTTCAAAGCTCTTTTAGATCAGCGATTCTCAAACTTTTCCAGGCCGAGGATAATTTACCCCATTTTACAAACAGACCAGAAATTTCCCCCGCAATAACACAGTATCTTAATATACAACCTGAAATGAGTTGTTAAAATGCAGTTAGTCAGTGTGGGGCACAGCGCTGTTCACCTTTCAACCCTAACCCTTAACCCTAACCCATAACACTTAAAGTAAAAAAATTTAATTTAGATGTGAGCATGTCTACTAGAGGCATTTTGAGTCATTTACAGATTCTGAGAATATGGATTCTAAGTTTTCCAATGATGGAAAACACATGGAAAGCAAAAAGGTTCTTTACTGCAAGTGTTATGTGCACTAATAACGTTTTAGGGATATTTGTAATTTAGATGCATAATAAAAGAAAACAGACTTGAGTTGCTTTGGCAAAAATATTTCTTTCAGCCAGATAGCGCAACATAAATAATTTTATTTTAGGTGATAAAATGCAGTTAGTCAGCGGGGGGCACAGCTCTGTTCGCCACCTCCTCAACATCATATCGCATTCAGCACAGCCAGAGATCTGCATGTCTGCAGCATGCTATACATTGTTATAATGTTCAAAAACATGTTTTGCAACTCACTCTGAGAAACTAGTATTTTCAGGTTTTCTTTTTAGTGATCCCATCTAAAACCATTTACCCGTTGTTATGTTTAAACACAATCGTTTGGTAAGCTAACTGTAGCGTTGCACTTTGAGCTCACATCACAGCAAACGTATGTTTACATGCAGTACCACATGGGCCACTAGGGGGTGCACACGGACCACAGTTTGCAAGTACACAGAGGCAAATCATAACCACATTTTTTGGTCCTGCACAAAAATCAAGGATGATCTGGAAAAGTCGATTTGGGGTCTTAAACTCCAACAACCTGCCATGTTGTTATTGCTTGGAGCCATTCCTGAGGCACTGGAGATGAGTGACAAATACTTATTAAATATTTTCAGTAATACAGACAAAAAAAAATTGGTCACTCAAAAATGGCTTCAACTTGATCCGCTGATGCTACAGGACTGGTTGGATCTGATGGAGGAAACCCACAAAATGGAAACATTCACACTGAAACTGGAATCTGAACTTTACTAGAAGAAGATGGTGGAAATGGATTAGATTTCACGAGAACAATCAGTGAAGTAGTTCTCTTAGTCTTTGAAATGATTTATGCTGCTTCAAAAATTGGAAATTAAATCTGAATGCTGCTTCATACCTGTAACTATGTCTATCTTTGTTAGAAATTAAGTATTGCCTCATGTTGACAAATGTTCTGTGTTTGATAAAAATGGAAAACGACCAATAAAAACACAGTTCCAAAAAGAGAAGAAGGAAAAGCAACCAGACGGCACAAGTTGCTCAAAACAAACACAGAAAAACCTCAAGGGTTTGTCTATAAACAAAAACACAGAACATCTGGCAAGTTTAACAATTTATTAACCTATCCTTGGTTTACTAATTTATAAGGGAGAATATTAACTAGAAATAAGTAATAATTAGTGCTTTAAGCAGTTCATCATTTAGACAGAAATAAATGCTGTTCTCCTATAACTATATTACAATTCAAGATGTTTTCATCTTACACATTAATTTAGTTTTTTGTTTTTTTCTTATTTTTAGATGTCATGGTGGTACCACTGTTTTAAATCGGTCTGAACTATTTCTATGATCTGTTTATGTCTATCTTATTGTGTCTGTATTTTGGTTTTTCACCCGGATGCAGAGTTGTGTCATTGTAACCAATAGGAAATTTTAACTGCAGTAGCCACAGTTCAACCAAAAGAGGGCAGCACTGAGACTGTTTTAGACCAAATATTGCAGAATTAAACTATTGTTTGACAGAAATATCAAAATTTGCTAAGTAACATGAAGATAGTAACACCCCTAAGGTTCAATATATACATTTTATCTTTAAAAAAAAAAAGTTAACTTGGGGTTTAGCTACTCTTTAAAGTGAACTGAAAGCATGTTGTAAACAAATCAGAACAAGGAGAAATGAGATCAGAAGGGATTAAAAATATATATATTTGAACTTTAATAATGCTGATCAGAGCAGTCCACACTCAGGCTTACATTGACATTATGGTGCAAAACATCGTCCTTCTGGTCCAATGTCAGGCAGCAAAGCTCACAATGTGGCTCTGCACATACAGAGGCAGATGAATAAAGGATAAGGAGGAATAGCTAAAGACTTTAGGGAGAGACGGAAAGAACAAAGTAAGGAAAGGTTCATTTTCATTTCTCCATTTGCATGCACGGCACTTTCATGTTCAGGACACTCCGGAGACTTCAAACCAAGTAAGTGAAAAGAGCTGCTAATGCTTTCAGCCGCCTAGTGCCCACAAAATCTGTCATAAAAGCAGGTGAGCAACAAGAAATGAAAGCGCTACCATCATTACTGCCATTCTCAATCTGTCGCCGCGACC
Source organism: Xiphophorus couchianus (assembly GCF_001444195.1). Lineage (NCBI taxonomy): Eukaryota > Metazoa > Chordata > Actinopteri > Cyprinodontiformes > Poeciliidae > Xiphophorus > Xiphophorus couchianus. Next base: position 20,265,463 of record NC_040249.1, read on the forward strand.
CGTACTGATCCACTCCCATCAGCCGCACAGAACTTCCTGCAGCTCTTCTGCTGACAGTTAACAGATTTAACTTCTGATGCAACCGTGCCCTTGTCTGCATCTCGCTCCTATTTATGTTTTGCCGTCTGGTTGTTTGCTCCATTTCTCGATGCATCGCGGCTTCCCGGGAGATTTTCGCCTCGTCTAGCTTAAGCTTCTTCTCAACTGCGTGTTTCAAAAATGTGCCAAGAGTTTTAAGGTCAAAAGGACAGAAATACAAAACAGAGCCGTGTAAAAAGCAGAGAATTTCATAGTGTTTTCTAGAAGGTGAGAGATGATTTTGATACAAATACAAGAGAATTTATATCAAGACACAAAACTGTCAGGCTGGAGGATATTTTTCTGCTCCTCAAATAATCAGTTTATTCAGTTTTACCAAAAAACCTGGGCAAAATTAATACACCATTTTGTTTGTATTGCGAGCAATGTTAATCTTACTAATACTGTTTGCCTTAGCCTTTAACCCCAGATGAAAACAAGGCAAATACTGAATAAAATTAATTTGGAAAAACTAAAACTACAGTTAAAAGTAGAACAAGTTCAAAATGGTTTGTGTCCAGGATGTGTGGGGTCCGTTAAATTTCTAATTTATGTAACGTTTCATTCTTTCGTCTGTGGAACAAAATAACACAAAAAATGAAGATTCAATCAGCTATTGGGTAGTAAAGCAACGAAACAAACTAGTACAACCACCCAAGACTTCAATCTTCGTTATTAGTTTTGCATATTTGAAATGTTTTCCAGTTTCAGTGTAAATGTTCTTAAGGAATTAAAAGTTTTTTATCTTTAAAATGATATACTCACATTAAAACACCATTTTTACTATTGCATGAGTTGAAGATCAAGTTATTTTGTTTTAGATTGAAACAAAATCTTATTGTGACACAAACTCAAAATAAACAGTTAGGATAAAATAAAACTTAGTCAAAATTTACACCCTTCCATTTACATTTATACAAAATTTTATCTTGTTTACTTTATCCAAACAGGAAAGTCACACTTGTAATTTTTTATTAATTTTTTTATGAAGGATAAATTGTTCAATACTTATTGGTTTTGGCCTAATTCTGGAAGTTAAAATTTTAGTAATATTGCAATAAATCATATTGTACTTTTTACTCTCAACTAGAAAGAAGTCTCCTTTATAAAAATGTTCTGCATTTTTCTTAGTGTCAGTAAGTAAGCAAATAAGAAATTAATTGCATGATAAATGGATAATTTCCATTCTGATTATTAATTTAACAAAGGATTATTAATTTTACAAAGGCAGATTTAATAATTCATTTTATTTATGGTTTTAATTGCATGTAGATTTTTATTTCTGTTTAACTTGTTATTATTTTGGGTATTTAAAATATCTTACAGTTCCAGTGTTTAATGTTCTTTAAAAAATTAAAGTTTATTAAATGTTCACAAGACGAACTTCCATCATTATCCCATTACTTGAAAATTATCTTATCATTTATTGCAATAATTACTGGGACAATTTATTGTCCATCAAAATTTGTTATCATTTATATTGAGTTTGAAATTTTTAGCAATAACTCTGATGTCTTATAAGCTCTAACACATGACTGAATGTCTTGGATCAGAAGCCTCTTTATTTTCTCCTGCTGCAGATTTTTTTTAAAAAGAGAAAAAAACACCTTTCGGCCTCTAATGCTAAAACCAGAAACATTTCCAAAAATAGGTGATCCAGCAAACATCAGTCCTCCTCCTCTCTAAAGCCCCTCAGGCAGAAAACTAATGCTGACTACTGAGGGCAGGACACAGAAACGTTTTCATCTTTCTCCATTTACATCCGTCTCCCCTATCAACTGTAAAGGCATCAAACGCTCTCGCTGCCTGTGGTGCTGAATTCACAACATTTTCCACTCTCTTCTCTGGCTCTGTTGGGGTCTTTTCGGGTTTTACCCCGCTCCCCGAAGTTTCCTTCTCCTCTTTTTTGGACTTCAGAGCTGCAGGAGATGTGAGCCTGGCTGTAGACAAGCAAAGACAGGCCGTTGAAGATGATAAAGAGGAAGAAGCTGGAGGGTGAAGAGAGACGAGAAGAAGAGTAGAGAACAAGGCGACTGTTGAGTTGAACTGAAACGGAATAGATTTTAGGACCACTATAAGTAAAATAGAGAAAGAGTTGACAGGTATTAAGCCTTTTCACGTGACGTCATGCTCTCCAGACCTCCGCTGCACAAAGAGAAGGATGCAAACCAAACGTATATTTTTATTTTAGAACTTTTAATGAGGAAAGATGTGGTGATAGATATCAGCCGTCAATCATAGTGACTGTCAGCCCTCGGTCACTTTTTACAAGGTAAGAAGACCAACGCTCATGTACTTTATAAGTAAATATGATTAGAAAGATATAAAATATCGCATTATGGGGAAGGTGCGTCTAACCATTGGTTGCCATGGAGACAATGCCGCACCGTCATTTAGCCTAGCATGTATGGAGAAAACTGGTTAGCATCTCGTCTATTGTACGTTTTTAAACTTGCTCCGGTTTAAAGGGAAACTCTGTTTATGACATACTGATATAAATCATGTGGTGTGAATTCAGTCAAAGTCAGTATTTTGATCAACACGTCAGGAGGCAGGAGGTACGGGTCGGTTTCTAAGCTAGCCATTTCCAACTTCTGTAAATACTGCCGTCTGTGAGCTCCAACCAGATGTGTTACAATCACAGACAAGTTAGCTCGACTCATACAAGTAGAAGCCATGAATAAACTGACAAAAATCATTTCAGTCGCTCTGTTCAATATTCCCGTCCCTCACTTCCAGCCAATGGTCACTTAAATTCTGTAGCCCATCTACATGTTAAGGTTGTAAAAGTCAAGCTAGCATAGCTTACCAACTTCCCTCTTCCTCACTATTTTTTTTAATTAAAACTTTTCACTAACCTGTGGGATGTGACACCCTTGGACCTTATCTTTTCATAATGCTGACAATTACTAGCAAAGCACTTTTTCTTTAATATATCAGGCTTAAGATTTAAGATTTAGTGCATTATGGTGACAACTTGAAAGCTAAAACTAATGGTGGTCATCACCTGTGAGCTGGAGGGTGTCACGCCATGTCTATAAATCTAAAAAAGGCGCCTCCTCAAATAGCTTCAGTGATAACAGAAATAGTATATAATCACTGATATAAAAGGCAAAAAAACTCAGAAGTACTCTGAGAAAAAACTCTCTCGCTGCAGGTCCTTTAATGTCAGAGGATTGGCAGTTAACAAGGTTGCCATGGCCGAGGCTGTGGACACAGCAGGCGGGACAGTTCAATGACTAATGCAGACAAATAAGGTTGAAAATAAGCAAAGTCTCCCCCAAGGCAACTCCGCTGCTCTCTTGTGACATTTTTAGGCCACTCAGTGGAGTCATCACAGAGGGTTGGCAAGATGCACTCTGAAATAAGACGCACACACACAGAGAGCTACTAATTCACCCTTGACACAACAATGAACCGACGCTGCAGGAGTAGGGGAAATGGAGAGCATGCACTCATGTACTTCGGCATGAATAAAGTCCTCCGAGCTTCTATTATCTGCTTCACCGTGACTCGTCTGAAAACGCAGCCACTGAAGCATGAAACAAACACGCACACAGCATAAAATATCTAGAATCATTCATTTCAAAAACAAACTTGTTCTGCACAAAAGTTTTGAAATTAAATGTACAGGAAAGGCTGACTCATTTTTCTGAGAATGACCATATTTGGTAATAATCACATGACCTGGAGATCCAATCAGAACGTGGCATTAAAGTATTCACTTCAATGGTTCACATGTATAAAATCTATATTTAGACAATATAAATATAAAGCTTTATTTTGTTTTACATCTACACAAGATTTCTGTCTCCTCCACACAACATTTGTTTCCTCAGAGATCATAATTATTGGAATCTTTTTTTCATCTAAAATGAATTTTCAATAAATTTGGAAAATCCATACTTTTGGACAATTCATACTTTAAAAACATTAAAATTTATTTGAACATAAAGTTTTCCTTCACATAGGAACTTGCAAAGTTACAAAAAAAACAATAATTATTTACTCTTTATTTAGCCCAGAATCAACATTAGCAAGCTCAACAGACCAAAAAAGACAATAGAAATAGTACAGTGATTTAAATTAAATAAAGAAATTGTTTATTTACTTCCAGATCTGACTATAAGAGGATCAGCCAAGGGTCATGAACAAAGGTTGTTGTTAGTCGCTTAAAAATTTATTTTTTTAAAAAGTCATAAAAGGGGTTTCAAAAGCCGCTAAAAATTCAGCCAAGTGGCTAAATTGTCAACTGTGGCCAGAAAATGGAGACTTTTCAATAAAAGAGCATACTTGGCAAGCTAATTTGCCAAGAACCTGAAACTCCAAAAAGATAAATTTCATACATGGATTTTGTTTTTAACGCTAAAATTGATTAATTGCAAAGCCTTAGCACACACATACAGTGGACTGTTGTCTGTGAGTTTCACTTTTACAACTAAATCACAGAAATTAATTGAGTTTCATTATATTTTATTGCACATTTTAAGAAGTTAAAATGTGATATTTCACTGACTGTTCAGAAAAATATCAATCAGTAGCACATTACGACAATTCATGGGCAACTTACTAGTGGTATTGTAGTTTCTGTTTTGACTGATAAAACAATATAATAAATCAGAATAAATTTAAAGTGTAACTAACTTCAAATTATTATTTTCTTCCCCAGATAGACTGTCTAAAGGCTCCTAAGGGTGCTAACTTTATGTTTCGGTGCAAATTTTGACTCGCTAATGACAAAGTGGAGCTTCAGGCCTAAATGTCACTATAAAAATCACAAAAGCAACAAAACAAAGGCACTACTTTGTCACTTTTTTGAAAACAAAAATCTGTTAGAGGATCTGAAAAGTTGTTAAATATAGCGACAAAACTGATAAGTTAGCAAAAGTGTGTCTTTCTTCCTGCCCTCTGCTCTGTTTTAGCCCCTCCTCTCAACCCACACCTGACCACGCCCCTTGTCTCTAGGCCCCGCCCACTTTGGTGGAATTTTTCAAAACTTGTCCGTTAAATCACAAGTTTTACTTTTCTTACACCAGACAACCTGACTCATTATTCGATTCCCAACTCAAACTGCAGCTCAGAGTTGGCGTCGTCCGCCCTCTCCTCTCCCTTCACCATCTGTGTGAAACTACTTATAGTAATAATGAGTTGTTTTTAATAACCAATTTGCATATAAAAGCGAAGACGTGCATGTGGGCAACCAAAACACATCCTGGATCAGAGTCTGGCTGCTGGCAACGCCTCAGAGAAACACAGAAGAAGAGAGAGAGATGTCTCTGATGAAACTGTTCATCAGTTTCACAGCCTTTGCTGAGTTCGATTTAAAGTGTTTCCACATTTTTTTTGTTTGTTTTCTGGCTCCTAGGAGATGCAAATTAAAAATCTGGGAGCAAGAAATAGAATTATTAGTGCGACTCCATTACAGGGTAATGTGTTGTGTAAAATAGAGACACAAAGGATTAAAAAATAATATTTCAGATATATTTTGAGCAGAACATGATAAATAAAACATTTATTTTCCTCTCATTATGCTATGCTTGGTGGATTTGGACCAGTGACGTGCGGTTAGGGGAGGCAGGTGAGGCAGAGCCTGTCATAATGAAAAGATAATATATAATGATAAAATAATTTATATTGCTATTTTCAGCCTGTGGTTTGAAATATAAAGTACCAATTTTTATTTAGCTTAACCAATTCTGATTATTTTTTCTTCAAAATCTCTGAATTTTCACATTTTTCCATTCAAATCTTCGGAAGCGAAGCCAGTCAGGCAGCAGCAAGCTGAGCCTCACCTGGGATTGTGCAACCTCTTGCTAACTGCACTGGCTGTCATTCTTTGAGAGCATGCTCCTCCTGTCTGTACATGGCCAATAAAGTGGTTAAAAACATTTATGGACTACAGTGTATGTAACGTGTTTCGTGTGCTGAGAAGCGATCATAAACGGCAGAGAACAGATTCGAGGTGAGGCAGGCAGTTCTCTTGCCTCATGGCAGGGGGCGCTCATGATCCCAGACATTGTGACTCCACAACTGCAGAGTAAGATACAGCAACAGCGAGCTAGCCATACAGTAAAGTGCAGCGATATATTTATAGTTTTCTCCTTGTACCTTCATATTATAGGCCTACTGCAACAGACTGATTGCTTTGCTCTTTGTGTGGGAAATGGTTGAGTGTTTTTTTTGTTTTGTTGTTGTTAGCTGCTATGGCAACGAGTCTGCCCGTAGCTGCGCTGATAAAGAAGGCGTGAAAGAAGTGGTTTTGAGTTGTACTTTAACGGGTTTTTCCCTTTGCTGTGGAGCACAGCACGAAATTAATAATATCTACATGTCCAGGTTTGATTGAGTTAACGGAATTATTCTACGGCAGCGGCTTAGCATCACATGTAGAAGAATAGTCTTCTTGCCCTCCAGCTTTCTCTGCATGCGCAAAATTTCCTCATGTAAACAATAACATGCAGGGGGTCTATATTTGTAAATCTGATTATGATTAAGTCAATGCCTCACCAGGTATGAACCTCACCGCACATCACTGATTTGGACCCATACTTTAACCTACCTTAAAGAAAAAAAGCTGACTGCTGATTATTATGTCTTAAAATCCTGTAGGTAATCCCACAGAATGATGTAGCCACCACCACGTTTCACTGTGGCTATGTACTTTCGATGCTGCTTAGTGTTGATGATGGGCCAAAAATACAAATACGGCTCAAAAAAACATGAAAAAGTTTAACATTTTCCATCAATCATTTAGAAACTAGAACTCATATTTTGTATAAATTAATTACACATAAAGTAAAATGTTTCAAATCTTTATTTCTTGTCATTTTAATTATGTTTTCAATGTTTTCCTGAGTAATTTTGGTCTTGCCTTTACATCAGTTTGTGAGAAATATTCCAAATATGGATGCCTGTCTACTTTACAATATTTCATACCCTTCTCCTGACTGATACTTTTGTGAAAGAAGACACTTTGTAAAATCTCTGCAAACTACGACTTGAAAATGATCAATGTTGCTGTACTCAACAACACTGAATGCTTAAACTGGACCTCAAGTTGCTTCAACAAGGTATTAAAATATCAATTTGCAAACTATTCCAAGTTGTTGTTTGCCATTTTTCACAGTTTTGGAAACAAATCTTTTCTCACAGATAGAGACTCTGAGTCTAAACACACAGAATTAGGACGTCTGCTCACTCTAAAAAGACTAAAAACAGTTTCAAAAGTTATCATTAACTGGGTTTGTAAAGTCTTGGCATCTGTTCTGGTGTTGTTTGTGCAGTAATCAGGCCTGAAAGGGCTTTCACTGCCTTTAAAGGGATTTAAAACCAGAAAATGTCATTATTACTGTAGTGGATCTAAAGAGAGAACAGGTCAGCAGAACCAAAAGCAAACAGTTTGTTGTGGGCAACATCAAGTCTGATGAAAGCAAAACTCAGCAAATGCATTCTTATGAAAACGGCAAGTGTTTCTAGTTTAGTTTTTAATGCAAATATTTTATTACACTTGAAATAAGACAAAACTAACTTAAAAGTAACTTTGTAGCAAGATTTAGAGGCTTGTTTTAAGTAAATAATTCCTTAATATTGAGGAGGAAGTACTTGCCCTGTTGGCAGATTATTTCAATTATAACAAGGGTGTGAAACTCATTTTCGTTTTGGGCCAAATCAAGATCCTGAATGTTCTTAAAGGGGCGGTTTTGCCAGAATGTATTGATAAAATCTGTTAAACTGTTAAAATATCAATGAATTCTTAAAATTAAATAATATTATTGAACATCTTTTCAGTCATACCAGGATTTCGTGATTCTTTTTGTGATTTTTTTGCAATAAAAGTATTTGTGGTACTAATTTAGAAATATTTGCACTTATTTAGGACAATAAATGTAACTTTTTATTACTCGCCGTATAGATGATGGACTATAATCTGACATCAATTAAAGCTGAGGCAGCTGTTTAGTACAAGTAACAAAGTTTTTGACAATTTTTGAGAAAAATTTGCAATAAACTCCCAATTATGTATTAGCGCTAAAGCTTGTGTAAATTTGTTGATTTTGCGTGAATTTCCACAATAATTATCCATAAACAGGAGGTACTAATTGATATAATTTAGCAGTAAACAGATAAAAACTGAATTGATTTGATTGATAAAATAATATTTAAGCACACTTAGCGTTTAGTCTTGAATCCAGAGGGCCACATAAAAAGCTAAGGCGGGCCAGATTTGGCCCACAGGCCTCGAGTTTGACACTTGTGACTTATAACAACAATAATTTACAAGTTAATTTAGAACAAGCACTTTTCATTGTTTAAAATGAATTATTTACTTAAAACAAGTGCGTATAAATTGCTGAAAAGTTACTTTTATGTTAGTTTGTCTTATTCTAAATGTACTAAGGTATTGTGAATAGAAACTAGACAAAAACACTTGGTAAAATTTTGTGTTTTTGCAGTGGAGCCAAAAGAAGCTAAACATCTCAGCCATTCACAATCTAATTTTAAAATTTCAAGAAGTTCTGAATGATTAAGAATTACAAATATTTCATTATTTTGAGTTTGCTTTGAAAAAATACACTGAAGTTGATTTCGGCTCAGCGAGGTGGAAGATTTTCAACAAAGAAGGCGATAGAAAATCTAAAGGGAAAGAAAAAGTTGTCATTTTACATAAGGATGATTTCTGTCCTCTGCCTGTTTGGGCCTCTAACAGCCCCACAGCTACCAGTGCAGCACAGATTACATAAAGCAGCCTCCAACCACTGCAGCTGTAACAATAACATGCAGTGACTGAAAATGGAAAATACAACACGTGCTGGTGATACTCACTGAGGCTGCGGCCAAGGCTTCCTCGTCGTAGTACTTCTTCCTCTCGTATTTGTCCCGGATGAAAACTTCCACGGCTCTAAAGCTTGGAGTTAAGGACTGGAACTGAAAACAAGTCAACCGCACTGCAAAAACACAAAATCTTAACAAGTATTTTTGATGATAAAACTCCTCAGTTTGGTGCTTTGGTCTCAACTAGCCCTTTTTTTTGAAAGATAATTTTGCTTACAGAGACTTTACAATTAATTTTTTGTCGTTTCTGTTTATTTAAAATGTCTTCCAGTTCCAGTGTTAAATGTTCATAAGAAATAAAATGTCTTGATCTATGAGAATAAGTTCTTAATCATTAAGCCATTACCACTATATTACTTGAAAATGGTCTCAAAACCACATTATCGTTTATTGCAATAACTTCTAGGACAATTTATCGTCTTATCGACTTAAAACAAACTCTTATATCTTGCTGAAAAGTTACTTGTAAGTTAGTTTTGTCTTATTTCAAGTGCAGTAAGATATTTGCACTAGAAACTAAAAACACACAGCTTCAGAAAAGTGTTAATAATATGATCTAATCTCAAACTTCTCATCTTTTTGCAAAGACTTTGGTGCCAAACTGAGTTAATAACAATAACAAGAATGTATAACATTCTGATTAACTTCAGATGGTTACACACAGATCTAATGACTTGTTTGAGCCATTTATTTTAAGATTGAGAGATTTAAGCTCTTCTTGGAAATGGTCAATTAATTTATATTTGTTGGTTTCCCCCCTTGCTCTCTGCAATACTGTACCTAGCATAACCAGTGCTAGCATACTGTTCTATGCTAGCTACACTGCAGCTAGCAGTGTAGCTATGCTAGCTACAGTGCAGCTAGCATAGCTAATTAGCCTGAAGAAATCAAGCTCCTCTGTCCTCTTTAGTGCTGTCAATAATGGTTGTGTATACACTGCTCATACCCAAACCCTTTCTATCTGCTATACTGCAGCTGGTTCACCACAACATAGCCTGTCCTGAATGTTAATGCTAGTCAGTTAGCATAACCACCATTGACGTCAGCTAAAAGGCTTTCCTGAAACGGTAAGTTGTTTCTCCACCATTAGCAAGTAGAACACCCGTACACAGGCATGATTGACAGCGCTATGACCCACCTCCTGGCTCTGATTGGTTGTTTTGGATCAGCTGTGCCACATTTCTTAGCCCAGGTAGTATGTGGAGAAAAACATTTTTAAATCAATTTATCTGTATCATAACATACTGTCACAACATGGTGACAGTTTTAAAAAATATCTAAAAGAAACATATTTTTCTCATAAAAGTTACACACCACAACTTTTAAACACATGTAGTTCCAAAAATAACATGTTAAAGTGATCAATTTGATCAAGGTTTATAAAGATTTGGTTATAAAACGGTTCCTACAACTGTGACTGTAAAACTATATTTCACATATGCAAGTCTGGGCACAAACTCTGAGGCTCCCACTATATTCCAATCCACAGCATCACAACACAAGCATTAATCCCAAACCTCTTATCTCCCCATTTCAGCAGCAATGCTTCTGTCAGATCAGTAATAGACCTCAAAAGATTGAGGAGCGATGACCACCCACACGGGTGGAGCTAAGCGATAGGATGGAGGAGGCCTGCATCTCAAATGCAGCCTTTATTTATCATAGTGGAGTGGAAACAGCAGAGCAGATCGGACGCAATCCACCGTGCCTCACAGAATAGAAGGAGAGAAATGACAGAATCGTGTGACGGCAGGGAAGCGTCCGATTAGGTCGGACGCCACAACTACAAGGGAGCAACAAAGAGAGATTTAGGAACAAATATATCAAAACAAACCACTGACAAAGTATTGCACATATACAGAAATAACCAAACTGACAAACAACAAAAAATATGATTTATTCATGTGCCAGGAGCTTGATTTTTTCAGATTATCTCATATTATACTGTCATTACATAGCGGCAGTTGCAACAAATATGTGAAAACATATTAATTTTAAAATGTATGTATTGCAGCTTTAATTCATATCTTTAAAAATTTAGCAGGAAGAATGTGAACGAAGATGGGACCATAAGATAAAATATGTCAAGTACTAAAAAATGTTTTTTTGTATTTATATATAATAGCCGAATCAAAAATAAATTCAAGTGTTTTTCTCTTCTTTTTATTTAGTATCAAAATATTTTTTAAGTGTCAACTTCTTCAGTTTTATTTTTCAGTATCAAATGTTTTGGTTTATATTTTCTTCAGTCTAATTTTTTGTTTGTTTAATTTTTTTCAGTTTCAAATCTTTTTTATTCCATATAAATTTTTTGTTTAATATCAAATTCTTTTTTTAAGTCTCATCTCTTTTCAGTTTTATTTTTTCTCGTATTATTCTGTCACGACATAGTGGCAGTAGTCACAAATGTGTGAAAAACATGTTAATTTTTAAATGTATGTACTGCAGCTTTAATTCAAACTTTTACAAATTAAACTGGAAGAACATGAAGGAAGATGAAACCTTAAAAGATAATAGATTAAGTACTAAAAAATGTGCAGAAAAATGTATTTTTTGAGTGTATATAAAAGCCAAATCAAAAATATTCAAGTGTTATTTTATTTCTGTTGTATTTATTGTTTTTTTATTATTTTGCATATATTAAATATCTTCCAGTTCCAGTGTTTAATGTTCTTTACAAAATTAAAGTTTATTGATCTTTGAGGGAGAAAACTTTAATTATCATTTATTGCAATAATTACTGGGACAATTTATCATCCAGCAAAATTTCTTATTGTGAAAGGCTTACAGGATACAGAACCATGCAAACACTTCTACGTAGGAACAATTTAGAGTCATAAATTAACCGATTCCTGCAGGAGGAAATCAGAGTACCCAGAGAGGACCGACACATGCAATGGGAGAAAACACAAACTCCCATCAGAAAAACCTCCAATGAGATTTAAACACACACACACACACCCCAAGGCGGTCGCTCTGCTAATCCCAGGTCTGTTATCTGCAGCTCACAGCCAGTGCCGCTGCTGTCAGAATAACTAATGAATTTCAAAAGAATGAAGAACGATGACCACCCGCGCAAATGGGCCCTGCCAGATCCCAGATACTGCATTAGAGCCACATTTCACACACACGTTATTTATTTCAGCCTACTGGACTAAAACATGAACATATCCAGTTACTGTCATGTCTTATATCACAGAAAAGGGGGGAAACTAAAAGCTGCTGCAGACGCTGCTGGAGGCGTCCTGAGGAAAATAAGTGGAATGATAGTGATGTGGCGAGGCTGTTATTTAGTAATGGAAATGCTTAACGAGAAAAATACGTAACGTCTGATTGTGTTATTTCAGAGTTGGAGCAGCTCTCAGCAGGAGTGGCTTCACCTGCTCAGTAGAAAACTGAAGCATTAAATATTTCAACCCCCTCCAGCTAAGATTCAGGGTCTTCCAGGTCACTAGACCAAAATGAGATAAACTTTCCTTTCTTGTTTCTGAAAAGAAAATAGTAATTAGGGTCCATAGAAAGCAGAGATGCAGCGATCCAGTATTATCTGTATTGGTATCAATACTGAAAAAAGTTCCAGGTGTCACTGACAACGTGTCCAATCAGTAAGGCCGGATCTATTTAGTTTAATTCAATATTTTGCGCAAACATTTTTTTTAAATGAAACTTAATGCTTAACAATGAAACTGAGAATAATTTTCAAATCTACTTTTCAGATTCAATGATTTAATTGTTATAATTTCAGATTTACTTTTCAAATTCAAACTTTTGGCCCTGATTTATTTTTTGTTTCGATTCTTTTCTTGAGGTAATTTTTTTTTAAAGTTTAAAGTTTTTTTCAGATTCATTTATTTTTTAGTATCAAAAATTTTTTTAAGTTAAACTTTCTTTTGTTTAATTTTTTAGTATCATATTTTTTTTGTTTATATATATATATATTTAAATTGTACTTTATTTTTTCAGTTTCAAATCTTATTTTATATACTTTAAGTTAGATTTTTTTTTCCGTTTCAATTTTTTTCTGTTTAATGACTTTTTAATCCTGTATCAATTGTTTTTGCTTCAACTATTTTAACTATAATTTTTTTTATTCTGTATTTAAGTTTCAACTCTTTCAGTAAAATTTTTTGATATAAATTTTTTTTTGTGGTCATTTTTGTTTTAGTTTCATTTTTTTCAGTTTCAAATCTTTTATATTCCGTATAATTTTGTTGTTGTTGTTTTAATTTAATTAATTAATTTATTTTTTTGCAGTTTAAATTTCTTTTCTTTTGACCAAACTTTTTTGGCCCCAATTTAGCTCCATAAAGATTCACACAAATAATTCTTAAAGTGTTAAAGATAATATTTAAATATCTTTATTAAGAAGATAGCTTCCTGTTGGCTGTTGAAACCCAACTATGTGATTTCCTAATGGGATCTGTAAATAACCAGTATGAGAAAGCAGAGGGAGGATACTGGTCTGTCTGTGGCCTCCTGAAGCTCTCTGGTAGGTGAGCTTCATACAGCTGGCGGGCTCTGGTGTTCCCCATGTCCACCATACTCTGCAAAAACAGTGAAAAAATAACATAAATACTTAAACAGAAAAGGCGACATCAGAAATGATGGCGACTGGAAAAAGGATCATCCCAGTGCACAGCAGGTTCTTTCACGCATCACATTTGCATTCAGCTCATTTTGCCCGCCGACTCCTTTGCATGCGTACACGCACAGCGTGAAAGGACACACTGGCTGTATGCAACAAGGCCAAATTAAGAGGAGGGTGATGGATGGGGTGATGATAGGAGAAACGGAGGAGACAGAGTCGGAATAATCAGGCATCCAGAATTAATTAGTCACTGAATACAGTGATTAACATTCTTAGTGAGACGCTCCTCCACTCACACACAGCTGACGGAGAGGCGAATCCAGCTACTTTGACACACACACACACACACACACACCTAACAGCTGAATCTATTAACGACTGAATGATTTAAAAAAAGACTGGTAGGTTTGTATACGTCTGATAACACAGGATGGACTGTGAGGAAAGTAAACAAAACGCTAAGCTAATCACAAGAGGCTAACAATATATCCATGTGTTCCTATGACAACAAGAAAGATGGATGGATGGAAAATGGATGGATGAATGGACAGATGGACGGATGGATGGATGAATGGATGGATGGATGGATGGATGTGGGCACACTCATATATAGTGTGTATATAGTGTATATATATATATATAGATCTATAGATGTATATAGATCTATATCTAGATAGATATAGATATCTATATCTAGATACAGTATATGTCTATATCTAGATATAGATATAGATATCTATAGATATATATATATATATCTATATCTCTATATAGATATATATATATCTATAGCTATATACTGTATATAGATCTATATCTATATATACATATAGAGATATCTATATATATAATACAGTTTAGACCGCAGCACACGTTCTTCCTTGCAGTAGTGAATAATTCCTCTGGTTTTAGATCTGAATCATCTTTGCTGCTTCAATAAAAGATTTTCTTTTGGGCTTAAAGGCAAACGACTCGAGTCGTTTTCAAACGACACAAATCCTTTTTTCTCCCAACTTCTTTCATTAAATCCCCATCTTTCTTCTTTATTTTCAGAAATAAAAACTCCACACGTCTAACCCAGCAAATGAATGAATAAGATAGAAAAGGTATGTCTACTTCAAGCCAAATATTGATTATCATGTATGGATCATATTGTGGTACAGATACCTGGATCTGCTCAGGTGTCCACTGGTCCAGGTTGACGGATTTGACCCTGGAGATGTGGACGCCCAGGTTGCGGTGGATGCCGGCGCAGCGGATGCACATGAACACCCCGAGGTTCCATGATGCCCATCGAGGTCCTTTAACAGGAAGAGGAAGAACACTTTCACTTTAAAAGATTCCATGATCCAGAACTATAATTAGGCCCGTCGCAATAAACAATAAATCAATTAATCAATTAATCGTAAGATAAACTAAAACAAACTCAATCATTTCCATTTGGATGATTTGCCGTTTTTCTCTTTCTATTGGATGACAAAAGTCTTCAGTCTGGTGTTTTGGTCTCAACTATCCATTTTTTTAAAGGACAATTTTGTTTGCAGAGACTCCATAATTAATTTTATTTGCTGTCTATTTTGTTTTGTTTATTTATGTTTGACATTTAAAATGTCTTCTAGAGATTTTACATTACAATATAAACTGTTCTTATTGATTAAACTAGATTTGGGGTGTCCAAAGTGCGGGCCAGGGGGCCATTTGCGGCCCTTGGAAGGATTCTGGGCAGCCAATGATCACAGTTGTAAAATAGCCTAAATGTTTTATTTGTTCTGTTTTTTGCAGTTCGTGCAGAACCAAATTTTAAAAAACAATATTGGGGGGAAAGTTTCATAGATGCCAGGAAGGGGCAACACAAAATATTCATCCAGGTTTTGGCTTTTAATTTAATTTATTAGTAAAATATACCAAAAAAATCCAGTGACATTTATTAAAATGCAACCCATAAATAAAATAAAGCAAAATAAAGCAAGAGTGAGGGATATTCTGTTCTTGTTGCTAAAAAGACATACTAAAAAACAAAAAGAAAAATCTAGAAAATGATGTGAAATTTGGGTTTTAAGATGTTTTTTGTTTTAAATCTACAATAATTAACACCCCACTTCTCTACAGTAATCTGACTGCTTTGTGTATTTTTTTTTTTTTAAATGTGCATTCAGTTTATTTATTTAGCAAATAAAAAATATACATATACAATTGATTTGCTGTTATATTTAGAAAGAAAAACAAAACATTTTGAGGCCACCAGAAAATGTTAACTTGACATTTTTGGTCCTCATGCCAAAAACACTGAACTAGATCACATTACATGTGGTTTACATGAAAACAAATTAAACTAAAGAGAAAATATGCTGTCTTTCTGGATTTCATGGACAAATGTGTCTAATTTCAAGCAAAATCCTACAAAATGTGTAAAGATTTCCATTTAAGACTTTAAAAGGTTTCCTTTTTTAACTTTAGCCGTTCTCATTGTCACCTGATTAATAAAAGCTGTAAATGAACACCGCTCTGATTGAAGACCAAAGACTTTACATCAAAGAAAAATGCTTTCGGCTTGTTCAAACCTGCCAAGTGCTATGAATCTCAATAAACTACAAAAAGCTGCCAGATTATTCATTAATATGCAACAACGCAGACCTTAAACACATTCTTCCACAGGGAAAGAGTTGACTTTAGGCCAGGCGTGTGCCATATTGTCTTATTTACAGTAAAAACCATGGATTTTTGACACTGGTATAAAATTGTATATATCAAATGACTGACCGATGGAAAAAATTACAATGAATAAAGTTCCTAATCAATATGAAATTGAAATCACTTACCCTGTTTGGTAAGGTGATTTTAAACTGTTTTTTGTTTGCCAAAATTTGTTTACATTTATATTTATTTATCTATTTTATATTGTTTTTGACACACTATATATATTTAGGAGAGGGTGGTCATGTATATATTTATATATGAATATATTTTTATTCTATTTTTTGTTCTATTTTGTTTAGGAAAAGAAAAGAAAATTAAGGTAAAAAGAAAAACAGTTTGGATGCAACATATTTATGTTTGGCCAAATCAAACCCATCCCTTCTTGGCAACAATATAAGCATTTTATTTTAGTCAGTATCAATAATAATTAATTTTCTGTTTAAAATATCGGAACTACTTCCAAACTGGTGACATGACCTTTCCTTCTTTATCCACAGTTTTCACTTCACAAAGTTGTTTTTTTTATTATTTTTAAGCAGTTATGAGGCACAGTGGCAAAACCTCAAACTCCTGCTTCACAAAATACTCAACAGGTTGTTGCTAGGTAACCAAAGAATGACCGAGTTGCTAGGTAACCAAAGAATGAGAAAGTTGATTCCACCAACATTGCTTAGCTAATCCTGAGCGACTGAGCGGCTACAGCCTTTTTCTCTGCCTACATCTCCCAGAATGCTGTGCGGTTCTGGACATGAGCTCAGTGAATGTCCGTTATCCTGCAATAGCTAGCCCCGCCCACTTCATCACAACCCTCCGAGGCTGACTACTGACCAGTTCTCTATCTAACAGGTCCGGAAAATCTCTAAGACCTGGGTATTACCCTAGACTAGATCTATAAGAGATAATCTATTCAAACTGGTGTCGAAAGCGATTCGTCTAGCTCTAACTACCTTCAATCCAGAAGCTACGACCCTTTTCAGTTAAGGAACAATCAGCTGAGTAGCCCTCACAGCTGCATAATTCCAATAACCACTCCTGTTAACGGTAGCTCGCTTTCTAAAATATAACTTGCTCTTGGAACCGGCTAGATTAAATTTAGTGACTTGGATGTAAGTCCCCGGGTCATTATCTTACTCTCACCAAAGGAAATTATGAAGCCTCCTCTTTACTAGAACCCTGTACATTAGTTTTACCTTTATTAAAAGAACTGAAAAATGAGTAAATGACTCAATTAATTCCAATGTCCACCAACCTCATTAGAATTTTAGAGTATGAATTTATTAAGCAAGCTTAAGCAGGGATATGTGACATACAAATCAATAATCAATTGTATATAGTTCAAGAGCAGTGTAATAAAATCAACATGTATAATCATACCATCCTGTCTCTTTTCCCTAACCTATGTCGCAGATTCTGAGATAGCTTTTTAGGAAGCAAGTTCAACTCATACCCAGTTGGAGGTGGATCTTTAGCAACAGGAACGTCCGAGAACCTTGGTCTGAATCTCTGTCCTTTGTGTGGAAAAATCCTCTTTAGAATAGAAGCAAAGTAGAGAGGGTTCAATTGCTTTGAAAACCCGACTCTTTATCCCTCCGGAACCTTTGTCTGTTCTCCAAGTCTGTTGCAATGTTTGGGTTGAGGCAAGACCGACGATCGAATCAGGAACCCGGGTTGGACGATTGGAACTTGTCTCCCTTTGGCGGCACGAAGCTTCAGCTTTTCCCGTAGCTCCAAGGTGTGGTCTGCTGCTGTCTCCTCGAACTGCTTCTTTGTGTCAACTCTACTTCGATGCCGCAGACAAAGAACAGTTACTTCCTCTTTCCCGTCCTGTTTTATACTTTTTTCCTCCATATGTGTGTATGGGCAGCTCGGTTTACTATCTTTTTTCTTGAATTTCTGCTTTTCCACTCCCATATGTGTGTATGGCGAGCTCCTGTGGCTTCCTGAACATCTGCTGCTCATTGTGTAATCCCCGGTGTTCCCCACCCTGTTCACTGAGTCTTGCGAAAGTCCCTTGCTTCCCCAGCTTGCGACATCTTGTCAGCGAGGCCTCACTCATCATGAGACTGTATCTTTCCTGACTTCGCTATAACTCACTTTACCATCTGTTACAAACCTTTAACCATCGCATTAAAACCATTTTGAATTTGTTTAAATCATCTTGGCTTCGATATTCATTAAGTCCTTATAATTAATCACATTACAGATCAACATATTATAATTAATCACATTTTTCTCTTACTATAAGTCATCAATCATCCTCATTATAATTAATCACATTACAGATCAACATTACATTTAGAAATACAATTCTGAAAGTTATATATATTGATTACAATTCTGAAAGTTATATATTGATTATTGATATACCTATTAAACTGAAATGATTTATTTAAGTAAACCACTGGATTGCTTTATTTCTCTCAGGCCTTCATACACCTTTTCTGCGTGTACCTGGAAAGATCTCACAACTCCATGCCAGTTTACTTGACACCCCCTCCGTGAGATCGGACGGTGCTTCGCAGAAAACAGAAAGTCCAAAGTCAAAAGAGGTCAAGTCCATCATCGCAGTGAGCCGTCAGGATGTCACGCTCATAGCAGGTCACCGGAGATGACGAAGGTGTCCAGGCATCCACAACCTCATACTCCGTCAGATTAGACGGTGGAGAAAGCCAGTTCTCCGCGCCCAAATCGTTATCAAGTGCGGAGCCTCCGGAACCGGAAAGGGTCGCGTGCTCCAGCGGTGGTGGCAGAGGCGACGGCAGGTCCATCCCGAAGTCTAGCATCACGGATGGGGTGTTGCAGTAGCCGTTCAACTCCGCCAGCAGTTCCTGGAAGGCCATGTCGCTTGGTGATGGAGATGACGGGGAAAGGGTGTCCTCAGTCTGGCATGTTTGGTGAGAAGAACTGAGTGTCTCAGTTTGGGTGCTTATCTCGTGAGTTGCACTGCTGGTTTGACATCCGACGTCGATAAACAAATCCGGAGACATGGGGCATGCAGGTGGGAGGTACTCGCCCACTGCCACAACTCGGCCATCCAGAAGATGCAGAGTCGGGAGGCATTGCCGAGTAAGCTGGTGTTCCCATAATTTCTGTATTACGGGCAGCAATAGTCCCATATACAACGGAGGTGTTGTAAGCTCGTCGTCATTCTGTCCCAACGCAGAGGTCCACACGATTTTGTGCACCCGTTCCAGGGATTTAGATGTGGAAGCCGCAATGTAGGGCAAATCCTCCCGTCCCGTAGCACAGTGGATTGCCGTTACATCATTAAAATGGCTGCTCACGCATTTGTGACACCAGCGGGCGGACGATGCCACCCAAATGAATCCATAAGATTCTGCGGCGATTCCACACCCCACACAGCAGGTTGGTGCCTGAGGAGAAATTGCAACCCAGGTAACTTCATGATTAGCTGTTTCTGAGTAATAAAAATATGTAATAAATCAACGAATATGCAAAGGCAAAAGCGGAGAGAGAGTAGCTGGTTTTAAGCTCTTGTGCCTGCTTGTGCTGCGAGCCACGGAGAATTAATCACAGGAACTGGAATGTCATGATCTGGAGCTGGTTCGCCCAGATCATAGACATGAGCTGAATCATGGAATATTGCAGCATAGGTCATCATCCATACAACGATGGCCAGGTCTGAGGTCTCCTGAAGCCAGTAGAGGACCACCAAGATCCCCCAAACCGTTGCCCAAAGAGCCAGAACTATCCACTTTTGCAGCCAGATGCGCCTGCCCCGACCTTTGATGGACAAGGCCTGGCGCGCTAAGTAGACGAGGATAGATACGGCGAAAAACCCCTCTAAAATAGCTGTGAGGATCTTAAGTGGAGCGGTTCGAGTAGCTTGAATGCCCCCAATGACCAACTCCAGTATCAGGGCTGTGGTATCCGTCATGAGCCATAGGCAAACCACAACCCCCCTGCGCCAGTTGATGCGGGTACGGCCCATCAGGTAACAAGCGAAGAGGGATGAAGCTAACCCCCATTTCTGGAGGATGATGGGTCGTAGGATAAGCTTGACATATCCTTGTCGCGCAACGAAGATCCTCATAGGATGTCCCCTGGGCCAGGAACCAGTGTGGCAGTAGAGTACCCAGGCTAGGGTAACCCCTAAGTGCTCAAAGGTACTCACTTGAAGTGGTGCAAAAAGTGAGTTGGGGTTTGATGAGTTGGTTGAAGAGTTGGATGCCATGATGTCCGGTGATGGGTCCTCCAGTTCAGGTCTTGTCAGCAGCTGCAGCGAAGATTGAATGGCTCGCAGGCACATGGCAGCTCTCTCTTATGCAGAAATAGGCTCCTCCTTCAGGGGGAGGGGCTGGTAATCCCTTCTCTTGCAACGACACAGTGCTTTTAGCCACACCTCCAAGACAATCTTGCCGACGATTAAGGCCACAGCCACGCCCAGAAAGCCCAAGAGATATGGCCACAGCAGGCTCAGAGCATCTAGCAGCCACTGTTCGACGATGTGGAGGCCTCCCTCTACTATATTAGCAACGCCTTCCACGACGTCGGTGAGGGTGGTCACGATAGCTGATCCCAAAGTCTCGAACCAGTAACATTCATGTTGGTCAGATCCTTTTCCACATTTCTCCCAAGTTTCCTTAGAGATTGAGCAGGTGAGATTGGAATACAAAAGGTTAGGCCCGACCCAATCAAACCCTGGGTCTGTGTCCCCATCACACAGATTCTTGCGGAAAGCATGTCCTTCGGCGATGGCCACCAGGGGATTTGGGATGAACGGAACTGGGAGACCCAGAATGCTCTTACGCTTCTGGAGATGGTATCCCAGAATTGCGTCGGTGCAGGTCCGTCCGCTCACTATAGCCCTCCGCCAAGTACCATTGATTTTGCGCCAAGTAACTTCAGAAGAGTGAGTGTCATACTCATCGGCATAATGTTGTTTGCAGTAGCTCTCCCAACCTCGGACCTCGTGGCAGGGTCTTCTGGCCAAACTTATGACACATTCAAAGACTTGTCGTGTGTTGTTTTTATAAGTCATGCGCCAGGGTCTAGGGTTGACGTAGTTTTCAGGTCTCCAAAAAATTCCAGGCCAAATCGCGCGGTCCTTAGAATAAACTGTGGCGAGGTACTGGTACTTGATCCAATAATTGGTGGATTCACTGAGACAGGGTATAACCCAGGCTTGAAGTTCTTCTTGTTGGAGTCCCCACCATTCCCAATCGCAATCTCGATAATAATCCTCATAGCAGGCTTGTAGAGCCCATTTAGCGGTAGGAAGGGTGTCGGGATCAGGGCAGTGATACTTCCATACGGAAAATAAAGTATGGCTTTCTTGTAAGAGGTCACATCGCGGTGAAGATAGGGTTTTCCTCCAATAAGTATCATTGAGGCTGTCAAAGATCCTTTTGGCGACACACTTATCAATCTTTGCAAAATCACCCTTAGGAGCGTTCAGAAGATCTTCAGGAGTTGGAAGGCGTTGGGTACGCAAGTTGGCAATGTGTAGCTCCTCTAACCCAGCAGGAGAGCGAACCGCTCCCTCTGGGAAGTCTCCCACAAAGAACGTTTGGTCTGTTGCTATATATGTCCATGGGAATGTGTTATTCAGCCAGACTTCAATTTCTGTACGTACTGAGCGTACAGAGTGCCATAAATCCGTCCAGTATTCTTCTACAGCTGTGACAATGTAATTTTGGCCCCTGCATCTGACGAACTTATTCCAGAGGCAGGCATTTAACCACCTAAAGTGGTGTTTATAACAGTGCTGTTGGTCAGCTTGAAACATAAACCGTGTAGGACCTTGTCGAATCAGGAAAGCCGTAATATTAGCCAAACTGTTGTTGGGGGGCGGCCTCGTGACCCAGTCACGAAAGTCGTCTCGGGAGGTTCTGTTGATCCGCGCTCGCTCTGTGATGTTGGCATCTTCTCTGCAATTTAGGTGATCGTCTCCCCAAAACTCCCCTCGTGGGAGCCAGGTTCGACAGCCTGAGGACCTGTGCGGGGCCGGGTATATTACTTCGGTATCCCAGTATCCCTGTTCCGGTAAAAGTAGTAGCGACCGACAGGCCATATTGCAATGCCACTGTGGAAAGCCTCGATCCGGATGAATCCAGTTGCATCTCACGGTGCGGCGTTCCTTACGCTGTAGAACCCGTATCCAGCAGAGCGCTCCGGTGTCGAGGAAGTCATAGGCGTAGATCTCCCAGGTCCGATTCAGAAGGTCGTCTAGGGAGGAGTCGTTCAGTTTGTAGGCTCGGCTTTCCACATACTTTTTGCCGTTTTCTTTGGCGAATAATCCGGTTCGATTCTGGGTAGACGTTTCGTTGTCCCATGGCACAAAAATAGCCGTGGTGCTTGTATTCCAGCAGTTGAAGGTGGCATACTTGGAATGTCCATAAGTGACTCTTGTATGTGTAAGATACCACGGTCCAACTCCGATGAAGTAGAAAATAGTAGCGAGAACAGCAGCAGCAAACAGCAGGGCAAGAAGCGTCAGCAGCCCTTTCAGGCAAAGGGATTTTCCTGTTATTGTAGTCGTTTTCCGTAGCAAAGGTTCGTTAGAGGTGTCCGAGTCGTCCTCAGCGTCGTCAGTGTCAGTGGAGCTGTCCGAATCCGATGTTGCGTCTAGCCAACCCTGGTCTGTAGGCTTGCGCCTCATGCCGATAGCATCCATCCTGGCCAGATTAGTGATTCTCTGGGATCCGGTGCATCAGGCGTTGTACAAATTTTTCTTAAAGCCTTTGTGCAGCCTTGGTTAGCAGAGCTCTTCGCAACCCGTCTGGTGGCTCTTCTCTGCTGCAAGGCTGTAAATATTGGAGAGGGGTAGGGTAAATCGGGCTCCAACCCCCTCCACACCCACTTCCAGTGGAACACCCTCCAATAGTCCGGACGAGGAAACGGGCCTTGGGCGGTGCCGTTTTTCAGCGCCTGGTCATACCAAGATTCGTGATTGTACCCGATTGGGGCGGGTACTGAGATGTAGGTGTACAAAGGTTGCCCATGCAAAGTTAGTCTGGTGCGGTACCCCCAGGTTGACGGGGTAAAAATCCTCTGGTGTGGTGGGTTGGGGTAGACCCTGTCTATTTCCAATTTCAATGGAAGCCTGGTGTTATTAAATATATAACATTCTGGATTCATTTCTCTCCTTACTATGGTTTTTGCCATACTTGGCGATGTGGTCCAGATAATCATGTCATTAAGTGAAATTTCACAATACAGTCCTTGCAGTGGTTCAAGGTAATGGGGACCCCACCTTATCCGTAGTTCGATCCCCTGTACCCTGAGATACACTGTATTAAAAGTCCATGGCAGAGATCTTGGGCACATAGGTGAAATTGATGCAAAATGGACCGTGTTATTGGACCCTCGTCCTTGCCAAGCAGGCGGTGCGGTAGGGATGAATAGATGTGGCTTCGTTGGAGGGGGTGGCGTGTACTCTTCACTTTCCCCCACCTGTTTTGTGTTCTGGAAATCAGTGGGTCGAAGATATATGAGGTACTTGAGAAAATATGCTTCGGTGAGCGGATTGGAAGGAGTGAAATCTTCTCTTGGCATATCAAGTAGTATAGAGGTAGTAGGGAGTCTTAGGAACGGACCTTTATCTGATAGTCCCGACGAGACCCCAGCTCCTACTTTGAACATTTTAGTTACAAAAACCCTTGTACCTTTCCGTCTGGTGGGTTTTGACTGACGTTGGGACTTGGCGACTCGTTTTCCCCCTTCCGGTGTGTTCGTTAGTCTTGGTTTTTCTTCCTCCATGGAAATGCTGAAGCGAGCTTCTGCCAGGCGTGAGTCTTGGGTTTCTTCTTAGGAGGCTCCGGTTCGGTGTAGGACACGGTGGCGTAATTCTGCTCGTCTGGCACCACTTTGATGGCTGCTCCGACGGAGTAGATTCCTTTAAAGGGGACGGTGATCATGCGCACTGACAGCTGAATCTGGCAGGAGGTGCTAGGATCGGAGGGCGTACCCGCTCTGTGGGCCACGCCTCCCGGGTGTTGCAAAACTCCATCCCGAAACTGGGACTCCGCTGTTATCCAGTACAGGCAAGACTTTTCCTTAGGTCTTACCGCATTGCTGCCCCACCCGTCCACCTCAGTGGTGTAGTAATACATATCTGAGCAGCGTACCCCATCTTCCCTTGGCACGTCCGGTAAATCCACCACAGGAATTGTGCAGTCATTGATGACTTCCAAAATCAGATGTGCCCATGTGGTCAGCTCCCAGGGGCCTGTCCAACCCCCATTAACGGCTTGGTCTCTGGTGTCGTCTGGGAGTGCACTTAGCCCCTCAGCTGATGGTTGGTACGCGTGAGGCCGATGCACCCGGAAGATCACAGGGGAGTGGCTGGTATTCAATGGTGGAAATGACAGGGATGCTCCAGCAGCTTTATATGGCCAGGCAGCATGAACAGAATCCCACAGGACATCATGGGGCCCTTCTTCCCTCCTCCACACCCATGGATCCACTTCTTCTGGGGTGTTTGGGGGAGCTGAAGGTCCCGGTAGTATTATCGGTATGGGGCTCCCATGGTTTGGTTGTACTTGCCCATATGTTCTGTAATATCGCAGTGAGCTATAAAATCTCGTCACCTGCCATCCCTCAGCTTGACCTGTCAAAGTCACTTCTCCTCTCCCCAGCTGGTCTTCGCAAATAGAACAATGATGGAGATCGTCCCTATCCCAGAAGCAATGACAGCTCTTTGGTTCTTCATTTTGCCAGCTCCATTGGGTCTCCAACTGAAGTCGGGGCAGGTAACCTACCCGGCAGTTCCCACAGATGGTGTTGTTCAAAACCGTAACCGGAGAGACGCGGAGATGTTGTAGCATCTCTGCGGTGGCTCCTTGTTGCCTGGGCTTCTCACGGCCCGGTCCCTCCCAGGTGATGGGGAGTGGGTTGTTTACTAAACAAACCGGACAGCGACTTTTAGCTCTTGCCCACAACAGCATCTCTCGCTCCTCTGACAGGACTCCCTTTTTAGCCCAATCCAATTTCTTCAGGGCTCGTCCTGCCCAAATCCCTGAAGGTGTTCTTCTAATTACAACCACCCCTTTCACAGTGGCCAGTCCGATATAGGGTGGAATGGTACATGATTCACTGGCCATTTCACCGGCTTCTGTTTCACTTTAGTCAGGAACTGGCTTGAGCTGCTCAACTCCTTGAATCCCTTTTCTTTTCAGCAATACTGTGTTCCTATCCAGTACTTGCTTGACGATGTCAGTGGTCTCAAACTTGGGTTTTACTGCTGCATTTACAGGTTGCTCTCTTGCTTTGACCCACACGCGCTGTCCCTCTCGGAATGGCACTCTGGGCGTCAGCTTCTCCTTTTTGTCGCTGGAGCTCCGCCCCACTTCCTTCGTGGTGAACGGCCGTTGGTTGAGCTCCATTGCAGGGGCAGGCCTCTCGGCTCTGCTTCTGTCGTTCAGTGCCTGCCCTATTTCCACCGCCTGTGTGCTCCAACTGTTGGTGTTAGCATTTTTAGCTATCCAGCTTTTCACTAACCCTATGGCTCGTTCCACCACTCCGTTAGCTTGTGGGGTATAGGGTGGAGAGTAAACTCGCATTACTCCAAACTTCTGACACCATTGGTCAACCTGTGAATTACGGAAATGAGTCCCATTATCCGTGCGCAGCTCTTTCGGGATTCCCAGGGCACTGCATACTTGTTCCAGCATGCCGACAACACTATTGCCGTTTGCTTTCCTGGCTGCTTTTGTAGTTACAAACCCCGACATAGAGTCCACCAGCACTAAGAGGTACTTCTCACCTCTTTTTCCTGTTATCC
This sequence comes from Xiphophorus couchianus, assembly GCF_001444195.1. NCBI lineage: Eukaryota > Metazoa > Chordata > Actinopteri > Cyprinodontiformes > Poeciliidae > Xiphophorus > Xiphophorus couchianus. The sequence continues at coordinate 20,291,400 of NC_040249.1, forward strand.
CCATGGGGCCTGCAACATCCATGCAGACTGAACCCCAGGGGACCGTGCTTTTGATGGATAACCCATCCATCCGCTGCCCTCGGCGACCTGCGTTGTATTGTCCACATACTTCACAGTCCCTTAGCACGCGTTGGACTTGTTTTACTGGGATCCAAAGGTCTTGCTCCTCCAGCTCCTTACGGGTAGGTCGTACGCCTGCATGTCCAAGGGCCTCATGCACGCTCCGCACGACCTCGACCACGTACTCTTCTGGGACCTCCCGTCCTCTGGGAGTGCTGTCCCACTTCTCGGTACCGACAAAGACGATCTTTCTTTGCTGGACATAACAGTCCACTTCATCATTCCCACGCCAATGAGCTCCCTCATGCGTGTGTGCTCTTTGATGCTCAACTTCTATTTCCAACTGTAGTATTAGCTCAGCAATCTTTTTCCACAAGTCTTTGTGTGCCACTGGCTTGCCCTTTGCTGTCTCGAAACCATTTTCTTCCCAAATGGCCAAGTCTTCTCTAAGGGCTTGAGCACAGTAGTAACTGTCGGTTACTAACCTGGCACTCTTGATTTTCCTTTTCACCAGCTCCAGCAATCCTTCCAGTACGGCCGTTACTTCTCCGGCTTGAGCACTACCGGGAGCTTTTCCTTTCTGACGGCATTTTTCCTTGCCGTCTTGCTTCAGAATAAATCCCCAGTATGCCGACTGGTCGGACCCCTTTCTGGATCCATCAGTGTAGATTGTCCATTCTGGTTGTCCTGGCTTGTCAGGTGTCTCTGGCGGTTTCTTCTTACTGGTGGGTTGTGCTGGCCCAATTTCAAGCTCCGGGTCCAGCAGGATGTCTTCCCATCTTCCCCACCGTGTGTTAGTTGCTTTAGTACTTTCCACGGTACCTTTTCTTAGATACTTATGAACTTGGCTTTGTGTGATGACTTTAACTGGTTGTCCCTGTGCTAGGTCCTTCAGCACACCCCAGTAACGAGCTAACACCGCTAGCTCTTTCTCCTCCTGCGGATATTTCTTCTCAACAGAAGTCAGGGTGTAACTCCACAGGCTAACCAAGCCTCCATTTTCGTTACTCACTTTGATCATGGCATCGTCATTCTCACAGCTGATCTCTGCCACCAGTCTTTCTGACAAACTTCTTGGCTCCAGTCTCACAGCTGCTTGAATGGCTTTTCTTAATTCTTCCAGGTTCTGTTGATTCGCTGCTGTCCAAACCCAGGGTCTTTTTCCGTCCTTCTCATCCTCCTCACTCTTTCTCAGGCATTTGTACAAAGGTTTGGCATACTTCTGATAATTGGGTACGTGGTCCCGGACATAGTTGCATAGTCCTAATATTTTCTGTAAGTCATTCTCTGACTGAGGTGGTTGAATGTTCGTCAGCTTTTCTCTGTACCCATCTGAGAGTCCCAAGTCCGACGTGACTTGGAAACCCAGATAATTCACTTGGAACTGTCCAAATTGACATTTCTTGAGGTTTAGCTTCAAGCCTGCCTTGGTGAGGTTTTCTACCACTTTTTGTAGTCTTTCTAGGTGTTCTTCTTCTGTGTCATCAGCAATAAAGACATCATCAATGTACACAGTTGCACCTACATCCCCCAACACTTCCATCACTGCTGACTGGAATACATTTGGGGAGTTCTTGTACCCCTGGGGTAACCTTTGCCACACATAGCTCTTGCCTTTGTGGGTGAATGCAGTTTTACCTTGCGATTGTCTGGCGAGGCGTAGAGAGAAAAATCCATTGGCTAGGTCGATGCATGACTTGAACTTCTTGACTCGAAGAGTTTTCAGCGCTCCTTGTGGATTGATTAGACTGGCTCGGTTTGCTATTGTTCTCCGATTCAGGGCCTTGAAGTTGATAACTGGTCTCCAACCCCCTCCAGCCGATTCAGGTTTCTTCACCGCCTGGATGGGGCTGTTGGTGATCGGGTTGAGCTCCTCTCTGATGATTTCCAGGGCGCTCAGCTCCTTCACTATCTTGTCCATCTCCTCGACTGCTCCTGGGTTCAGCGGGTACTGCCGGACCGGTGGATGAACCCCACCTTCGATGTGATGAACAAACTTTGGACCCAAATCCCCACAATCGTTCTTGAACCGTGCCACTTGCGCTGTAACGATGATCTCACGCAGCTTCTCTTTCCCAGCCGGGGAGAAGTCACTCTCTGCGAGCTTCTGTTCTGTCACCGTCGGTATGTCAATCGGTTTGTACCAGTCCTGCTGCCCTGATCCGGTTTGGGTCGGGCCGACTTTCACCAATCTTGCTTTCAAACTCGTCAGCCTTCGCTCCAGTCGGCGATGTGTGCCTTTCTTTTTACTGAGTCCGTCTAAGTCTTTTACTGTGAGGAGATTGTAGGGACCCTTCACCCACACTACTCCTTTCCAGGTCCCATATGGCATTTCTTCTATTTTTCCATTAGCAAACTGAACCTTCAGGTGTCCTGCTGTTTCTAGGTCTTTGCGGGTCATAGACACCTCCGCTCCGGTGTCCACCAGGTAGGGTACTCCCTCCACTTTAGCGTAGATTTCGTCCCCTTCCCAGTAGGCATTTTCTAAAATGACCCGCGACCTGGACGTCATTACTTTGGTGACCCCCCGGTTCCGGCTTTACGGGACTCACGGAGGGCCGTCCTCTGTTCTGGGCTCAATTTCCTATATTCCTCATCCGTCAGGAACTGACCTTTCCCTGGCTGGTTTTGTGAAGCCGGTGGGTTGGTCGGTCTCCCTTGTGGTCCTGGTGGTTTCTGCTGGAACGGCCGGTTCTGGAAATTGGATGGTGTTCCCTGTTGATATGGCCGGCCCTGGAAATTGGATGGCTGTGTGCCTTGCGGGAATGGCCTGCTCTGGAAGTTGGATGGCTGTCTGATGTTGACCCTTCCAGGTGGCTTTGCTGGTTGGCTAGCCTCCTTCTTCCTTTTGTCCTCGTAGTACTGCTGCTCCAGGTCGAACCCCTGCACTGCCACATCCATCTGGGCCACGGTTGTGCTTCTCACCGGCAGTTTCACAAACACAATCTCACCTCTTCGTCCCTTTGTCACCGCACGCAGTACCTTCACATACCTCGCGGGAGAAACGGTTTGCTTTAGTGTGTGCCAAAGCGGTTCCAACCGGCTTCCTTTATCCAGCCTCCTCTAGCTCTCTTCACCTGGGACTCTTCGTCGTCCATGTCCTCCAACACCAATCTCTCATAGTTGCTCTGTGCTGACTCTGTTCCAACCATCGGGTCCGCAGTCACGCTGGTCAGCCACAACTTTTTGGCCCCTTCGTGGTTGGTGGTAGATAGCACGGTTGGCCAAACATCTTTCAAATACTCCTCATTATTTTCGTCTGCGTTTTTACTCCGAATCACCAACCTTAGATTCTTTAACTCTGCGTATGCATCTTGTCCAGTAGTAGTGGCCGGTGGCTGGGCCGACACCCCTTGTGGTCTCACCGGGATCTGTGGTCCTGGCTCTGAAGGCGTCGCCTGTGGCTCCTCTTCATCAGCCGAAACCTCATCCAGCTTTTGTCGAGTTTCCCTGGAATACTTGAAGGCAGCCTTCTTCAGCCGTCGCAGCATTACATCATACATAATCCCAATGTATGCGTTCCTGAAGTTGGTAGTCAGGGAATAGTGTGCTGTCAGGGTAGAGCAGGATGGTGTCATCAGGATGTTAGCCCATTCTCCGACTGTTGCTTCTACTTCGAGCAGCACCTTGTCTCCCAACCTGCTGGCCCATCCCGCCGGGATTTGGTACTCGGTTTGGCCGACCTCTGGTACATACGTACGCCGTCCATCTTTAGCTTGTACGGGGCCCCAGGTCACGTCTCTCGCCAGTCTCTCAGAAGAACCCTCGATGTCAAAGGTTTCTATTTCTTTCTTCTTACCTCGGTGCTGTCCTGTTCGGAGCGTCTTATGTCCTGTCGGTGGTTGCTTTGGGTCGGAGAAGATGCTGCCGTGATCACTCTCTTCTTCTTCTTCAGAATGTTCGACCTCCTGTTGCTCTTCTCCGTCCTCCGAGTCGCTGATGTCCTCATACTGTTGTTGTCGAAGAGGTTCCCTCCTGGGGGAGTTCAGCGGTTGAATCTTAGCTGGTTTCATCGGTCCTACTTCTCTCTGGACCGTCAGCTGCTCATTCTTGACTCTGTCCGTGTTGGGTTGCCTCAGTTCACTGCTGCTTCCCTCGAATGAGAATTCTTTGACGTATCTTGCTGCGTGGGACTCTGGTTTGACTGGTGCTTCCCTTAACTTTATCCTGAGTGGCTCCATAACCTTGGCTTTGCCGGTCTGGGTCGTGTTTGAAACTTCACTCTGGGGTATTTTTAAGGGATATTTCTTGATCTCCTGTGCTGGGAGGCTGATGCGGCATTGTTCCTCCATCTCAGTTGCCATTCGTAAACCTTGCTCCATACGGAGTCGATGCATACGGGGGTCAACCACCACCACTACCTCTTGGAACACAAAGAAATGACTGTTGGTCTTGGCTATGTTCACCACTCCATTCTCTGTGACCGACCTGGCGGTGTCCCCTGGCAAATCTGTCGATCTTAGTCCCTGCACGCTCACCATCACCCTTCTCATGCTTTCGTTGCTGGCAGTCACCAGGCCCCTTTCGAGTCCGTGCCACATCTTCTTCCGATACTCCTCCAGACTCTCTCCTTTCTTGTAAACATCAATTGGGACCAGGATTACGGCACCATAAGGAAGATTGTAGCCCTTCATCATCACTACGTCTCCTCTAGTTTTTTCACTACAGGAAGCCTCCAACACCTTTGAATCTTTTTGGTAATATCTCCCAGCTTGGTTTTTAAGGCTGCGTCGAAACTTTCGATTGTGGATCTTGTATTTATCATTGGTGAACACAATCAGCCCGTCACCTTCAAGGTCCCATATTCCTCCAATAAACTGGTAGATCATGAGCCCGGATTGCAGCCTTAAGCTGATGGTCTCTGATGGTATTTTGGCCAACTCTCTGGTCCTCCTCCAAACATCCGACTTCTGGGTCTTCTTCTTAGGGCGGCCGGGGTCCCACAGCTCCTCATCCGATTCCTCCTTGTCCTCGTCGGAGCTGCTGCCCGCTGGAGTCTCCGTAGGTGGCAGTGGCTGCCTCCTTTCCGTGCTGTGGATTCGGGGATGAAACCCGAACTCCTGACCCCGTCGCGAGGGCCAATCCCTGGCCGCTTGCTCCAACTGCTTCTCAGTGAAACCGTCAATGAGCGACCCCTCGTGATTTTCCTCTTCTGACTGCTCAGAGGGGATCTCGTCGTTCCGCGATGATCCCGGTCGAACTGGGATATCGTCACCGCCGCCCGTCAGGTCTATCAGGTCCTGCTGATCTTGCTTCGGCTGGTTAGTCGGTGTTGTGGCTCTGCTGGGCAGTCGAGAGGGGGCCTCAGCCACCTCCGATTCCGCCTTCTCCGGGGCTTGCTCCTTTTCTTTGATGCTTTTGTAGGTCGACAGTCTCTGCAGGGCTTCTCTACACTCTTTGTACTGACTTACCCCTCTAGCCAGCTGTTCTATCAGGATCCCGTCGATGCCCGCTGCCCTTGTAGCTGTCTTCACTACTCCGTCATACTTCCCAGAGGGGCTGTAAACAATCCGCAGCTCACCAGCGGTCCATCTCTCAAGGAGCCCGGCGAACCATTCTAGCCACTCCTTAATTTCCAACTTCTTAGCAACTTTCACTGGGCATTTGACGACCCCCAGTCGGTGACCATCGTTAAGTCGGGAGCAGTAGTATATCTGTGTCTGTATCATGTAGTCCATCATGTCTCGAACCTTGTTCTCGTTGGTACTATAGTGAGATTCGAAGAACGTCCTTTTCAGTGTCCCAGTCCAGGAATCCAATCCATCACCGAGTAATATCAACATTACAGGAAGTTGTGATATAGTAGTTTGGGAAAGACGGGTTTGATGATCTTCCCCGTCTTGGCTGATGTTGCTTGCCCCTTGTCCCTTTGCTGGCTTTGGCAGGGGATCCAGTTCCCCTCTTTCTTCTTCATTCATAGTTGTCTTTGTCTTCGAGTTGCCTATCCCCCAAAGCCTCTCTTTGCGCTCTTGAGTAGGGATGGGTCCAGGCTGTGTTGGCTACTGGCTTCACTGTCTGGATACTATCACTTATCCTCAGTAGAAGCTTTCCCTCACCTGCATGCTATACAGTTACTGCAAGGGTTGTGACTGACGGCCTTATCAGTCACTGTTAACTCTATTCTCTAAGAGTCAACCATCCAAGTGAGCTATTCAGAATCACACATTCTGTTTTTACTGACCTGGTGTATTAGGGCCCGCCTACTTGGCACCGCCCCACGTTGGGCGCCATGTCCGTTATCCTGCAATAGCTAGCCCCGCCCACTTCATCACAACCCTCCGAGGCTGACTACTGACCAGTTCTCTATCTAACAGGTCCGGAAAATCTCTAAGACCTGGGTATTACCCTAGACTAGATCTATAAGAGATAATCTATTCAAACTGGTGTCGAAAGCGATTCGTCTAGCTCTAACTACCTTCAATCCAGAAGCTACGACCCTTTTCAGTTAAGGAACAATCAGCTGAGTAGCCCTCACAGCTGCATAATTCCAATAACCACTCCTGTTAACGGTAGCTCGCTTTCTAAAATATAACTTGCTCTTGGAACCGGCTAGATTAAATTTAGTGACTTGGATGTAAGTCCCCGGGTCATTATCTTACTCTCACCAAAGGAAATTATGAAGCCTCCTCTTTACTAGAACCCTGTACATTAGTTTTACCTTTATTAAAAGAACTGAAAAATGAGTAAATGACTCAATTAATTCCAATGTCCACCAACCTCATTAGAATTTTAGAGTATGAATTTATTAAGCAAGCTTAAGCAGGAATATGTGACATACAAATCAATAATCAATTGTATATAGTTCAAGAGCAGTGTAATAAAATCAACATGTATAATCATACCATCCTGTCTCTTTTCCCTAACCTATGTCGCAGATTCTGAGATAGCTTTTTAGGAAGCAAGTTCAACTCATACCCAGTTGGAGGTGGATCTTTAGCAACAGGAACGTCCGAGAACCTTGGTCTGAATCTCTGTCCTTTGTGTGGAAAAATCCTCTTTAGAATAGAAGCAAAGTAGAGAGGGTTCAATTGCTTTAAAAACCCGACTCTTTATCCCTCCGGAACCTTTGTCTTTTCTCCAAGTCTGTTGCAATGTTTGGGTTGAGGCAAGACCGACGATCGAATCAGGAACCCGGGTTGGACGATTGGAACTTGTCTCCCTTTGGCGGCACGAAGCTTCAGCTTTTCCCGTAGCTCCAAGGTGTGGTCTGCTGCTGTCTCCTCGAACTGCTTCTTTGTGTCAACTCTACTTCGATGCCGCAGACAAAGAACAGTTACTTCCTCTTTCCCGTCCTGTTTTATACTTTTTTCCTCCATATGTGTGTATGGGCAGCTCGGTTTACTATCTTTTTTCTTGAATTTCTGCTTTTCCACTCCCATATGTGTGTATGGTGAGCTCCTGTGGCTTCCTGAACATCTGCTGCTCATTGTGTAATCCCCGGTGTTCCCCACCCTGTTCACTGAGTCTTGCGAAAGTCCCTTGCTTCCCCAGCTTGCGACATCTTGTCAGCGAGGCCTCACTCATCATGAGACTGTATCTTTCCTGACTTCGCTATAACTCACTTTACCATCTGTTACAAACCTTTAACCATCGCATTAAAACCATTTTGAATTTGTTTAAATCATCTTGGCTTCGATATTCATTAAGTCCTTATAATTAATCACATTACAGATCAACATATTATAATTAATCACATTTTTCTCTTACTATAAGTCATCAATCATCCTCATTATAATTAATCACATTACAGATCAACATTACATTTAGAAATACAATTCTGAAAGTTATATATATTGATTACAATTCTGAAAGTTATATATTGATTATTGATATACCTATTAAACTGAAATGATTTATTTAAGTAAACCACTGGATTGCTTTATTTCTCTCAGGCCTTCATACACCTTTTCTGCGTGTACCTGGAAAGATCTCACAACTCCATGCCAGTTTACTTGACACCTACATATTGAATATTATCTGTTGATATTGGTCATGTGTCTATCACGTAATATATAATTGATTTATTTTCCAGCCCATCTTGGGTTTAAGTGGTCTCCAGTGAAATCTGTCACAGGAATGCAACAACCAGCATGTAGAAAGAGACAGAAAATTACTCAGGCTCAAACCAAATCTCTATGGGGATGAATAGGAGATGGCACAGAAATGACAGTGAAATTATTTTAATGGGCTGGTGGCTGCAATCCCGCTGCATCACTCATGCTCCATCCCCGTCCAGAACATGAAACTTACTTCTGACTTTAAACACATAAAGTGCAACGGCTTAACTTTTATGGATCCAGGTTACATAATGGTGGTGTAGGAAGCCTAGTGGGCTTGCTGGGTTTGACTAAGAGCATCATCGTGCTAATGCAGTGGCACTAATGCGCTATCCTGCCTGAGGGGGCATTAAAGCAGCTGAATGAGTGTTAAGCCTAAAATCAAGCAGCTCAGCCATTGTAAGCTGGACTCTATCTGTTGGAAATCTATCAATATCTATCAGACTTCAGCTTGGTCTGCTTTCAAATCATCTCTGCTTTACTGATAATGTGGTCATATTTACAAACTTTATGTGTCCATCTTATCGGAACCACTTTCACAAAGTGTGGTGCTCATCTTAAAAGGGTTATAGAGGTGAAAAATGGGTTTGATAAACTATCCAAATTTTAAAAAACAATAAGAAAAGACAAGTACATTTTCACTAGGAGTGTCCTAATACAACTTTTTCACTTCCAATACAACAAATATATTGCACCTTATCACAGTTTTTAACAAATTCTGTAGCTTTTGGTGTATTTCTAAATCTGCTCCATAGTCGCATCTTTTCGAGCCCGCTACTGCCTCTAGTGGCATGGGGGTGGTATCACAACTAATATAATTACATTACTAAATCAGTATACTTGTCAGGTTTTACCCAACAATACCACAAAGTCTTTATTATTAATTTTTCATTTTCTTAAGAATGTAGAGCCAATTAAATGACCTAAACAAGACCTCAAAGTGGTTCCAGTTTCTCTCAATGGCCAACTTGTTGAAACTGTAGCAAATTTTAAATACCTTGGGTCATTCCTAGACAGTCAGCTCAACTTTGCTGAAAACACTGGCTATATTCTTAAGAACTGTTCTCAGAGACTCTACCTTTTAAGAAGACCCAGTGATCTTGGTGTCACCCAACTAGAGGTTGTGTACAAGACAATGTTGAGTGTTTTAACTTTTTATCTCCTCGGCTGGTTTGGTCACATGAGCTGCAGACTAACAAACTTGTAAGAATACTTTCAATGGCATGTAAAGTAGCAACCAAACCAAAAACAACTCTGTCTCAACTGTTTGCTGAAAGAACATGGAAGATGGCAAGGAATGAATTAGTAGCATCCATCTTGTTTTTTGTCAGTTTGAACCTGAGCTCATGAAGGCATTACTGTGTTCCTCTGGCAACTAAGAACATCTATTAGAAGTCATTTATTGACAGTGCAATAATTATTAACCAAACTAAATGATAACATTTACCCATAGCATGCTAGGAGTTTTGCTCTATGCATAAATTGTTGATATTTTGAATTGTTGATATTATGAATGTGTTTATTTTATTATTTTTAGAGTATCCACCTTGATAGACTAAATAGTTTTATCTTATCTTTTCCTATATATGATACTCTACTAACAAAAAATCTCATTATAATATATATGGCACTGTAAAAGCACTAGAGGCAGTAGCAAGCCCGAAAAGATCCGACTTTGGAGCAGATTTTGAAGTACACATAAAACTACAGAATTTGGTAAATAAAAGAGAGAAGTCCAAATATGTGCTGAGAGTGAAAATCCTTCCTAAACATGAGGATGTTTCACAGACTTCAAAAGAAAATAAAAAGGTGTACTTGGACTCCATCGGAGCTCTCACAGCATCGCACAGTTGGTAAATAGTTGTCATTCGTATGTGTTGAAAACTGGCAGTGATGCTTACTGAACTTTTTTTTTTTTGTCAACCGCCAATAAAAATCAAAAAGAAAAAGACGCCGCATACGTAGCTTTTCAGTCCAACGGCTGAATAAGATGCTAACGCCTCCTCTGATGGCTAATGTTTACATCCATTGCCGCCATGTTTTTTGTACAAACTTATATCGTGTGAACAAGCTTATTCACACGTGATTTCAGTATCGCTTCTTATTTAGGCTAACGGAAACACTTCGATTGCGATTATTTTATTTATTTTTTTTTCGACGTAAGCAGAATATAGACAAACGATGCCCAGCTAGTGTCATGTCCACCGACGGCACACGCATACAAAGTGAAACACGGACAGAGACGGACAAAGCGAGGCGTCCCAGCACATTGAGACAGAGGCATTGAGAAACACCCAGGAGCCTTGATGAGTGACAGCTGAGCTTTCAAACTGACAAGAAGAGATGCGGAGAGGGGGGCAGCTAGCAGAGCATGAAATTAAAGCCCTAACTGTCAACTTGAGGACAGTGAGCAGAACAACTGGAGGGCGGCTGTGTTGGGAAGTGTGCGACAGTGGCAGAGAGGAGGAAACAGTGGCTGCACTCCTTTCACTGCCAACCCCTTTTAGCTGAGACAATGAGCTGAGCTCAAAGCTGAAATGCACCTTTTGCAATGCCATTATTAATTGGTTAATTGAAAAACAATCTGCAGGTCAGCTCTGCACTGTTGAATTTCCTAGCAACAGACGATTAACCGTACACTAGGGGCATGCTACGTTACTGCATTTTAGGCAAAAAAGAAATTTAATTATTGTTTATTTGTGTTTTTATGTATTTTTAATGTTTTATAAAATTGGCTTAAGTGGTTAAATGAAAATTCTGCAGAATGGGCCTTTTTCTTTTTAACTCATTACTAAAACAATCATGAGTTGCAGCTCTAGTTTGGTTACAACAAATAATATTTTTGGAGCGTAAAGGGGGAAAAAAAATTTTTTGCTAATGTGGACTTAAATCAATTCCTAGAAAATAAAAGACCATTTATTTTATTAATACAATATAAAATGGGATTTATATTTTAAATAGATTCAAAATCAATTAACTAAGCAACCAGAATTTGATTTGGATTCTTTTTAATCTCAACAATTTAGTTATTCCTGCTTCTTGTGCCTCTTTTTAAACCACGTTTTCCTTCCACTCAATTTTTCATTAATAAAGTTGGATGCAGCACTATTTGAACAACTAGCTTCTTTAGCAACAAACTTTTCTGGTTTTTTCTAGTTGCACCCCTTTCTCTGCACCACAAAAACCTGAGCAGACAGCTATACAAAAGCATTATTTCATGTCTTTATTCGTCTACACTTTCACATAATTTCTTCAATAAAACATCCTAAAAATCTCCTAATATTCAATATACATCTAGCCAAGATAGTGTGGTTTATTTTTTATATTTTCTTTATTTAATTTTTTGAAGGAAACCATTAATCTTGGGTTAAGAGGCTGAGTGCTGCTGCTGCAAGCAGGAAAATAAACCATCTCTGTGCTGAATTCTCCTTTACTGAAGGTTAACAACCTCCATTTGCTAATTAATACAAATTTCCCTCACTGTAAATTACAGAACTATAGCGTGGAAACTCGAGTGCTGGAAAACAACGGCAGCGTAGAGCGAACAAGACTCCTATTTGGGTAAAACACAGCAGCTCTGTGCTGCCCCCTGCTGTTTTCCTGAGGGAATGCAGAGCCAAGAAATATGAAGAGAAAAATCTGAAGAATATAAATGTTATGAAATTATGAACACTCAGAAGCAGTTATGAGATAAACAGACAGATAAGGAAACAAAAACGCGAGAAATGTCTTCATTTATAATGGATTGTAAACCACACAGTTATAGATGCAACATCTGCTGAAAAACTAAAAAGGCACCAAATGAGACAGTGAAAAGAGTTCTCCACCTGCTGGCAATAAACGGCATTGCAGGAAGGATTTAAATTACATCCAAAATTATTCAAACCCCTAGATTATTTTAATTCAGCCGAGACGTTTGTTTGGATATGAGATAAGCGTCTCTCAAAAGATATGACAATGTAAAAGGAATACCAATTTCTGATCTTATGTCATTTTTAATAAAATGTAAATGTTAAAAGTTACAATAAGAAGTTTGTGTAAGGAAACCCCAAAAGGTTTGACCCAACTCATACATTTTAAAAGACAGTTATATCTGATAATGACCAAATCTGTGTAGACTTTTTAATTTGAGAAAAGTTACAAGAAAAAAAAATCTAAAATTAAAAAATGTTCTAACAAGAGATTGTTTTAAAAATAAAATATAACTTCAGACCTATATCTTTAGAGCTCAACTTTCAGTCCTAAGTCAAATGTTTTGTTCAGCGACTTAGTAGAGCTGGAAAATATGGCTGAAAAATGTTTTGCAATACTGTATAAGCTTTTTGTGTGAGTTAATATGAATAATTATTGATTCGTTTTTGTTTTGAATACCTTAAACACTGCCAAACCGGTGATGTGATGTTTCCTGTTTTATCCAGATTTCACTCCATGCTGTTGTTTTTTATTTTTAAGCAGTTATGAGTCACAATGGTGAAACTTTAAACTGCTGCTGTGCAAGCTACTCACCAGGTCGTTGTTAGGGAACCGAAGAGTGAATGAGTTGCTAGGTAACCAAAGAAAGAGTTAGTTGATGCCACTAACCTTGTCCTTTAGATTTATCTTTCTTGCTAACTTTGAAAGCGTTTAGCCTACTTACTTACCTTCCCCTAAATTAATTTTCCCAGATAAATTTTAAACTGCCAAATTACTTGTCTGTTTTATAAACTTTCAGTTCAATAAAGATTGACAGAGATTGTCTGCTTTAAAGAGTTTTTGAAGTAGCTAGATGTTTATATTCATGCTCTTATTTTGGAGTGGTTGAAAACTACGCTGCAATTCCATTTCCTGTATGTTCGTCACTCACAATAAGCAAATCATGTTTATTCTGCACCCAGAATGCATTTCTGTAGACAGTTTAACATACTAATGATTAAAAAAAATTGCCACAGAGTTAGTTTTATAGTTGTTGAGTATTGCTAACAAATTTAATCTTGTTAGAAGCAACATAAGAACGTATCAACATGTTTAAACTTAGCGCTTTAGCATTAGCTTCCGCTAAAAACCATGCTAGTTTACCACTTTAGCGTTAGCAGAACTAATGGTTCTGATTAGTGTTTAAGGAGTAGCACTACTAATGTTTTAGTTAGCAGTATCCATCACTGGTACAGTACAACAAATCTTTAATTTTGTTCCTTTAATGTACAAATGTAGCATAATTGGCATAAATATGCTAATTTAGCAGTAATTTCTTTTTGTTTAAAAAAATACTTTTTTTTTTTTTGGCCCTGAATAAATAGAATAAAATAAAGATTGATTTTTTTCCCTAAACTGTTCAATGTTAAGTTAGGCTTCTGCAGTAAAATACTGTCAAGAAAATCCGAGCTCATCCCACTTCCCCATGCTGGAGATTTTAGTTTAACAGTAATAATAAATAAAGTTATCTTTAAAATGAATCACTCAAGTGACATCAAGGCCCAGCAGTAGACTTAAGTGTCAATAAAGTTAGTTTAACAGTAATAATAAATAAAGTTATCTTTAAAATGAATCACTCAAGTGATATCAAGGCCCAACAGTAGACTTAAGTGTCAATAAAATAAATCTAGTTGTGTGTGTTGTTTTTGTCTCATGCAAACTTTGCTTTAATTCTACTTTTTTCTATCTAATCATAAGAAATCATAGTCAGTCAGAAAGAGTCATTAAACAGGAAAAGCAGGTTTCCTGGAAAAAGAGGAAGTTTCCAGCCTGCAGATTTATAAAAATAGCTGAGACTATTCCTTAGTTTAAAGGTAAAGTTTTAAAGAATGAAATCTAAACATTATTAGTAATTGGATAAGATTCAAAGTAAAATACTTATATTAATATTGGTTTACTTGTAATAATACTTACACTTATATTTGTGAGAACACTTACAAGAAAAACAAGTAACTGTAACTTTGGTATTATATAATTAGAATCATGTATTATTCTTGGTTTCTTTTCAGAAAAACATCTGTAATAACTCACATTAAGATCATAATAAGAGTAACTAATAAGTTATGGTTATAAAATCATAAATGAATGATAGATCAGAGAAGCTGAAGAAAATAAATGTGATATAAGTTATGGTTATAAAATTATAAATGAATGCTAAATCAGAGAAGCTAAAGAAAATAAATGTGATATAAATGTGATTTTGACATTGAACTTGAAATGGTGTAAAAAGTTGTAACTGCAATTAAACATCACTGATATGTTGGAGGTAGATGGTAGGTGAAAGGTGACAGGAAGGGAAAAAGGGGAACTAACAGGAGAGCAGAGATGATCAGCACCTTATATGGAAACAGGAGGTTGAGCAGCCCTGAGACATTGGCACAGACATCATGACATGATGTCTCTTAAGACAGTGACGGATATGAGATCATCTGTCTAAGCAGACAGATGAACCCTATATAAGGTGGGTGCAAAAGAGGAACCGTTCGTTGGATCCTCCGGGCAGCTTCGAGCCAAGATCGAGATGGACAAAGAACTCTGCAGCTGAAGAAGAGCCGGGGCCACGGAGCCGGAGACTGTCCTGCACATGGAGACCAACCCGTCAGGCCCACAATCTGTGGCTTCGAATCGCACTTCTCTCATCGGCTGGGTTCTGACCCCAAAGACAAAGATGAAGACAAAGACAAGGAAGAAGAACTGGTGCCTTTTTTCCTGCCAGCACCAAGTCCTGTGTGACCTCAGCATCCATGCGGAGAGGAGGCTCATCAGACCTGCGGAGATCCTGGCCTTCATCGATCAACATCTTCCTCCTGCTGCAACACCTTCTTCATCATCAGGCCAGGTCTGGGGTTCGAAACGCCAAACTCCGTCCGTTTCTCTCAAAGGTTCCCTTTTTTAGTTCTCAGTGTCAGCAGTAGGGAAAGATAGACTAGATGACTGATTTTACTTATTTGATTATTTCTGCTACTGAATTAAGCTGTACTGACCCTTGCAAAAATGCCTTACTAATAAAATATTTAGCATAAAGAAAATCTAAAAGATGCTGTGGACATTCAGTTAATGAGTCACCTTAAAGTTCTTTGATGGTTGTAAAATAGCTGTGATGTTTGATTCTGGAGAGGAAAAAGTGGAAAATGTTTTATAGGTTGCTGGTAGCCCATATTTAAAACAACATCCTTGGGACTCGACCGAGTCACTAAAACCTACCTGGTTCAATAACAAGAGCAAGTTGTAAAATAGAGAACGAGCGACCGTTAACAGGTGTGCTCTGTGAAACTAGTTGGCTGTAGGCTGCTCAGTCTGGCTAATTCACAGGGGGAAGAAGGGTGGGACACCTGGATGTAGGCCGTCAGATAACCAGGCGAATCGTTTCTCGAAACCAGCTTAAACAGAGTTTACTTCAGTTCTGGACAGGGTAAATCCCAGCAGATTTAGGAAACTCAACGGACCCGTTAGACGGAGAGCTGGTAGCACATCTCCCCTCTCAGAAGAGGAAGTACGAGAGTGAGAGAGTAGAGACAGAAAGGAGGGGGGGGGTGTTGCGCAACAACAATACGCATTTATTTTAAAGCTGTCCTTGTATTTCACACATCTGACAGTGAACTGCTATCAGAAACAGGTCATCAAAGCAGCAAAAAGCCTGAAGGCTATTAGCTAAGATTTGCTGAGGTTGCACAGAATGTGCCAACCAGGAAAATTCATAATTTCTAACCAAACCGATGCTGACATCAAGCCAAGAACTGAGACAGCTTGTGCAGCACTTGATTCACATCTAGGCTGAACTCTAGTAGACAAACACAATGAACGAACGAAACTGATATGAGGGAGAATCTCGTCTGTCATGGATCCACATGGAGGGAAAAATGTAGGGCAGTGTGTGAAGACAAGCAGGACAGAGGGTGAAATTACAGCTCAGAGGATGAGATGAATCAGCACTCTGCAGCGTTTCGTCATGTAGCCGTGCAGCCGCACCCCTGACACGCCGCCTGCAGCTGGCAGAAAACAACAACTACATGCAGTGTTGCTCCAAAGACTAAAAGAGCTGATCAACGGCAGCAGAGCTCAGCACTCTGAGTCTTTGTCAGCAGCTGCATCAGTTCCTTGCCATGGAAATCTCATCCTAACTACAAAAAGTGACAATTTGCATTATACCATATGCCCAAGAACCAGATTTATACCAATTTTGGCCACACAATATTATTCCAAGGGCCACAAAAAGGCCCCTGGGCCGCACTTTGAACAAACCTGCAGAGGTGTTCCACTAATTAAAACAACACCCTTGTATTTTCCAAGAATGTGTGCCAGAATATTCAAGTTTTCATTTGTGATGAATCTATGAAAAAACTGACTGAAAATCCACCCAGCTCTAAAACGATTCCTCAATTCCAGAGAATAAGCAGAAAGAGAGCCGATAGATGAATCACTGACTCGCTGATTGCAGAAGAGGCGCTGCAATTACGCAAAAGATACGTCATGTCACCCAGAGGTAACCCCCATATCTGCCCTTTACAACCCAATTTACTCATTAAAAATTGCATCCTTTCACACTGATATGCAATAATAGCAATACCTGATTATACAGCAAGATTTTGTTGGAAATCGTAGCACAACCATTGATTTAAATGCGTACAATTTCTGCACAGTCTACATAATAAATCACTTTAATTACATCTGAAATATGCCGAATTAAGGAAGCGCATCTACGCTTTTACCACACATATTTGCTTATATTGTATTTTATGATTTTGTGCAAGAGAATGATAAAGTTTCGTTTTTTCTAATGGAGTCTGGTGAAGATGCTGCAGCAACAGAATGCCAATGTGGAGGGTTTTTTCCCTTTTTTTTTTAAACAGGACGCAATCAGAGAGTCAAGAACACCTCAGATTCCACGCTGCTACACGGGACACGCACGTTTTCCGCTC
Source organism: Xiphophorus couchianus (assembly GCF_001444195.1). NCBI lineage: Eukaryota > Metazoa > Chordata > Actinopteri > Cyprinodontiformes > Poeciliidae > Xiphophorus > Xiphophorus couchianus. The sequence goes on from NC_040249.1 coordinate 20,308,387, forward strand.
ATTAATAACCCAGTCAAGGACACGACATCGATACTACAGCCTCAAGTTACCCACAGTGAACCCACTCACAACCGGAACAAAGAGGCGTTCAGGTACATAATAAAAGAAAGGCATTTAAACTTCATTTAAACAGAAAATAGAAGACAATTATTTTTAAGGAAAAAATAAACGAATTTAGCTCAGATACACAATTTTAATTTTTAAAAAAACACACACATTTTTAATGATAGGAATATAGTACTAACTTTTTTTTAGTGTTTTAATTTGAAAATATTCGGCGGAAGTTTTGTCACCCTATTTATTTTAATTCAATCCTACCTTAAGAATAAAAAAAGACATTTTCTCTTTGTAAATTTAATCCCTGAGTGATTAAAATGTATTAATGAAAATTACAAATATGTCAGTGTAAAATCCAGCAGAAACATGCATTGCTGTGCATAGTGGGCAATGTCCACGCGTGTCCCCTGGTCACTGTGGACGGTGTCCTGCCTACCTTTAGCCTCACAGTCTGCACAGTACTTGTTGTCCTCTTCTCGCAGCAGTTTGGTAAGAATGGCCTGATGCTGCTCGTTCAGTTTCTGGGCTTTTTCTCTCTCCGACCGGGTCGTCATCTCGCTTTCCGCGGTGGGGCGATGAGTCCAGCTGGGTGGGGAGCCGTGGGAGTCCTCGGTGCCGGTTAACGAGGGAGGGACGTCCTCATGATGAAGCCGCGCCGCCCTGAACTCTCCGGTTAGCTATCAACCTGCTAGCGGCGGCAGGTTGGATGGATGTTGAGGTATCATCCCTGCTGCGTTCAGGACTGTGGGAATTTACAGTGTAACGCCTGATTCACAGACGCAAATTAAAGCGGGGAGAAAAGTACGACGGCGGATTACAACCAGTATAGACAGCGGAGGGGAAAACAAAACAAAAAAGAAGAGTAGATTTCCGCCAAAAAAAAAACAACTCAGAAACTTTGAGATGAATCTCAGAAAATTAATTGAAAAAACATGGAAATTTCTGAGGTTGAAAAGTCAAAAATTTGCCAGCAAAAACTAAATTTTTGTAGATGTTTTTCTAGAAAATTTCTGAGGCACAAGAACATTTCTGAATTTGAAAAGTAAAGAAATTGCTATAAAGACTCATTTTGAGATGAATCTCAGAAATTGTCTAGAAAAACAAGGACATTTCTGTGTTTGAAAAGTTTAAAAATTGCTAGCAAAATCTGAAATTTAGAGATGAATGCCAGAAATGTTGTACAAACAATTACATTTCTGAGTTTGAAAAGTTTAAAATTTGCTAGCAAAATTTTATTTTGAGATTATTCTCACAAATGTAGAAAAAACATGGACATTTCAGAGTTTGAAAAGTCAAAAATGTGCTTGAAAAAACTAAAATTTTGAGATGAATCAGAATTCTTTTCTAAAAACCTTTAGATTAATTTCATAATGTTCTTGTTTTTCAGAATTTTCAGGGGGGAAAAAGTAAAAGAAGTCAGGAAAAAAGTCATAACTCAGACTTGTGTGCAACAGCCCAGTCCTTTTATAGTAGTTTTTCCTTCCACTCAACTTTCTATTAATATCCCACTTTTTATTAAAGTCCATTTGTCTTTTATCTCCCATAAACTGGATGCCTGGTAGTCTGATTTACGACTACCAGGCTTATTATGCGTGACATTTCTCTTTTAAAAATAATTTTTGTTGTTTTTCTATGTAATATTAAAATTTTCTGAAAAAACATGACTTTGGGTTTTCATCAGTTTTAAGCCATCACCAATTCCTAGTGGAAGTTTCAGTTTTTGAATTGAATTACTAAAATTAATCAGTCTTTCAAGGATATTTTTGAATTACATCAAAATAAATGATTAATAAATACACCACTCATGTCAAAAACAAAAAAGAAAACATCTTTAATGAAGACAGGCAGCAGGAATAACAGCAAACAGCTGTACAATGTTAGACACAGACATGTCACAGGTAGCATAGCAGTCATTTTAAGCACTAAAAATAAGAGCAAAAATTACTTACATTCTGTTTGAGAGGAAAAGTCTCCACAGGATTGAGGCTATAAAGTGTGTTCTTACGGTAGAAACATTGAAAACTGAGGGGGAAAGTGTATAGTGTTAAAAAAAAACAAGTAAAAATGATTCATAAAAGTTAAACAAATCACAATAAATTATCAAATATATATATATATATATATATATATGGTTATAAATTCCATGTACCATGTAGTCGTACAACTCAGTGTGAGGTTAATTAATCTGATATGTCTAATGACTGAAACATTTCTTCATTTTTTTTAATTAAAGCAGACATTTGTGACATCTTTACTAAATGTCCACATTCCCAAGAGTCCACAAAAAAAAAAAACTCACTGCAGTGGTTTTCACAGAATACACAATATCACATGAGCAAGCACTGGATCAGAATCACCTTCCGCTTCTTAATGTTAAATAACATGAATAAATAGGAAATGTTGCTTTGCACCACAGTATTTTTTATAGCATTTTCACATTACAGCCACTAGAGGGAGGCAGGGGTTTATTGGTCAAGTTGCAGTTTTCAAAGAGAGATTGTAGATTTGGCACAAACGACAACAGCACCAGATTATTCCCTCCAAAATAATCCAAAAATGAAAAGAGCACGCCGTGCAGAAACGTGGGGCTCACAAACAGCTGAGCTTTAAAAAAGAGGAGCAACAATGTCAACAACAGGAACTGATTTTCATTTAAAGAAGGATCAAGCAGGCAGAGTAATAAAAATAAGCAAGAAAACAGACAAGCTAACTTTTCCATACGACAAGGAATCAGGGCAAGGATAAGAAAAATAAAGTTATGAGAACAAACGTATAATATTACGAGAATAAAGTCGCACGAGAATGAAGTCAAAAATAATACAAGAAAGTTGTATTACAAGAATAAAGCCATAGTAGTACAAGAATAGACGCGAATTATACGAGAATAAAGTTGCAATGATATGAGAATAAAGTTTTAATTTTACGGGTATAGTCATATTACGAGAGTACTAGAATAACGTCGAAGTAAAACAAAAATAGTCAGATTAGGAGAATAAAGTACAAGATTAAACTCGAAATAATGCGAGTAGTCATTTTAAGAAAAATAAAGTCATATTAAGTTGTACAAGAATGAAGTCAAAATAATACGAGGAAGTTGTAGGATTACGAGAAACTAGAATTAATTTGAGAGTAAAGTTGCAATAATCTGAGAATAAAGTCATAATATTACGAGAATAAAGTCAAAATAATACGAGAATAAAGTCGGAATATTATAATTATTCTCATGATACTACAACTTTATTCTGATATTTCAACTTTATTCTAATATTATGACTCAATTATCACAATTTTACTTTTTTTAGCGTGCCCCTGATACTCCGTCGTACAACCAATATTAACTAAAGTTGGTAAAAGTGAGATTATAGGATTATGTAACACGAACGCACCAAGCCATATTTTTGTCACCATGTTTGGTTTTAAAACCAGACAAATGTTATCATTAGCATCCTATAATGTCCAGTGTAGTTTAACAGCACAAAAAGATAAAAATAATAAAAATTATGTGAATTACGGCGTTTTGGTCCAGTGTTAGAGTGTAAACAGAGGGAGAACCTTTTATTTTAGTGTAACATATTTTCAAAACAGCCACCATTTTTTTTATCTGAGCGAAAGACTGGATCGCTTTTGTGTCGCCAAACAAAACAAGGTGCACCGATAATTTGCTTGATGTCAGATGAGATCCTGTCAGTATTTGTTGGAAAGCATAAACAGCGCTACAAAATTCACAGAGGTTTTTGATAATTAGTAGAAATTCTGCATTTTTACTGTTGCTTAATTATGTAGTAGAGTTGTAAAGGTCAACATTGCTCACTTTAAGCAAAAATTTGAATTTCACATCTATTTTGATCCCCATAATTTTCACGTCTTTTACCAAAAGTACCACAAATTTGCCAAATAACTTTTACACTTACAAGAATTTAAATTAAACTACATTAAATAAGCAATATATAATTACTTCAATGTTTCAATTTATTATAACAAATAATTAAATGTAGAAAATTAAAATTTGAAATTATAATGTAAAAACAATTATTTCAGTATTTATTGAAGTACATGATTGAAACATTTAAAATTAGCATTTATTTCTTGATGTATGCATTTCCAGACTTATTTAAATTGCATAAACAAGTATTTTTCACAACTTATTTGTGTACTCAATTGTGGAAATTTTTACTAAAAATGACTAGAAAAAAAAGAATAAATACTGTAATATTTATACATTCATTAAACAAATTTATTTAATGAAAGTGTTCAGCATTTAATTGTTTTCACTTAATGAAACATTTAAATCATTAGATCACTTAATGTATATCTTTAGAAGAAATTATTATGTATTTAACTTATTCACCATTATAGCGGCCATATTGAATTTAAAAATGGCTGCCAAATAAACATGTTTTCACTTGTAACTGCTTTTGAATAACTGAACTGTACATTAGTGTTTCCACACAGTCAGCAAACATGTAATTATTGTCAAAATTTACATCCATTCCTTTCCATTCTGTATTTTTAATGTTTTCATTTTTACAGTGCTCTGGCTAGTTTTCTGTGTAACCAGGAAGTAGAATTACATAACAAATGGCACCCAGATTTAAATACAACATGGTGGCCATGACAGGGGCCATTTTGGTAGTTTTTGTGTCTTCACAAGTGTCAGGTTTTTAGCAAAAAGTGAACAATTACAGTAAAACCCATTTGATTTAGCTGCTACATTATGACCCTTAGATGTCAGTTAATGTCCGAATACATAAAAATCACATTTTTAGTTATGCTTACAACTTATTTTAACATAAAGTCTGCTAACTAAGGCAGTTTGACTAAAACTTAGCTAAAAGATGAATGCTATCCTAAATTAACCGTTAGCTGAATGTCAGCACTGCTTTAGCGGGTTAGTTAGCTAGCATACTTTACAAATTTGTCGCCAACATACTTTCCAAAAGTTTTTAGCAATACAGATAAAATATATTATAACAAATAAATTTAAAGATCAAGTCTGAAAAGAAAATTAGGCTGATAAGTTACTAAAAAGCAGCTAACATTCATTTGCTGCGATACCAGGCTAGCTGAGCTAGCAAGCTTGGTGAGCTAGCTGAGCTTTAAGGTAGTTGAGGTGTTAGTGTTTTTTTAAACCTCCTACAAAATTGGGAAATCAGCCTGGAAATAGGGAGCAAGCATCAAATCACTTTTTTTCCATGGTTTCAGATATCTGGAGATATACTTTTCACGATTTGGAGCCAAATTCAGCTGCAAATTCAACTCCATCTAATTATGAAACAAAAAATAATCTGTTATTTTCACTCGAAATAGCAGCTATCATCACTGTTTCCATCACACATGATCAAGCGATGGAATGTATAATTTACTCAAAACAATGTTGATAATTTGATTGCTATTCCTTTAAGGTCAATGATGGTCCTGCATTCTTCTTTTTGATGGTAGATACAAATAAAAGAATCCATAACGTTCAGAAAACAGAACATTAAAGGCTGTTTCTGTCTTTACTCTGCAGTGACTCTTAAAAATGTCCCCATCCATGTTAAAATCCAAAGTTTATGTGTTAATATGACACATATACTCTACAACTGGCTGTAAAACAAACAAATCTGTTAAAAAAATAATAAAAGGTACAATAATCCAGTTGTATTTGTTTGAACCAATCCTTCAATTTTGATTTGCATTTTTGCTGATTAATCTAAGATGTAACTCAATTACAAAGAAAGAAAAGTAATCCCAAGCCATAATGCTGCCACCACCATGTTTGGCTCAAGCTAATCGATTTTTTGTGCTAACCGTATAGCACAAAAAAGTTAAGTATATTGTATACCTGCTTTCCAAATGTTCCTGGTTGTTTCATCAAACTAAAACATCTTCTGCCAGTTACAGATGTGGTGTACAAATATTTAACACTGTGGATGTTTTTACACTCTTCTCCTGACTGATACCTTTGTGCAATAAAATCGTTTTGATGCTTTGTAACCTCTCTGCATTCTGTGGCTTTAGCTGAAGGATGAAAATGTGCTAATGTCAAAAAAACTAGCAGGACTTTATTTTAGTTTCACTATAAATAACTGAATCAAAAGTTTCAGGGTGTGCACATTTACTTTGCACTTCATGTGGAAATAACTTTTAAATTATATATTAAGGAGTTTAAAATGAACAAACTAAGCATTTTAATACGGTTTTGTGTAAATTTTGAGAGCTACTGTAAGTGAAGCAAACCAACCTTGAACATTTGTCGGAATGTTTCTGGCCTATATTAGAGTTAATACGAGCAAAAAACTGAAACAAAAATGAAACCACTAACCGCTTATGCCGAGTATTTAATTAGAAAAATATTTCTGGATTGCATTATGTACTATCCTGAATTAGAATCCTGGATGCACTGCTGACAGACTCTTGATGACTTTTTCGTTTTACCTTCAAAGTTGCAAACTTTCCTTCTTGTTTTTTTTTTTTTTTGTTTTTGTTTGTTGTTTTTTTTTAAAGGACATCGGGTCGCACTGATGCCCGATCAGCAGCAACATCACACATCTCAGGTCAGACGGTCAGAGAGAAGTCTGTCTGGGTTCACAGGACAGACTCGATGGCTTCGGGCATTCCCTCAGGGACTTTGGTTTGGCGCGTGACAAGCGGCGATGTCTCCTCCTCCGCCTGAACATTTGCCACAGATTCAACCTTGACTTCCTCCAGTTCCTCCGCTACTTCCTGTTGGTGCTTTTTCATTTCCAGCTGGTTGATGTGGTGGAGGATTCCTGCACCCAGAGCGTCACCCTCCACGTTCACCACGGTGGTGGTGCGATCCCTGAGCACAAAGAGGAAGAAACATGTATATTATTTTAAAAGCATTCTCAGTAGAGCTGCAAATAGGCCTACCACAATAAATTTTTCTGGATGGTAAACTGACCCAGAAGTTATTATACTAAATAATGTTGTTGTTTTGAGACCATTTAAGTGATATAGTGGAAATGTCATAATAAATCTAATAACACATTCCCAAACTTTACATTCAAATGAACATTAAACACTGAAACTGGCAGATATTTTAAATATCCAAAACAAATAAACAGAAATAACAAATAAAATTCATTATTTAATATTTGAATCATTGAGCTTGTTTTAATTTGTCATGTGATTGATTTATTGCTTATTGTGACAGGTCTAGCTCCAAATTGATATAAAATATTGTCACATTTCGTATATTTTTATTTAGCCACATAAACCACAAACAAAAAAATGCAAATGAATAATTCAATTTAATTGTACTGTCAAAAATGAAACAATGGCGTTCTTTTTTTTTTTGCATTAACTAATTAATAATTGGACAGCAAAAGGTGCTTAGTAGGAGATATATTTGTATTTATTAATTTGTTTCCACAATTTGAAGTAGGTGAAGCTAAAACTGACAATTGAGGAATTCTGGGTAAATAAGTAACAGACAAAGGTTTTTTCTTCCCCATTTTAAATGCAAATGTATATTTTTTGTAGAGTTTTGGCTTAATTACTGGCATTTAACAATTAATCAGTTACTAATTGTGTTGATTATTTCAATAATCGATTAATTGCGATTAATCCACTTAATCGTTTCAGCCCTAATTCTCTATGTTCTCGCTTTTTGATGTCATACTCCTCCTCTAGGAAGTGAACCTTTGCTACATTAATGCCATTTTACTCCTGTTGTACTCAGAACTGGGAATTTCTGACGTCCCAGTCAGAAAAATCAACTAGATTTCCTTCCAAAGTCAGAGTTTCCATTGGGAAACTGGGAGCAGCTTCGACTACCACAACTTATTCCTTGTAAGGCCGACTTCCAATATGGCCGCTCCACTTCAATAACAGCAATATCTGGTGGAAGGATGTTTATATTACAAGACACACAAATAAGAATGCATCAAAAATCAATGTTACATGAAGCGTCTGAAACTACAAAACAGTACAAATAAAAAATTATGTTTGCTTATTGAAAGTAAAGCTTTAGATGATGTTTGCAAACAATGTCTATGGGTGCTGCCATGTTGAAATTCCAACTTTCAACTGGAAAGCAGCAAAAGAGTTGGTTTTCCTCTGGGAAAACTCTAGAAACAGCATTCCCTGCCTTACAACGTTGGGTGTTTTCCAGGGTGAGAGTAAATTTACTCACACAATCCAGTCGACGGCCAGCATGAGGGACAGATCGTTGGTCGGCAGGCCGATGGCCTCCAGGATGATGGCGATGGTGATGATGCCACCAGCCGGAATGCCTGCGGCGCCAACGCTGGAGGCTGTGGCCGTTACCCTACAAGTAGTCGCAACATGTAATGTAACCGTTTCAAAACAGATTAAAAACACGTGGAACCTCAGAATTAACGCTCTTAATTTTTCTCATATGTTTATACTAAAATAATTGATGAACCATGTGCAGGCATTTACATTCCAACGGATTTCACTACAAAAACACAAAATATTATTATTTACGGTCTGGTTTCTAGTGCAAACATCTTCGTACATTTGAAATATGTGAGTAATTAAGTCAGTAATTCCTTAAAATTGATGAAAATGTACCAGCTTTTAGTATTAGCAATTTTTCATCAATATTAAGAAATTACTGACTTAAGCTCCCGTTTCTTGTTGAAAAGTAACTTGTGAGTCAGTCTTGTCTTATTTTAAATATTTGTACTAGAAACTAGACCAAAAATACTTGGTAATATTTTGTGTTTCTATAGTGGTCAGAAGTCAACCAACTACTAAAAAGGGTTCACCCACATGTGATTTAATCTCAGAAAACATTAGTGAACAAACAGCATCATGAATATACAGTTATGTAGAAGTTTAATGGGTTCAATGAGTATTAACTGTTTCTGCATTGTAGTTTCTTAATAAAACTTACAAGATGGTGAAGATCTGTCCAGCGTTCAGCTCAGTATTGTTGAGCTGTGCGATGAAGACGGCAGCAATGCATTGGAAAATGGCTGCTCCATCCATGTTCACTGTCGCTCCAATGGGTAGGATGAAGCGGCTAATGCGCTTGTCCACACCGTTGTTTTCTTCCACACACTTTATCATTGAGGGAAGAGTTGCCGAACTGGTGAGGGGGAAAAAAACTTAGATATTTCCTACATAGTTGATGTTGAGGAAGTCAGATGTATCAGTGGGTACCTGGAGCAGGTGGCGAAGGCGGTGGTGAAGGGTGTGATGAGGCCCGAAAGGAAGCTGAAGGGGTTCTTTCGGGTGAAGGCAAAGTAGATGAGGGGAAGAACAATGCCTCCATGGATGATGTGGCCCAGGATTGAAGCGAAAATGTATTTCCCCAAGCTAGTGACCAGAAGAACCACATCTTCCATTTCTACGATCTTACTCCCCACAAGAAACATGATGCCAAAGGGAATATACCTAAAAAAAATTAGAAGAAGTTACCATGAAATAAGATCATGGTCAAGCTTTAAAGGAATAGAATAGGTCTATGGGCGGAACAAAACATATTCATAAAATTTTTTGCACAAAATCATTCTTGGATAGTTAGATTTTAGTCTGCTCAGTTCTGCCTATGAGCTGTTTTAGGGACTCTGTCACTTTAAATAGAAATAAGCTGCTGCTCGCTCAGCTTGGGTTGCTAGGTGACTGGCTGGGCTTCCGCAGGGGTTGCTAGGTAACGGGCTGGGCTTCCGCTGGGGTTACTAGGTGAAGGGTGGTGCCTACTGATTTGTGACCTTACTTTCAGGAGGTTTTTTTAAACAGCTCACTTTCAAGATACCAAAAAATATGAACTTATTGAATTTTTTAAGTGCTTGGGCTATTTTTAGAAGCACCAAAGATGCACATGGAAGTACAAAAACGTGCAAAAAGTGAGTTTTGCATAATACTTCTCCTTTGTCCGTCCATACTTACCACATGATCCAGGACACCAGCACCATGGTGGCTTCGTTGAAGGCGTTGAAGAAGCGAATGAGCTCCTCTCCCTCCTCTCCAAGTATCCGAAGGGCAACGCCAAACATCATAGCAAACAGCACCAGACCAAGGATGTTCATACCATCGGCTTCAGCTCCAATCGGCACCTAAAACGTCCAGAAACTGTAAGAATCTGTACAAACTTAGCAGATGTTGATAAAAACTGTGAAAGATTTCAATTAAAACATACACGAAAATACTTTAGCATGTTTTGACATGTTTATTTGGAAGATTTCTAGTCAATTTTCCCAAAGCCACCTAGATCACTGAATTTTTTTGTTATTTAAATTTTGTGTTATTTTCTGACTGGATCATTGAGCCACACCGTCGAGTCCAAGAAAATCTAAAATGCTGTGAACAGGCAACAAACTTAATGTTTGCAAAATATTTCAATATAATCCAATATTTTGGTGCCCAAATAAACTAATCGACTTATTTAGTATTCAATTAATCGTTAACTGGAGTATACAGCTCAAAAATTGGCCATTTGCTAAAAGAACAATCTACTCAGAGCTGCAATTAAGCCAAAACTGTACAATATATATATACTATATATATTTTGCTTTTTTTTTTTCTTATTATTCAACTTTTGCAATCCAGTTATCAATTGTTTAATCTGAAAATAATCAAAAGATTTCCCTTGCACTGTATTGATGTCAAGTCGAGGGGAAAGGGTTGAGCTTTTCACATGTTAATGTATTTTTATAGCTACAAATACAAAGTGAAAAAGTATACACTAAAAGGTTTTTGCCTTTTAAGTAATCAATTGTGTATTTATTTCCTTATTCAAAAAATGTATTAAATAATTTATTTATTTGCATGTTTTCATGACTTTCTAGTTTCATCTAAACAAAAAAAGAAAAAGACTTAAGTGGTTAACTGAAACCACTGATTAATCTTCAGAATAATTAGTAGAATAACCGACTACTGTCACAGAAACAAATTTTCTGGATGACAAATTATCCCGGAGTTTACAAACAATAATGTTGTTTTAAGAAACTTTTCAGGTAATATAATGGTAATGGCATAATAGTGCAAGAACACCTTCTCAAAGATCAATAAACTTTACACTTTAATGAACATTTAACACTGCAACTGGAGGACATTTTAAATATCCAAAATAACAACAAATAAAATGAATTATAAAGTCTCTAAACAAAATTATCCTTCAAAAAAGGCCAGTTGAGACCAAAACACGAAACTGAAGACTTTTGTCACCCAGTTTTGATAGAAAGAGAGGAAATAGAAAAACAATAAATAATGAAAGTGGAAATTATTAAGCTCTTTGCTATTTATCATGCAATCAATTGATTTATTGCTTATTGCGACCGACCAATGGTCTACTAAAATACCAGTTAGCTACACACAACATGGCAGCAACATGTATGGACTGTATTTTTAAAAATGTTTGCACAACAGCAGTTGCTCAGTTAGTCTAACCCTTTTACGGTAAAGTAAACTCGTCAAAGAGGAGCGTTTATTTAGCAGGCTGTAGTTTGTACAACGCCTCCTACTATAGAGAGAACGCGCATGGTTGCACAACAGCCATCAGGTCTGGGGCATCAGGGAGGATTCAGTGAACTGGGTGATGGGAATCAATGAGGACAGAGACAAATCCTGAGTTAAATCCCTTCACAGTGTGCTGAGCTCTCCCACAGCCTGACCATCTCTGTCCAGTCCCACACTCATCCACCAATGCCAAGACCAGTTTCCCCAATGGTAAGCCAGGATGGAGGGATTTCAAAGAACATTTTGTTCAAATAGAAGAAAATTAGAATTACTGTTGTCAATCAATTAAAAATCTAACCAGATTAATCACTTTGTAACCTTAAAATATGGCCCCTCCTCCTGCCGCACTCCAACCAATTAAAATCCAAACAATTACCTCATTTTTTTAAAGCAGTAAGCAGGTAGTATAATCTAAGGGAAACTTACTCCACTACCATGCTTACAAGTAGTAGCAAATGTGTTTAGAAGAAAACTGACTCATAAAATATACCATATTTTTCAGACTATAAGCCGCTACGTTTTTCCCACGCTTTGAACCACGCGGCTTGTAGTCCGGTGCGGCTTCTCTGTGGATTTCTCTTCAACCAATTAATTACTGCTTAGCAGTAGGTGCTTGATATGTTTTTTTTTGTTTGTTTTTTTTTACAGAATTTGAACCAGATGAACCTGAAACTAGGCCACTGGAACATATTTACAGATTTAAATTACAACATTTAGGACTGCTATGATGTTCAGTTGTAGAAACATTTCATCACCAGCCTCGAACCTACTCCCTAAATCAAGTCTTCCCTTGGTGCGGCACGAATTGCTTATTCAGCGAGTCTGCACCACCGGCAGTCTCACCAAGTGGTCAAAGCAAACAGAGATAAGCGTCTGAAATGTGTTTCAGAAACACAACATCTGGCATTTCACGTTCAGGAAACATGATTTCAGTGCTTACCTTTTGATACAGGGTTGTTCCATTGGTGTCATTCCCCACAGCGACCATTTTGTAGTCCGTGGCATACTAGAACATCAAAAACAAAACAAAACATTGTGTTACTTAAAAATTAAGTCCATTTAGACTCATTTGGGTTTGTCTTATGCACTGCGGATAAAGTTCTTGCAGCATGTAAAAATTGCAATAAAATGTATCTGGTCACTGTTTTTTCTCAAATATTTAAAGAAAATGCAGCTTAAGAGAAAATATTTTTGTCACAGTGCTACTAGATGCACTATTGGCTGGCGTCTGCAAAGCAGCCAACACAGGTGCGCCATTCATTTTCCTTGATTCTGATTGGCTGTATCCCCAAGAGTTAAAATAAAGCAGAAATTGGCTTCTGCTGTGGCGCTAAGACTGCTTCTATTAGTGCATTAATCAGGTATATTTGGTGCTCTGACTATTATAAAATTTTTTAGAGGATGCATTTATGGATTTTAGCAACCTTTATGAATGCCAAACATCCACTGTAATGGTATTTGATAAATTAACCAGCACAGGCAACATTTGTTCATGTAAATTCTCCTCACTTAGTTACAGAGTACCTCAGTTCACTGCTTGGCCCAGTTTTCTAGACAGGATAGAATACATATCCATGATTATGCCGATGACACTTTGCTATATTTATCCAATTTGGATTAACTCTACCAATCTTGTTGGTGGCTACAACAAGCAATTTCAACTTTAACATTTAATTACTATATATATATATATATCATACTGTATATGTGTGTGTGTGGGTTTGTTTCTAATATCTTGTGGGGATCATCTTCCTGACATATACTACATTTGTGTGTGTGTGTGTGTGTGTGTGTGTGTGTTTGAGTCTGTATGTATAATTTATATCCTGTGTGGATTAGAAAAAAAATAATAAATTTAAACTTGTGGAACCTATTCTTGTTTTTTTAAATCCTTTATGTTTTATTGTTAAAATAAACTACTAAAAGCTCCAAATATTTTGATCACTGATAGGAACTGTGTGTTTATTCTGGTTTACAGGACAGAAGCAAAACATCAAAACATGTTTCAATGCAGAATCTCACTGAATTTTTTTGTAGCTTTTAACGGGTTTGTTTATGAAAATTTCCCGTCTTCACAAACAAAGACATGTTGTTTAACCCACTTTTGGCCCTCTTCCACTGTGTTTGTGTTTGTTAGAAGGATTTATTCAACTCTGTGCATACTGACCAGTGTGTGAGTTTATAATTCAGAGACGAATTCGAATGACCAACTTCGAATGCTTTGACAGCTGTAATTGGATGCACTTTGCCTTGAGAGTGTTTGTGCTGCCATTTTGCGTCTCACATCCTTAAATATTGAGTTTTCCTTATTTTTGTTTAGCTTAAGCAAACAGAAAACATAATTATGTGAAATGAAGCAGGCGCAGTTCCAGAGAGGGTTGCTAGGATAGCAGGAGCTAAATTGTTTTACCATGGCAACGATTGTTAGGGAGAGCAAGGGAAGTTAAGGAAAAAAAAAAAAAGAAAGAAGTTTGCACGAGCAGGAGCGACCAGCTGGGCCTTTGAGTGGTTTTGTAAATTATCCTGGAGTGGTATCCACGTGGTTGTGGAAATAAATTAGGACAAACAATCCAACACAAGCAATTAAACAAAAGAAAACCAACAGAGAGGAGACACTTACAGAACGGAAAGCAGCCGCCACCAGGTTCGATGGAAACAAATTCCTGAGGAAAGGAAGAGGAGAAAAACAAATTAGAAGTAGATAGAAATCAGAGCCGTGGTCATGCAGTTTGTCCTGAGTCAATGGGTTTAATCAACCACAAGCTGAAGCGACTAGAAAAGGAAAAGGCATCAGTATTCCAACCGGAGCCTCAATAAACGGATCCAAACATTAGCTTTTCCATCAAACTCCCTAAAAACAGCCAATTTTGGCGCTTCATTTCATATATTATTATTATTTGATCATTCTGATCACACTGGGAGAAAACCCAGAAATCAGGTGCCCAATTATACATTTAAAAGCAAACTGTGTTCATTTAGATCCTAATTTGTTTTGTTGTTTTTGTTGCACTGGTAGTCTTTATTCATCAAGAGCTCAACAAGAACAAGGATCAAGAAAGAAAAGACATGCAGCTAAGCCTGTTCATGATCATTTTCAAGTGATATAATTGTAATAATGCAAAAAAAACATTCTCAAAGATCAGTACATTTTAAATTTTATTGAACATTTAACATTGGAACTGGAAGACATTTTAAATATCCAAAATTATTAAACAAAAAACACAACAAATAAAATGAATTAGGAAGTCTCTGTAAACAAAATAATCCTTCAAAAAAAATGAATAGTTGAGACCAAAACACCCAGACATAATAAATGAAACTCACTGATCACACTTTGCTAAATGTAATGTTAGATTCATAATCTGATTTAAAAAATAATAAAATTTTAACCCATTAGCAACTAAAATCAGAAGGTATGAGGCACCATTTATGCTAAATTAATTAAACAATTATTAAGTAGTAAATAAAGAAAAAACATGTAAAATTCAATGTTTCTCTACATATTCAGGAGAACATTTCTGGAGTTTTCTCCTGCTGAGTTTGTTATCAGGGCTGTAAGATAAGCATACTGGGAGTATTGGAAAGGCTTTATTCCTCCATTTGTTTCCAAGTTTCTGAAACTTTATCTGCTGAGATCGCGCTTTCTTGTGCAAGAAAGCAGACACTGTTCATGTTTGTTTCCACTGTCGCTCAACAGCCCGGCAACTGGGGTCACCTAATAATCCCAGTAAACTTTGCCCTCAGTTACTGGGCTGAATGTTTATTCAGTTCATTCACGTCCTCAGCTGCAAGCCTTCCTCTGCTACCTGAGGGGAAATGTGAAATTCCTGCAGGAATAATGTCAGGTTTCCCTCTCATCACATGACGGAGGTGGATTTCCAAAGCTGAGAAGCGGCATGTTTTTCCCACAGTGCAGCGAGATCCGGACAGGTTTTCCTTATTTTCCTCAAGGTTGTCACATGTCGGTTAAAGCTGAGCATCATATAAGCTAAAATTTATAGGATTTAAATTCATTCACTGCAGAATCTAGAAAAATCAGTCAAGGAGTTTGATTTTAACCTTAAATAACACCTTATTTGGTTATAACCCGATAGAAATAAGATAAAGTAGAATCTTTAGCAAAAATGTAACCACAGCTTTTTCAGGACATTAATTCTGGATTTATAAAATGTGCCTAAAAATAAATCCTAAATAACTTTCCAAAGCGGAAAAATATTCAAATTTACTTTAATTTGCAGTATAAAAGAATTATATAAACGTAAAGATGCAGTAACTTTTAAGTATATACATATTTTTTTATATATCTATTGAAACTGCCAGCATGCCGTGATAGTAAAACATGAAAAAAAAAAAATAAAAAATTGAGCTCCTCTACCTTCTCCCTGCTATCCTGGAGCCAGGAGGCCGGTCTTAGCGCTGTCAATCATGTCCGTGTGCTGCCACTAACACAGGCAGCTCTCTGCTATGCTACAGCCTGTTGTGAATGCTAAGGCTAGTTAGCATAGCCACCGATGAGGGCAGATAAACGGTTGTCCTGTAACAGTAAGTTGCTTCTCCACCATTAGCACATTTAGCAGCACGTATGTGAGCTTGATTGAAAGTGCTAAGAATCTCCTTCTGGCTTTGATTGGTTGTTTTAGTTAACTAAAATAACCTTGCCTCCAAAGGAAGTATTTCTAAATCTTTTTTCACATTTCTACTAGAAAGTCCTTAACTTTTAGTTTGGTGTCCAAACTAAAATTTTATTTGTTTTCCCCCAATTAAAAAATAAAAAATATTACTGTACATTTTTTCTCTTTTACCTGCACAACAATAAATGAAACATGTAATATTTTATGTTTACAGTTATTGAACTTTTTAAGGCTTATTATTTTCCATTTATTAAGTCTATAAAATGTTTTTAGTTTATTCCCAGCAACAAAAGTCCAAATTTTCTTTCACGACCTTTGCTGTAATGGACAGTTCTGTTTTTGAATAAAAACATGCTTAATGTTTGTGGCACAACTAATAATAGTAAAAGGCTAAATCAAGAAAAATTAAGATATAAACTTACCATAAAAAATATCCTAAAAAAAACACGTGTCGGGCGATCAAATTTGTGCCCTTCTTTATTCTTTAATTGCAGTCAGTGGCCACAAATGGCCGCCGGGCCGCACTTTGGGCACGGCTGCCTTAACCAGACCTGTTTTCAGAGTGGAAACCAGAGGCTTAGAGGAGGTCAGGGGTCACCAGAGTTGTTCGGATTCATACTCTGGGAAGAACATACGGTGTAAAGAGAGCTAATGGTTTTCTTTCTGGTGAAAAAAACTCCTGAAAGATACAAAATTACATCCGAGATTTTGTTTATGGCTACTCTGTGAACTAAAGCTTGGTGAAAACCGAACTGGTTCAGGTCTGAGTAGAATAAATGTGATGAAACAATAACACCGAGAAAGTTTTGAAGTAGACGGATTCAAAACTAAAAATGTTTGCATCAATCTCAGAAAACAAAAAGCTTCTATGAAATCGAGTCCAGTTCTCCGAGTGAGTTTAGAGGCGGTTCGACCCGCCTGAGGAGTTCGGCTGGGAACTGGACTCAGACGATGCCTCTGCTGTGATG
The DNA here is from genome assembly GCF_001444195.1 of Xiphophorus couchianus. Classification (NCBI taxonomy): domain Eukaryota; kingdom Metazoa; phylum Chordata; class Actinopteri; order Cyprinodontiformes; family Poeciliidae; genus Xiphophorus; species Xiphophorus couchianus. The sequence continues at coordinate 20,325,473 of NC_040249.1, forward strand.
ATAAGGCAGAAATGCTGAGAGCAGCAGGGTTCAGTTTGTTCTGCAGGGAGCTAAGATACACTTTCCTGCTGCAACAGCTGTCAGCCTTCCCTCACTGTGTGGGAACTTATTATTAGGGCACTGAGCAGACTCGTATTAGTAACCCAAGGCTAAATGAGAATAAACTCACTCTTTCAACTTTTAAATACCAATATTTACTTTTGTAGTTCTCAAATTAAACACTGCAAATGACACAAACCAGCTGTGTTCCTCATATATTTATATAATAAACTGCTAATTTTATCTTGAGTTAATCTTGTGAATCTACATGAAGTTTTTCATTGTAGTTCATCTTTATTTCTTTGTGACTTTTTGTCTAATTCGGTTAGTTTTAATTACTTTTTGGAGTGTGTTTGCTCATTTGTGTTGACCCTTCTGGACCACCGCTAACACTAAAATTATGCTAACACAAAAGTTGTGCTAAGAAGTTTAGCATAGCTTGTGTGTTAGCATACCTTCCATTTTTTGTTGTGAAGTGGTTTTTGCTTTGTTGACCCTTCTGGGCCACTGCCTGGTAACTGTGGGTCAAGCAGTTGTCAGGCTGAGGATCATTTACCCCATTTAACAAACACCCTCGGACCATCCAACTTGAGATTTCCCCTCCAGTACACAGCATCTTAATATATACAAACTGAAATTAAAATATTACACTCTTAACTCATTGCCTTTGTTTCTCCTAATGTGAAAGGTGGAGCTGTTTTGTAAATGTGATTGGCCACAATAAAACCATGAACACGTCTGTCTACTCAGGGCGTTTTGAGTTATTTACAGATTCTAAACTTTCCAATGACACGTGGAAATCAAAAAAGGTCTTTACTACAAGTACAGGGTGCACTAATGGGGCTATTTGTCATTTAAATAGCCCAGCATAAATAATTTTATTTTAGGTGTTAAGATGCAGTTAGTCAGATGCAGCTCTGTTCACCGCCTCCTCACCGACATGAGATCTGCACGCCTGCAGCATGCTGTGTATCCTAACGCTTTTAGAAAACAAAAGTCTTGCAACTCACCCTGAGAAACTTTCCACCAGTTTTATTTATAGTGATCTGGTCTCAAGCCATTTATCCATTATTATTTTTAAACACAACCCTTTGGTAAGCTAGCTGTAGCGCCACACTTTGAACTAACGTCATAGCATATAAATGGATGTTTACATGCAGTACCTCGTCGAACACCAGGGGGCGCCCGCGGTCAGTATTACGGCAAAAGCACTATGCAAATTCTGTCCGTTTACCATTAATGTATATAACATGAAATTTAGCGAAACAAAAAAAGAAATGTTTTGTAAATCCTGTCAGCATTAATATTCCTGCTTCTTTAATTGTATTTATACACTGAAAAAAATTAATTGGAGCTCCAACTTCTAAAAACTGAGTTAATTTGTTGCATGTAATCAAATCATGTTTGTCAAACTTACTTTATTTACGTTTGTTTGAAATGACAACTTGATATATTTACTTGGGTAAATTAGACTTTTTTTACTTGTAACAAATTAACTCTTTTTTAAGTTGCATCACTTGTTTTCCTTTATCAGTGTAGAAAACACCAAGCAGAAAATATAATAGATGCGATGATCCATGAATCTCAGACGCAGTTGTGGGATAAAAATAAATCAATCAAAACAAAGACAATAAGAAAGTAAGTACCCTGAATTCAACTATTTTATGGCTTATTGTTTTATCTAATCAAATCCAGTGTCATGACTTGAAAACTTTTTGTCTGATCCATTAACTTTTTAATAACTTTTGATTCTTATTCCGAATAAATACAGTTTAAAAATAGGCATGTCTGTTCACATTTTGTTTCCACTTTTTTTCTTTTTCAAGCTAAACACTAAAAATTGCCTAAATAAGTTAAAATTTGCAAAGACGACCCGGAAAACCCAAAAGCAGCGACCATCCGGAGTCTAACTGAGTGCAAACTTTTTCATGTGACGGCCAAGCAGGGCAGAGAGCCCCTTCTTGATTTGAATTGCAAATCAAAGCTGTAGTTGCACAACACTGATGGGTCCACTCCTGAAAGGGGAGATTAGATTGAACGACCACCCCTCTGAATCCTGCATGACCCAGTTAGAGCGCTGCTGACTTGTAAACTTCAGGGTACCGTGACCCGCACACCAACGGTCAGTCAGGTGGATTTAGTAGCTCATTACGACCTCTAATGTGGTTTGGATGCTGCTCCTCTTTTTCTTTTCCTCTGCGGAAACTGAGCATTTCAATGACCCACAGCGACTGATACATGCGGCTGTTAAAGCATCAGTAGAAACCGTTTCTGGGGCGTCCTATTGTGTGTAGAGCATAGAGTGTTCGCCTCGTACAGCCATATAGGTCGAACCTGACCTTTCCCTCCTCTCTCTGCCCAGGTTCCGTCTAATTATGGCCAAGAAACGCCACAAAGAAATATGCATAGAAGAGTCTGCTTCTCACAGCAAGACAACTGTAGCTTGAAGAATTAAGCTCCATTTTATTCCTTTTAAAGACGCAGTTTAATCCAAAATCGACTATTTTGAGCTTCACATAATGTTATAATGTTATTCCATCATCAAAAACACACCTGGAATGTTAATTGGATTCTTCCATTCATGTTAGAGAAATCCTTTAATTTCCATTCAGCTGTGCAAAAAGCCTGGATGGACTTAGCCCCGCCTTCGAGACGCAGCCCCTCCTCAGAGCTGCATTTTCCAATCTACAGAGCAGCAAACACTGCGCATCAGCTGAGCAGCTTGTCAATGTTAGAAAATATCTGAGATTAATCTCAAAATGTATTAAGCTTTTCTAAGATTTTTTTTAGATTCTTCAAACTCAGACATTTTCTTGTTCCCCAGCCCCCCAAAGAAAACGCCAGAAAGATTTTGAAAGAAAAATTTGCACGCAATGTTTTGACTTTTCAATCTCAGAAATTTCCAGGTTGTTTTCTACAGATTTTCTGAGCTTAATCTGAACATTTCTGAGTATTTTTCCTGGCAAATTTTAGATTTTTGGAGCGCAGAAGTTTTTTTGTTTCTTCAAATCATGCTAACACGGAAGTTATGCTAGCAAGATTAGCATAACTTCCGTGTTAGTTAACTAGCATAACAACAAAGTTACGTAACTTTGAGTGATGCTAACAGAAAGTATATGTTAGCAGAACTTTTGTGTTAGCTTTTTTTGGTGGAAACTCCACCAAAGTTTTATATCTATACTCCTGTAAGTTTTGTTTGTTTGTTCAAAGTATGTTGTATTTAATTTAATATAGAAGGATTTACTCCAACATGTTTGATAGAGCAAAGCGGTGAAAGATCCCTTTCCCTCAGCGTGAAGTAGCGGGGTGGTGGTGTGGTCGTACCTGGCCAGATCCAGGAAGGAGTCGGTGGTCTCCTTGTTGCTGCTGACGCTCTCCAGACCCAGGCTGTTGGTGTTCAGGGCTCCGGCGCCCACCCCCGGTTTGATGATGAAGGCCAGCGCCACCCCGATCCCGGAGGCGATCAGCGTGGTCACTAGGAAGTAGGCGACTGCGATGCCGCCCAGCTTGCCCAGGGAGCGGGTGTCCAGGCTAGCGGCGCCGGACACCAGGCTGCAGACCACCAGCGGCAGGATGATCATCTTCAGCATCCGCAGCAGCATCTCTCCGGGGAAGGCGAAGTGGCTCATCTGCGCTTTGCTCAGGTTCATGCCGCGGACCAGCATACCGAGCCCGACGCCCACCAGGACGCCGGAGACGGTGAGGATCACCAGCAGGTTCCTGCTCAGGAACCGGGTCAACCTCTCCTTGAAGCCCCGCTTCTTCTTCTTCTCCTCCTGCTGCTGGTCCTCCTCAACGGGCTCCTCGCTGTTCTCCAGCATCCGGGCGGTGGACGCGGAGCTGGGCATGGCGTGCCCGTTGATCTCGCTCTTTTTCTCCATCTTTTTTTCCGAGCGGCTCCACGCAGCGTGAGTCGAGTGCTCACAAACGGAGTGGTCGGCTGTAAATGCTGAGCGCAGAGGGGGCGCGGTTAGCCAATGGAGAGGGGGCGACGCCGCACAAAGCCAATGGCGCATGCGCATTTAGCCCACTTCTTTATGGCAGGAGCAAATGATGCAAGAGCTGAGGAGATTGCTAGGGTCTCACTGTGATCAATAAGATGGATGATCAGCCCAATAAGTACCAAGAAAACTCTAAGACGTGCGCAGTTTGCGTCAAAACTTGTAACCAACATGTGTTTTTAATGCAAATATTAAGACAAGAAGAACCTACAGGTGTGAATTATTGCATATTTTGGTATCTATCCTTTAAGAGAGGGGTGTCCAAAGTGCGGCCCGGGGGCCATTTGTGTTCCCCAGCTCCATGGACCTTACCAAGCTCCATGACCGCAAGTCTCACAAACAAAGCCTTGGAGCGTTGTTTCTATGTAAACATGACTGGATTAGTGCATCATTTCTACCGGATTTTCACAATATATCAGCTACTACAATGGACAGAGGAACTAACAAGTTCATGCTATCATCTGGGAGGAGGTTACTGGTTTCTCAGTCACAAGCTGGTTGCAAACCTGAGGCCAGCAGGTGTCAGTCAGTTATGGTAGATCTGAAATTTGGTTTGATGACGTCAATATGAGAAGCTACAGACCGATAGGAGGAACCAAAGAGCTCTGTAAAGGTAAAGGCAAATCTTCTGAAGTTGGGATATAATTAATTTAATTTCACATAATTATTGCGGTAGAAGCCATTTGTTTGTTAAAATGTTATGAAATGTATTTGTTCTATTTGATGTTTGTTGTGAATGACTTAAACTCACAAAATAACGAGGTCATTAGTCCAACGTTTAGAAACTACAGCGGCTGTAATGCGCCACAGCAAAGGTAAACAAAGGTAAAATAACCCGAACAGGTGATCAACTCAAAACCACTCGAGCAAAGATTACGTTAAAAACATAACATTCAGTCCGTTACGATATCAAGTTTCCAGGCTTGACATTTATTTATCGATTATTAATCAGCGCTTCCCTGAACACAGCGACGGTTGATTGACTAGCTGTACTTGGAGCTAACGTGGCTAACAGGAGTAACAGTTTAGTCCAAAGCCTTTTCTGCTAAAATAAAATCTTTAGTGAATGTCAGATACAGACACATTGCATATTGATCTGTTTAGCTACGTAAGACTGTGTAGCAGACAGGCTTCAAGGTGTAGAAGTTGTATCAGTTCTGCCTTTATGCTGTACTTAGCTAACGGGAAGCTAAGTGTGTTTGTGAGACGGCCACGCACGTGACCACGTAGAATGGGCATCAGCCAATGAAAAGCGGCCCCTCTGGTAAGGTCCATTTCAAGAAAGATCTAAATTTGTTTAGCAAACATTTTAATTTTTAATCAGTGTAAGAGTAATACTGACATATTTTTCTTGCAATGGAAATGGCTAAGTACAACACAACTATTAGTCTTCTTAGAAGCAAACTTTTGTAATAAGTAGATTAGCTTGGTTAAATATAGCGAGCATTTTGAAAGAGAGTGACCCAAATCCTGATCTTATAACTGAGAATAACCTTTTTGAAAACTGGATGCTTTTAACACAGCAAACTTGCAAAATCTTTTTTAAGTTTACAATCTAGGATGAATAGCATCCGTTTACTAAAAAATGAAGAAGCTATTTGCTTGACTTTTTTTTGCATAAACAAGCCTTTGCCATCCTTCATGACAGAAATGTCAAAGTTTATTTTATTCAGGTGGTTTGCTGCAACAAACAGGCTTTTATTTTTCCCCATATCTTCAACAGTGTTGGACTGAAGTCAGGTTAATTCAGACGTTTAATATTTCTGCCATATCCATTCCAAAAACCGGTTTTGATGCTCGTCCGGGATCATATACTTGCAGGAATATGCCGTATTGTCCATGCATCAACCTCCCTCTGTCCACCCATCTGCCATTAGAACTCAAATTAGAACACAAATGGATCCTAGGTGTGGGATCAGACCAAGAGCTCATGTTGTTGTCTTCCTTTTGTCTTCCCGTCCTGTTACTGCCTGGATTAGAACCAGCAGGAGGTTCTGATCCAGAGACAGACCGACTCACCTGGAGGAGGAGGGGGCAGAGCTGCATCCACGTGGACAATGATGATTGTGTCAACGTCCAACATGACTCTCTTCCTGCAGGTTGTTCTTCTCTGGACGACTTAACACTCGTATGATTCAGTTTCCTCAGGACCGAAGACATGTCTCCGTCCCTCGTCTGTCTGTCCTGCAGGTCCACCCGGGCCGTGTGGGGCTGGTGCTGGAAGGCGAATTTCGTCCTCTTGTCCTGAGGTAATGAACGTATTGGGGCTCCAAAAGTGTGTATAAAAGTGTAGCTTTCACACTAAAAATTTGTATATGGACAAATTTATTAAAGTGCTAACGTCGCACGGATGTGTGACCCTTAAAATCATAAATCTATAGTGACATCATTTGAGATATCTTAAATTTTGACTCGTCCAAATATAATTGAAGATATCTTGAATTATTAGTCCGAATGTTGATATAGATATTGTAACTTGCCATTATGGATAGTCAAAATGCATTTCTAGATATCTCAAATATATTTATAGATAACAAGTTGAAACCCATTTTATGCTAAAACGGCCTGTCGTCGAGTTTGGATTGACTCTTCTATGTACTGCACTTGTTTGAACGCCAGATGGCGCCATAGTGAAACGTTTAGATTTGAAGCAGCGCTGTCTGACGTTTTATTGACACATAGTCGGTTTTTTTTCCAGACGTGATTAGAGTTCATATTTCCAACTTTAATTTAACATAATTTGGACATATTTCAGTTGCACCTTGTGAGAATCACGACTGTTAAAACAAATATTGACAGTTACAGTAAAACTGTTGTGTTTCGTGCTTTGTTTTGTTTTCTTCTCCACAACTGTTGGAGTTGCAACAAAAATAAATAAATCTTAGTTATACTTGTGGTACAGAGTACAGAGATAGACCAAGTAGCATCTTTAATCCCAATTTGTTCAAAAATATCTTTAAAATACACGTTTAACAGTCATGTAATTGATAAGTTGAAGTAAGAAACCTTACAGTTACAGTATTTGAATCAGACATACTTTAATATATAGATTATGGTAAGCCATTTTGAGGCTGTAAAACCGCCCATATCATCACTCCTCCACCATCATGCTTGTCCATTGGTGTGAAGTGTTTCTGCTGATATATTTTGGGTTTCTCCAAACATGGAGCTGAGCATTATGGGTAAAAATTTCTCTTTAGCTTTGTCTGCACTCAAAAGAAACTTTAAACATTTAAAATCATGGTGACATTTTTGTTTTACTGAGATTCCTTTTTGATACAAGCTTTAATTTGTATTTTTTTTACTATTATTATTGAAATGATACTTAATATATAACAAGCTGAGGGCAGTAAGAGATAAAACTCATTTGTTTTTTCACTTATTTAAACACATTTCAGTATCAGACACAGATAATCTGAGTAAACATAGAAAGTCAGCCTGGTGGAGGTGAGAAAGATCTTGTCAAATCATAAATTAAGTGTGAGTAATGACATTTTTTGAGACGGTGTTTATTTTTATTAACCACACCCAGGAGACCGATTACTGCCTGACTGGTAGAAAATAGAAATCCCTTAAACAGAACCTGTTTGACAACAATATGAGGCCAACGCATCATGCCGCGTTTCGAAGGAAATTAAGAAACAGTCACGTTTCAGTCTGGAAAAGATTAAAGCCATTTGTTGTACACAAACAAGTAAATACTGTAATTCCTTAATATTGATTTAAAAGGTTCAGGTTAAACTGGCAGATTATTTCACTTATGACACTTATGTCTTTTTATAATTGAAATAATGTGAAACTATTTTGTCATTGAGATGAAGCAGTTATTTACTTAAAATAACTTCCTACATCTTGCTGAAAAGTTACTTGTAAGTTAGTTTTGTCTTATTTCAAGTGTACTAAGATATTTGCACTACAAACTACAAAAATACTTGGTAACATTTTGTGTTTCTGTAAATTTAAAACTGGTCAATTTAAACTACAGCGGGCCACAAAGGTTATTAAATTAAAAATGCAAACATTAGTTTGATGTTTTTTTAAATGTTTTTAGCTTTACTTACTTTCTAATGTTTTATTAAAGTGCATACACTGCATAGACACAAAATATTACCAAGTATTTTTGTAGTTTCTTGTACAAATATCTTACTACACTTTAAATAAGACAAAACTAACACTCAAGTAAATTTTCCATTAAAATAAAGGAGCTTTTATTTTAAATCAATAACCTTAATGACGAAAAATTACTGCATTATTTCACTCATAAGAGGAAAGATTTTTTATAAATTAAATAATCTGCCTTATTTCAAGTGTACCAAATCTATAAATACCTAGTAAAATTTTGTTTTTGCAGTGGGGGCCGAAAAAAAACATTTCAAGGGCCACAAATGGCCCCCAGGCCACACTTTGGACACCTTTGTCCCATATCTCACAGAAAAGTTACTTGTAAGTTAGTTTTGTCTTATTTAAAGTGTACTAACTTATTTGCAAAAGAAACTAAACCAAAAATAGATGTTATTTTGGACATTTGTCTAAATTTGTCAACCTGAAATTAGTCAAAAAATATAGATGAATATAAACAGCAACACATAATATGAAAGCTATGTTTGATTTAGATTTAAAGAATGTAATATTGCATGATTTTGCAGGTTTTTCTCCCACACAAAGAGCTGCAGTATCGTGATCGGAGCAGCAGAGAGAAGCAGCCTCCTGCCTCCATTACTGACTGTTGTCTGCGTTGTCCTCGCTGACCTCAGCTGTGCCGTTGCTAAGTTGAGTTAAACTTTGCCTCCCTCCACACACACAGAGACAGCCTGTCCCCTTCCCCTCACAGCTGTGTGGCCTGAATGCTGGAAATAGCTGCCGGAGCCACGGATGTTTAACAGTGGCTAACGTTGGCATTGTGAAGCGGGCGGCTGGGATTCATTAAGGAGAAACAATCGTTATCCTCTGAAACGATAGACGATGCTGTACGCAGACTCAAAGCTGAAAATCTACGAATGTGTTCAGTTTAGACGTCTTCCGGCTCTATATTTTCTTCTTCTCATATAGTCTGGGCTTTCTCTCGTTTACTTCGATTCCCTCCGGTAGAATTTCTACCGGTCCAATCAGCGAACAGAGGAAGTTGTGAACGATGACAACTGTACACTGAGATAATTATGTGTCATTGCTATGTGCTACCAAATTAAAATGGAAGCAAAATTTGTAGTTATTAGAAATGAATAGTTTGTTTTCCATCTTAAGTTTATTTTTTTCAATTAGTGAAAATTTTACTTTTAATTTAGCTCTCACATTCTGATGAAATATTCTTGAATTGTGAATAATGGCCGCACAGAATCAGTCCAACGGCCGCATATGGCCCCCAAGCCTCACTTTGAGCACCCCTGACTTGGTCAATTGAGTTATTGAAACAAACTTTTAAATAATATTAATAAAATATAGAATATAGGAAAAAAAAGTGTACAGTGTATGGCATGCAAACAGAGCAAAACCAGGAGACGATACTTTTTACACTTTATTGTATATTTATATATATATTTATATATATAAAACTACAAAAGTAAGACCGTTTTCAGTTCATAAACAGCTGTGAAGCTGAGCATTTTATTTTCTACAGACCCACCGATACAGTGATCAGCTGATAATTTCTCTCTCTGTGTTTGTTTTGTTGCATAGAAAAAGGCACAGCGCTGAGGTCTGTAAGTTACAGCCCGTGTTGAGGGAATCCGCCGCACGCTTGGACGCAATGAAACCGATTTGGTGACAAACACTGATTGAAAAGTCTTAGGAGCTTGAATGTTGGTCATACTATGTACATTACTTTTGGCATGAAAGCATCCATGACAGGCTTTGGAGTCTTGACATCTGTAGGTTTGAGACAGTTTTCTTTAAATATTGCTGCATGAATGTGAACTGTTTGCCTTCAACCGGAAATTGATGAACAAAAACTAAAAGTACAAAAGATATAAAAGGTTGTGGCCACCCCACCAGGAGAAAAAAATAAAATCCAGAACGCAACAAACCAAGAGATAACAACCTATGTATATAAAAAAAATGGCTTCCACCCAGTTTTCACACTCTGATACATTCCTATCTAAAAGTACATTCCTAACACACATTCTGTACACACATTTACAATCCATGTGTCCACGTCACATCAAAAATAAATATATTTACACAGAAAGGACAAAAAAACCCCAAGATGAATAAATAATTTCAATGGAAATTAAACAAAAGCACTCCAAAAAAATTTAAAACACACAGAAAGAAACAAGACACAGTCGTCTGCAAACAGCTTAACATGGCGCTCGACTCACATCTGAGCAAATACTCTGCCAGGGAACCCAAAATTTACACCACCCTCCATTACTCTGAAACACCACTGGATACAAGGGCTTCTCCAGATGTCTGATATTATTTTAAGATAATATAAATCTTAAATGTCTTTTGAACCCTCCCTTTGGAACATAGCTCTGATTGGCACAGCTCCCTTACATGGTACAGCTCAGATTGGCGAGGTTTTCAATTTCAGGTAGCTTCACATTGTTGTTTTTATTCACTGCTTTGCTAGCTTTGTACTTCCCGAACAGCATTGGCATCTACTGACGATGCTACAAAAATGGACTTTAACAATGTTTTCTTCTCACTTTAATTCACTATTTAATACTTATTTCATTCATCCATACTTTCTAATTATAGTTTGAGTTCTCAAGGTTTTTTGCAGCTTGCTAGCTTCATAAATTTGTAATTGAAGTAAATTATTTTAACCTATATTTTATAATGAATGAAACAATTTTACAGGTAATTTGTGATGAAAAAATGTGTAATTTAAATTTCTTCTCCATCTACCTGCCCTTTGCGGCCCCCGCTTTGGAAAACACTGGAAAAACACAAAACCTTACCAATTATTTATGTAGTTTTTAGTGAAAACATCTTAATACACTTGAATTAACACAAAATTAACTTACAAATAACATTTCAGCAAAATACAGGAGCATAAGTCAATAATTCCTTAATATTTATTAAAAAGTACTAGTTCTACTTATAGTATATAGGAAAAATGTTGTCATAAGTTTTGTTAATTTTAAGGAATTTACTTAAAACAAGTTCCTATATCTTAATGAAAACTTACTTCTATTTTCTCTTATATCAAGAGTACTAAGATTTCTACACTAGACATTAGACCAAAAATACTTGGTAAGATTTTGTGTTTTTGCAGCGCTGGGTTAGATGATATTCTTCGGTCACCTTTTTGCATGAACGGAGGTTTTATTGGCAGCAGTTGGCTGCAAAACTCTCGTTTTAGTCTTTCTTTTTCAGAAGCTATTTTGGGCTGTTCCACATAAAGGAAAAGAGCCAAAAGTGTTCAGAAATGCAAAAAATGTTTAATTTAATAGATTATAGTTAGATTTATAAGGCTTTGTGACAAATTTAGTTTTAATGCACCACAGTGCATGGCTGAAATATCAGATTAACGCTGTGGTTTTGGTTTCCCACTTCAGTGGAAATCTCAATTAAAAATGTTTCCGTTATAGTTTTAGCTCTCTCGCTAATATTGGGTCTATTTGAGATGTAGCAGGGCTGCTTGCTAGCTAGCATTTAAGGCTACCTATTACTAACGCATGTAAACAAACCCTGTAGAAACAGGGAGTGTGAGTAACACTGTAAGCCCTGCTGTTACCAAACCATAATCTGTTTTCTGCCAAAAAAATGAATGCATCAACTTTGGAGCTTTTCCAGAACATCTACGTCCAACTGGGACTGGGGAGAGGTCTGCTTGTTTCTTCGAGTGTAAACCAGTGTTTCCAGTGGGTGCAGCGCATTTGAATACCTCTGCAACTGGTTTGTGATAACTGGCTCATTTAACCGAGCTCATGTAAAACAACCAGCAGTTGTATTATGACTGTGTATAAGGTGGGGAGACAAGCAAAGGGACGGAGGGGTGGCGGGGCCAAAAAAGTAACATTTAAAAAACAAAAACAAACAAAAAACAGGAAGCCTGGCATTGAATTCGTAGACATCATGTGTACAGAAACAGACGCTCCCTTCTAGTAAAAAGTTTAAACAACAACCTGGTGATGTGTTTTAGAGCTACTCCTAAAGCATTATTGCAGAGCCAGGCTAATGTGGAAATCTATGGAGGTCCAAATGTGCCAAAATGTGATAAACAAAAAATAAACATATTACCCAGCACGTTTTGGTCTACATTGGACTAAAGTATACTGACATAATTACATATTATTGCAACCTTTTGTATTTTATGTATTTAATAAAATGAACCAATTTCAACAATTGTGGTTACATTTATTTATGTCATGGCTGCAAAATTGATTGAAGAAAAAAATTGGCACATTCTGCAGATTTTTCATTTAACCACTTAAGCTTTTTTATATAATATTAGGAATATATTAGAAGATGCAAGTAAGCAAACTATTCTGTTAAATCAACATTTTATTGCCTAAAATGCAATAAAATACATGGATCATTTGTAGCAAACAACAAATCTGTAGCTAAAACATACGTCTAGCATCAATGTATGAAAATCCAACCCTTTCTGCTCAATATAACATCTATACAGTATATGGCTTATGTGTTTATTTTTGGATTAACCGATTAATAATTAGAGAAAAAGAAAAGGTGCTTAAAAGCCTTTTTTTTATTTTACTGAACTTGCACTAGGTCAAACTACAGCTACTTGAGGAGTTTTAGCTAGAACATATTTACAGAAAAACATTTTTAAATCTTAAATAGAAAAAGGGGTTGTTTTTTGTAAATTTTTGGCTTATTTACTCATCTGAGAATGTTGTTTTCAGCAATTACCCTTTTTGAGTTTGTATTCATCGTGATTAATCCAATTAATCATTTCAGCCCTACTGAATATAGAATAATTTACCAGATTATTTATTTACTACACCTCGTCACATTTGGCACCCCATAGACACCAATAAAACAATGTATCCCTCCTTAAATGCTTGCTTTACAATTAAAACATTGTATCTGTAATAAGATAAAGATTAAATAATCATCATTTGATCATGTAAAATTACCTCAACAAAATTTAATACAATATAATAAATTAAAAACATCGTGTGACCCTCAGTGGGCTGTTAAAGTGAGAAGAGCGGATAAAAAATACTGTAAAAACCAGGAACTGAATAAGTGGTCATTTGAAAGGCACTCAGCTGCTAAAAGCCATAATTACAGTGTGTGTATGTATATGTTTGTTTTGTATTTCTGTACCTGTGAGGAGTGTATATCCCCACAAGGATTAAAAATAGAAATATTTACAGTTACTCTTAAGGGTTAAGGCTTAGCTTCAGGTAAAGGACTAGAAAGGAAATTTATAAAGTTCCTCACAAGTATAGATATACAAAATTCTGTGCACTACAAAAACACAAAATCTTATCATTTTTAGTGTAGTTTATAGTGCATATATCTTGGTACACTTGAAATAAAATTATAACGTGATTATGCATCAAGATATAGGAGCTTGATTTAAGTAAATAATTCCCTAAAAGTGCCCCATTATGCTTCCTTGAATGGTTAGGATAGATTTATGGAATATACAAAACATATTAATACATTTTTTTTCACAAAATCATTGTTAGATCTGGTTAGTTCTGTTTACTTTAGCTCCTCTCAGAATGAGAAGTTTAGGGCTCTGTCACTTTAAATCCAAATAAGCTGCTGCTGGTCTCGCTCCCAACTCAACGTTTACAATCACAAGTGAAAATGGCTTCAAAAAGATGCGCAATTTTACAACCATACATCTTTGAAAAGCAGAAGAAAAGTCTTAACAATTTTAAAAAGAATGTAGCAAGTGGTTTCCAGCTGAATAAATGCACTGGCGTTCTTGGGTTGCTAGGTAACGGGGCTGGGCTCAGCTAGGGTTGCTAGGTAACGGCACAGTAGTGGCCAGGTTTTTGAAAAAGAAAAAGTTCCACTGGCAGATTATACTACTTCCAACATAGGAAAATGTCTTTTTATAATAATCTGCCAATGGAACTAGTACTTTTTAATCAATATTATGGAATTATTTACTTAAAACAAGCTCATATCTTGGTGAAAAGTTACTTGTGAGTTAGTTTTGTCTCATTTCGAGTATACTAAGATATTTGCACGAGAAACTAGACCAAAAATACTTTCATGTTTTTGCAGTGTGTATGCTTTGCTTCCTCATTACTTCACTTCCACACCTAGAAAGGCGAGCACAGTGCATGAACAGTGTTGTGTAGAAGTAGTAGTTGTCATAGTAGTACTAGTTGACATCACCTTTGATGTTTACAATTACCGACCTTAGAAGAAAAAGTCTTTTAAAGAGATAAAAACAAAAGCAATCCCAAATTTTTCCATCCAGTCCGTTTCTCCAGGTTAATAAAATGTTTCGCAGGTGGAGGTGAGGGTGTCGCTGAATCACGACCCCACCAGCACCTCCATGATGTGGTCCAATTCTGTCAAATCAATTTTAAAAGGCTGATTGGCTGAAACCTGGGGGGCGGAGCCGCTGTACGGTGACACCAGAGTTTTGAGGAGGTCATCGGCGTTCACCACTGGCGAAAGCTTGGCGAGACCGCCGCCGCCAGCTGTGGCACCTACGGCCCCCGCTGTGGTGCAAGGGTCAAAGTCGTACATGGACGTGTCAATATCGGCGAACAGGACGTCGTCCAGCGCCAAGTCTGAGAGGAAACCCGAAGAAGAAGGGGACGAAGGCGAGGGGGAAATGTCTTCCAGGCTAGCAGGGGAATGTGCGGGCAGGAAAACAGCAGCTGCCTCTGGCTTAGCACCCACTGTCCTGCAGTCTCTGGTGGAGCCTGTGGGTGATGAGAAAGGGGATGGAGTGGGAGAGGTAGTTATGGTCATAGTATTAACGGCTGCTGTCCGTGTAATGGCGATGGGAGGAGCCAACTCCATGTCACTCGGAGAGGATGAGAAACTGTCGTTTGATAGGACAGTCACACTAGAGGACAATTTGCTCATTAGCGCTGACGATGGAGCTAATGGGGGCGGAGACAGAGGAGGAGTGGGTGGAGACGGCGCGCAGAATGCCGAATCCCCACCATCCTCTTCTAGTAGCGAGGCCGGAGTGAGGCAGGCGTCCAGGGGCGCGGCGCAGCCTTCCAAGCGCTGGGGCGCCGGGCAGCTGGGAGGCACCATCGGGTGGGGCGAAGGTGGCGGAGGAATCACCGGCATCAACAGCGCGGATGGTTGGGACAGGATGCCGAAAGATGGTGGCGCCTCGCGGAACCCCTCGTCCATGGGGTCATCAGGCGGCGGCGAGGGCGGCAGGAACAGCGGCCGCAGAGAGCCCTCCTGCTTGAGCTCATCCTGTATGCGGCGGAGCATGTTGTTGATGAGGACACGGCGCTCCAGGCTGGGCTCGCCAAGCGGCCGCTGGCTGTAGAGCTTCATCAGGGAGATGTTGAAGATGGTCTGTCTCTGAAGGGTGTAGGACACCTTGGAAAGACCCTCCGAGGCAATGCCTACCCCCGCTCCCGCCACCGACGCCTCCAGCGTTTTGCCTTCCAGGCCCTCTTCATCCTCTTCCAACTTCCGCTTTGCACCTTTACAGAACATATATCTAGACAACACAAAACAAAAGGAGAGTAAACAAGTTAATCAAGTGCTCAGATAAGAAATCATTAAGACACGAATCAGGTCTAAAGTCTAGTGTTGCTCCTTCGCATTCAGTGACTTAAAGCTCAGAACCTAAATAAAGTCACTCCAGACTTCATGGAAATCTGTTAAACCTAAAGGTCCTTCCTTGAACAGGGTAGGATAAGTCCACATTGTGTCTATTACTCTTTTTGGACAAAATCATTCTTAGACAATAAGACTTTAGTCTCGTCAGTTCTACCTACGAGCTGTTTTAGGACCACTTATCACTTTAAATCCAAATAAGCTGCTGCTGGCCACGCCTCCAACTCAACAAAGCATTTGCAAAATTGTTTTTTTTTAAATTAGCAGAACATCTACAAAGTTTTGCACAATTGGTTCCACAATTACTTGATCAGTACATTTGAATGATGCTATTGTATCCCCTCCTTTAGTGCCGCCCTGGGCAACTGCCCATATCAAAAAAACGCCTCTTTTGGGGCTTGTCGTTAAATCGCATCCCAAATCCAAAATCACTTCTTTCATACAGGAACCAAAGTTTTCTTTGGGAAAGTAAGAAGCTGCAAACAGAAAATGAGCATATTGGATTTGGAAATAAAAAAAAAAATAAAAATACAGACAAAGTGAGCAGCTGGAGAGGAAACCTTCTCACACCAAGTTATGTAATAGCAGTGCTCCCTGCTCAGCACAAGATCATAGGCCAGATTTAAAACCCAACCTTTGGCCACTCCTCTTTTTATGATATTAGAGGAAGAACTTGCTGGTTGTGGCGGTGAGAAGGGTACAAGGGGAGCAATAATTTGGGTGATTTTATAAAACTATTGAGAAAACAAAGAAGAAGAAAATGGAAAAGAAAGAAAGGAGCTGCTGCAGTGTGTTTGATTTTAATCCAGGCTGACAGGCAGCCAGCCGCCGCCTGAATCACGGCGCATGCGTCTTCTCTCAAACATACACACACACACACACACACACACACAGGAAGTGTAAGCTGCAGGCCCAGTCACCACGACCGGTTGGTTGCCATGGCAAACCGAGTCAGCTGGGAATTCACCCAAAGAAACGACAGTGAATGGGACGCGGTGGAGGGAGGAAGAAGAGTATAGGAGGAGGATGAGGAAGACAAGCGAGAAGCGGAAGCAGAGGAATAGGTAAAGTAATGAGGACTCCATCCAGAGATGCAGATAAACCCACAATCGCATCTACCACTAGGCCAAGGGTGTTCAAAGTG
Source organism: Xiphophorus couchianus (assembly GCF_001444195.1). NCBI lineage: Eukaryota > Metazoa > Chordata > Actinopteri > Cyprinodontiformes > Poeciliidae > Xiphophorus > Xiphophorus couchianus. The sequence continues at coordinate 20,342,351 of NC_040249.1, forward strand.
AGGTCCAGAGGCCATTTGCAGAACCTGTCCTGATTTCTTGCGGACCCCAACCACAATTCAAGAATAAATTACTACAAAACTACGACTATTGAATCAAAATCTACTTACAAAAATGTTAGATGCAGTAAAAAGTGATAATCTTTTCTGAGCTTTCTAGTTTCGTTCCAAATTGAAACACATCTACTGACAACTTGTACTCTAAAATGCACCTTTGTGCACCCAAATGTGCTTTTAATTGCTGTATTAAAATTTGGCTAAATACACTGACCTAAATCCTATTTTTATTGCCAAGACTAGACAAAATATTTTTTCAGATTTCTCATGTTATTGCCTAAAATGCAGTACCATAGAATTCCTTTGGTCTACGCTTGATTATTTGTAGCAAAGGATGCATCTGTAGGTAAATAAGTACTACTAAAAACATGTGGAAAGTTCAGTCCTTCCTGTTTGACTCAACATTAATACAGTATAGTGCTGATCTGATTAGTTTTTTTGGTTAACCAATTAATAATTGGATAAAAAAGGTGTTTGTTTTACAAAATGTGAACCAGGTGAATTCAAACAATGACAATTGAGGAGTTCTAGGTAGAACATATCTACAGACAAAAAGTGTTTTGTGTTTTAACAATGCAAAATGTTGACATTTTTGTACAGATTTGACTTAATTAGTGCTCCGAGGGCGGTGTTCTTTCAGCAAATGGCCTTTTGAAGAGTGTGTATATAGCTTACTATTAATTGTTTATTATATTAGTTGACTATTATTTCAGTTATCGATTAATGTATAATATAACTGAAAATGACGGGTTCCAACCGGTTTGCTGTTGAAAACTGTAGCGGAACAGATTGGAATCACCATAGTAGGGGTGTAGCGATACAATAATCTCACGATACGATATTCTAATCACAATACGATATGTATCAAAAATATTTGGCAAACGATACAATTTGATGCACTTTTAGGACAGAGTGATTTTAGTGACATTTTGTGTTCCATATACTTGGATTTAATTAACTGAAAACTGATTAAAAGCACCAACTACACAATACCTGACTCTGATTGGACAGAGTCTAACAGACTACAGTTGGACAAAATGATTCAAAGATGCAGTGAGAAAATTCTTTTCTGTCATTTAATTCATGTGGATTTGACATAAAACTCAAAGTTTCAACAGTGATCCAGAAACTGAGTGGGGAGATCATCAGCCTCTGTAGACTCTCAATATGCAAATTACTGCACTTCTGTTTTTCTTTTGGACATAATGTGGCTGCATTTTGGAGTAAAAAAAGTCTTTTAGACTCTAGGAAAAAGGCTTTTCTACCTTGGCTCCCGGAATTAGCCGTGGCTGTAAGCTGTTTACTACTAGCTGCTGGGGGAGTGGCTCTGCCTCACCCCGTAGTGATCGACTCCTTGCAGCTGCGCAGCGCCGCCATTCCCCTGCTTGGATCTCTGAGTAGCTGCCTCTCAAACTGCCAGGATCTCATTGTACTCTCAGTCTCTGATACTCTTTGTCAGTTGCTAATAAGAATGATCGAGCCGCCATCGTCATTATGGAAATCCTCACTGCACCCAGAATGCGGCTGCGGGTTTCCCCTCTTCGTTTCCCAGCTCAAAACAGAGCGCCACTGCATGCTGCCTGTTCATTCTTCAGGTAATCTTTTATATAAAGAACAGAAACCACTATGCTAAAAGCAAATAAAGTGGATGCCACTAGTCGCTCTGATATCCAAACTTTGCATTAATTTCGCGATCTCACTGCTTTTGCTGCTGCTCCGTTTGCGCCGCTACTCCGATCCGCTTCTCTTTCACGGTTACATACACAACTTTACTTCGTTTTTTTAGCAACAAAATACAGCCCCTAGTTATTTATTGAAGATTTGATTTCCAAAAACAAAGGAATCTAATGTTGCGTTTCGTTTTTTTACGTTTGGAAGCTCATTCCCTTTCACATAACCGGAAAAGACGGTTTTTGACATTTCTCTGACATTTGGAAAAATATGGTTTACTTATTTTAGCATAACTCTGGTTTTACTTGGTCTATTAATAGAATTTTAAAACTGGTATGTAGTTTATAATGTGCACTTTAAGCACACGTTGAAAGTGACACTGGGGGAGGCGGAGTCTTGCTGCTACGCCGTCACAAACCAGACACGTTAAAAAGACGGTATAAGCCTATGGACCCCTACGGTTTAATGTATCGATACTCGCGGATGAAAAATCGATACCTTCCGAAGGGGCAGGGGGGGAAATCGATAAATATCATAAAATCAATATAATTATACAGCCCTACACCATAGCAACCGGTGACTCAGTAATATTTCAGTCTCTGCTTCTTACATTACTCAGCAGATTTTTATTTTGTAAATAAATAATCCAGTATCTAATAAGTTGGGAATTATTCACAGACTTGAACAAAGTATTCACACTTGCATCACACCAAGCGGCATCAGGTTAATACGGTTACCAGGACCAAGACCTCTGTAACCGTAACGTCTTCTTGGGAAGATGTGAACTTCTCCATATCTTCCCAATAATTTACATCGTGAATATAGATGCATTAGAAGAAATGAAAAGAGTTTCTGCCAGCTGGATAACATCTGGCATTAATGCGTTCTCACGTCGGCACTCCTTCATTGCAGCACACTGACTGCTGCTGCTGCTGCTTCAGGAAAATGGAGATTCAGAGGCGCGAGGAATCAAAAAACGGCATTTCAAAGCAGAATGCTGCTGCTGTGTGACTGAGAGGCAAAGCAGCTGCACATGTGTGACTCACAGAGCCGCGGCAGGCTGGTTGGGCTCTCTCACACACAAGACGCACACAGCGCAGGGCTGACATACCAGAGGTGCCCCACCCGTCACATTCCTCTTCATTATCCTCCTCTCGCCTCCGACTATCCGCTCCTTCCACACTATTTCACCCGTCTTTAACATCCTGCAGCTTTAATTCCTCCAATTTCTCTACAGTAACTCCGTTAAAAAAAAGAAAAATGCATCGTAAAAGAGTCAAAGTGATAAAGCACAGCAGCAGAGCGGGGTCACGCTGACTGAAAATCCTACCGAGTCCAAGTTAAACTATGGAGCCAAAACGTTCTGAAAGTGTTTCCTTTAGAGAAATGCAGTGAAATACAAAAGTCCTGACGCTACGCTTGTTTTCACATTTGTTGGCAGAAACTTATATTACAACTAGAGACGCACCGATCTGGCTTTAACCGGCTCATACAGATTTCTGGCATGATTAAGAACAAACTGCTTGAAAGCTACAAAATGCAGATAAAAAAAATTATTTCCCAGTTTTTTTTTTGTTTTCCAACAGATGTTTAGTTAAAAAATGCTAATTATAGAAAATATATATTAAAATGCCATTTTGAGTATTTGTTTTACATTTATTAACTATGATTAGGCCTGTAGCAAAAAGCAATTATGCAGTTAATCACAACATCAATTAAAATGAGCTTAATTTCCATTTGGATGATTGATGATTGATCAATCAATGATTGATTGAGATCAATTTTGTTTGTAGAAATATAGTCCATTTTATGTATTGTTTTGGTTGTAAGTGGGGCTCCTTCTCCTTGTTGTTTTATTGTAGATATTTAAAATGTCTTCCATTGATCTTTAAGAGCACAAACTTGCATTATTTTATCAATATCAATATATTATTTGAAAAAAGTCTAAAAACCACAACATTGTCCTTTATCACAATATTATTTACCATCCAGCAAAATTTGTTATGACAGGGCTAACTATGCTAATTTTTTTTATTACCTTTGTAAACCCATTTAAAAACAATTAATCTAAATGAGTAAATATCTTTTGAAATATCTGCAATATTGTGTTTCAAATTTATTTTGTTCTGTATGGTTTAATGTTATGTAATGCATTAAGTGAATGAGAACTGTTACAATAGATACACAATATCAGAAGCTGTTTCCTCACTGCTACGTAAACGTTAGCTTATAAAACAAGAGGAAACTGATGGGTCTACGTACATAAATAATCCTTTAATCTGTTTTTCTTTTAATCAGATAACCTTTATCGAACCAAAATTACCTTCTTCTAGGAGATATGGTTTATCGGAGTCAGACAATCACATTTCCTTAGAGTGGACCATCACAGAAAATGACTTTACATGAGCACAATATGAAAAAGTCCAAAATAGTTTGAGAAAACCAAATTATTAAAAGGTACAAAATGACTAAATTAACTGAAATTAAATAAAACATCTCTTTTAAAGTAATGTCTAATATTATTTTAGCAGCTATAATAATAATTGTTGCATTTGTATTTATACAACATGCAACATTTTCAAGGTAAATTTTTTAACTTTTCCAGCACGGCTTGGGAGAAAAAAAAATTCAAATGAACTAAAAAAAAGACAGTTTCAAGTCACTATTGTATGATTAAAATATTAGAACTAAAATATAACAAAATGTTTAGAAAATAATTTCATACACCTTGCACACATCACTGATTTGAGAAAAAACACAACTTTAACTTTAAAAAATCCACTATTTTCAATAACTTTGTTATTGATAAGTCATTGAGCCATTAGGAATAATCAATATTCACTACATTGAAACAATCCTAACAAATTGTACTAAGGTAAATAACTTTCATGGTCAAATTATATACTAAGAAAGTTACAAAAAATATATTCAAATATATTTTTTATATGCTTTTTGGCATTTACAAATACAAATAATTTTGTTAATTTTAGCTGACCTAAAACTTTAAAAGTTTAGCTACATTTAACTTCAGACAGCAAGGGGGAAAAAAGTGTGTTTTTATTACAAAATATCTGGATTCAACCGTAAATATCATTTTCCAAATTTAAGATTTTAATCAAACGTTATGTTGCATTTTATCACAAAACTGTGAAGCACTTGGAAAGAATGAAGCACTTTCCAAATAAGTCAAGGATTTCAATGGAACCCTGATGTAAATAAAAGCAGATGTTTGGCTTTAAATGCGAGTTTTGTTTTACCTAAAAGGTTGCGATGACGTCAAAATCCCAACCCGTATCCGAAAAAAAAAATAATAAATTAACGTCTTGGTTTTCTCTTCCTTTAGCTGAACAAGGGTTAACTCCAGTTAACAACAAATCCATGTAACTATCCAAGGATCGCTACAGACGAGGAGGTAAAGTCAGGTGTGTGCATGAATGGTGGGTGCTGGATGCCAAACATTAAACATGCGGTCTGATGATATTATTCCTGGAGCCGGCTGCGTGTGCGTAGTGCAGTAGTGGAACGGTAGTGGACGGCCTCTGCAGTGATATTATGATCCTGTAACCGGATATGCTGGTTTCCATGCCTGAGCTGCACTTCCACCCCTCCCCCTCACCTCCCTCCACGTTGGGCTATTTCAGGTTCTGTGGATGCACAAAGTACTAACACACACACACACACAGTGCTGCAGGTAGATGAAAGTGGCTTTCTCCTGAGTGCATCCATCTCTGCATTTGCACATGCATTCCAGACGAACGGCTGCAGTCATGACTGCATTTTTCGCTGCGATGCGCCCGACTCTGCCTGAGGACGAAACTCTCCAGCTCACCTCTGTGAGAATTCACCTACTGCCAAGGTTATTACAGCTAACTAAAGCTAACGAAATAACAAAAACTGAAACAGAGAAAACATTTTTGTCAACTGAAGTACATAAAGAAAACTCATTATAGCATGTGTTTATAAAACTAATTGAAACATTGAAATTATAGACAGTTTCCTTTGATTTCATGTTTATGAATCTATTTATTAGCCTTTCAAACTGATGTGAAATTTATTTCTTTTTGATCCCACACACAAGCAGTTTACGTCACTCCCAGTGCTGGACAATAAATCCATAACAATATATACTGCGATAAACCTATCAACAGAATATTCAATATTCAATATATAGAATATTCAATAAACTTCAATCCTGGGAGATGTAGTGAATTCAGCCTCTAACAGCTAGCTAAGCTAGGTTGGTGGAATCTACTATCTCACTCACTCTTTGGTTACCTAGCAACTCACTCACTCACTCTTTGGTTACCTAGCAACTCACTCAATCAATCTTTGGTTACCTAGCAACAGCCTGCTGAGTAACTTGCACAGAAGCAGTTGTAATGTTTTTCCACTTTGCCTCAAAACTGCTTTAAAATAAACAAAAATGTGGAGAGAAAACTGTGGATAAAAAAAGGAAAGGTAACACCACCAGGTAGGCAGCATTTCAAATATTTAAAGTGGAAAATGTTTTGATTAGCACAAAATGTTCATGTTGTTTTGTGAGTATAACCAAATTTATTTGTTAAAACTACAAAACAGTGGTAAAAACAGAAAAATATTCTAATAGTCATAAAACAATTCTGTTCATATGATATTAAAATACTGGAAAAAATTAAGTTGTTCTCAGTTGTGTTTTGAAAATACAAAACTTACAAGTCACTTTACGACTTTATGCAAAATTAACATTTCGTTTTTGTAGTTAACTCATTATTAATATAATTCAGCTGTGATTCCAATCACTTTAAATTTATTTACATATATTTTTAGTCAATTCTGTCATTTTTGCAGGAAAACTATGGTAGACACAGCTACCAAAGTTTCTTTTAAAAACAACACTTTCTCTTGAAAGTGTATTAAGAACTAGCAAACAAACTGAATTAGACAAAAAAAATAAAAAATAAAACTAAACCATAAAGAAAAATGCAAAACTATTATAACCCTGTGTGTTTTACTCTCTCTCATGCACACACACAAAAACACACACACACACACACAATGTCGTCCTAGTAAACACATTCCAGATCAAACCCAGAGGAAAAGATAGCACATTGTGACCAGACCCCACTATGCTCACTTACACAAATTAAGATACCATTACCCCAAGATGACAGCCGAATCATTAAAACTGGTTGTGTGACATTCCTAAAATCCACATTCAAGATTTATTCATCCTGATATCAGATCTGATTATCGACTTCTTGTTGGTAACCAGGAAAACACACAATGAGAGTCACTTCCTAGCAGCTGCATAATCAGAAACCGCAGACATGAAAATGACACCGTGACACAGTTCAACACGCACCACTCAGCAAATCAAGGTTCTGATACTTCTGATTAAAGAAAAGCGGAGGAGATAGACGATTACGCACTGAAAAATGTTTTGTCTTTTTGATTTGAAGAGTCTCAAGGGCAAAGGAGAATCCAGAGTTTGATATAATACCAAGGAAGACAGCAATGCCAATGGCAAACTTTATATTTACAACCAATAAGCCTGTCATAATAGCACATTTTCTGGATGATAAATTGTCTCAGAAGTTATTGCGATAAACGATAATATTGTTGTTTTAAGACCAATATCAAGTAATATAACGGTAATGGCATAATAATGCAAGAACACATTCTCAAAGACCAATAAACTGAACATTTAACACTGAAATATTTTAAATATCCACAATAAACTGAGACAACAAATAAAAATAATTGTGAAGTCTCTATAAACAAAATTGTTCTTCAAATCAAGAGCTAGTAGAGACCAAAAAAACCAGACTGAAAACTTTTTACCACCCAGTTTTTGGTAGAAAGAGAGAAAAACAATAAGTCATCCAAATGGTAATTAACAAGCTTGCTTTAATTTATCCTGCGATTAACTGATTTATTGCGACAGGCCTATACACCGATGTCAAAATTTGAGCCAACTGTGAATGAGACTTGAAACAAATAAACTGATTAATCGATTATTCAAATAATCACCGACTAATTTTAATCGATTAGTCATTAACTGGAGTATACAGACTCAAAACAAGGCAATTTTCTGAAAAAGCAATACACTCAAAGCAGTGATTTAGGCAAAACTGCGCAAAGAAATATACATTTTCCATTTAAGAAAATGATGTAGAAAAGATGTAAAAAAAAAACAAACTCTTCCAGCAAAATCGTTTTAGCTTCATCCAGTTCAAATTATGTCACAAAAATCTCTTATTAAACATCTTAATTGATTTGTTAATTGAGAAAATAATCAAAACAATTTTCCCTAAACTGTATTGATATTAAGTCAAGCAGAAAGAACTGAGCTCCTCACATGTCATACACTAAATAATGCTTTCTTATTGCACTTTAGTCAATAAAATGTGCATTATTATATCAAAAAGGGAGTTAAATTGCTTATTTGCATCTTTTATCGTTTAAAAAATTCTAAAATTCTGCAGAAAGTACCAAGTTTTTAAAAAAAAATCCGATTAAATGTCAGAGATAATTCATAACTAAAATCAAAGTTATTAAAAAACACTTGAATAACTTCTGTTTTAGCTTATTTTATTTTAGGGCTGCACTCTTTAGGATCTCAGGTATTTTAAAATGACCAGCTGGTGTTTATAAAACCTCTTTGAAATGTTTTTCCAACTCCTGTTTATAGTTCTACTGGCAAATTATTTCACTTATAAAACATTTTTCACAAATGGGATAATCAACTACATTTTCATCAATATTAAGGAATTATTGCCTTTACACAAGCTCCTATATTTTTCAGAAAAGTTACTTCTAAGTTTTGTCTTATTTCAAATATGTTGAGATATTTGAAATAGACCAGAAATACTTGGTAAGATTTTGTGTTATTGTAGTGTGAAGGAGCAAAAAAGTGCAAACGTGAAAAGAGAAAGTGATTTCATGATAAGCAAACAAACAAAAAACAGGAACAAATTATTTTTAAAATTTAAATCAGATAATTTCTGTGAAAACACAAAGATCTGTGGGGCTCCTTAACGTTTATAGTTGTTGATAAGAAAATGTATCTCTACCCTCAAAAGGAGTAACAAAAGTAAATGAGGTAAAGGTGTTTCTTTTTCCAGCATTACAACAAGTCCAAATCAACAAATTGCTCCAAAAGAAGAAACTTAAAGTTCTGGAAAAGCCCAGTGAGATTCCAGAACCAAACTAGTCGGATATTTGGAGAATGACTGCAAGGCGGAGGAGATCAATGGCGGGATATTTCTTCTAATATAATTGCAAACCAATAGCACATTTCAAAAAATTTTTGTTGAAAAACAAAAAAAGCATCTCAAAATGAAACTTTGAGAATTTTTTCCCAATACAAAATATATTGAGAGTAATTTACAATGTGTAGTCCATAGTTGAATGTACATTTTGATACTTTTTCAAGTTATTTTCTCAGATTTAATTTTTTTTTCGGGGCGTGCTGTGGTGGCACAGGGGGTTAGCACGCCCCACGTTTGGAGGCCTTAGTCCTCGACGCGGACGTCGCGGGTCCGACTCCCGGTCCCGACGACCTTTGCCGCATGTCTTCCCCCCTCTCCTCACCCTCCTTCCTGTCTGCCTACTGTAGAAAAAATACGCGCCACTAGCGCCGCAAAAACTCTTCGGAGAAAGAAAATAAAATAAAAAAGATTTAATTTTTTCAGTAATTTTCTCAGATTCTTCTTTTATTTTTTCCAAAATCAAATCAGACATTTTTTCTAATTATTTTTAGATTTATTTTATTTTATTTCAATTTTTCAACTCATTTTTTCAAATAAATTTTTGTATCAGATTTTATTTTTTTTTATCATTTTAATTTTTTTATTATTTTTCTCAGATTTCATTTTTAACAAAATCTGTTTTTATTTTTCCAATTTTTATTTGAGACCAAGTTTTATGAATTGCATTCTTTTCAAATCACATTTCACAGATTCTGTTTCACATTTCTTGGGGCGAGACTTCCTTTGGAAAATGGCAGAAAGACGCATTTCTATTCGTCTCAGTGGATGTTAGCAACAACGTTTCTATTGGTCGACTTGGACACAAAGCTTCAAGAAAGTATTAGTATATGGGGCTGCACACATATACGTTATAAGTTATTTTACATTTATATGCAACATCAGTGTGCCTGAAATAAAGTCTGCAATCACTTTAAATAGTGGATAAAACCGCTAATATTACGTCTGCCTCACATGAAAATGATTCCAGTTTCTGCGAAACCGAAGAAAGACGGGAAAATATGGTAAAGATGAGCCACAACCAAAATAAGCATGCAAGCAGTGTGTGTGCGTGTGTGTAGGAGTGTGTGTGTGTGTGTGTGCGCATGTTCCCCGAGTCAAAGTGATCACAAATGCTCACATGACAGAGGTCAGCTGGCTATCAGAGAATTCACCACAGGCTCTTACGTAATGACAGACCTGGTTGCAAAACACTACAGTGGCACGGCGCAATAATGCAGAATCTACCTAAAAAAACAGAACTGCAATGACAGACAAGTCAGCAAACATCTCAACACCTGAAAGATTTAACTTTCCTGACTTTAAATGCATTAAAGTCCAAGCGTGGGCCAAAGTCATCAAGTCAAAATGCCATTTTTAAGAGCTGAAGTCACCAAAATGATGTCATTTTTTAATCTATTCATTAACAAACTAATTAAACTATCTTAATTTATCAGGGAATCATACTTTTTTAGTAGAAACCAATACTTCAAATGAATTTTGCTTGTTATATGAAAGGCATCAAATTTGTTTATTATTTTGTGTTTGAATGAAGAAAACTAAGAAAGAATATTTCATCTACAATCAGAATTAAAAACAGGATCTAGGTCAGTTTTCATTTGAAAACACTTGCTGTATTTACCCAAGTTTTAATACAGGAATTAAAAGCACGAAGGGAAGCACAAAGTTTAGAAAAGATGATCACTTTGTGTGGCATTTAACATTTTTGTGAGTAGATTTTAATTTAAAAGCGTGTCCTAATTTATTCTTTACGATGTTGTTATGGCTGTTGAGAGAGAAAATAAATAAATAAATTAAAAAAGAGGAGTAAATGTCCACCAAAAACTGAACTTTTAAAGAAAAAACGTGAAACTTTCTGAGTTTGAAAAGCACAAAAAAAATGCCAGAACAAAATTTAGAAAATTTTAGATTGATCTCAGAAATTTTGCAGAAAAGAAAACAGAAATTTCTGTTTCAAAAGTCAAATTTACGAGTGTTTTTTTTTGTTTTTTAGACAAAATTCTGATTTTTTTCAGGCAATTTTAAAGTTTTTTCAAGAAAATTTCTGAGATTAATATAAAAATTTTTTAGTTTTTTTTTTTTACAAGCAAATTTTCAACTTTACAAACTCAGAAATTTGCTTGTTTTTTTCTAGTAAATTCCCATTTTTTCTATTGAATATTTACTTTTTTCCCCCTCCATCAACAATTTGCAATCATGATGTCTTAATTATGACTGGGGGGCCTCAAACAATCAATCCAGGTGCCACAAATGGCCTCTGAACCCTACATTGAACACCCTTGGTTCAAAGTGAAAGACCAGCCTTCGGTAGCTGATTAAAGTCCATATCAGCGACACTGACAAACGGGTGCAAAGGTCAGGGACAAGGCTGAAATAAAACGTCTCTCTTTCTGTTTGCAGTCAGACTCTGCACTAAGTCATTAGATAAACAGATCCTAAAAGTGAATGTTTGGGAAAACACACACATCCACAAAGACCAAACTCCTTCAAAACAGACACAATCTAGTGTTCTGGTGACGACAAGGATTACTTTTACGTAACCGTGCCGTCGCTCCAAAGGTCAAACCTACATGTGCAATCAAAGCAAACTCGTGCACATCCCAAATTTTCCGGTCCGGGAGAGCGTCTCTGATCACACACTCCTTCCCCGTACGCACTCACTCTTAAGTCTATAAATAAAAGGCAGAAGAAGAGAGCAGATTTAGGTCAGCAGACATGCTGCTGCTGATGAGCGGGTTCTTCTCTGACGGAGAAAGCAGGCGCAGGATTCTGGTGCCGAGCATCGACACGAAGCCAGCGCCCGTCTTATTACCGCACCTTATGCCTTGATTTTAATCCTAAATTTACTCATCTCAGCCACACTGCCTGCTGTTGTGGTGGAGCGTCGCGGAAACTGGCTCTGCAGCATTTATGCACCGAGTTTGAGCTCTCTTCCAAGCCCGCCAAGCACCAGATGTTCAGATCCAGCTGAAGGCAAGTGGCTGTTCTGAACACAACGCGACAACGTCCTAAATTAACTGATAAAGTCACAAAATCTGATAAATTAAAAATAAAAAAAACAGACATAAATGTCACACTTTGTTTTTCTATGCTTAATAACTATGTATGCACAGATTCACTTTTTTCACGTCCAGACACGATACAGATATCCGAGGTTTAGTATCAACCGATATTAACCCGACACAGAAAAACATTTCTTTTTTAAAAACACAGAAAATGTAAAAAATATTTAAACCTGAAATATTAAACTTTTCTGGTTGTAAATGCATCAATGTTCAAACTTTTGTGACAAAATCATCAGCTCAAAACTGCTAAGTTTTTTTTTTTACCTTTACAGAAAAAAAATCTATTTTTATAAACACAGAAAAAGGAAAGAAAAGTTAGCAAACATCAACACCAGAATCATGTATTTTTCTAGCTTTAATTTTCTAGCTTCAAAGTCCAAACTTTTGGGCTAAAATCAGGTCAAAAATACTAACGGGCCAAAAAATATAATTTTTTACAAACCACAACAACTACATGATAGACAACAAATAAGCTAACGTTCAAAAAACTTCTGGATGATCTTCAATAGCTAACAGCTAAATGTGACACATTTATGTTTTCTATGTTTAGTGACTACGGATGCACCGAACTACTTTTTCCACTTCCGAAACCGATACCAATATCTGAGGTTTAGTATTAGTCGACATCGATCTGATATATATAAACAATGCTGAATTGACTTACGACATTTCTTTGTTTTTAAAACACATATACGTTACTGAATTACAAATTTATTTGATAACTCTGCACCAGTAGAACACATTTAAACACACCAACAAACTTGGTCAAACATTTAAAAACTAAGCAACTTTACTTAGTTCTGTCAGTTCAGTTAGGAATATAACAGCCAATGTGAAAAAAAATAAAGAAACTGACAAAAAATAAGTTGTAACAAACTTTCTTTTAAATGGTTCAAAAGGTGCAATAAGGAATTCTAAATATAATGTAAAAAACAAAAAAGCATGACGTCACTCAGAGCAAAGCATATTTCTTCAATATCAGGACTGATACAGATATTAATATTTGTGCATCACTATTTGATTTGATAAGCTGTGCACGATTTTAAAAAATTTGAACGGATGTGAATCTGTTTAGACGCACTCTTTCCTTTTTATTTACAGACCTTTATTGCAAACAATAAATGTCCGCTATTACGCTTTGTGTAATAAATCTATATATTTAAAACTTGACCTGGATATGTCTGTGTGTGGCGGCTCTCGAATCTCTGACTCCAACAAAGAGCTGAACAATGTGGCTGAAAAACTTATCACGATATAAAAGTTTCATATCAGTCGATATTGATCATTATTGATTAGTTTTTGTTTTAAATATCTGAAATACTGCAAAACTAGCGGCTTGTTTTATCCACACTTGTCACTCCATGAAGTTGTTGTTTATTTTTAAGAAGTTATGAGGCACAGTGAAGAAACTTTAAACTGCTGCTGCGCAGTTATCCGACAGGTTGTTGCTAGGTAACCAAAGAATGAGTGAGTTAGTTGATGCCACTAACCTAGCTTAGTTCACAGTGAGAGGTTGAGCGGCTAAAGTCTTTCCTCTGACTTCGTCTCCCAGAATGCTGTGCGTTTCTGGATCAAAGTTTACTGAATATTGCACACGATGTATTATCTATTGATATTGGTATCAATAAATATCGCAATATATATTGTTGTTGACTTATTGTCCACCTCTACTTCAATCTTGATTAGTGCGACTCTCCCCAAACTCTTTAATGGATTTCCCTTCATCTTCCACTAACAACTGCCTGTGGATCTTCTATCAAACCCACTTTTTTTCTTTCCATTCAACTTCCCATTAATATCAAAAATAGCATTCTTGTGAACTACAAAGTTTTTTGTGGACGTTCTCAATATTTTTTTTATTGTTTCTACATGATATTCTGATTTTTCTATGAAGTTTTAGCTGCAAATTAGCGAAAATAAACGCTACACAAGTTTAACATTTCAAACTATCTTTTCAATTATATTCTAATTGACTGAGATGCACCTGTATTGCCACTCCTGACATGTTTATTCACCTCAGCTCCCATCAAAACAGTGTGTGTGTCCCGTGGGTCCCTGTCTGGACAACGTAAGCAGTAGTAGAAGACCTCTTGCGTGACCTACATGCTGCTTGTGGGTAAAAACCAAAGGAACAAGGAGTGAAGAAGAGGTGCTGTCACCAGAAGGTGGCTGCTGTGTTGTGGTGCAGATTACAAAACAGAGGCCCCTCCACTAATACAGCTCCTGGTTCTGGTATTTAGCAACAAAATCCCTCAGAAAACACACATTTATGACACTAAAACTGTTATATAAACTGAATTAAATGTTAATTCAATCATGTTTTTGTATACATTTGTCATTAAACTGACTTAACGGGGTCATTTTATGACGTTTTTACAGTATTGTACACATAATAAGCCATAAAAAAGTGAGGTCCAGTCACTGAGAGTATTTTGGGACAGCCCAACTGTCTTTTTTTACGGTCTGTGGAAAGTTTATCAGACGCTTTTTCTCCGCAGTCCTAAACTAAGAAGCAGAAGGACCGCCCTGTGTCAGTAACTGGAATCCACAGCGGATACACACACAGTAGCAAAACTTCTCCACCACCTTACTGTACTGATACCGAAACACCAGCAGCCGCCGTCTCTATTATTCATTACAAATAGGTTAACGCTCTCATGCCGGTGTGTTTCCCCCTCTCAGCGTTGTTTAACTTAGCTCCTTTTTTTAAAAAAAAAACAAACAAGGGGGTCAAACATCGAAACGGAGGCTTACCAGATCCAGATCCGCCGGGGGTCCACAGAAAAACATGAGGGGGTATTTAAACAGTCCAGTCGGCAACAGAAAAACAATCGGTCCTCACTCCCGGAGACTCCGCCACACAATGGCGCTGATAGGAGGAGAAAACAGCCTCCGCTCGTTGGAACGCTGATGCTTTCACGGCCTGTCGGATTCACCTACAACGAGACCGCTTTTTAAAGCTTCCGCGTTCACAATTTATAAGTGAAGCCAATATTATTAATAAAACGCCATGTACGTCACTGTTTTCCACCTTAAATCAAACGTAAAAAACGAAGAACAATCTGTTTAGAGGTTTCATTAAACGTTTATCTCGCGAAAACGGAGAAAGAAAAGGAACAGGCAGCAATTATTAACTAATTCGTTTAACTATATACTAAACACCTCAACTCAAACAACAGCGTGAATATTTTAATCTACTTTAATTTGTTTCTGGCCTGTCATGATCTAATTAGGCAAGTAAGAGAAATGTACGAGGATTGCGTGAAAGCAGCAGGAGAAGCTGAAACCGAGCAGCTGCCCCGAGAGCGGAGTTTAGCCCCGCCCACCTCCAATACAGTGTACGCGGGCACGCACACTCACATTAACAAACTCCGAGCTGAGAGCTGAGTGAAGCAGCGTAACTTCACTCAGTCAGTGCAGATTGACTGGCAAAGTTTGATCAAAGTATCAAATTACTAAATTAATGAAATACCAAAAAAAATTAAAAATATATATATATTAACATTTAATGTAGTTATAAATTGCATAATTCAGATTTTAATTAATAAGTCCAAATATTTATGAATTTATTAGATTTGTTTATGGTCTCTCGGGGCCAACAGTTCCACAATTATATATTTTTCTTATTAGTATTAGTAATGATTAAATAAAGTTGCAAATGCAAACAATAAGCTAGCATAACTAATGAATGCATGTATCCATAAATATCTGCATGCTTAAAATATTTTTAAATACACAATAAAGCAGATAAACAAATGCAAATATTCATTATATGATACAAGCATATAGAATAATTTCAGGATTGATTTATTTACTGTACAATCCTGTGTTGTAATGAAGACTCTATATAGAATTTACTACATAAATAAATCCTTGAAAAGTTATATATGTAATAAATTAAATTCCAAACAGATAGAGTAGCATATAAATAAAATTATTAGAAGGTTTCAAATTAATAATATATATTAAATGTGAAAATAATCCAATGCAATTTGGTGTTCAGGATTATAAAATAACCAAATAAATTCTGAAATAATTCTAAGCTTCTAAAATAAAATAGATACATCTAGATAAATTTATTTTTTATCTTTGTTTATTATAGGATATATGGAAATTGTGGACATTTGACAACACTATAAAAAGTAAAATAAATATAGAAAAAAAATCTAGATTTCAAACAGATGGGGAATACACATTTTAAATCTAAAAATATATATATATTTTTTTTATTTAAAAATTGCCACAATTAAATGAAGACCACTCCAAAAACAGAAAGTGGACTATAGCGCAGGGCATTCTGGGTAAATGGTTCACTTTTTTTTTTCTGATGCCGCTCCATTTTTGTTTACATTTCGTGAAGAAGAAAGTTGCGTTCAGTGTCTTCTTCAGAGGTTTCTGTATTGTTCCCTCGCCTGTGGGGGTGCAGCGCCCCCCACAGGCGAGGAGGGGAACATGTTTTCTAATTGTGTGGTTCATTTAACCCAATGCAGTGTGAAAGAAAACCGCAGCAGCTGAAAATGTAACAAATGTTGCAACTTTTGGTCCCCAATCAAACCGAATCTACTGACTGTTAGGTCGTGTTTTACAAGCAACCGGTCTTCTGACTGGACCGGGTCGTAGTAGAAGTCTTCTTACTGGAATGATTAAAGAACTTCAGCTGGACGCTCTTTTTACAGTTACACCTGTGCTAATGAAATGATGGCCCTGGAATGGAACAATTTCAGCGCTTTCAGCTGAAAAACGCGCTTTCTGCAACATATTTATACGCAAAATATTATGAGTTTTGAGCAGGTACAGAGTCTGCAAATCACATTACAAGTAGGCTTGTTGCAATAAGTGATAAATCAATTAACCGCAAGATGAATTAAAATGAGCTCAATCATTTCTGTTTGCATAATTTATATCCTCTTTTTCTTCTGCTGAGCAGCGAGAAGGGATGGCTCTAAATAAAGATTTCAGGTCAAAAACAGGAAATGGCTCAGTGAGCAGGGAGGGCAGGGCCATAGCAACACCAACTGGAGAGCAGTGCCGACAGATTCCCTCTCTCCCCCCCTCTATCTATCTTTATTTATTCTTTGCTCTTCTTTTACTTCCTGCTCTGAGCAGCAGCCACATTTTACCACACCGGGTACTCACGTTTCAGATGCATTCATCCAAAGACGTAGCAAGCGTATACGGCCGTTTTGGTCCGTCTTTATTTCCCTTTTCATGAGGCTGAGAGTGCGAACCTGACTCACAGTGACTCTGGTCTCGCTCGCCGTTCAGAGCATGAAGCTACCCGCCGCTTCCATCCATCACCGTGTTGCACCTCCGGGTGGTAATGTGATGGACTGGAGTAGATGACGGTCATCTGGATTAGACCATCAACCATTTTGGGTCCATTTATACCGGAAACAAGCTGAGCTCTTTTTCAAAACATAATAAGGATATATTAATGCAACAGATGAAATGATTAATCAGATTAATCATGATGAATTGATTATTGAAATAGTCATCAAATTATTTAGTAACCAGTTAATCGCTAACTGGAACATACAAACTCAAAAAATGGCTGTTTGCTGAAAGAACAACACACTCAGGGCAATAATTAACCCAAAACTGTATAAAAAATATATATTTTTTTGTATTTAAAGGAACAGTATTATGTATTTTACAAGCACAATAAACTAACTATGTTAGCTTCAGTTGTTATAAAGATGTTATCCATATCAAATATGACATAAAAGAAAATTTACTTTGTAATTTAACGCCTTCAAATAGGGCCTTTGTCTCTTTAAAATTTCCTTTTCTTTCTAAAACTCCACCTTCAGAAAGTCATCGCAACATGGCTCCTCTATTAACCCTTTAGTTGCTCGTATAATGAGATGTGCAGTTCCACCAGGTGTTTGCTAATTGCTGCTGGCTAGTCTGAAGGAGCTGAGTGAAGGAGTCATGGGGGAGAGCTGCTAGGTGAGGCGGAAGCTTGTTAGCTTAGAAACTGCAGCTCTGAAGCGGAGCTGCGCCTCGAAGGCGGAGCTACTTCCACCCAGGTGTTTTGCACGGCTCAGTGGTTGCCATGGAGATTAAACGATTTCTCAAACATGCTTGAAAGAACCACATCAACACTCCAGGTATGTTTTTGATAATGGAATAACTTTATAGCATGAGGTAAAGCTCAAAAAAGCCAATTTAACCTAATCTAACATCGTCAGAATAATAAAACGCTCAGGTAATCATTAGCTGCACCTGTGACTGGGCGATAAATCAATTTGATCAATTAATGGATTGTTTTGGTTTTGGAAGACTACGTTTTTGGAAAACTTGGGATTTTGTTTCTCCACCAATGCGCTCTGTCGGCTTACACAGTTCAGAATGATGTCAGGCCCCAAGGCAGCCATCTTGTTTTACAGTTTTAAATTCAGATCACGTCTACAAATAAACTATTTATTTGCATCTTTTAATGCCTTCTAATCACGTATAAAAAAAGCTTTAGTTGTTTAGTGAGAAATCTGCAGAAACTGCCGTTTTATTACCCAATTAGTCTTACAAAAATGTCTGGAGCAGATCCTGGATAGACAGAAGCAGGAATCATTATTAATAATCTGTTTGAGTCAAATTATTTCCCCTAAAATCCAAATCGAATCATGAGATACTAAAATATTCCTGAAGGTAACAACATTTTTGTGTCTTCTGCGCAGTGAAATACTTTAAAATTTTGGCTGTAAAACATAAAAGTTCAAGCAAACAGATCATTTTCAAGACACTAAAAACACTTTTGTGTTGAGTTTTTTATGCTTGGGTTGTTTTTAGAAGAAGTAGAAACCTCGATGGAAGCACAAAAACATGAAAAATGTGAATTTTATATTACAAGTCCTCTTTAATTTTTGGTAAAAATCATTGAACGTATAAATGCGTCGCAAGACCAACCTTGACATGAACTTCACCGTATGGAAAGTTTGCAAAACAAAAACTGAGCACTTCGGGAACTTGATATTTAACTTCAACTTATCCACTCCCATTATCTTGTTTTTCACATCAATACTTTTAAAGAGCATTTATCAGAAGCATTTATCTGATGTGGTGAGCAATTTCGTCATACATTTGTACAATTCTTCACTAAATAACCAAAAGCAAAGCAAAACGGAGGATGCAGGGAGTAATTCCATCTAATAATAGATTGTTAACATAATAAATGTGAAAAAGACAATTTCTCAATCTGTTAAAAAATGCCTGGAGTACATTATGAGCCGACAGATTGAATAATCGTTTTGAATCGAACTGTTGCCCCAAAAAATCAGAACCGAATCGTTAGTAGAAGATTCCTAAACATCTTTGAGTTTTCTGCACAGTGAAACCCTTTAAAATCTCAGCTGTAAAGTAGAAAAGTTAAAGCAGAAAGAGGCATCCACATGCGCTGGGAGACTTGAGGGTGTGTGGCGAGAATATTAACACCGTCGGACTTGGGCGTGGTGCAGAGGGCCAACATGGAGAGGAAGACGGGTGGGAGGGAGCAGGGAGGGAAGCCAAAAAACACCCAGCTGCTTTCTTTCCCATTCTCTCTCCCTCTCCCTTTGTCTCCACCTCCTCCTATTCTCTCCTTTTGTCTCTTTACCAGTCTGTTTATTGGTGTCCATCTTTTCCCCGTCTGCCCCATGCGCAGCTGTTGCCTCAGTCACAACCCCCCCCCCCACTGGAAGGTTTATTAATTATATGAAATATCCACGAATCATTCTTCATTTACGCCAAATATTTCTGATTTGAATGTGGAAAAAAGGTAAAAACAAAGCTAACAAAAGCCTGTTTGTGTTCCATACACAAGTACAAAATGCACCATAGTTCATTCTCCCCATTAAAGTTAAACTTTTAAAAATCACTGTAGAATATATGTGAAAAAGTAAATTATAGCTAATTAAATCAATTAATTGCAATTTGTTAAAGAAATGTTCCACTTTAAAGAGACTGAACAGCCAGAATTTTGAAAAGTGCTGCAAACATTTATGACGTAGTTGCAACTTTTGCCTGTTTTCCCTGACTTATCTGAATGATTTATGTTTGGAAAGATAATTTTGGTTACAAAAACTTCATAATCCATTTTAATAATTGTTGTGTTGTTTAATTATTTTGAATATTTAAAATGTTTTCCAGTTCCAGTGTTAAATGTTCTTCAGAAATTAAAGTTTTTTGAATTTTGAGGGGGGGAACTTGCTATTATTATTATAATTATTTTATCAGTTCAAAATGGTCTTAAAATGACAACATTATCATTTATAGCAATAATGTCTGGAAATATTTATCGTCCAGCCAATTCTTTTATTGTGACAGCATTGCTAAAGAATGTGGCATCAGAAAGTTGTCTTTAATTATCCTGATATAGATCATTACTTCATCAATAAACTAGATATTTGTGTTTAATAGTGGAGGAGAGGTTCATACGACAATATGGTTGAAAACCATATCCCGACAGAGGCATTTCGTATCAGTCTATATTGATAATTATTTATGTTTTTTGTTTGTTTTAATTATCTGAAATGCTACCAAACTGTTAGCATGACGTTTCCTGTTTTATGCACAGTTTTCTCTTCACACGGCTGTTTATTGTTAAGCAGTTATGAGGCACGGTGACAAAACCTTACGCATATTTGACTTCTTTCCTTTGAATTTGTGTACACAACATCTGTACATTTAAGGACATAAGAATCCCTAAACATAAATGACTAAAGCTTCTCAGTGCAAAACATTTTTAACTTTTAAGATTGGGAGTTGAGCCTAAGAAAATGAGAGCAAAAGCTAAACAGAGAGACACAGAAACAGAAAATAAAAAAGGGAGGGAGATGTGTTTATTCATGACGGGTTGGACGCCTACAGTGTCAGGTGACTTACAGGAAAGAAGTTGTTTTCTTTCTCAGTCTGTCCTTTTCACCCTCATTGTTTTTCCATAAACCTCCCAGATGAATTGTTGTTTTCTCATCAGATTAATTAATCAGAGTGCAAATGTCAAACTGAGCCACAACTAATGCATCAAAAATGTTTTAAGATTATGAATTATTTAGCTGGAGATACATGTTTTCTTGACTTTCAGCGCAGACACATTAGGAACAAGAGTGAAGTGTTTTTGTTTTACTTGATTTAGGGTTGACTTGTGTGAAAAAGGTTAACTGGTTGGTTGAAAACTGGTTGGTGAGACACATTCCAGTCCAACAAGTCACCATTAGCTTTGCAATAAATAGAAAATAGATCCCTCTGTCTACGTACTGTGCCAATAACTCAACATAAACTTTTAGTTCTGTGCTGAATATTTGCGGTACGGTTGTAAGAAAATACTAGTGATGCAAGTAATACTGGAAGTGAGGATAAACAGCAGTAGTAATAGTAAATATATTCAGTTACTGCCTATTTCAGACTTGTTTTAGTGTAATTTCATGCATGCATTCCTCACCCACACACATCTTTGATGCCTTCAGCAATAAATCCTGCAGTTTTTGGGGGATTTGTTTTTAAAAGCACAAGTCAACCCGAAGTGCAGTGAAAACTGTGTGCAGGGAGACACTGTAGGCCAAAACAGGAAGGTCATTAATCATCGACGGAAAGCGAGCCGACTCAGAAGTCATGGAGCACAAGGAAGCAGCGGCAGCGATTCAACTTTAGAGATTAACCGGTTGTTCGCCCTCTTCTTTTTTTTTTCTAAAGTTTTTCCACACTAGAAAACTCTTTTCAAGATTTATGTATGCGAGTCACAAAAGAGCCATTTGGTACTTTTTTTGCATTAAAAATGCCAAACAAAAACAGAACAGAAAAGAAAAAATATCATGTAAAATAATCTAAACCAATCCACAACCATCTTAAAACAACAAATCTCCTTTCCATCTTTACTTTAAGTAGATTTTTTTCATATTTACAATTTAGTAATATACTGTATTCATGTTTCTGCATTTAAATTGTCACTGCAGCAGAAAGTGCTGCATCATACTAATATTTCCTGTGCTATAAGTAACTCCTGAAATCACTATTTTCTTCTAGAAGTGATGTGGACACCTGCACTATGAACAGTCAAACTGAAACAGAGACAAAGATGCCAAAATTTCAGAAGAAGCCGCTAACTTCCTTCAGTTAGATCTAATAAATAGTTGGAGCTCACTTTAATAAAGAAAAACCTTCTCAGAAAACTGGTTGCCATGGCAATTCCCTCCACTTCTGTGGAGCAGAGGGGCGGAGTCATAAAAGAGGCAAGAAAAATGTCTCAAACAAACAGTCACTATGTAAAAATTAAACATTAAATCAAAATATTTCTTATTCTGCTAAAGGCAGAACTTTTTGTTGTTCACACATGCTAACTTTTACGCTTCTACAGTGTTTTATATTGGAGATATTTAAGATTAGAGACCCTGATACCATAAATTGTAAGAAAAACTCAAATCTGCAAGATAATAAGAGTCAGTCAGAGTTTGAGTGTGTCCACCCAGTCGTCAAGTGTGAATTAACAGAAAAATATAAATCATACAGCAATGAGAAACTCACTGTTAAAATAGACAAAATATATATGTATAATTTGTACATGTGCAGAAGAAACCATGGGTATGAAAGTAGTTTCGATGAAAAGGTTTCACAGCCACAAAGTCACGTCCTAAGATCAACATTTTGTAGTAAAAACTGAAATAAAATCAAAGATGAAAACTCTGATTGAATAAAGCCTGTGAACACAGTCAGAACTGATGACTTGGATATGTAAACAACTTAAATACAAAAGTTTATTATTCAGTCACAATTTGAACAGGAGGGTAGATTCACACCAGTCGTTTTTAGTCCACTTTAATCAAACTCTAGTTTGTTTGTCTAGAAAGTCTGGTTTTTTTGGGTATGTGTGAATGCGTAATCAAACTATGATGCGTACCGGTTTGAATGCATATGTGAACACCAAGAAAATGTTCCAAAAGGAAGTGGACTACAGCGCAGGGCATTATGGGTAAAAACAACCAAAACAAACATGAGAGTCTCACGTTGCTTTCACAACAAACACGTTACGCATGTCAAAAACCCGCCTGGCGCGTCAAGTTGGACGCATGTGCACTTTGAATGCAGACGTGTTATAGTGCGTTCATACCAAACGCGTTTTGAGCATCAGGCGTGTCTGGTTTACGTTCAATGTCTATGAGGAAGAGCGTCAAGGGCGCGTCAAAATCGCTCTAGCTGTTGTTTTCTGTTGCCGGTCTATTTGTCGGATGCGCTTGATGCGTTAAATACTCCAAACGGTTCAAATCGCGACGTGCTAGACACTCGAAATGCACCGGGCGCTCAACGCGCCACCTCTCAGACTTTGAATGTAAACCAGACGCGCCTGACGCTCAAAACATGTTTGGTGTGAACACATCGTAACGACAGCAGCAGAACGCGCACATTTTAAAAAGTAAAATAAAATCAAAAACAAGGGAAATCATACAACGATTAAAATCTGATTCTACTCCACTTTATTTGCATTTTGTGAAAAAGGAAGTTGTGCTCAGTGTCTTCTTCAGAGATTTTTATGTCGTTTCCTTCTGTAGTTCTTGTCGCAGCGCCACCACAGGCGAAGAGGGGAACAGGTTTTTCAAATGGTTTGGCTCATTTGAAACAATGCAGTGAGAAAACGAACTGCAGCAGCTCAAGATGCAACAAATGTTGCAATTTTTGTCCCCAATCCAACCGAATCTACAAGATTATCTCGGCAAAGGAACTACACTTCAGTTAAAGCGGACTAAGTAGTGCTGGTGTGAATGCATTTTTACACATTTGTTGAAATATTTCAGCATCAATCTAGTATTTTTTTTTTTTACTTTGGGTAAGCGCAGAGTCAGATTCTCCTATCCTTGCTAACAGACAGCGTTGCTACTTCCTCTGTTGCTGCTGCCCTCCTACACCAGGCCAGACTGGCTGAGTCAGCTCTGCTGCTCTATCACGATTCAGTCTGACACACTTTCCCTCCCCCTGCCTTCCCTCATGAATCTCTTCATTCACTCCGAGCCGCGATCAAAACTCCTCTTTCTGTTTTCTCCGACTACGCTCGCCGCTTTTATATCTCTCCCTGATGATGCATAAACATCCCCCAACATCAGATACTCCCCGTCTTTCTCCTCTGTCCTGCTCCCTCTCTCTCTCTCTCTCTCTCTCTCTCTCTCTCCCCCTCCATGCTGGCTGTCTTCAGGGCAGCAGGAGGGAAGTGAATGGCTTCAGCCCTCCCAGCTGGTCCCATCACCCAGCAACTCACAGCAAAACAAAAGAGCGCACACACAAGCCTACAAACAGCCAAGCAACACACACACACACACAGGTTCACAAGCAGATGAGTTTCTGCATGCTCTCAGTCATTTGCAGATAGATATGCAGATGTACACACATACTCCTGCCCCACCACCCCACCTTTGCCCTTCCAAATTTACATCAGTCCCCCCAGTCTTCATCCGCCTCCCAGCACCCGTTTCCAGACGCCCGGCCCTTTGTACGCACTTCTCTCTGCGCGTACAATAAAGACGTATGAACATGTGTTGGTCTGCAGAAAGATAAAAAAAAGGCTTGAAGCACAAAGTGTGCAGTAAATGCATAGTTTGCGTTAGTGGTGCATGCATGTTTTTACGTGCAGCCATGCAGCTTTCTTTAACTCTGTAAAGATGCATGTAGGAAATCAAGTTGCAGAAAGCAGAATGGAAGCATCTTCTGTCATTTTCAGGTGTTTGAAATGCGATGTTTGCTAAAGTATCCTCAATTTTCCATCTTACAACTAAACTTTAACATAATTTACTGCAGTTTGGGGCTGCAACTAATAATAGATTTTTTTTTGTTAATCTGCATTCTGCAGATTTTTCACTAAAACTCTTAAACGTTTTCTATACAGTATTGGTAACATTTAAAAATACAAATAAACAAATAAGAAACTAACATTTTATTGCTTAAAATGTAATAGAACAGTATTCTTTTAGTGTACAGTTGATAATTTGTAGCGAAAAATGCTACAAATGAGGCTAAAAAAAAACTTCTAACATCAACATGTGAAAAGTTTGGTCATTTCTGCTCGACTTAATCTGATCTGCTGATTATTTTTGGTATTAACCGATTGATAATTGAATAGCAATAGGTGCTAATTAGGAGATTCTTTTACAAAATTTGAATCAGATGAAGCTGAAAATGCGACTTGTTTAGTTTTGAGTAGAACAAAGGATTTTTTGCAAAATGCTAAAGTTTTTCTTATAGTTTAGGCTTTTAAGCTGCTCAGATTAATTGCATTTCAAAGTTTTCCTTTGGATGATTTGGAAATTGTTTTATAATCTAATTGACTTGAACTTTCTAAGTGACCTTCCTTGGTATTCTTGAAGTTGTTTGTTCCCAAACAAAAGTCTGCAGCTTTCGCGGAAAAGCTGCATTTATACTGAAGTTAATTGTACTTTTTTATTGATAAATATCATAGTGAAGGGATTTGAACGCAAAAACACAACGCACTTTTCAGATTTTATCATTGTTTTTCAAAAAGAACGATAATATATGAACTTTGTGTTGGTCTACCAACTAACCGTCTATGTTTACAGCCTTCAGGGTTCATTGCTTTTTGTTTTAACTAGAACCAGGCTCAATTACGGCGCTGCGCACGTCATCATCCAGCCGGAGACCCAAACAATAATCTCACCAAATGCTGCTGACACGGATATCAGCGTGTTAAATGGCTGCCAAACCGTCACAGCAGCGTGGAACAAAGTATATAATCATCAGGTCATAATCATGCAGCCGCTGGAAGCCAAATATCCCCAAATCAGTGCCAGCCCGTTGGTTGTCTCTCACTCATTTAACAGTTATCCTCAGCTGACTTTATTTTTAATGTGAGAAACCTGAAGCTGCCAAAGCAACACTTACAGCTGATGAAAGAGAGCGCGCTCTGCAAAGAACTGAGACGCTGAACAAACTTATGAGGGCAAAGTTGGAGCTGTTTGAGTCAAGACGGGTGTTTAAAACCTAAAACATGGTGGTGGCAGCATCAGGGTGTGGGGATGTTTCGCTTCCAGCAGTGCTGATGCAGTTGAAGCTAGACTGGCTTAGGTTATCCTCATCTACCGCTGCAGTTATGCTGCTAGTGAAAGGACAAACTGACTGTTAAATCTTTACTTTCATAAACATGGGAAGTTTTCCTACATCAGTTCATCTGTGTCTTTTTGTGTCTCTGCTCTGTGATCAATTGGAATGATTTGTTTTTGTAAACTGCCTTGATCCATCTACATAAATAAACTGAACTGAATTTAAAGTAACGGGATTAAAAAAAAAACTACCTTCAGCTTCTTATCACATTTAATATGTTTGAAATTTGGACGTAGCTGAGAATTTCAAACGCAGTAAAGACTAAAAACTGGGCGTGCACCAAGAAATTGGCCCCTAATTCCACGTTGCTCGGCTGACACTTTCATGAGAAACCGACCTTATCTACCTCCTTAATTAACAATAGTCACCAACTTAGCAACTTATTTGTTATATTTAGCATATTTTCAGACAAAATTGACAGGTCAGGTTATTAAAGGTGACCTTCCTCGAACAGGAAGTCTATGGTCTACTCAGACATGTACAAAGTTTTACATAAGGAGATTTTAGTCTGGTCAGTTCTGCCTATGAGCTGCTTTAGGACGTCTTGACACTTTTAGTCCAAAATAATCTGCTGATGGTCACGACCCCCAACTCAACGTTTACATTCGCACCTGAAAATGGCTTCGAACAGATGCGCAATTATACAACCGTACATCTTTGAAAAGTAGAAGTGGAGCCCCCTGCACAACCACCAGTAATTCAGCAAGTGGTCTCCAGCTGACTAAATGTGCTGGAACTCCGCTTGAGTTGCTAGGTAACAGAGCATTGTCCAGGTTTTCGCCACGGCTCATTTTCCAGTCACCAAAGCACATTACCTTATTGCCTACGACCCATATCTCAATGTTTACACTCACACCTGAAAATCTCTCCAAACAGATGTGAAATTATACATCCATACATCTTTGAAAAGCAGAAGTGGAGCAACCTGCACAACCAACAAGAATGCAGCGAGTGGTTTCCAACTCACCAAATGTGCTGGAGTTCTGCTTGGGTTGCTGGATAACGGCACAGTGCCCAGGTTTTTGAAACAACTCATTTTCCAGACACCAAAAAACATCAACTTATTGGCAAGCTAATGTTTTAAGCACTTTTTTTAGAAGTAGAAGAGACACAAATGGAAGAACAAAACCTGAAAGATGTGAAGTTTGCATAATAGCTCCCCTTTAAATTTCACCAACTTTGCCAAAAAAAGACTCAACCATCAACCATCCAACTACAGCTACGCTAAGAATAGAAACTTGCTAAGCCTGTTTAGCCAAACAATAGTGGTGGTGTATGTATATATTTGAATTGTATGTACAGTTTAGGGACAAACTTATTTAACTATTTCATATATTCCCTTCTCTTCACGCAGCATTTTAGGTGTTTACTACACTTCTCAGTTCCTCATCGCTAGAAACTGACAGTGGTACCAATGTGAGTGAAGCTAGGCGCTGAGCGCACATGTTCAACTAGGAGACGTGTGGGAGGGGGTATTCCAGCAGAGTACATGATGTAACAGACTACTACACAGGTAGTGCAGCACTGAGTCACTGTGCAGAGGGAGGAAACATGATATCCACCCAAAGATTCGCCCTGCGTATGAATGACTTTATGTACATCCATCCATCTTCGCTTCATCCATTATTAATGTTTCAGGTTTTCCTTTGGCTTCTTTCTACTAACGCTGCTCTAACCGACATTCAATCCCACTTCTCCATGTGCTTTTCTGCACACCAGCATGTTTGTACACTAAGTTAATGGGCCTCAGACCTGAACTTGTTTTGTCTTGTCTAGCCTGGATCTCTGATTGCAGCACAAAACGTCCTCAACGCTGGACAGTTAGCGTACTGTAACCACATCTGTACAACATGCTGCAGGGTACAAAGAGTGACGGATCTTTATGTTTCCATTGTTTGTTTTAAAAAATCAATTTTGACAGTTTTTAAGTTAAATTTTAGGTTTGGTATATCCAGAGTTCGGTGTTTCCGTTAAAGAAATGACAGATGAACAATCTAACTGACATAATTTGTGCAAAAATCATGTCTCAGAGCCTGAGAGATGCGTCACATTTCTGCTGATTATTTCCACTGCAGACCAAACATTTCACTAACAGCTTGTTGCTAAGTCATTGTCATATGCCTCAAACTACCTTAGCTATTGCATGTTTTGAGCAATTATGCAAATTGGAACCAGTTATGTTTCTTGTGTTTTTTTAAACAGACAATGTGTAGCGATTATCAGTGGTGTTCCACAAGGTTCCGTTCTAAGTCCATTTTTGTTTTCTTTTTACATTCTAACATAAGTTGGCATCATCTGTACGAAAAAGTGACGGCTCTTTGTTTCCTTTGCCTTCAGTCATAGAAGGCAAAATATCAGACCTTCTGAAGGTTAGTCAGCCATTTTGGATGTTTTCAAGTTATATTTTAGGTTTGTTATATCCACAGCTCAGTGTTTTTGTACAGATGGATGAATTAACTGGCATAAATTGTGCAAAAATCATGCAAGATGTGTCATAATTCAGCTGATTATTACCAAGTCTTTGACTAACAGCCTCATGCATAGCAACACACTGCTGCAAAATTACAGTGATTTACCTCACTGATTATTTTTTAGTCTTCTTTCCAATATTTTAGTATAATTTTTTATCATATTTGACTCATAATTAAATGCATTAGCACCTCCACCTGCTAGCAGACCAGTTAGCTTCATCCACGCTACAGTTTTAAAGCGATTACTCCAGTCTGAGACCATTCAGACCAGAAGGGTGGGGTTTCTCTGACCTGCAGGTCCATCTTAATAAGCTTACTTCAGGTTCTGCATGTTGGGAGGCTGAGCAGCAGGTCAGAAGTTCGGGTCCAGCAGATAACGCCGCATGAGTGGAGGAAACGCAGTGGAGTAACGGCGTTCTTACTGAGGGATTACTGAGTGCCGATGCTATCATCACAACCACTCTCCCAATGTCTATTTATAGTTCACACCGCTCCGTCTCCCTCTCTTTCTCCGTCTAATTCTCCACAGTGAATGCCAACTGCATTAAAAGGAGATGGTCTGTAACAGGCCGAGAGTCGGAAAGAAATATAATACATTGCCACGGCAACCAATAACAACAGCCCCGGGAGCGCAGAGCAAAGAATAGGTTTAAGTGCATCAGGAATTAACACTAAAAAAAAACCACAAAACATTTCCCACACAAAAAAGTACACAAAAACACAGAAGTGATCGTCTGAACACTCGCAGTGGTTGATTAGTTAACTTAAACACCTGCAATAATGATTATCTGTCAGAAAATGTGTGTAGTTCACCTTATTTTGTGTTATTTGAACCGAAATACTCCGAACTGCACAGCAAGGGTACATGTTGATAAAAGTTAAGCTAGCATAGCTAACCTGCTCTCCACTTTCTTATATAGGTTTTTAACTAAAGCTTTTTACTGACCTGTGAAGCGATTACCTTTGGACCTTGTTATCTTGCTGTCACAGCGTTTTCAATAAAAATTTGGCGTCCCTTTTTCAGATTCTTTGCTTGTATAATTTCCCACCACCGACATTCCTGACTCAATGCAAAGCAACAGCGCAGTGAGTCACATGACGTCCAATCCACTAGATCACTGAGTGGATTTTCCATTTATGTTTTACAAAGGAATTTTAAAAAGCATTACCTGTTATTGCTTTGAATGCAGCGTGCAGCTGCTGCCGAGTTACTGTCCGCACATGGATGCAGAAACATAAAGGAAAAAGAAAGAAGCAGGAAATGTTGGTGGGGACTGTCCCTGTCAGGCCAAAGTTGGTGGAGATATGTCCACTTCCTTCAGGAAGTTACGCCTCTGGATTTGAGACTACTTTTTGTTGGCCAAAATAAGCTTACATTTACTTTTTTTAATCTGTTTTATATTTTCTTTGACACACTAAACATAATGGGTGATTTTGTGTTTATATATAAATCTATTTTTTTATTCTGATGACGGTTTATAAATAAAAGTAGCAAAAACAGTTTTGAAGTAATTTTATTAGGCCAAATTCAATATTTACTTCTTTTTTTTTAAGCATAAAATGTGAATTATTGTATTTCAAATATATATTGTGATATTAATTTTTGACATCATTGCACTTCCCTATTTCATGTACGTTCCACCAGGCTGGTGGATGTGTTCAGGTTCTGGGTTGTTTGCGTTTAAATGCGAGGCGGATGCTGATGTCTGAGCAGGAAGCAGGGAGGACCTGCAGCACCTTAATCTGGATTAACGGCTAAATTAGAAGCAAGGTTGCTCCTGTAATCCCACTGACAGGTTCATCAGCGCGGCATCTATCTGCTGCGGCCTGGACGGGTCGCCAGGTGGTCCACACACAGAGAGACGCATGAAGATGATCAGGTTGTTGCATTTGTGTGTGTGAATGTTTAAGACTGATGGCAATCAAAGCAAACACACACACACGTGTTCAGCAGCAGCAACAAGTCTCAGTGCAGCTCCCCATCAGGAGGCAGAATGAGCTTTAGGAGAAACTCTGTTGCATAACGAAGCTGCAGCAACAGCAGTAATCCACAATGAATGAATGGATGGATGGCAGGACAGATGGATGGACGTTTGGATGGAAAGAAGGATGGAAGGATAGATAGATAGATAGATAGATAGATAGATAGATAGATAGATAGATAGATGAATGGCAGGATAGATGGATGGATGTATGGATGGATGGAAATAAGGATGGAAGGATAGAAAGAAGTATGGATGGATGGAAAGAAGGACGGATGGATGGATGGATAGAAAAAAGGATGGATGGATGGATGATAGAAAGAAGGACGGATGGATGGATATTTGGAAAGAAGGATGGATGGATAGAAAGAAGGACGGATGGATGGATGGATGGATGGATGGAAGGATAGAAAGAAGGATGGATGGATGGATGGATGGATGGATGGATGGAAGGATAGAAAGACGGATGGGCGGATGGATTTCTATAAGCATCTCTTCTTTAACAGCCACTGTAAAAAACCTCCTTGTTGAATCAACTTTATTTTAATCATTTTTTACAGCGGATCAGAGACTCAGGAACTAAAATATTCTCTACCTCTGGTTCCTGTTCCATTAAGAGTCCAAATAAATTCCAGGACTTTTTCAAACTTTTCAAGACAGATAACCCGGAACTAAAATCAGTTTTCAAACATGAGGAAAATAATCAAATCTGGTCTTTTTTTATCTATGTATTTAAAAATAATAATAATTTAGATATTTAAATCTGATCACTGTGGTGAAAGTTCTGTGAAATTCAAGATGTTTCATCATTTACCAGATTAAACCAAATTAATCCGACTGTAAAATCTCAATCAAGTCACATTCAAGCCATCAATTTACTCAACGTTTCCTGTTTCACCTCAAACCGGTGATTAAATTCCGCTTAATTCCTCATTTTTTCCGGCGCAGATTTGGCGCCACGCCGGTTTTATGACGAGTGACAACACCTCGGCGACGTAACGGGAATTTCACGCAGCGCTTTTCCACTCGGCTGACTGGAAACGTCCCAGTCAGTCAACACCAAACAAACCGAGACACTTTACAACAACAAACGTGTTTTTGACACGGAAATGTCCCGGGAGACACCGCGACTGACAAGTGAACCGCAGGAATCCCGCAGAGTTCAAGCCCGCACTTTGAGACACTCACCCTCCGTGGGAGACACGTCCAGCACGGTGACCGAACCGGAACACAGAGGTGGAGAAATAAAATGTGTTCGGGGAGGAAATCCACTCCGTCCAGCGCCGAGAGGTCTGCTGGCTGCCGCACCTGAAGACCCAAAGTCCGCTGTGGAAAGCCAGCCAAGGCGAAGTAACATCAGCCAGGCTGGTGGTGCGTTCAAGCACCGCGCAATCGAGGAGGAAATGGGAGCTCCCTGCACTGTCAGCGACTCAGAAAGCTATTTTTAGATTATTTGGCAGAGAGCCGGTCCGAAGGCTTCAGGGGGCCCAAACAGAATATTGTTTTAGATAATATCACGTAGCAAATATTTGATATTTACATTAGCAGAGTTCACTTCATAATTTATATGTTATTTATGATGGACAGAGAAGTTAAAAAAATTAAACACAAGTAAAATCGCTGAAAAAGTAGTGACTTGAATTGTGATTATAATCTAAAAATTCAGACTTTTTTCTCAGAATTCTCACTCTAATCTCAAAATTCAGACGTTCATCTGAAAATGTGGACATTCATCTCAGAATTCTGACGTTTTCTTAGAATTCTGACTTTAAAAATTTTGAATTTAATCTCACAATTATGACTTTAATCTAAAAATTGGGACTTTAATTTCAGAATTATGACTTTTTTTCTTAGAACTCCGACTTACATCAAAAAATCCTGAGTTTAATCTCAGAATTCAGACTTGCATCCATCCATCCATCCATCTTCTTCCGCTTATCCGAGGTCGGGTCGCGGGGGTAGCAACTTCAGAAGGGAGGCCCAGACTTCCCTCTCCCCAGCCACTTCTTCCAGCTCCTCCGGGGGAATCCCGAGGCGTTCCCAGGCCAGCTGAGAGACATAGTCCCTCCAGCGTGTCCTGGGTCTTCCTCGGGGCCTCCTCCCGGTGGGACGTGCCCGGAACACCTCACCAGGGAGGCGTCCAGGAGGCATCCTGACCAGATGCCCAAGCCACCTCAACTGGCTCCTCTCGATGTGAAGGAGCAGCGGCTCTACTCTGAGTCCCTCCCGGATGACTGAGCTTCTCACCCTATCTCTAAGGGAGAGCCCAGCCACCCTACGGAGAAATTCAGACTTTCATCTCAGAATTCTGATGTTTTTTTCTCATAACTCTGACTTTAATCTAAAAAATTGGTGTTTTAATCTCAGAAAACTTTCACCACAAACTTCTGACTTTAATCTGAAAATCCAGATGTTAATCTCAGAATTTTGACTTCTTTTTTTTCCAGGATTCTGAGTTTAATCAGTCACTTGATCTCAAAATTGAAAATGTGGACTTTAATTTGAGAATTCAGACTTTTTTCTCAGAATTCTGTTTTTAATCTCATCTTGTCCCTGTTGTAGAAAAGACTCCCCCACAACATGACACTGCCACCACCGTGCTTCACCATAGGAGAGTATGCAGTGCTTACTTTCCTTTTCATTTAGCATTGTCGGTCAGAAAGTCTCATTTTGGTCAAATGTGACCAAACTAACTTCCTCCAAATGTGGTCAAATTTGGTCAAATTTAATTTGTAGTAGTGTTTCCTCAGAATAATGGAAGAACTGAGAGTTAATAACGTTTCACTATTGGGGATTAAATAAAAAGAAATCTATATAACATTTTATTAGTCAATTACTTTACATTTAACAGATGCAAGAGGTAAAATGTTCATGCAAAGCTACAAAATATGCAGAAGTCAATTGGCATTTTTTTAAAAACAAAATTAAAACATGCTGCCATTTTGATAAATTAACCAAAAATATCTCATAAAGGTTTCAGACATATTAATACATAAGCTTTGCTTTGGATCTCTTTCAAGAAACCTTTGCTGTTTATATTTTAATGATAAAATCAATTTAAGCATTTAAATACCTACCTTATTCTCCCCAACAAACATGTAAACAACACTTTTGCAGAAGTTGTTGTAAATAGAGCCTATTGGGACACCGGCACCGTGCTGAGTTCAAGGTATTTATTTATTCCCACTGTCCATGAACGCATCAGCTCGTCTCAACGGTGACAGACGTGTTGTGCGGTGAGTCACAGCTGACTCAGAGTTTCGTGTCCCGCCCACACAACACGGGGCCAGCCAATAGCGGCTGCGCGGAAGCGCGCACAGTGGTGAGCAGTCACGCAGCCCACCGCACGGTTCCTCTTCCTCTGTGCGTGGTAGCGTGGGGGGCTGCGGGGGGACGCTGTCCGGAAGCCATGCCTGTAAAGAGAGAGACGTACTCTGGGAAAAATACGTAGTAAACGTGTCAGATTCATTTTAAAACGCGAGAAATGAGTAAATAAATAAGTAAATCGTTATTAATATAGATGTTATAATAAAGAAGTAGCAGCTAAATTTGTACATTTGTAAATTCAGGTAAGATGTGAAAGAAAAACAGTCATTTTGGGAAAATCCTTTATGATCAGATTAGCAAATTAAATACAGATTACAAGAAGTATGATGACCAGTTATGGGTAGTAACTAGTTACATTTACTCAATTACACTTACTAAAGGAAGTTTTCGGGGGGGGAATTAATTTTATTTGTATTTTTACTACTACCTTTTAGTTTTACTTGGGTAATTTTATTTTGAAGTGTTGCTACTCTTGTATGAGTAAAATGTCTGATGAGTAACTTCACTGAATGAAGAAAAAGCTTGATTATAGTTTTTTATTTATATTTATACTGAATTGAATTATATTTATACAATTTGAATTAATTCAATCAATTTCACCTAGATTCTGAGTCAAATATTCAAATATCATAAAGTTTTTGACAGCTGAATAAAATAAAAGATAATTTGTGTAAATTTTCAACTATCAGCTTTAAACTAATCTATATCATTTCTATAACAGATATATATATATATATATAATTATATGAATTATTTATATATATTGGAGGCTGCTGGAACGGACGTGTTCTGAATTGCTCTGCCCTCTAGTGTTGGACATGGGAACTGCAACAGAAGTACCGCCGAACAACAACTGTTTTCCGTATTCATTTATTTTTTCTTAAAGGTTTAAAAAACTCTGTGATTGAACCCATCTAAGTTTCTTTTTTATTATTCTGCGTGTATTTAACATCTAACCCAGTCTTGGCGGTTTACTTGAGGGGAATACTTTGTATTCCTTCCTCTCCGACGCTCACATTTTCACGTTTTGTCCTGCTGCGCCCTCGTGTGGTAAAGGACTGAAACTACATCTAAAACCGCAAGCAAAATATCTGATAAATTTAAAAAATGTAAAATTTAATTTGTAAGTTGTAGCCTGCTGAATCGGACCGATACTGACATGTAACAAGACGAACATCAGCCAATACAGATGCTGATGTCCATCACTTTAATAAAATCAGTTTGTGATTATAAGGAAGACATTAAATAATCAAAATATAAATTCTGCAGTATCTAACTTTTCCTAAAAAATATACATTTCTACATATATGCTGAAATTGTCACTATGTCCTAATATAAAACAGATAATCTGTGAAAATATTTAGCTCCTCTGCTTTCTCGCAGTACTAACTAGAAACAACCAATCAGTCAGGAGGCGGTATTTAGTGCTGTCAATCACCCTATGTGAGGCGCTCTCAGCAGCTAGCGTAGCATGTTCTGAATGCCTAAGCTAGTCAGTATACCCACCGATGATGGTGGATAAACGGTTTTCCTGTAATGGTAAGTTGTTTCTCCTCCATTAGCATATTTAGCAAGTACATGTGGTTGATTGAGTGCGCTAAGACCCGCCTCCTGGGTCTGATTAGTTGGTTTCAGCTGGGAGTGGTGCATTTCCTCAGGGGGCTATAGGAGCTCATAGCTCACAAATTATCTGTCTTATGTCCCATCAGAACATGTTGATGGTTTTAATACATATTCAGAGGTGGGGAGAGGACCCAAAAACTGTACTCAAATAAGAGTAGTTACACTTCAACATATTTTTACTCAAGTAAAAGTAAAAAGTAGCCACCCAAGAAATGTATCAAATTATCAATCATTTAATATTAAAAAGAAAAAATATCATCAAATTATGAAGTTAAGTGGAATTTTTGGTATTTTAAACTCCAAAAATACACAAATTTTTATATATGTAACAAAAGGTAACAAAATCAGGCAAAAAAAAGTTTCCAAATCAGTTTCTTTCAATACAAAAACGTATGAAACTTTAGCACAAACTGCAGGTGTGTGTCTGTTTATGGGGAATTTTTGGTTAAAACATGCTAAAACATTCTCAACATTCAGAGAATCCAGAAATTGTACTCAAGTAAGAGTAGAAATAATTAATCAAGTAAAAGTAAAAAGTACAAATACACCTAAAGGTAATTTAAATAAACAACTTAATAAAGTAAATGTAATTGAGTAAATGTAAAAACTTACAAATGCAAATATGTATTTTGATAAAAGTTACATATAGCACCTTTAAGGGGGAAAAAAAAGTCAAAGTGAACAGATGTCCTCCTGCATGGTTTGGGTGTAATTGGCTTGGCTCCACCCGCTGCCCTCTAAACCCATTAAAGCTCCTTAGGTCCGACATTTTTGCCTCTGAGTCAGAGCAAGATGAGCTTCGGAGACCGACACACCGTGTCGTCCTACCGCAAGATCTTCGGAGATTCTGCCCGCTTCCCGACCTCTGCCTCCCGCATGGGCAGCGCGGCTCCTCGGCCCTTCCCAGGGCCCAGAGCCACGACCGCGCCCCGCCACGGCGCATCCTCCGTGGGGATGTACAGACGCATCGGTCGGTCCTCCGCTCCGTTCTCTCTAGTTCCGACCGGTTCTTTCGATTTGAGCCAAACCTCTGTGATCAACAATGAATTCAAAGTGATCAGAACCAACGAAAAGGAGCAGCTGCAGGTATGTGAGATTAAAATGAGCAAATGTTGGAAATTAAACCTGCTGGAGTTTGGTAAATATTATGAATTTAAGGCGCATATCTTACTTATCTAATTTATAAAAAAGAAAAAACAATATTTTTCATCACTGATACTGGGAAATCTTTGTAAAATGCCATAAACTTAATTAATATGGAAGATCAAAAGTGCCAAATTACTGTTGATAAGGAAATAATTCACAAAAAATCTCTTTAAATATGGAAACAAATATATTAAATACATAATTAACACAATTTACCACAAATGATTATTTGAAATTTGTATTGTTAATGGCTATATATTTTTTTTACCAATTAATTTCTGTATTAAATTGTTTCAAGATTGGTTGTGAATATTACCACAGGACTGTGACATCACTAAATACTGAAATAACTGCTCATGTTTCCTAATTTAACTTTGAAATAAACATAGTTACTCAATCATTTAAATATCTAATTAAATGTATTTAATTAGATATTTTTGTGTGTGTTTCCACTGCAATATGCCTAACTGCAAATATTTATATATTTATGTATTATATTGAGACACTTTTGGTTTTTGATACAAACACAGGACTATGAAATAATGAAAGAAATACTGAAACAATTATATTTACTTTCAACATATACTGAATACAGTACATTTTATAAATGATTTATGTACTTATTTCCATATTTAGAAAAAAAATAATTTTGTAATTTGGTACTTTTGGTCTTCCATATAATTTGCTTTTATAGTAATAATCAATGTGGTATTGTTTTGAAGCCACAATTCCTGGATGTTTCGTCTCATTGAGTCAAACTTGAGTTCTTCTGTATATCAACAAATACTGCAGAAAATCTACAACCAAATGGCTGGAAAAGAAAACAATCAACGCTTAGCAACGGCCTAGTCAAAGGCAACACCTCAAACTGTTGGAAATGTTGTGGTCGGATTAGGGTGGAAAAAATGTAGTGGATTAATCATTATTAATCAATTACTGAAATAATTGTTAACTGGAGTATAGAGACTTTAAAAAAAAGGAAATTTGTTGAAAAAACAACACTGAGCAGAAATTTTGCAAAACTGAACACAAAATACACAAATTTTGCCTTTAAGATAATAATTATTTGTTTGTAAATATCCTCTATACAGAACTTTTCAAACAGGACTGTTTTATCTTCACCTGGCTCAAATTCTGTGAAAAGTATTATTTTATCTGCAAATGCATCCTTTTCTACAAATGACCAAGCATATCCTAACGGAATTTATGGAGCTAAATTAGTCTAAAAAATATTCACAACGCTAACAACAGAATGCATATGTTAAAAGTTGACAGATCCGTCCGCAGCTGGCTATTTGTGCACACGTTTCTCAATTTCTATACTTTATTACTACTTGTGCAGTTTGAAACGTGGAAATTTGATAGACAGTTAACACACATGTGAATGTTGAGGTACGCATTCATGCATTGTGTTGTACACATTTGTGAATTATTTTGTACACTTACACATCTTGTTGTACGCTTGTGGATCTTATCTTACAAATCTTGTATGCGCTGGGAATCTTTTTGAGACTAATGTAGCTCCATAGAATGCTATGCTATTGCATTTTAAGAAATAAAATATTAGTTTCCTGATTTATTTTTTTAACATTGTATGAAATAAGCTTAAGTACTAAAAAATCTGTACAATAAGCCAATTTTTTACGATATCTCCATTAATTATTATAATAATTGTAAAATAACAGTTTATTGAGAAATAAGTGGGACATTAAGAGTGCATTTCTCAGTTAGATGACGTACAAAACTCTCTGATAAAGTTGATAAATCATTACATTAGGAGTAAAGGAAATTGTTTCTATTCCATGACTGGCAGACAGAAAAGCTAAAACAGATTTGTACCTTTGAAACTCACGCAACATGAAACCAATCTGTCCAAAAGTTTATCTTACAGCGTCTAAGGATGTGCCCAGAGATAATACATTAGGCTCAGTAATCCCATCTTATTCTGCTTCCTGGCAAAGCGAGTTAATTGGTTCCTGTAACGTCCTTTGTCTCCCATCAGTTCCGTCTCTGCAGGCAGGGCCGACCCAAACCTTTTTTGGCCCCTGGGCAACTTCTCATTTGGGGCCCCCATACAATCAAGTCAACATTAAACGCTTCATGCTATGATTAGCATTATCTATAATTAGCTTACATTATACCAGGGTTATTATGACTACTGATTTTAACCTCACAGTAGTAGCAAATGAACAAAATATATATTTTTATTGTGAAATGCAGCATGGTGTTAAACTGTACAGTATTATATTTGAAAGTAATATCTGCTGATAAACACTGAATTTACAGTAAAGAAGTTTGATATTTTTTATTTTTGTTTTTATTATTATTGGAGCCTTGCAACAGAATTTTGCTCTCAAAGCCAAAGGCAACTCAAAGTGTTAATACATAGAATTTAAAAAACAAAATGCATTAAGAAAAAACAAATCGAACAGAATATGAACAAAATGAACAACAAAAAATGTCAGACAATAATAATTTGCCTATGTCTATTGTATATTTTCCCATTAGTGGCAGCAATTTCTTTTACGATGTAAAAGTTTTAAAAATCGCAGATATATTAATTTTTTTCTTATCATGTAACCTTGGTGCTCTTGGGGTCCCCTGGTGGAGTGGAGACCCTAAGCAGCTGCTTGTAATTAAAATCACACAAATCCAAACAGAACCACTTGTTTTGAATATTCTGTAGTTTTTCTTACATAAAGGTTAATTTGACTGTAAACAAGCCTTTGTGTCGCCGTTCAGGGTCTGAATGACCGCTTTGCCATGTTCATCGATAAAGTCCGGCATCTGGAGCAGCAGAACAAAGTCCTGGAGACGGAGCTGGTGAGCCTCCGGCAGAAACACGGCGAGCCTTC
The DNA here is from genome assembly GCF_001444195.1 of Xiphophorus couchianus. NCBI lineage: Eukaryota > Metazoa > Chordata > Actinopteri > Cyprinodontiformes > Poeciliidae > Xiphophorus > Xiphophorus couchianus. The sequence goes on from NC_040249.1 coordinate 20,381,862, forward strand.
CCGCGTCGGGCTTCTCTACCAGGAGGAGATGAGAGACCTGCGCTGCCAGCTGGACGAGCTGAACCGGGACAAGAACCAAATCCTGATCGAGAGGAACAACATGGAGGACGAGCTGCAGGTGACACCAGATCAGGGGCTCTTTGGCACTTCTGCTCTAAAAAAAACAGTTTTTTTTCCTTAAACCTGGGAAATTTTATGTATTTTCTAGATTTCAAAAAAACTTGATTCATTTTTTTAGACATATATATTTTGTTGTGCCCCCTAAAATTTTTGCCGGACCGGTTTGGTCCCCACTATGGAAATTTCCTGGGAGCGCCCCTGTCTTTGGTTTATAAAGGTTGCAGACCCATACACTAGATAAAGTTAATCTTCTGGTTAATGTAAATTCAACCCAGCACTGAAATCAACCCTCGGTGTGTTTCCATTTTCAGAAGCTGAGCATAAAGTTCGATGAAGAGGCGAGGGCGCGGGAGGAAGCCGAGCAAACCCTGCGGTCCTTCAGGAAGGATGTGGACGACGCGGCGGTGGTCCGCCTGGACCTGGAGCGGCGCGTCGAGTCGCTGTCGGATGAAATCTCCTTCCTGAAGAAGGTGCATGAAGAGGAAATCGAGGAGCTGAGCAACATGATGGAGGCACAGCAGGTCTCCGTGGAGATAGAGCTCGCCAAACCGGACCTCACCTCGGCTCTGAAGGAGATCCGCAGCCAATACGAGTCCATTGCCTCCAAAAACCTGCAGTCGGCCGAGGAGTGGTACAAGAGCAAGTTCGCGAGCCTGAGCGAGCAGGCGAGCCGGAGCAACGAGGCGATGAGGGCCAGCAGGGAAGAGATCAACGAGTTCAGGAGGCAGCTGCAGTCCAAGACGGTGGAGATAGAGACCCTGAGGGGCGCCAACGAGTCTCTGGAGCGGCAGATAGGCGAGATGGAGGACACGCACAATGCCGAGGTCACAGCCATGCAGGCGAGTAGTTCAGGTTCTCACTCTACGTCAGGACAACGTTTGGGATTTAGTTTCTATAAGTTATATTTTTGTTACTCAACAGAATCCCTTCATGTTTTAAGGTGAAACTTCTAAACTTTTCAAAACTCAACTTCCCAGAATTCATGGGCCTCAACTTTACAGGTTTAAGGGCGACTGTGGCTCTATGGTAGAGTAGTCGTCTTGCGATTGGAAGGTTGTAGGTTTGATTCCAGCTTCCTCCTGCCACATGTCGATGTGCCTCTGGGCAAGGCACTTAACCCCAAATTGCCTACCGATCTGCGTATCGGTGTATAAATGTTTGTGAGTGCGACTGGGTGAATGTGACTCTAGTGTAAAGCGCTTTGAGTGTCAAAATGACTGGAAAAGCGCTATATAAGTTCAGTCCATTTACCGTTTACTATTGGTTAATGTTTAAATAACTGAAAGGAAAATCCATCCATTGGTTTGTTCCATCCATCCATCCATTCATCGGTTTGTTCCATCCATCCAAGCCACAGGCCGTTTAACCAAAAGAAAAATTAAAATAAAATTATATTTCTGTAAAATAACTGTCTGATTTTACAGAAGCAATTGAACAACCGTTCCTACTTTAATACATTTTTATTATCTTTGACTAGCAGGTAAACTTTCTCAAACAGTGATAATGCTAGAAGCACTGCTTAGTCATCTTGTGAGCTGAAAACCGATTGAAAAGTTTGAGGATAATGTTGACGAAACCGTTGTCAACATTAGCTTTGTCACAAGATTTATCATCCTGAGAAAACCCACAAAAACAATATTTATAGCAAGGGTGGCGGTTCTTAGTTTGCATAATGTTGTAAAAACCAACCTGTTCAACCAAATATGTACTTTTAAAATCAGGTTATAAACAGTCAAGTTTTCTCTTTACTGTTTCTGAAGTACAATCAGATGAGAGAACGTTCTGGCAGTAAACGTCTGGTTACAGTTCAAGGTGGGGTTAAGATTCAATCCTTGGGTTTTTCTAGGCGCGCGAGACTGAGACGACTGAAGTGACTCTTCATGTCTATTGGATTAATCTCTGACCTGCTATATCTGGAAAAGCCATCTGGCTTTTGCTGGCTTCTTACAGGGGTGAAAGGTTAAGCCTTGAAGACAAAAAGGAAATCCTCTATAAACTCTAGGAGGCTTCTTTAAAAGTATCACAAAGCTTCAACAGCGTTAGAGACTTTCAGACACTATACATTATGAACTTTGTAACTGACAGGCATCTTGGCAGGAAGTTCCTATGACAACAACAAACAAGCCACAAGATTGGACGTAGCTCTCACCTCGTTCCTATCTATACATATAAGCAATTTAAGTACATTACAACTATTACTCGATCGCAATTTGAGTACTGTACCCACCTCTGTAATACTATGGTAAATACCAGTGATATTTACTGTTGTACTTACTGCCAAACTAGCAAAGTTCGCTTAGCTAACGTAGCTTTCATCTGCTAGCTAACATGGACATGTCGTCTATGTGTATGTTACTACATGTACTCACTGTGCCAGTCACCAGAACCTTGTTATTCACACAGTTTGTACGTCCTTTACAAATCTGTTTAAACATTAATTGTGTGCTTCCATGGATTTCAGATCGTGAAGCTCCTAAATGTTGTAAACACTTCCTGTTCACTAGGAAGTTAACTATATCGTAGTATTTTTGAGGTAGCTTGTCAACATCATCTGACATAGTCAAACTTGACAGCAGCCATTTTGTTCATGCGTCTTTCTCTCAGACATTGGTTAAATGTTTCAAAGCCTTGGGTCCGCTATGCATTGCGTGTGTGTTTGAGTACTAAGATGGTGCGGATCACTTCCGGTTCAGACTTGTGGGAACTATGTATAGAATGATACAGAAATGAACTAATGTGAACAAGATTGAACTACTTTCTCCTTTGTGACAGGACACCATTAGCCACCTGGACACGGAGTTGAGGAACCTGAAGAGTGAGATGGCTCAGCACCTGAGGGAATACCAAGACCTGCTCAATGTCAAGATGGCTCTGGATATCGAGATTGCCGCTTACAGGTGCTAATCTAAAGAAAATGCTGAGGATCTCTAAAAAGTTAATTGCGCTAACACTAAGCTACTAATCATAGACATTAGTTCCGCTAAAGAACCACACCAACATGGTATTTAGCAGAAGCTAAAGCGCTAACTTCAATTCAAAGTATATTGTCTCTTCAAAGACAACAACCCTCAAGCACCAATTTAATTCTGACATTGTAATTTACATGTCCTACAAAACCACTAGATATTGTATTTATGTTTATGTCTTGTTCTCTACTGTCAGTGTTTTATTTTGAAAACGTGAGGAGAGGAAACGGAAATGCTGCGTAAACAATTTTCACTCACTTCACAATAAGAGCATGAATATAAACGACCAATAACCAAAACCTCTCTATATGTTGCAGTTTATTCAACTGAAAGTTTACAAAAACAGACAGGTGAAATCAGAGCTTTAAATTCATCTGCTAAATGTTTTCAAAGTGGAAGATTTAGCTACACTACTAGCAGATTAGCTAAATGGTAAAAATCAAGCCTGGTTAAGATGTTCTGTGACATTTCAGTGATTATTTAGATGGAAGGGAACCACATTTTTCTGATTTTTATGCTTTGAAATTATTCTGAGGTGGTAACAAGTGGAGAAGTGATAATTTGGGCATTTTCTCTAGTCACATGAGCTACAAGGAGTCAAACTAAGCAAGCCGAACCTTTGGTAATTAGTTTTACAAACTTTAATCAATGTTTTCTGCATTTGTTCTTAAGAAACTTTTAAGTTTTAATGTATGTCTCTCTCTACGTTTGTTTTTGTTTTGCTTCTGTTAGAAAACTATTGGAGGGAGAGGAGACCCACTTCAACTCTGGGATGTCGTTCGGCACGGCTAGCTACAGCTACCAAGCTCGAAGCTCGACCGAATCGTACAAAAGCAGCCAGAGGGAGAAAGGAGGAGCCATGAAGGAAAGCTTCAAGGGCATCAGCGAGGACAAAGAAGAGGCAGACATCAACTCCAACAACTAAACACAAGCAGGGGAGAAATTACACCCAATCATGAGCATCAAAGCTGTAACGTAGGGTTACAGCTTTGATGCTGCATAGTAATTGCACTATTATGCAACTTTAAAACAAGAACTGGGTGCACAAGTTTGAATTGATCTTAAGTTTAGTCTAGTCTAGACGCCATTTTTGTAGTTCTTTTTTATAGTTCTGGCTGGATAATTGACCATTCATCTTGGTATAATTAGCATTTTGGGATTAATATTAAGATATTTTCCTGTTTTAAACCCATGGATTGTACCTGAAGTGATATAATAATACCCTTTAAATAAGAATGTAACTAAGTATCTAATGTGAATGCATTAAATTGTAAAATCTATTGTAATTGGTCCAATATGCAGAGGCGCTCCAAGAGGAGAGCAGGAGGGGCCACCTCTAGGAAAAAGAAATAAAATATATATATACAGTATATAGATATATATCTATATATATATTTTCCCCTTAGGATAAAAAATACACACTCTCATAAGTATAAATATATGTACCTTTATGACACCATAAGGAATTTGTTTTCCTTTTTTGTCAATTTTAGGGGGAAAAAAAATCATGTTATATATACATTTATATTATTTTTTAGGATTGTTGACTAAAATAAAATCAATAAAATAATCCAAACTTTACCAAACCTGCAAAGCTGGGTAATTTTTTGTTTTCCCTTCTGATTCCTGCTTATTGATGGGGCATATTAAATACATCTCAATTCAAAGGTCCGCTTTGTGCAACCTGTTGCTGATTGCTTAACTAAGTTGTAAATCGTAGATTGTCCACCTTATACAGTTGTACCTGGAAACGGATCAGTCTGAATATTTTGACTCCATTTTTTTTTTCTGGCAATGTTGTTGGGCAGAATAATTTAAACAGATTTTTCAGGTGTACCTTTAAAAGTCTAGTATGTTGAGAGACTTTTCTAGAGACAAAAAAACAAACACAAAAAAAAAAACCAACAATTGACCAAAACTAAGCATTTTAAAAGTTTGCAAAAACAAAGTAATTTTGCTGCAGCTTTGAAACGTGAACTAGTGGGCAAACATAACACTGCATTTTAAAACTGAAATTTAATATGTCCTTACAAAAGAGTCGGTTTTTAATGTAGCTTCACCACTTTAGACTAATTTAAGAAACTCAGACAATAATTTAAAATCTACTTTAAAATAAAATAAATATCATCCTCTGCTATATTCATTTAATAGACAAAATGGCTGTTGTATGTAGAAAAAAGGCACAAAATTTCCCTTGAGTGTATATTTAAGTCAATAAATCTAAACCCGCATTCAATCATTTAAAAAAAAAAAAAACGTGTTTCACTTCTGAATTTATTTAAAAGATATATGGTGGGTTTATTTAAACTAATTTTAAATAAACATTGTTTCTTGTTTGAAGCAAACTGTTTTATTATCAAAGCAGTCAGTCAATAAATAAAAAGTAGATCACACAATGACCCAAAAACCACCAACACAGAGAAAATGAATAAACTAGACAGATGTTGCTTCTCTTCTAGTTTTATCAACAGCTGCAATTAAACTTGGTTGACTAAAAGCCTCCAAGAGAGAAACTGGCAACAGAAAAGTTAGTCTTGTTTCATTTACTGAGCAAATTATCTCAGTTATCAGGTGTTTTTCACATCTTTAAAGGCTTTCCTTAACATTTCAGGGTCAGACAGAAGTTTACTTCCACTCATCATCAACATAAATGCAAACATAAAAAAGGTTTTCTCTTATTCACATCAAGTCAAAATCAAACATACAGCTTCAAAAATATACAGACCCTTCTCAAATATTGATTAAATATTGGTAAAGGCACAGATGGATGCGTGCGTTCGACTTGACTGCTTTATTTGATCCAGAACCGGTTTGGAGGTCCGATCTGTTGGAACATCGTCTCCAAGATTCAACCAAAGTCCAAGAAAAAAGGAAAAATACTCAAGCTCGTCGCTGCAGGTTGTTAATCGTCCTCAGTGGATTTAGAAAAGAGGTGAATCTGAGCCGTTGACCCAGTGAAACTGTGAAGACTCGGGTCAAGTTTCCTGCTCAAGTCTGGCAGGGGAGGACCAAACCGAAGTGAAGCACCAGCAGACCGTCCTGCAAAGGAAACAACAAGTCTAAACTTAAAGCTGCAGTTTGTAACTTTTATAAAAAATAAAATCTGTCAAGATTTTTAATGAAACGGATAACCTGTGGGGAAAAATAAAATTAATCTTTTATAATTCCTCCCTGAGCTACTATTGCCGTCTGAAGAAATGCACCAAAAACAACCAATCAGAACCAGGTGGAGGGGCTTAGCGCTGTCAATCAAGCTTGTATACACGCTGATAAATGAGTTAACGGCAGAGAGACGACTTACGTTTATCTGCTGCCATCAGTGGCTATGCTAACTAGCCTTAGCAGCTTGGAATAGGAAAAGGGGATGAGCAGCGCCACACAGAGGGTTATTGACAGCACTCAGAACCTCCTCCTGGAATCTGATTGGTTGTTTCTAGTTAGCACTGGGAGCTCGAACTTTTCACAGATTATCTGTCTCATAAGATACCGTCACGACATAGTGACTGTAAAAAATATGTTTGATAAAAGTTGCATACAGCAGCATGTTCCTATGTTACTGTGTGTGTGTGTGTGTTTTTACCTGTAGTGCTTCATTACCCACAAACTTCTTAATGTCTTTCAGTGACTGGTGATGATCTAGGAGGTGATCTCCACAAACCAGATCCACCTGCAGGGGGAAACAGAAACTGTTCACACCAGAATGTCTCAATTATTCAAAAATGTTTTTAGGCTAAGCATTTCGACTTAAAAATACAACACATCTGATTTCAATGGATTTTTTTCTCACTTTCATAAAAAATAAAAAATAAAAGAAATTTTAAATGATAGGAAATGTTTTCAAAAAGTAGAGTTGTACAATGGAGTATTTGACCCAGGCTACAAAAATGTTTAATTATGAGAATATAGTCATAATATATCAGCAGAATAAAGACGCAATTTTACCAAAGAACGTTTTAAAATTACAAGAAAAAAGCTTCTAAATTTATGAGGTTATCTGATGTGAGCAGCTCAGTTTGTGTTGTTCTTTTAAAATATAGTTAAACTCCTGCTTCTGGTGATAATTGGATGGTCAAGTATTAAAAGATGAATTATTTCTTCATCTGCAAAATGGAAACCAAAGTAAAACTTCAAGAGATGCTGAACATTCCTCTTTCATGTTGGAGTTTTCATAAAATCGCTACTTTGTTCTAATATTACATCTTTTTCCTGGTAATATTAAAACTTTATTCTTGTATTATTTCCAGTTTGTTGTTGTAAGACTGCATCCTTGTAATATCATGACTTTATTCTTGTATTCATAATATACAATATATATAATATGTACAGTATGTGTATAATATATATATTTTGCTCTGTAATAATGAGTGAAATGCAGATTGTGCACCTAATTTCTGGAATAAATCCATTTTCAGGCAATATGGACTTAAAGTTTTATCAGAATATTTTGTGGTATTATTATGATAATGGTAAAAGTGACAATAAGAACCATTTATCATTTATTTTTCAAGTAAACCTATGATTCTGACTGCATGACACAGCAATCATAGTCCCACAAACACAAATAATGCTCTTGAAAAACATACCAATCTGTAATATGGTTTTCTAGGACAATAGTCACATAAAGACGTTTGATTTTTATCACCAAACTGCTTAATTCTCCCTCTGAAAATGATCTGTATTAAAACTAGCATGGGGGAAATCTAAACTGCAGGCTGACCTGACACTTGGGGCTGAGCTCCATCTTCCTCCGGATGAACAGCTCCACGTGTCGGATGGTGGCTTCGCCCGACACGCAGATGTACGGCCTTTCTAGAGGCTGAAACAACGGCAGAGAGGATCGACTTTAACTTAAAGATATACAAGATAAAGATGTCAACTTTAACAGTGAAAAGTGTATTTGAATGACTAAAATATACATTTTCTCAATTTTAAAGTAACACTTCATGTATGTGAAATGTATTTGCTAATCTTAAATGAGCCTTTTTTCCATTTGAATCAAAGGCTACTGTAATCTTCAGAAGAACCACTAGGAGGAGCCAAAGACTTGTGAGCATCAACACTTCCCCTTATTTTTACAACAAGTTTTCCATAAAAAGAAACTAAAAAAAACTAAATTAATCTCAACAAGGTGTTGATAATGTCTTCAAATAAAGGAAATCCAATTTTTTTTATAGTTTGTCAAACAGGAAATTCTCAAAAGGACAGAAAAACTTGAACAAAAATGTTTAAAAAGCTAATGAATGAGACGCAGAAGCGTTCAACATCAGAGGATACAAAAAGTTATAACGTCATATTAGGATAATTGTAGATAGAAAAAGAAAGGAAGAGTAAATTTCCACCAAAATATTTTTCTGGAGAAAAACATGGACATTTCTGAGAATGAAAAGTTGAAAATGAACAACTTTTATAACTCAGAAGCATCCATGTTTCTTCTAGAAAATGTTTTAGATTAATCTCAAAATTTCTAAGTTTCTTCTAGCAAATTTATTACTTTTTAAACCGAAATTGTCTGCGTATTTTGGTGGAAATTCTCTCCTTTTTTCCCCTCCTACGTGTAATGGAGAGTTAAGAAGCTGACGGTGAGATAAAATTAACCCTTTAGGACTTCTAGCATTACATTTACTGTTATAATGCACTAATAATATTTGTTTGTGTTATGAACATTTGCTATAAAGATCTTATACCTTTACCTTAAAGTCAGAGATCCCATTTTCAGCCCTGAAAACAAAACAGTCAAGAGAAATATGACTTTGATGCCGTCCATTAACAAGAGAACACACAAGTAACTATAACATACATTTATTCATTTATTTTTGAAACTTTACTGAATAAAAATTTGCCTTTAAATTCAGAAGCCCATCTACAAAAATTAAGGTACCCAGCTTCCTCTCACAGTCTTAAAACATTATTGTTATATTTACTGGTCTCTTTAAATTGTCTTTAGGTGTGCCAAAATACAAACAAAAACTATGCAATATGGAGAAACATTGCTCCAAAGTACCAGACTTAAAATGCTTAAATAATTTCTATGCCACATAATATGGAAATGTACCCAACAAACTCCAGGAGCAGATAAATATTCAGCTCAGGGGGGATGGTGAACACGGCTCTGTGAAAGTTATCTTTCCTTTTCTTCAGCACAATGGGACGTTGAGGTGAAACAGACACTGCAAAGATCAAACCACACGTCACATACAGTCAGCATTAAAGTGGCATACTTCATCTATGTGAAATTTGATTATAAATCCAGAGAGGCTGGATGTCGTCACCTGGTTTTGGCATGGCGAGCCCCCTCTCTTTGTAGAAATTACACATTTTTTCTCTTTCAACTGTTAAAAAAACAACATAAAATGCTCACAAAAAACTCAAAGCACCACACCAGAAGCTCAGATGAACACACATTTGGTGTTAGTGTCTTCTCAAACATTCTTACGTTCTTCCAGGAAAGGAACCATTTTATATACAATGTCCTGAAGCTGTCTGTCTGGCCTGCAAAACATAAAGTAATTAACTCCCAGTCGGCTGCATACCAAACAGAAACACAGGGAGAGTAATTAGTCAGCAGCTGCTGCTGCTGGAGGAAAAAACTCACCTGATGTTGTAAAGAGGCTGCGTCTCGTGCACAACGATGCTGCATGTTGGACATCTGTTGCTGCAGAAGAAGTGCTTCACGATGCAGCTTTTGCAAACTTGAAGAAAAAGCAGAAGAAAACTAGTTCTAAGACGTTTTCTATTTTACCGTTTGAGTGAGAGCCTTGAACTTATTCAAGATTTACCTGAACATGAGCAGATAGAGAAATGAGAGAGCCTTACATTGAATATGCAAGCAGAGATGCTTGAGGAAAAGATATTTTTATGTGGCTTTGAAGATATTGGAAGTTCATTTCCTCCAATTTTTTTGCCAACACGTCTACTTTCAAGCAGTCATCGTTTAAGTACAATATTAATGTATTATACTGCTTGTTGAGCTTAAATACAGAAAGAATTTCACTCAAAAACTGTTGCACGACTGAAAAACCATCTCAACATTTTGCAAAAATCACACAATCAATGCCCGGTGTAAAGATAATGAACAAGTTTGACCTGTTTTAAAATTTCTTCTGTATTGAGATGTGGCTAATTCATAAATATTATGGCTACAGTGCTAAAACCTGAAGCCAAAATATGCCAAAGGTGGGAATTAGTTAGATTCAAGGTTGAGATCCCTGTTTCTAAGATAAAAAAAAACTCTTAATAAATATGTAGAAGTTATAATATTTTTATAAAAGCATGAGTCAGTGCAAGAGTTATGTAGTAGCTGGTGATTGATCAAAATCACAGATAATTTGCCCACCAGGCCCCAACAATGTGAACTAGTTGTAATGTGGTTCAGTTGAAAATAAAAGCGCTCAAATCATCTTTTATTGAACTTCCACGAATCAATCTCAGTGGAGAATAATCTAGTCCAGGCTTTAAGGGTCTATGTATTGTAGTTTTTAAATTAGAGCTGATTAAACTCGGTTAAGGTAGTTAAAGATTAGGAGTAATTGTAATTTAGCCATTTTCCCGAAGCTAACTTCGGGTTTCTATTATTTCTATGCACACATTTTTGGTTTTTTTTAATAGTCTCACTCATTTTCCAATAAGCAAATTTGTATGTTGTAATTAGCTTTAATGTGAAATAATCGAGGCTGACCCTCCCTCCGTAGTTTTGTACTCACATGTGTGCAGGCACTCTGTGATCGTGGTGGCATCGATGAAGAAGCCGCAGCAAACAGTACAGCGGATGTAAGGATAAAACTGAGTGAGAGGAAGCTTGGTCTGAGGAAAACAAAAACGTGAATTTGTTTAAAATCACACAAAGCAACAGCAGAAAACTATTAAACATAAATTACATCCGATTTAAAGAAAACGTTAGTGTTTTACGCACTTCGTCGTCAGTGTCGCTGCCTGTAACGTTGGTGGTTCCTTCATGACTTCTTCGACCAACTGACATCCTCGACGGCTGTGAACCGCACTACAATACTTTTTCTAGTCTCTTTTACTTGTTAGTAAATTAATAAATAAGTTTGCCCTTTTATTCTGCTTTGTTAAAATGTGGAACCCTTCTATTCTTAAACTTTTCGTCATGTAAACAACACAGCACTAGTCGGCTAGCGTTAGCCTCCGCACCGTGAATCGCAGAACAAAACAATAACACGCGCCTAACTGTATGCTAATATTAACAATTTCTTAGCGCAGACAAAAGCGTCATTCGATTTATAATTCCACAAACTTATATTTTAACGCGCTACAAAATAAAAATGACACAATTTAAATACTTTTCTGCTACACTATCTTTCGTCCAACTGAATTTCCCTCGCGCTTAGTTTGCAGCCTGGATAACGTCACCGCTTCCGGTCTGGTTTTTTCGAAATAAAAGCGTTACTAGGAGTGACAGAGCTCTCTAATAGATCGTTATTATATAAATAGCTTCATCAGCCAAATATAAACGAACAGCCAATTTCAGTTTAATGGTTATTTGCAATAAATTGATTACTCATCTTTTATGCTCCCATTTCCTTTTGTTATTTTAGCATGTTGAAGCTCTGCTTAGATTCTATCAAACACTGAAATATGTAAAATTCTTGCTATTTTGGTTTATTTCAGTTTTATGTATGCATCTAATAAATGTCTACAGATCAGTCAGAGGCAGTGTAATGCATAACATTTTTAATTTATCACGATAAAATTATTCACAAAGAAAAATCAACACAAATTTTAAAATGACATTTAAAAGAACGATTATATTGATTGTTTTTTGTAGTTGTTTTTTCTTACAAAAGTCAGCTTTGTATTTACAGAGTACCATACAACATTGAATATACTGATAATTAGGTTTAAGGTGTGCATCCCACCAACAGGACATCAACTTAAAGAATCTGTTTACCTCTTAATGGTTGAAAACTATTTTTTAGTTCAGCAAAAGCAATTATTTTTTGTTGAGAATAAATTGGTTCTGTCCCTTTTTTTTTGAGGTATCACAAATCCAAGATTCGAGAAATACATTAAAAATGTTTATCATCACTGACACAATCCAGGTTTTATTGATAATACAAACAATTTAGTTACAACTTTAAAAAGTCACATGGGGACGAGCTTAAGCCCATCATGAACGTGATATTAATTTATTTATTTTGAGCTTCTTTTTCCCAAAGTAGCTTTCTTAACAGAGCTCATATTCTTTGTTATTTTGATATAATAGGCTGGTTAGTTTGTAATTGCCATGTTTTGTAAATTAAAAAAAAAACAGTGTGGATTTTCTTCTTATTTAAGAGAACCTGTGGAAACCTTAATTTCAGTTTTGAGAGAACATGGATCAAAACAGAGTTCTGATTCTTTCTGTGTTGGTGTATAGTGGGCTTAATCCCCCCATCCCTGCTTTTTCCCAAGTCTTCATTTGATTAAAGTCTTGTTAATAAAAAAAAGAGAAAAAAAGACACCATTTTCACAAGGTGGGGAGTCTATGGGGAGCATTTGACATGAAAACATTTCTCTGAGGCAGAACTGGAGGCAGAAATGATCAATTTCACTACAAAACATCATCTGGGAACATTCACAACTTGATAGCACAATTTCTAACTGATCCAAACCGTTTTAAAGTCAGAGGAAGTCACCTATAAGCATTGGAAGAGTGGATGCTGCTTGAAAATGGATCCTGCACCACTGTCAGTTTTTTCACTGCCATTTTGTGAGTGGCATTTTTTTAATGTATGAAAGAGGGTAGTTCTGTTCCAAAAATGTTTCCCAAACACCAGCCAATAGTGTGGCACGTAGCATTGCGTCTAGCTTTGTCAGCTTCCAAATTAATGAGTAGAGTTTACGTAAATAATTTGGAGGCAAAGTTCTTCAGAAAAATCAAACAGGGGTCCACTGTATGTCACTTTTTTTTTTTTGCTACCGCTAACCCTGAATACATAGTCTACGTCTTGGTTAGGTCACTTCACTTCTCTGCTGGCACTGAACAGGTTGGAATATAATGCTAAAACTTATTAATACATGCTTACATGACTTTAAGGCACTTAGCATTAGCATGAGCCTATGTACTGAGAATGTTAGCATTCAAGTTGAGTTCAAAGTCACAAGAACTTTCTCAGCTAGCTTACTGGAAAGTTTTAATCAATATGGCTGCCTTGTACACAAAGCAGTGTCTTTTCGTTGCACCACTGTCAGTTTTTGTTTGCACAAAATCAAGGATATTATGATGTTACCAATCAGTCTGGAAAATGAGAAAAAAAAGTATATTTCAACTCACAACCTGAAGTTGACTTTCAACCAACTTGAGCACAAGATATTCAACATTAAGCGTTCTTACTTTGATTTACAAACCCCACGTTAAGATGTTGTTACCATTACCTTGTGTCTAAGTGTCCCCTTCATACATTTTTCCAAAAATGTTCTTCTGATCACAACAATGTTTATTTTAAAATTTCTGCAAGAGTAACTCTGCCTCAAAAAAATATTTCTATTTTTAAAAAGAAAAAAAAACTAAAGAGAGTTCAGCTGAACGGAGAGTGCTCTGCATTGCTGCGTAGGGCTCCTTTATCAGACTTCCGAGAGACTCTGTGGCTGCTCAGGTGTTTGTTGGGGCTCATGCTGGATTCGACAAACTGACTTGTTACACATCGGACACACATTTCGGATTTCTAACCATTTCAGCAGACATCTAAGGTAAAAGCAGACAGACAAGAGGAAAAACATGACTCAAAAAATCATGGCTATCACAGTTTTTCCTGCAGGACACAAGTCTCAGTTAGCATAGTTGTGCTCAAGTTTAAACATGCAAAGAAAATATATGCAAGAAACTTGACGTAATTAGCAGCGGGAAATTCAGCAATAGCTACAGGACTTCTTGATGTCTGTTAAACTACTTATTGAAGTTTGAAGCATGCAAAAAACTGCATACTTAAAAACATCATATGAGTTGTACATTGTCATAAAAACATGGTAATCAACAAGTACTACTATTGAACTCACTTCTTATGAAAAGCGTGGGAACACGGACACACTCCAAGCTCATCCCTGCTGCGAAACTCTTCCAAACATACTGCACACGTTTGCTGGAAAAAGAAAATACCAGATCATGAAACCACTTCAGCAAATAAAAAAAAACGAACTTATCCTAGAAATCTTCTTGATCAGAGTACCAAGGGACTATGGCGTAACTCTGAAGCCTATTTCTCTTCTCTTTGCCACTCTTCAAAATGGGAAAGAAAAGACAACTTGTCATTGAACTAAGGTAGATGTGCGGTAGTCCTTGTAAGGCTTCAAGAAAATAATCACCAGTTTGCCCATATTTACAGCTATAGCAATAATTGAAAAGTTTAGATGTGTGCTTGATGCTACGGCAACTTCAACTGGAACCGCGGGCTTCAGTCTGATGAATGAACATATAAGAACCTGAAGTACTTTAAATGTTCAATCCCTAAATTCGTATTAGCTTACGACATGTATTCAACTTACACCAAGAAGACTCAGTTTCTTTCCCGCTCCTTTTAGAACTACCTGTTGATGACAAAGGAAATCATTTAGTTTACCTAACAGAAAAGCAAATGAAAACAGTCTTGTAGGAATGTTTCAGTAACAAGATGTTACCTCATTGTAGCCATAATTGTCTCTTGTACCTTGTCTTCTTAGTCTGTAAAGAAGCAACAAAATAAAACTCAGTATGCTGTTTTAAAGGTGGTTTGAAGAGCCAAACACAAGCCATGCTTAGGGCCACGTCTGCAAGAAAATAGTCAGTTTATTGGTCTAAAAACAAAATGGCAACATGAGACATGTTGTTGAGAATCAGCTGAAAATGTAACAAATATTGCACTTTTGTTCCCCAATCAAACCAGGTTTATGGGACTATCAGGTGTGAAAACATCCAAAGTAGAAAAGCGGTAGAGTGGTTTGCAGGCGTTTGCCTAGAAAGTCTGGTTCGTTCATGGAGGTGTGAATGCAGAATCAAACTCTGATGCTGACCAAATAAGCAAATTGTGGTCCACCTGCAAACCTTGGTCTTGTTCTGGTTGAAGTGAACTCTGGTGCAGTTTGAATGCATATGTGAATGCCAAGTGGACTGGAGACCACTTTCAAAGCAGGATGCGGACTACAGCACAGGGCATTCTGGGTAAATACAACAAAAACAAACACGCAAGTCTAGCGCTAGTGGAAGAAATGTCTTGTGGTCTTTTACCAAAGACGAAAGAGAAATCCTACAACCGCTAAAATCTGATGCCGTGCCATTTTTGTTTACATTTTGTAAAGAAAAAAGTTGTGTTTATGTCAGAGGTTTTTGTCATCTCAGGCGAGGAGGGGAACAAAACTTTTCAATTAGTTTAGTTCATTTGACACGGTTCAGTGTGAAAGCAATCTGCAACAACTGAAAATGTTGCAATTTTGGTCCCTAATCAAACCGAATCTTCTTTATTATCAGGAATGAAAACACTCAAGACAGAAAGAAGGATACAAAGAATATAAGAAGAGATTTTATGTCTTTGGCCTACTTAAATATTGGTGAATAATTATAGCTGATTGGTTCAGGATTTTATGTAACATGCCCTCTCCATGCAGCTAAAAGAAAAGTTACAAGTTTGTCACCAAAAACATCCGTACTGTGCAAATTATGTTTCCTTATCTATCTCCACTGATACAAGTCTTGTCATGCTAAATGAATCAGCTGGGGATGCTCGGCGCTTCAAGCAGTCCTGGAATTCGTACGATGTCAAATTCATGTAACAACCTGAGCAGTGAAGTCCCTCACACTGAGCAGGGCTGCACAAGAACATCAAAACTTGGACTCTTCACTGTAAATTACTTGAGCTGCATTTAGTTGTGTCTACTAGCTTTTACTTTTTAATTCAAAGAAATCTGGCAAGTTTTAGATTTTGAACGTAAGTTTGTCAAATATTAGTGAGTTGTGTTAGCTTTTGATTAATTTTGTCACATCTCCAAGAGTTGAGTGAACTAACAGTTTCAAGTGCGTTTTCATACCTGATGGTCTGGTAGACTTGGGCCGATTGGGGACCAAAATTGCAACATTTGTTACATTTTCAGTTGGTGTGGTTCGCTTTCACACTGCACTATGTAAATGAACCAAACCTCTTGAAAAACATTTTCCCCTTCTCACCTGTGGTGGCGCTGCACCAAGAACCACTGAAGGAAACCACGTGAAAACTTCTGAAGAAGACACTGAGCACAACTTCCTTCTTCACAAAATGTGAACAAAAATGGAGTGGCGTCAGACTTTACCTTTTTGTCTTTTGTCGTTAAAAGCCAGGAGACATTTCTCCCCTAGTGTTAGACTTGCACGTTTGTTTTGGTTGTATTTACCCAGAATGCCCTGCGCTATAGTTCACTTCCTGCTTTTGGAGTTGTCTGCTTGGCGTTCAGATTAGCACTCAAACCATGCCAGAGTTCACTTAAACCTATTATATTAATGCATTTGTCAGTTTGCAGTGGTTGAGGACAATGTCTGCTCAGATTCAAATTAAATGTTTCTGTGCAAAATTCAAAGTGATTTTTAATAAAAAATGCATTAATGCAAATTAAATCAAAATTTCTGGTTGACTGTACTTGCTTCATTTTCAAGTTAAACCATCCTCAGATGTTTTACAGTGTACCTGAACAAGTAGCAGCAGTAGATGAGGCTGAGCATGAGGATGAAGAGGCCGATGCCCAGGAGGATGATGTAAGTATTAAGCGGCAGGTTAAAGAGACTTTCGCTTGTCATCTTGCAGTCAGGGACGAAGTCCTGCAGTTCAAAATCACACAGACACCCTAAAAATGGGAATCATGGGTAGAGATTATTTACCTTAATAGATTAAATTATATCCCTTTTTAAAGTCCCAGCAGAATATTGAGAGAAGCTTGGTTTAGACAGAATTAGCATCATATTTTCAATGAAACAAGTGTTTTTTTAGGGACTTGGCTGGAACCAAATAGGAAATTATCTTTTATTATCCAACAAACATAAACGTTTACAGTAAAAATGTCATGAATGCAACAAATCAAAACAAAGTATTTGAGGTAGAGTTGAAAAACTACAATCCAAAGAATCTGAAACTGCATTGACCTTAACTCAATATCATCAATATTCTGGATCGATCCACCCACCTCTAGTGCAGGTATTTATTTTACAAAATCAAATCAAAGGGTCATTATTGTCATGGTTTTCTGCATCAAGTAGTTGTACAATTTTTCCTCTACTTGATAAAAATAAATTAAAAAACATATTGTGGGTTGTTTTTTTTTGGCTCCAAAGTCAGAATATTCATTAATTTTCAGTCATTATTTCAGAAAGTTTTATGTAATTTTTGTGATTTCCTTGCAAAAACACAATCTTACCAAGTATTTATGGCTGCTTTCAAACACAAATATTTTAACTTTCCAGCAAGATACAGGAACTTGTTTTAAGTCAATAATTTCTTAATATTAACAAAAACGTACTAGTTCCACTGCCAGATTATTTCACTTATAATATGGGAAAAATGTTATGTTAGAATTAAAATAATCTGCTGGAGGAACTAGTACTTTTTAAAATCAATATTAAGGAATCATTTACTTGAAATAAGCTCCACTATCTTGCTAGGAAGTTACTTGTAAGTAATTTTTATCCTATTTCAAGGATACTGAGATATTTGCACTAGAAAGTAGACCAAAAATACTTGTCTACATTTTGTGTTTTTGAAGTGTTTTATTTTTGCCTTGAGTCAGATTTCTCATACATAATCTCTTGTTTGGTGCTTTGTATAACAGTTTCTGACTTTTCTATGAGCGGAAGTCACATTTTTACAAATATTCTTCACACTGCATAGCGCCTGCATGTCACAGGAATGTGATGGACCTTCATGTTGGGTTCTCAAATATTTTAATTGAGAATAAACGTTTTTCTTAGCCTTTGGTGATTAAACGGAGCTGCTTTCCTTCCACACAAACCTCCATCAGTGTAGTGCAAGGATGCAATTAGCACATTTTTACGGTTAGACATAATAGCTTGTACTCCTGCTCAGGAGTCACGCTTTAATACACAAAGCTCACACCAGTACAGAGGGCTGGTAAGGCGAGTGTTTGGCTGGACGTTTAGGTTAAAGAGGAGGCAGCTGTAATCTTAGCACTATGTTAGTAAATCATTGATAGTGGAGGACCAAAAGGTAGGCCACTGTGCAAATGCTGCATGCATGCATGAACAGGTCTGAACTTGAACATGGTTAAGGTGAGGTAGTTGATCTGATCTAGAACCGTTCAGCTGTTTCTGTAGATTTTTCCTGCTGATGTTCATAGTTTTGTCTGCTCAAAGGAAAAAGAAAAAATGTGGTGTACATTTTTGTGTTGATTCTTGTAAAACCAACTTAAAAGGAAATGTAGAGAACGGTAGGTTATTAGGAGTTTATATAAAAATTGAGTTCCATGTCTATAGTCAAGATTTACGTGGATAGTTGATTAAAAAAGATTTTGAATTTTAAAAAAAAAGGAAAAAACAGTTAAGCATGTACCTGGCAATTGCAGAAAACCGGAATAATTAAGCGTAACACACTGAAACATTATGATGGCAGCCCCTGAAGGACATGTAGCCATGCCAGATATTTACTTCATCATAAAGGTAGAAAAGTTTAGTAAAAATTGGTATTGGCCTCAAACCAATCAAAAAAAATCTACAGATTTCTTGTGGTTACATTTTGGAGGGAAAACCACAATGCTAATGTAGCATTTAATGTAGCATAACATGCCAAACAGTCTTCTGTCATATTTTTTCATACTGAATGGCTATCAATTCCAGATTATCTAAGATTACGTCTATCATTGTGGGTGTTGGTAACTTTGAAGCTGTGAAAAATTGGGTTAGTTTTGAAAGAAAGAAAAATCAAAAGACTCCTTTCCAGTTATACCTACTTATCTGAACTCTACTTGGTTTTCCATGGGGTGTAATGGAAAATTACCTTGAATCACGTTTATCCAAACAGGTACTAATTGACTTTTTTTTTTCAAAGATTACATGTGAATCCATACGCCTGGCAAACTACTAAGTAATCCTGCAAGGCCTTGTGGGTAAAATACTTCCAAAGCAGCTGTGCTGCCAAAGAGTCACTATAGATCAATTTGGCAACATTTTAATCAAAAACAATCTGATTTTTCTCTGTTTAACTACAAATATGACATCATGCTCTACATATGAAAATACTGCATCCGAAGGTTAACTAGCTTGTTTTCAAATTGTCAGTAATTAATTATGCAAGTATGAAAATTTTCATAATTACAATTAGTATTAAAAAAATGACTGTAGCTCATTTTGGAGGGAAAACAACAATGCTAAAATGTAGCATTAACTGTAGCATACACATTTTTCCAAGCATATTTTTTATGTAATATCCCTTTTTATTATCATTTTTTACATATCCACAGCTTCAGTCTCATCTAAAAAATGCTTTGGCATTTTGAAATCTGGTTAGTTTTGAAGAAAACCACTATCAAAATGTTAGCTTAAAAACATTTAACATCTGCAGTCCCATTCAATACATCCACATTTAGATTCTGTTTAAAAAGATCTGCCTTCATGGGCTGTCATTGTTAAAGAAAGGTTAAGTAATAAACATAAAAACGAATTGTCAAGGTTTGCAGGTTCTCAGCTATAGAATATGTTGATATAACTCTTTAAACTAACTTGTTCTAAACTTGAGATTAACTAAATGGATGGGGAAAAAAATTTCATAAAGATGGATAATACCTGGAAAAAACCTGATTTGTCATAGAAAGTGTTTTTCTGTGAGACACATATTTAACATATTTTGGAGGGAAAAAACAAAGCTAATTGCAAAGCTAATTGCTAACCATGCGATCTACAATACCTGTTTTGTATGCTTTGTATGCTTTTCATGCTAACAAAATGTCTATTTAATTGTACAACTTTTAAATGTGTCTGTTAAGTAGTACTATTTATCTGTGTCTAAATAGTACAGTTATTTTTGACTAATTTTTAGTCTCTCAAAAATTTAAAACTGTTAATGTAGCATATTTTGCATTACTGTCATATTATTTCAGTTCAGTTAAACATTATTTAAGCTGGAATATCCAACACTGTTACGTAGCACCTTGACTTAGAATGAAATGGGTTGGTTTGAAAGAATAACGAATTAAAATATTTTAGATTTAAATCTTCCACTGACGTACTTCCGGTCCGGACGCGATCAGCATGGCAGCACCGAGTTATCAATTATAGAAGCTCCAGATTGAAAACATATGAATTAGTGAATAATATCTAAAATTATATAAAATTATTAAATCTAAAAATAGTGGTCAATATACATTTGGTGTCTAGTTAACGGGAACATAGACAAGGACAAGTAGCACATTTGCCAACAAGATTGCAGGTGACTCATAAACTTTAATTTGATCCTGAAAAAGTTCAAAACACTTCTTAATTTATAATAGACTGCGCCAAAAGCATAAAAGAAGCAACATCTTAGATGGGCGGAGTTTGTTTAATTTGCCTTTTGACTCCAAAATCGTTAAAGCTGCTTGTATCGGTTCTCCTTTGTCAAACTTTAATGGGTTGCAATTCAATCAGAGTCAGAGGGACCACAGTTTGTGTGGCGCAAAATATGAAGAAAGGCTGTGCAACTGGTGGATCCAAAACACTTACCGTAACACCAGTGAACCGGATGCATCCAATAACATGTGAAGGGTTGACCGGCACTCAGCCGGGAAAAGTTTTGGGTTTCTCAACAAGTTCTCTGGGTTTGGTAACTAAAAACAGGTTTACTTCGTCTAAAACACGAAGGAGACGTCCACTAAACACTCCCATCGACTGTCAGATCCGCCTTTGTATCTTCAGTGGACGACAAAGAAACCTACGTGGAGTCACGGATGCAATCCCAAGTCACTGTTATATTCTTGTGTCACTCTTTTTATCAATGGCCTCGATTTCCTGCTGTGGAGAGACAAAGGAAAACGACACGGATGGATTTCCCTGTTATCCGGGCAGGTTCTCCCGTGGAAAGTCGATGGCAGCGCCTCCATCTGCCTCCCTGCTCCATACGCAGAACCCGCGGCGCAGCGTCGGTAACACAGGAAGACAACAGCGCTAATCTTAATTCTGATCCAGGCTCCTCTCACGTTCACTCTCCTCCCTCGTCTCTCTTCTCCACTTCTCATCTGCAGCTCTCGGTTTGTAAACAGATCTCTGCTCATGTGATTCACTGCCTGCATCAGAGCTCTGCTTTCGCCGCCCCCTCTTTCCTTCCTTCCTTCCTTCCTTCCTTCCTTCATTCATTCATTCATTCATTCATTCATTCTCTTGCCCTCCTTTTACCCCTCTTGCGCCTCTTGGCTTGTCCCCTCCTTCCTTTGCAGCTGTAAGCTATTACTGAACAGCAGACAGGCAGATGTGGAGGCTGAGCAGTAATTGGCCTATCGATCAGGGTAACTCATTGTAGATGAGAAAAGATTTAATAAACATACAAGTGAGAATTAGACTTTTGTAGTCATTACTGAAAATTAGAGATATAAATGATTCAATAAGAGAGGGAATAACAAAAGAAGTATATTTCCTACAAGGATTAGTGAACTTACAATTGTCGATTAATGGTTTATTAAATTAAAATTAGTTCAAAACGATTAAAGTTGCAGAAAAAACTGTTGTTGAACTGTCATAACAGTATAGTATAAAAATTAAGCTCCTCCTGGCTTTTATTGGTTGTTTCAGAGCAAGAAGGGTTTTAGTGCTATCAATCACCCCTCAGTGTGGTGCTGCTCATCCCCTCCTCTGCTACCCTGCAGCTAGCAGAGCTTATCGTGAATGCTAGTGCTACTTAGCATTCATTCATGCTAATTAGCATGAATTAATTTGATGACGGTGGATAAACGGATTTGCTGTAACTGTAAGTTATTTCAGTTACTCATTAGCACATTTAGCAGCGTGTACATGAGAATGACTGACAGGGTTAAACCCCGCCTCCTGGCTCTGATTGGTTGTTTTTGGTCTGGAGCTGTGCATTTAGCTCCGGGAGGAAGTGAAAGAGATCCATCTGTCTCATAGCAAATTGTCACAACATAGTAATAGTGTCAAGAAATACTTTTAAAAAATATTTTTTATAAAAGTTACATACTGCACCTCAGACCTTCTTTAAATTTGTTTTGTTTGGCCGCCGTCCAGCAGAGGGCGCCACTGGTCATTTTTAAGCAGAATCATTTATACACAAACGGTCCCAAGATGTCCAAGTTATGAGGGAATTATAATTGTTAAAAATAGTTCAAATTGTATATTAAAATTATTTTAAAAATGTAATTGTTAAAATTGTTTAAAAAAAATTTAAATAATTTTTTTTAAATATAATGTTCCTTTTTAAAATTCAGCATTATGAATAATTTAGCCCTTCATGTTATTGAAAGATGGTCGACCCACTTGATGCAAGAGAAAACTCAATTTTAACCCGTTAATCGATAAGTTTCATCCCTAATGAGGAGCCTATTTTTGACTGTTATGTTTTATGTTTGCTTATATTTTATTTTTGGATCTGGAATGGACCACGTGGACCAAAACAAACAAATAAACACAATTCAGTGCTGAATTGCTGGATGCAATGACGTGGTTGTTCTCAGGGTGTGAATATATTTAAATCTCACCTCAAATGTACAAAAATAGAATACAGTGTTGTTTGTTATTTAGAAAAACCTAAAAAAAAAAATTTTTAAAAACTCAGACTAGTAGCCAGTTTAGAAGTGCTGTTTTGATTAAAATTTGATTACTTACGTAAATAAACAGAAAGCTGTAAGTTTTTATGTAGAAATTATTTGGAACATATGAACCAAGGCAACGCAAATGTGCAAACAACAGCGCCTCCCTGCGGCCAACTGTGGACCAATGAATTGTGAAATAAGTTTCCCATCAACATATTGGTGGAGCACAGCTGTTTTCTGTTAGATTAAGAATAGTTTCCAGGAACAGAAAGTTTTTGTCATTCAAAGACAATTGGACACAAACCTTTAAAAACAAATCCTGCAACAGACGTCTTTAGTAGTTTATCTTTATTTGCTCAAGGATACAGAAGCTTTTGCTCCAACAATTAATCTGTTTTCTACTTTTTGATAATTTTCTTTCCTTCTAGATTGTAAAAAAAAAAACTCCATAGAAATGGGTAAATGTATTAAAATGTGAAAGAACTTTCTGTTAAGACTTCTAACAGGTTTTTCTTTCTTGTGTTCATGTTAATGTTTGAGAAATGTAAAAATATGGAAATTTCAGTATTTAAATAGAAATGTTTCTGAATGTACCAGGAGTTAAAATACGATACAATTTCAGTTTTTCAACACGAGAAATGTTTACAATGTTTTTGAATGTACCTGGAGAAATACTGTAAAAATACTGAAAATTTCTGTTTCGTATTAATAGAAATGGAAATAAATTACCGGTAAATATGATGAACATGCTGAAATTCTGTATTAGAGTTGATAGAAATGTTCACACAATTAATACAAAATTTTCTAATTTTCTAGCAGGACATTTTCTTTTTTAATGAAAATTTTACCTACAGTGTAGTTAATCATTATGTAACATGTACAAATATTTAGATATTTTTAAAATAACACTTGATATGTTGTTTGGTGAAGTTCATAAATTGTCAGATCAACTGTGAGCTACAGTTGGATTAAAAATAAATATATTTTGGTTTGGGGAATCTGAAAGAGATGACAGTGTGAGAGATTTCTGGAAGGAGAAATTGCAAACAGAGTAGGTCACTTTATTTAGCGTCGCATTGAAACCAAATAAAATCCTCTGCTAGCATATTTTCATATTCTCTGAAGTCTTATCTGCATCTGATCATCTCATCATGACAACTTGCTTCAAACATGATATTATTTGCCTCCGGTTAATGCAGGAGAGTCCATTTTAATGTAAATTGATAATGGCTGCAAGCTTTTTATTAAACGTTCATTCTTGCTAACATAAGAAAGCAGTGAATGAGAACAGATGTGTCCCTTTTTGACAACAGTCAGCCTGCTGATTTGATTTTTTTTTATCACTCTTTAAAAAAAAAACTTTGGAAATGTTTATTGGAAATTATAAATTTTTTAGATTAATTAAAAAATTTCAGATATTTTCTTGCAATTTTTCAGCTTTTGGAGCTCAGAAAACCCTATGGTTTTTCTTGACAATTTCTGAGATTAACCCCAAAATTTCAGATTTTTTTAGGAAGTTTTTGACTTTTCAAGCTCAGAAATCCCCAAAGTTTTTCTTGAAAATTTCTGAGTTTAATCTCAAACTTTTATAGTTTTTCTTTTATAAGAAATGTTTGACTTTTCAATCTCACAAATTTCGGAGGTTTTTCTTGAAAATTTCTGAGAGTAATCTCAAATTTCCCTTTTTTTTTCTTGTAGATTTTCACCTTTTGGAGATCAGAAATGTCCAAAAAATTAATCTTAACATTTCAGATTTTGTAATTATTTTTTTGTAAGACATTTTCGACTTTTTAAACCCAGAAATCTCCAAGGCTTTTCTTGACAAATTCTGAGATTAATCTCAAAATTTCGAAGATGTTAGGCGGAAATTTGCTATTTGTTTTTCTATCAACTATGACCCTAATATGCCGTCGTAGAAATGACGTATTAATCGTAGAAATGTACTAATTCAGTCTGGCCATGAGTTTTTTTTAATGCTCTTATTTTGTATTTCCAGCAGAGGGCGCTGTAGGACAATAAAACACTCTCTTTAATCTCTGATTGCTGAAGAGGGCATTGTTACTTCTTTACCAGTACAGATAAAAAGGTGTATTTGGACTCTTTTTCCCACTTCTGACTTAAACAACTCTGTTATGTAAAACCAAGTGAGCTGAGTGCTTTTCTCCAGAATATCTTGTGTGACAATATTGCACAATAACAAGCCCCGTACTTTGAGTCACACAGTTTGTTTCTGCTTTTTCCTGCTGCATACCAAGGCGACCATTCAGGCAGGAGGACAAGAGCAGTATGAGCCAGCACAACATTTTTTTTTCTGGTGATTACCTCATGGAGGTCAGCCCCCCCCCAGTGTGATGCAATGAGTATATATGTAAATGGACTACTGAGGTCTAACCAGAAAGAACAAGATTTAACCAGCCTGCGCCTGATTTGAAGTTACTCACTTCCAAACTTCACACAAGTTTGATGATAAATTCCAGCAGTGCACTGAGAGAAATGCCCATTTGTGTGGAGTAGAAGCAGAAAAAGGGCTGAAAACGTCTGTAATGACATTTACTTTTACAAGAAATCAGCATTATTGTGTCATAAAGTTGTAAAAATGTTTATCTTAAGTAAAAATAATGCACCCTTCTATGTTTGTATGGGTTAATTTAGCTTTTTATTAGCATCAAACTTGTTTATATCTATCTGCAACATTTAAAGTATTGTTTAAGACTTTGTATTTATATCCTAATTAGACATTGCATTGACTTCCATTAATTTTGGTTCTGTAGTAACTAGTTACATTTACTTTAATAACTTTTCTTTTTAAAAAAAGATGTACTTTTAGGAGAATTTGTACTCTTTACTTTTACTTGAGTAATTTTATTATGAAGTATTATGAGGGACTGTTTAGGACAAAAACTACATTTTCTATATTTTCTTCTGCCCAATAGTGCATTAACACTTATCCAAATTTGAACCACTTCTGGAACATTTAACCCTAAGAAAAACATGACTATAGGCCCACTAAAGTTCTTTAGAAAATAGGGGCAAATACCAGAAAACATGAACACAATGACCTGCAGGTTTGCGGATTTCCGTTGTACTGTTTATGCATTCATGTCTTTTCTCCGTAAAGATGTTTATAATAAAAACACTCTGCAGTTTCAACCTGCGTGCTTCTTTATTTGCATAACCAATGACACAGTCAAAATCAGTCAGGGCGTGCAGCTGTGGACATGCAGGACATGTAAATGATAAACCACAACAGTTACCAAAGCAGAGGCCTTCTGCAGACCTTTATGAAAATATCTTATCTTGCACTCAATACTCAGAAGGACTTTAGACATGTTTTATCAACTTGATTGATATTTTCCTTAAAAGTGGAGTACTCTATTTGTTACTAGAAAAGTCTGTTTTCATTTTTGCTGCAGGTAGACATTCATTTAATTTAATTTATTGCATCTGAGAATCACATATGGTCAAATTAATTATTCCAAAAGATAAAATAAGAGATTTTCAATCCAGAAATGTTGCAGTATAATCTTTATGACTCACAGTTTTTTCAGAAAACATGAATACGACAAGTTAATAATAAAATAAAGGGTTTGTTTTAATGCAGAAATGTTATGTTTGGGTCTATACATCCATTCTGGATTGACAATGACCAGGAGATAATCACTGGCAACTTCTGTGAGGAGGGAAGACCATGAGGTGGCTGTGTTCAAGTATGTCACAGGAAAGTTGAGTGGAATGAAAAAAAGCTTTAAGTCTTAGGAAGATTTATGAGGCAGTAAATGGAAATGGAGCTGGAGCTCAGTGAGATACAACACAGATTTATCGACAGGATGGACTGAACCGCTGCATTCTGTTAAAGAGATTTAAAGAAATGCTTTTGTTAAAGTGTTGTGGTATTTGTTGATTCATTGTGGCTTTTCTTAGTTACATTTTGTTGCTGTGTTGTGGCTTTTCTTAGTTCGTTGTCTCTTTCTGTTGTTGCACTGTATCATTTCTAGTTGCGTTGTGGCTTTACTAAGATTGCGTCTTAGTTGTGGCTTTTCTTGATTGCATTGTGGCTTTTATTGATTGCATTGTGGCTTTTATTGATTGCATTGTGGCTTTTCTTGGTTGCGATGTGGTTTTTATTGATTGCATTGTGATTTTTCTTGATTGCGTTGTGGCTGTATGTTGTTGCATTGTGGCTTTTCTTGGTTGCGTTGTGGCTTTTCTTAGTTGCGATGTGGTTTTTATTGATTGCATTGTGATTTTTCTTGATTGCGTTGTGGCTGTATGTTGTTGCATTGTGGCTTTTCTTGGTTGCGTTGTGGTTTTTATTGATTGCATTGTGATTTTTCTTGATTGCGTTGTGGCTGTATGTTGTTGCATTGTGGCTTTTCTTGGTTGCGTTGTGGCTTTTCTTAGTTGCGATGTGGTTTTTATTGATTGCATTGTAGCTTTATGTTGTTGCGCTGTGGCTTTTCTTGGTTGTGTTGTGGCTTTATGTTGTTACGTTGTGGCATTTCTTACATTTTGTTTTTGTGTTTTGGCTTTTCTAAGTTGTGTTGTGGCTTTTTGCTTTGTTGTGAGTTTTCGTAGTTGCGTTATGGTCTTTTCTAGTTGCATAATGGCATTTTGTTGTTGCGTTGTGGCTTTTTGTTGTTGTAGCTTTTTGTGTTTGTGTTTTGGTTTTTCATACTTGCTGAATTCAGTGCAGAAAGTTACCTTCAGCAATATCACACTTGTGGCTTCATCCAGAAGAGAACCAGAACCGAACCTGTAAGCCGGATCTACAGTCTGTGTAGTGTAAAAGCAGCATACACACAGCCAGTCGCAGCTTCTTCAGTGGCTCTCCAGGAAAGATAATAGGCTTTGAAATCTTGTTTATTAATAACAAAGGCTCTGGGATATATAGGCCAACTGTCTGGGAGGAGCTGAGTGACTGTGTCTGCTCCAAGGACGCGGTCACACCGGCAGGGGCGGAACATGACAGGTGAAACAACAAAATCAAAATCTTGCAGAGAAGGTGTGGATGAAGCTTTTCACTTTTCCTTGACAGCATTAGTTAAATATTAAGACACACTTCCTGGAAGGTTGCACTTCTGACACATGGTGAATTTAGAAACTGCAAACTGATTTCAAATGGTTTTAGTAAAGTGCAAAGGTTTTGGAAAACTCCAAAAAGACATCATTGGAAGAAATATTAGACAATTAATGCTTTAAAAGTAGAGAAAATGCATCAATTTTGAAGTTAGTGGTACTCTAAAGTAATGCAGAATTAAATTTTACATTAATTTAATTGGATTACATTCAGACTTCATATTAAAATTTAGAATATTTGGATTCTTGCTCGAAATAGAGTTGCGCATTATGGACAAAGAACTGTCACAATATATATTTTTATCACAGTTTTGATTATCATAATATGGCTTCAAAATAAAAGTCTAGTCTTAGAAAATGTACACAGAGCAATAAAAATTCTATTTAAAAATACAGAAATCTCAACCTACCAAAAAGTATTTGCATGTACAGTAGAACATTTGCACTCGGTAGTCGAGTTTACTTTTGCATGAATTTCTGCATTAACCTGTTTAATCCCACCGGCAACAATTGCTGCCAGACATTTTTTTTTACTTCTGGAAGCTCTAAAAGAATTTTTCTTACTTTTGGCAGCTAATTTAAGTTTTTTAAATCAAATAATAGAGTGTCTACTCTAAGCAGTATCAATTTCATGTATCTAGTGTGAAAGTATCTATCCACATGATCAGATCTCTACTTCCTGCCTGTGACTCTGGACGTAGTAAATGTCTGTCTCATACCTGTACAAGAGGAAGTCAGTAAAATATTTAAATAAACAAATATAAATAAAATATTTTGAACATGTGTTCTTTCAAGTGTCTTCTACTGATATATAAAGAAAATTTTATCCCTTCATTCATCTTTTGATCATAAGAGCAAATGTAAGCATGGCAACAATTGTTGCTGCTAGCATAATACATAGACTGCACTGTGCTGTGTACATAGATTTGCTGTTTATTCTATATGTCCTGCTGTTCCCATACAGGTTAAAACTATCAGATATTTTAGATTGTCTAGACCTGAAGGAACATCAAAATGATGTCTTCTACATCACTGTCGTTCCCACAGCTGAACCCTTCACCTTTTTCACCCCCCAAAGGGCCACAAAGTGTGGCCTATGCACTGAATGACCTGAAACTACTTTAGGACACATTCAAGGTGTAGTTGTTGGTCTGCTAGAACAGGGAGAATGTCCTCCCATTCGCATATTTGCTCATACTAACATTTTCACCTGATTTTGCCTCATTGATGCCAGAAGCCCATTAAAATGCGTCTAAGTCGTTTTAAACTGTGTGATTGTGAGCGTGAGTGGGAATAAAATTAGCAACAGGTATTTTGTTCCATATAACACAGTAGGAGTGTAACAGGTAAACCTTTATGGATGCAAACTTGACTAAAAACCCACCTGTTTAGGATTGTATTTGAAACGTAATCAATTACAAATTTATTGATGGAACTTGACTTAATGTCGTGCTTTGATTGTTGATTCTATGTTGCTTTGTGTTTCTGTGTTTGTAATGATGTAAGGCACTTTGAAATGCCTTGCTGCTGAAATGTGCTATACAAATAAAATTTGATTGATTTTGATTGATTGATGAAATAACTAAATGAGGTCAAAGGTCACTCGGCACATTGAAACAATGACATCTGGATGTGACATTGAATCTTTATGCATCTGAAATATTTCTGAACACTCTTGTAACCATTCTTTGTTATAATAGGTTATGCATGTCATGATTTTCTTATTTTTCTATATGTATAAATAGGCCAGATTTGTGTAATTTAGACTATGCAGTTTCCCACCGGCAACAATTGTTGCCGAGTATAAAACCTACATTTTCACTAACATAACCAACATAAAATGTAATAATTCATAAATATGTGTTAGAGAAGTCCAAGGATTGAAATGCATGCACTTATTTTGCAGGAAAAAATTGGGGATTAAACGGGTTAATGGACTCTTGTTGACTCTTCTGTCTCTCTTCTTCTTCTCAACAACACTTGATAAATTCACTATGTGGCTTTTAGATGAAGCTAGTCAGCTAGCTATTTAGTCATAGTGACACCACAGTCATATAGGCAGGTATTTATCTCCATAAATGTGTCAGCATATGTAGATTCTGTTCCTCCTGTGCCAGTTCCAAAATTAATTTACAAATAAAATGCAAAAGGCATCTTATTTAGTGGAAGAAAGGACATTGGATTCATTGTGAATCTCCTCTAAGCTCTTGTTTTTTTTTCTGCCACTCAGTTTTCCATTAAAGCTCAGTGTAAACAGTGAGAATAATCTTTAAATTTATCAACAATATGCAACAGCTGGAAACTATGTTGGTACATCTGTGTACAGACTCCAGTCACAGTTAACGTATCATAAATCTCCCTAAACCTCTAAGATCCAAGTTGTTTATGAATGTTTCCTTCCTGATGTTTTTCATTCCACTGAACTTTCCATTAATGTGCTTGCAAAAAGCACACTGTGAATGGCGAGCCTCTCATTTCCGCGAATAACACTCCATAAAAACGAAGCTCTTTAAAGCTTATCAACAGAATGTGACAGTTGTTGATACACCTGTCTCGTGGCTCATTAAACATTGACTCTTATCACAGTTAATGTATTATAAAGCTTCCTAAAACTCTAGGATCATCATAGTGTAGGGAGCTTCTTCCCCTGATTGTTTTCCTTCCACTTAACTTTCCATGTTGTCAGCTTCTTAAGCAATGAAAATTTGTGTTAAAAGATCCTTTTTAATTAGTCTGTAATATTCGTAGTGAAATTATTTTTCAAGCTTAAAGTCACAAACAAGTGATTTAAATATGCTACTATCTAATAAATCTATTATTTTTCTTTCTATAAATGAATTATTCACATAATTTAACTGCTATGATGTATTTATTATAGATGTTTGTGCCTATGTTTGTGATTGAGTGTAAGACTAGATGTTTTTTGGTTTAGTTTGTGGATGAAGGTTGAAAAATGTCATGCACAAATACATATGGCATCTAATTGGGTATGGAAAAAATGCAAATCATGACAAACAAAATAAGCGTTGACAGTGTTGCTGGGTAAATGGCATTTTGAGAAAAAAAAAATCCTTTCCGAGTGACTTTATTGGGTTGTGTACTCTCTCCTCTACACACGAAATCCCAGTATTTTTCCATCAAGAACCGCGCGGCACCACGTGACCGCAGCGCAGGAGGAAGAAAAAAAAACACGCTGTCATGTTTGCATCCTCTCTGTGCATTAAAAGCGCCTAATTTGCAAGAAAATACGCAGCATGTCGCTACATGTCCTGCCTATGATGCTGCTGACACTGATATTTGCAGTCTCCCCGATATCTGCAGGGCTGTCAGTCACTCAAGAGGAGCCAAAATCTCCTTGAGGTCGCTTTCTAACCCCGGTGATCGCATAACCACTCCCACTCGTGGCTGGTGGAAAATTACCAGCTTACAAGCAACAGGCAAATGAATGGCGCTTGCGGTTCATCATATCGTTCAGCCCCTCTAGTGTTACCTGAATGTGACAGTCGCTGTCATTGCAGGGTATGTTGCCTTAAAAAGTAGCAGAACATTCACTCCGACGGGTTATAATCGTAAAGGTGGGCTTATTTAGCTAATTTTGTGAAATATGCCTGGGTTGGAATGCATTTTGTTAACTTATTAATGATATAAATAAAGAAAAATACCATTTGAATGAAAGGATATTGAGTTTGATGCGCTGAATCGTGCAGAAGTCCACTCTGCATGGGAGTCTGCCCTCTTTTTCTCTCCGGGCGGAGAAGTCGCGTGGGCGCTTGAGCGAATTGAAATAGACTGACAGCCAATGGGACTCTGAGAAGGGAGTCTCCGTCATGGTTTCAGCCAATCAGCGCGCTAGGTGGGCGGAATCTCGGTCCAAACTTTTACGCGGCGCCATCGGCTGAAAACTAAACCGAGATGGAATCTCCCAGTCTGAACCGGTTTCAACCGGTTGTGAGTTAGTTGCTTGAGAGAGGAGAGGAGGCGCAGGCACCACAACCTTTATACCGCCCCGCCGGAAAAATCACAAGAGTAACGAATTAATAAGTGAATCAAGGTTTTACTTTTATTTTTTCGTAAAATGTATCGGAAAGGAAGCTCGCTCGGTTTTCCGTAACTGTAGTTTTGGGAATCTAACATTCTTAGCAGCTAGGCATCATTCGCTGCTGGAGCTGGATTTAGTCAACGCTGAAACAGCAGCAAAAATAGGAAATCTTTCCAAATCAACAGTGAAGTGCTTCACTGTTAACCTTGTAGCTTCTTTTGGCAAACGCCGCTCTTTTGAGTCAGA
The DNA here is from genome assembly GCF_001444195.1 of Xiphophorus couchianus. Taxonomy (NCBI): domain Eukaryota; kingdom Metazoa; phylum Chordata; class Actinopteri; order Cyprinodontiformes; family Poeciliidae; genus Xiphophorus; species Xiphophorus couchianus. The sequence continues at coordinate 20,413,986 of NC_040249.1, forward strand.
GCCTTGGACTTTTAGGTAGGTAACCAGGGTTAAATGCAAACGTGCTGTGTTTTTTTAGTACTAAAATGCATATATTTGTAGGGATACGTATATATGCTGTTTAAACGCTACATTATATTGTCACGGTGTTTTTGAAAATAAGTGAATTCGGATAGCATTGCCAGCATCAGTAGGGATAACCAAGCAGCCATTGACTGACCGCTAGCTAGCGTTCGCAACTGTATTAGTTAAGCTAATGTTAGCAGTCAGGGGGAAAAGTGCTGTAACTTTTGTCATAGGGAGAAATTGTAGCAAAACGTGCGACAACGCAGATGAATAAGTAACCATGTGCTTTCTGGTTAAACCCTCGCCTCTCCCACTGACTGTAGCAGCATCCACTCCTGTGCATGATCCGAGCGGATGTTAAGTTTATGTTGCTAGGTGCGCATCGTAACCTCTGCTATCTGTATCCAAGCAATACCGGAAAGAGTTTCGCATCAAGAATAATGCACACCAACTTCATAGTGGTGATGAACCAGCTTGATAGTAACGTGTTTGCATGGGCGTCCTCTGTCTCTGGCATCCTTGGTGGGAGTGGTTGTAGTGAGCAGTGAAAGGACCACATGTGACCAGTTCGTGTAACGGCTAGCTGCAAATGGAGCGTCATTTGCGGGCTAATTATAGCATCGTGTGCGCGTTGTTTACACCCGTCTCGGCAGAGATATTGGGAATAACTTCCTACTGAGCTCCATGTCAGATTGAGTGTATATTTCTAGCCTTGGATTTGAGTTGGAGTCTGTTTTTGGACTGAATTCCGTTACATGCAGATGTAAACAATATGACGTCGCTTTGTATATCCGGCACGTGGCTCGTTAAAACCTTAATAAAGTGTGACTTTAGCCCTTGGTGTGTTGTAAGCAAGCTTGCTTCAAACCGCATGCTAAGGGTCCTAAAAGAGGAAACTGAAATGTTTGGTCTACACAAACTAAGCAAAATCACAGACTTTTGGATTTCTGTTGCTTGCTCAACTTTGCTAATCGATGTTGACCTATTTTACCTTTTAGTAGTCAAATTTTGCAGCCAATCACCTGTTTAATTTACATCTTCAATAGTTTTGGTGTTGTATAGTCCAGGCTGGGAATATCAAGAGTTGTTATTCTGCCTAATAACCTAGAATAAGCAAAGCTGAACCATAAGAAAGATGAATGAAATTTCTTCATCTATTCATCTTATTTCCTCCAAAACATTGTCTGACATGTGACACCATGAGTTTAACTTCTCAAAGTGACAGCTCTCTAAATGATGTTTGTGATGTTTGTCAGCTGTTTGGAGTCATTTCCTAACGAACGGTTCACATGACTTTGCCCACTGAGTGTGCTCTGTGCATTCATGACCCCCTCCCTGTCCTTGTTACAGGACTTTATGCCAGCAGTTATGACAATATTAGCAGACCATGCAGCACAACAGCTGCTGGACTTCAACCAGAAATTGGATATCAACTTGCTGGATAATGTGGTGAACTGCCTATATCATGGCGTGGGACCTCAGGTACGTTGTTGGATTCATTAACCCAAACCGGACCCGGAATAATCAACAATCTAGTTTCTCTTACTATATTCTCTTCTTTAAAATAAACTGTTTTGTTGGTATGAACCTTGAAAAATTCCCTCTGTTTTTGTATCGCAGCAAAGAATGGCGCAGGAAGTGTTGACACACTTAAAAGAGCATCCAGACGCGTGGACAAGAGTGGACACCATCCTGGAGTTCTCGCAAAACATGAACACCAAAGTAAGCTCGCCATAATTCAGAAAGTGAAGCTGGAAATGCATTTAATTTTGCTTTGAGGAAGATTTCTATTTGAATAAAACACATATTACAAGCTCTTTATCATGTATTGATAAAGTATTATACTGTGTTAGCCATTTAGCTTTGCACATATAACTCATTTAGAAAGTTGACCCATGCAGTAACTTGCAAAAGTTACAAAAAAGGAACCTGAACCACCCAGATAAACATTTGAAGCACATAAAAGCCAGCAGCTTTTCTCTCATGTACAAATCTGGCACAGTTTTCTACACTTCATGAGTAGAATAAAACAAATGTCATTTTAGTTTATGGCTTTGTGCACTCAGAGAACTGAATCCACCAACTTTCATTTTGTTTTTTAACCCTAAGAGAGCCAGAACTGCAAAACTGAAACTGACTCCAACTTTGAAAGCATTTTAAGTGCAGCTTCCTCAAAGTAATATGAACATATGCATTGTTTAAATGTGCTTTGTTTTTGTTTCTGTAAGATTGCTTTTAATGATTGACAATAAGTCGCTGATGTCTGAGTTGACATGTTAATAGTACTTTTCTAGGTTTAAATATGTAATTTGCCAAATGAGTAGAAGAAGAGAGGAAGCCAAAGGTAAACACCTTCAAACATTTGGCTTTTGGTCTGGAAATAAAGTAATTGTAACATATATTTTAATGTAATACATTCAGGTTGTGACTATTTGATATTAATCACAATGTTCCATTATGTTTATGGCTTGTAATAGGAAGAAAGAGGGTGTGTCATCCCGTGCATCTTGACACAGCTAGGCTTTGACGGCAGGCCTCCAAAAGGTCTACCCTTTTTTAAATTACTTTTGACTGAATTTTGTTCATCCATTTTTTTTCCTGCATCTGTTTCACTGGACAGAGGGGGAGTGCAGGCTGCAGTCAGTAGGATCCATTGTCCTGAGACAATTTTTAAATGATTTAATTTCAGCTGTAGGGATCACGGCTCTGTTCCTGACTACGCTCTCTTCTTTACTTCTCATCTTTCCTTTTATTCCCTTTTCTTTTCTTTACCTCAATTAAATAAAAAAAAAAATGGCCAGAACCTTTTATGGTAGCAATTGTTAGAAAAGATTTGGGAGTTTCTCTTCTTGCCTCCTGTGCTGGATTTGCACTTTCGGAGTTAAAGGTGAAATAAAAATGCATCAATCCATGTGTTCTGCCATTCAGTTGACACCTGTGAGTGTTGCACTGTCACAGGAGATTTCACCTTTAATCTCTCAGCATATATTATCTGTAGCACTTTGGTGATCCTGCTTTAATAACATCCTATTCTACAAGTCTTTCCTTTATTTTTTTCCCCCTCTAAAATTCATGTTCTCTTGAACTGATGATCCCTACCGTTGAAACAGTCAACTCAAGAAACAGTGATATCTCTGAAGTAAATGTTTTATTTGCCTTTTTTGTACGTAGAACTTAACCTGCGGCTGGTCTCGCTGTTCCTTATGATGCACCAGATAAAGAAACATAGTTTGGGTTATAAATGATGAAATTAAGTAACAATTCAACACACTTAAGTTGGAAAAAAGGCCTGATCTTGGATTGGGTATCAAAAACATTGCATTGTTTGGAGCTAATTTCCGAATAAGGATCTTTATGCTGGGATTAGTAGATAATATTTTCTAAAATAAAAATCCATTAGGCTTTATTTTCCTGTTTAGGTCTGGTTTTGTTCACACCTCAACCTTTTTAACTGAATCTGAGGACAGGCACATATCTTATGCAACAGTGACCTCTTTTTTAAAGTGTACAAGTAATGTGCTATAAAATGTAAAAGTGTTGGTTTCTATAGAAATTAATGGGAGTAAAATGGTGCCACTCTGTAGAGGAATCAATTCAGTCATGCCCATGTAGATTTATTTAAAATTAACATGGGGTATGTATTTATATCATTGCAATGGTGACGGATTTCCCTCCATTTTTTTGTTTTAACATTGTTAGCTGATTTACAGTGTTCACAGTTCAATATTCACAGATTTTTTTCCCCCTAGTTCTTGGAAAGCATGCCTGTTTTGCACATTTTGTTCTTAAAGCAAATATGAAATATTCCAAAGAAAATCCAGATTGGGAAGCTGAAATACAGAGGCACAACACTACTCGACACCAGCCAATCCAGGAGCGGCATTTATTTACTTTGGCTCTGATTGACTGTAGATAAGGAAGCCTGTGATTCTTAGCTTCTGCTGTAGCACCAAGACGCCTTTCACTGTGCACATTACTGCTTAATAAAGTTTAATTTGGTGATTTCAACTATTAGAACAGGCAGTTTTAAGCATTTTTAAATGCTTTTAGAATTTGAAGTATAAATACTTTAAATCAAATCTGCAAGTTTGCAGATTTTGCAGCTCTGACCTCTAATCCCCCCAATCCCACTGTACCACTTAATAATATTTTCTGCACTCATTAATAGATTAATGAAATATTTCAGTCAGGCCACCATTGTGCGGTGAAACACCTGCTTTTTTTAATGTGATGAACTAGTTTTGTGTTCCTGCCTCAGTTCATGGGGTTGGGAGTTATTTTATTTTTTTATACCATTTAACCGTCCTGCTATGTTCTGGTAAAACTAGATTCACTTCCGTTTTCTTTTATGATTTCATGTAATATAAAGCATTAACTTGGATTGAAAACAATTTTTTTATTACTGTGGCATCGATAGACAAAGAAATAATTGTAAGGATAAGAATTCAATCAGAAGGTATATAAACTGTTGCAGTAAGATTACCATTATACCACTTTAAAATGTTGCATATTGCCCATGTGGGATAGAATTAAACAATGCACCATCAGGCCTGCATGATAACAAATTTAGCTAGCTGATAAATCGTTAAAACATTTTAGGGGTGTGCCATGGTGGCGTAGTGGTTAGGAAGCCTTGAGTCCTCGACGCGGCCGTCGCAGGTTCGACTCCCGGACCCGACGACATTTGCCGCATGTCTTCCCCCCTCTCCTTCCCTGTTTCCTGTCAGCCTACTATCACATAAGGGACACTAGAGCCCACAAAAGACCCCCTGGAGGGGTAAAAAAAACCCCAAAAAACATTTTAATCAAACCAAAGCACCAGACTTTTGTTATCCAGGTTTTGGTAGAAGTAAAGAAAAGAGAAAAACGTTAAGTCATGTACATGGAAATTATTAAGCTCGTTTTAATTCAACATAATATTAATTAGTTTGTTGCGACAGGCACCATACCAAAGTAAAGGGTCAGATTATGAGCAGAAGAAGAAAAGCCAGTGCTCATTTTGAAGACAAACAATTAGGACTGGACAATAAATCAGTAATGATAAATGCAGTGATAGACACATGATCAGTACCAATACATAGTCAATCTATAGAATATACACTAAACTCCAATCCAGAACTGCACAGCATTATGGGAGATGTAGTTAGAGGAAGCTGTTTAGTTGTTCAACCTCTCACGGCCACCTAAGTAAAGTTGGTGGCATCAACTAGCTCACTTGCTCTTTGGTTACCTAGCAACTCACTCATTCTTTGGTTACCTAGGAAAAACCTGTTGAGTAACTTGCACAGCTGCAGTTTCATTTTTCTCCACGGTGCCTCATAACTGATTAAACCTAAAACTAGCAAATAATGGCATGAAGTGAAAACTGTGGATAAAACAGGAAAGTTCACACCACCAGATGGGAATATTTCAGATATTTAAAACAAAAAAACTAATCAATAATTATTGATATCGACTGATATGAAATGTTTGTTGTGATATGCTTTTCAGCCGTATCGTCCAACCATATGTACAGTGATTAAATATTATTTTCTTCTTTTCATTCTCTAAGTAAAACTGTAAATTTTTGCTGGGGAATGCATTTGTTGAACTAAAAATATTATTATTTAAAGCTCATATTAGCCTACAATTTAGAGTTACATCAACCCCTTAGAAAAAACTTTGTGAAACTATCAGAAAAAGAATTGTAGATTTACACAACTACAGAGAAGGACATTGTCAAAGTCTGATGCAGACCAAAAATACAAACTCTGGTCCACCTACAAACCTAGATCTAACTTCGATTGAAGTGAACTCTTGCGTGGTTTTAAGGCGTCTGTGAATGCCAATCGGACCAGAAAGTGGACTACAGTGTAAGGTATTCTGGGTAAATACAACCAAAACAAACACACGAGTCTAGCGGTAGCGGGAGAAATGGCTTTTTGCAAAAGACAAAAGGGAAATCCTACAACTGTTGAAATCTGACGCCGCTCCGTTTTTGGTTCCTTTCAAGAACGAAGTTGCGTTTAGTGTTGTCTTCAGAAGTTTGTCTGGCGTTTCTTTTGGTACTTCTTGGTGTACAGGTTTTTCTAAGATTTTTCTTTGTTGGACACAGTGCAGCGTGGAAGCAAACCGCTGAAACTGAAAACATAACAAATGTTGCAACTTTGGTCCCCAATCATACCAAGTCTAGTGGAAAACTAGCCAAGAAAGAAGTCCCTGCTATATTTCTACAATGACAAAGGGGGGAAGTCATCCATCCAGAAAGACTTGACCTTACATGTGTAATGTATAAGTCACAGGAAATCCACAAATTCTGACTTGCAGATCCCGTTCTTGTTTTTAGGAATTATACCAGGTGTTATAAAGTCACCCTGCCTAATAAAAGTTTTCATCTAATGTGTGAATGTATAGATTCCTGAGTGTTTATTTATACGAAGGTATAGTCTGTCATAGACCTGTCACGATAACAAATTTTGCCGAACGATAAATTGTCCCAGAATTTCTTGCGATAAACAATAATACTGTTGTTTTGGACCATTTTCAAGTAATGTAATGGTATGAATGTAATTGAGTATATTTTATATAATCAGGAAAAACAACTAATTGAGATAAAAAAAAAAATTATTTTCCAAGAGTAAACTGACCAAGATGGCAGCATAAAACATGCAACAAATCCCAATTATAACGATGACGGCATAATAATGCAACAACAAATTCTCAAAAATTAATAAACTTTAAATTCTAGTGAACATTTAACACTGGAACTGGAAAACATTTTAAACATAAAAAAATATTTATATTTTTACAGACACTTCAAAATGACTTATGAAGTATCTGTGAACAAAATTATCCTTCAAAAAAAGGGCTAGCTGAGACCAAAATACCAAACTGAAAACTTTTATCCTCCAGTTTTTGGTAGAAAGAGAAATAATAAATTATGCAAATGGAAATTATTGGGCTTGTTTGAATTTATCATGCGATTAATTGATTTATTGCTTATTGTGACAGGCCTAGTCTCTCGTCTCGTTAAGTAACAACTTTCATCACTTTCTCCCTTATGCAGTTTTAATAAAGCTATGGTTTCATTTTCCTGAGCTATTTATGTCTTTTTAGCCTCAGTTACTTAAAAAAATTAATTTTGAAATGATACGCTGTGAAATATCCAATTGCAAGTTCTTGATTCCCAACCTGAGATGGCCTTTTGTAGCATTTTTGACCTCAATCTGAGGGGTCTGCGCTCTGCATGGTTAATAGGTCGGCATATGTTTTTGGTGCCTTTTGCTAACTGGTGCGACGCTGGAAGTAACAGCAGGACATCTGCAGCGTTTTCAGCGTAACGCTCTGTGTAGAGACTTTCATAGGCAAGGTGCAAAATCTGCATGAAATGGATCAGTCCAATCAATTTTAGAAATCCAGGCCACAACAAACTGTTTTTGGTTTGTATTAAGGTGACACAGTTCTTGTTCTCAAGTGTTAAAGTTTTTTTTCTTCCTTGCTAATGCTGCTTCCTTGTTGCATTTTTACAGTACTATGCTCTTCAGATACTGGAAACAGTTATCAAAACAAGATGGAAGATTCTGCCCCGAAATCAATGTGAAGGTAAGCGTTCATCCTGTGGTGGATGTAACAGTACTCGGCGTTTAATGCGGGTTTAAATGTTGTGACGTGTGGTTGCCATGTTGAAGAGTATTCCCCTGCTAAGCATGCTAGACTGTTTTCTGCTCCACTGGCTTGCACTCACTTTTGGGACCAGCTAGAAGAAAAAGCAACTAAAACTCAAACACTCCAGCAGTTTTTTAAAATTCACTTAGATTTGTTGGCATCTCTTAAAAGTAGTAGATGAATACTGTCACTATTTAAATGAAATGAAATGGTAGCACCCTGGCTTGCAGTTTTTATGTCAGTTTGTTGGGATCTGATGGTTCTGATCTGCTGCTTTGCCCTCTTGCTGTCATAGGGAGTGAGGAAGGGGTAGTTTGACGCAGTTACCCTCTCCACTGTTCCCTGTAGAGTCCTATGCAGTTTTTGGGAAATTTTCTGGTCACAAGAGAGACAGACTTTTCCAGAAATCTTAATGTTCATTTTTGCCTTGATGTGTAGCTGAGGTAGGTTTTTGGTAGAAGTAATATTAGGGCTAGGCTAAGAGATTTATTTATTTTTAATTACGAGAGTAGGCATTATATTATGAGCACAAACATGCAATATTACCAGAAGAGAGTTGGTAGATTAATAGAAAAAGTTGTTTTAATTAGAAAATAAAGTTAGAGCGTTTTTAAGATCTAATGTGAGCAGTTTGGCAAACCGTGTGGTTCTTTCTTCAAAAAAACTATTTTATAATTGTTTAAAAGTCCTTCCACTGATAATAATGTTATGATGTGTTAAAAATTAAAGTATTTCCTTATTTGTAAAACAAATGACAAAGTATAACTTATTGCAACTTTATTCTGGTAACATTATGACTGTATTCTCATTATTTCAACTTTACTCTGGAAATGTTTCAATTTATTCTCATTATTATGAATTTATTTTGGTGTGATTCTGACTTCATTGTCATTCAACTTTATTCTTGTAATATGACTTTATTCTCATATTATGAATTCCTTTTGGTATTACTATGGCTCTATTATCACACAACTTTGTTCTGATAACATTACAACTTTATTTTTATTCTTGCATTACTATGTCTTGTAGTAATATTACAACTATTAACATACAACTTCACTCTTGAATTATTACAACTTTAATCTGGTAAACTTTATTCTCGAATTATGACTTTATTCTGGTAATATTACAACATATTACTTACAACTTCATTCTTGCATTATTACAACTTTCATTTGGTAACAACGACTTTATTCTTACATTTTTATGACTTTATTCTCACGTTATGACTTTATTCTCTCGTTATTACAACTTTAATCAGGTAAAGATGACTTTATTTTTGCATTATGACTTTAATTTGGGATTATTACAACTTATTATTACAACTTCATTTTCATAATACTATTCTTGCGACTTTATTCTTACATTGTTGCGACTTCAGTCTCGTAATTAGATTTTTATCTTAGCCTGGCTCTAATGCTCCATCGTAGATTTTTAAAGATGCATAACGTCAGATGATGCCATGTATGTGCATTGTGTTGGTACAATAATCTGATTATGCTACTGAAAAACACCATAAATGGTTTAATGTCCAGATTTTAATTTCTGCCTAATTGCCCATCGGCTTGCTTTTTAAGCACCAACAGCTTTAAGGCCTAAAAAATAAAAAGACATAACTGATAATTGCCCTCAATTTTATTGTTTTGAAGAGAGAGAGAGAAAAAGAATTGGTAATCAATGTCAAATCAGTTGATTCTGCCTCCCTCCATTCTTCTATAAGTTTTCTAAAAATTCATTTTTCCCATTGACCTAAGACTTACCTGCTTCTGACCGTAGATGCCTGAATTTTGTTCAAGTGGCAAACCCAGTGCAGGGCGACCGGCAAGTATGTCTTTTCCCCCTTGTGTCAGAGTATTGCCTCGTTTTCGGCTCCTCTCACCACACCCCAGCACATCATTTCCAGCACAGCCAAAAGCGAGGGTGCTGAAACTTAGTGTTTCTTTCCTTTGTGTTTTTTCTTTTTTAAAACATACCTATCACATTGATAGTTTTGCATGTAAAAAAAAAAAACACAAAGGAAATGTGACTTCCACTGAACTGACCAGAATGTTTTTGCCCTGCAGCAGTTCAGTGGTAGTTGCAGTAAATATTCGTGGTTTACAATTGGCTTTGCAACAGTATGAAAGTGGAGGGCCACATCTTCTTTTCTTAAAAGTGTAAAAATGTGGGATAAGTTGGGTAGTTAGCTTGATGCCAGCAGATTGAGGGTTATTGTGTAATTTCCTTCAGGCAGCTCGTCATGTCAGAATATGTTGACATAAATGTTGTTGTTGGCGACGCTGACGCTCTCTTTCTGATGCCTTTGTGTATTTGCCAGGTATAAAAAAGTATGTTGTTGGGCTCATTATTAAGACTTCATCGGATGCTTCAAGTGTAGAGGTGAGTGAATCTTTAAATAATGTTTACATTTTGTTGTAGTCTAGGAAGTTAGCTCTGTTTTCTGTTTTGTGCCTTTAACATCTACACATTTTGCAACATTATTACAAATTTGTACATAACAGATCAACAAAAGTAGACATTACATGCTTTTTCAGCAGTTTTGAAAAAACTGTTGTTTTTAATATATGCATGAAACCTTTCTTTGCTATAAATAAAATACCTTTCAATAAAGTTTAGTGCTAATGTTTACCTCCAGAGATCACACAACTGGAATATTGTCAACCTGTGTGTAACTTAGCACAGCTGACAAGTTGGGAGGGGGGGAGTTGTTCAGAAGTTAAAAGCAGATTTAGCTTATAAAACGCCATCACGAGCTTTAAACATCCCAATAATGAAAAGATGGTGGACTATCTGAAAACCTGCAAAGACGAGGCCATCCAGCTGAACTGACAGGCCAGACAAGGAGAACATTAATCAAATTCAAAATCAATTCAGAAATACTTTATTTCCCAAAGGGAAATTAAATAGGAAAGCAGACAAGAGGCTCATGGCCAAAACCTGTTAGGAGTGAAGAAACCAATCGTAAACTTACAGCCAGAATTATAATGGAACAGTTTGGATTACAGCATATTAATGTGTTCCAGAGGCCTAATTAAAGCCCAGACCTACACGCTTAATCCAATGACAATGGAAAATGGGACACATTTCTGTTTCTAGATGTGCAAAACTAGTTTGAATGTGAGTTTTAAAGGTAGGGCTGAATCGATTAATGACGATTAATAGATTATTGAAATAGTCGTCAACTTATTCGGTCATCGATTAATCATTAACTGGAGTTTACAGAGTCAAAAAAGGCCATTTGCTAAAATAACATACTCAGATGAGTAATTAAGCCAAAACTGTACAAAAGATACATACATTTTGCATTTGAAACTAAAAAAACAACTTTAGTCTGTAAAATGTGTTCTAACCAGAACTTCTCAAACAGCAATTTTAGCTTCAACTGGTTCAAATTTTGCAAAAAAACCCCAAACCTTTAACTATGTAATTATTAAACTGTTAATCCAAAAATACAATCAATAAATAAAGCAGAAAGGGTTGAGCTTTTCAGATGTTTTTATAAATATTGTTTTACTTGCATAATTTGCTATAAATCATTAATCATACACTAAAGGAATGCATTTTAGGCAATACAATGTTTTACTTTCTTATTTAAGAAAGAACTTGAATTTGTTTATTTGCATATTTTAATTTATTTCTATTTTTATATTTATTAGTAAAAAGCTCAAATGTAAAAATCTATAGAATGTGCCAGTTTTTCTAAATCAAATAATTGTCAAATTATTGTGACAAATATTTGATGAATTGTCACAATAATCAGTAACTAAATTAATTGTTAGTTGCAGCTAGGCCTGCCACAATAAGCAATAAATCAATTTATCAATCAATTGCGTTTACAAATGGAAAGAAGCTCAATCGATTTATAGTTTTTCTCTCTTTCTATAAAAACTGGATAGTAAAAGTCTTCAGTTTGGTGTTTTTGTCTCAACTAATCCTGATTTTGAACAACAATTTTGTTTACAGAGACTCAATAATTCATTTTGTTTATTTTTGTTTTTTTTATTTTGGATATTTAAAGTGTTTTCCAGTTCCATTGTTAAACATGCAATAGAATTTAAAGTTTATTCATTTTTGAGAATGTGTTCTTGCATTATTATTACTTTAAAATAATCTCAAAACAACAATATAATCTTTAATCGCAATAACGTCTGGAACAATTTATCATCCAAGAAAATTTCTTCTGGGTAAAATTTCTGCATTCTTTCATAATTACTTCCTACTTTTTGTTTGTCGGTCACATAAAATCCCACATAGAGATAAAATATGAGTAGATTCCCAGCATATGAGTACTTGGAGAAAAGAAGCGGCAGTTAAAGAACCGGGTGGAGAACATGCAGCCTGCTGCAGAGTTTTCAGTCGCAGAAGGTCGCAGGGTTAAATTGGACGTCTCGGTCCGTCTCAGGGCGGATTAAAAGCTCAGATGTTTTGATTGTTCTTATGGGAAACGAAGCAAAACCTTTTCTGCTCTTCATTCTGGAGAGAAATGCAAAAATGTTAAATCCAAATATGGAATAGATGAGAAGCTGACTGCCTAGTTTGACCTTTAACTTTACTGAACTTTAAAATAAATGAGATGTTTTGTTTCTGATGTCATAAAGTCAACACCTGCACCATTTCATAAGAGGTCAGTATATCTTTAAGATAACATAAGAATAATGAGTTCTGTGACACCAAACTTACTGAAAAACAAGAAGGAAACCAGTAAGTTACAATTATTTTTAAGTATTACTTTGTGTTTGTGTTACTGGACAAACTGAACTGGATAGACTTTTAGTTTAGTTTGGATGCCAATCTAAATAATTATGTCCACACTTCCTCCACTCTAATTAAATTATTCTTTGCATATTTTTATTTTTACTCGTTTTTTCTTCTTTTTTGCTATTTGTCTAGGAAATGTTCTCTATTTTAAAAAACTTTAAGCAGAAGATGACTTTTTGAAGGGCTGGAAGTGTTTTGTGTTTGTAAAATTACTACAATTTCTGTGAAATTTGTCTGGATTATTTGTGATAGACCAACAAAAAAAAGGAGCATAACATGATTTTCAGCAGTTTTTCGTTACAAGCTCTTTTTTTTTCTTCTCCTGTTTTTACACTTTTTTAAAATTTCTTTTCCACTTTTCTTTTTCTTTTGTAACATTATTTTTTATAATTATTTTTTGCTATTTTACTTAATTTTTAATGTGTCATTTTTGCTCTGTTGTATAAAAAATGGTCTACGAATGACGTTTGATTGAAATAATCAACAAATTAGTGGGTGAATTTTTAGGAATAATGTTAGTTTACCAGCCACTGAAGCTTGTAATGTTATGATTACGGTAATTATGCTTATGATTTAGGTTTAGTTTAACTTTATAAACGTTATAAAGATTTGTCCAGCCTGTTACAAAAACTACTGGTTTAATAATTTAGTTTGTTCAACTTTATTGTATAAAAGGATTATTCATGTCCTTTTTTCTCTGTTGTAGAAAGAGAAAGTGTACATTGGAAAGCTGAACATGATCCTGGTTCAGGTAAGTTTAATAATTTTCTAAGAGTTCATGTTTATTAAATCCTCAAGTTTTGCATTTATATCATATTAATTTTGATTCATGTCACTTAAAACTTTATTTTCTGACCAATGTTGGTGCCATTATATTGTGAAACAGCAGACCAAATAAAGGGAAACAGAGGTGACAATGTTTTTATGGTTGGAATGATCGGTGTTATTCAGTATATTCTATTTACACCCTATTAAAAATATTATTTTAAATTGATTAGAGGAACATACAACCTTATTTAATGAAAACAAAAAGTAAACTATAATAACAACTTCAAGATTAAGGTAGTTTTATAGTTATGATGACAGTAGAAAACGTTCCTTTTTCTTCGACTGATTTTGATGCATTTAATAAAATGTGTTCACAGATCCTAAAGCAGGAGTGGCCCAAACACTGGCCCACATTTATCAGTGACATTGTAGGCGCCAGCCGCACCAGCGAGAGCCTCTGTCAGAACAACATGATCATCCTAAAGCTGCTCAGTGAGGAAGTCTTTGACTTTTCCAGCGGACAGATGACCCAGGTCAAGGCAAAGCACCTGAAAGACAGGTGAGAGTCGGACATGTTCCTGCTGCTGTTTGTGGAATGAATGAATGAATGAAGTCGCTGTCATCTGCAGCGCTGGGTAGAGTACCCAAAAATTGTTTTCAAGTAAGAGTAGCTGTACTTAAACTATATTTTTACTCGAGTGAAAGAAAAAAGTTCAACAAATTACCAAAGTGACAATAGCACTACTTGACCAAAATAGAAAGTTAAGTGGAAATTTTGGTATTTTAAGGATGAAAATGACAATAATTCATATAAGTAACAAAAAATAACAAAATCAGATAAAAGAAAATGTTTCCTAATCTGTTTCTTTCAATAAAAAAACTTAAGAAACTTTAACAGAAACTGCATGTGTGTGTCTGTGTCTGGTGAACTTTTGGTTAAAACGTGTTGGGGTTTTTTTTAATTCACTGGGTAGAAAATCCAGAAATTTTACTCAAGTAAGAGTAGAAATACTTCATGATGAAATTACTGAAGAAGTACAGAGTAGCAAAAGTACTAATAAAAGTAAAACATTTCAAAATGATTACTCAAGTAAATGTAACTAGTTACTATCCAATTCTGAGTAGAACTACTTCAAATATATTTTAACTAAAGTAATAGTAAAAGGTAGCCATTCAAGAAATTCCTCAAAAGTAAAGTATTTGGTAAAAAGTCTTCTCAAGTACTGAGTAACTGATCAAATTATCAATCATGTAATACTTAAAATTAACATGGGATGGACCAAAATATAAATTTATGTGAAATTTTTGGTATGTTAAGGAACAAAATGATTACAATTAGTTTTGTAACAGTTACAGGCAAAAAAAAAAGTGACAACGATAAATCAGAATTTATCACAATAAATGATAAACAATACGATAATCCCCCGGCCCTAATATTAACTTTATGCTTTTGTTGATGAATGCAGCCATTCCAGGATGAGATGAAAAACCGCTACAATCAGAAGAAAAAAATATCTTAATTTAACAATCCCTGCTGCACTGAATGAACATTAATTATTTACCTTATGAGCAAAGGTGACTAATACCTTTCTGTTTGTACTTTGCTGTTTTTGACTACAATAAACAAGACTGCTGTTAAAGTAAAACACGGCAATTAAACAGTTTATCATTTCATAGTAGCATCACTGTTACAGAAGTCTGTGTTGTTCTGGACTATAAATAGTCTTATTTTCTACACTATTTATAGTCTTGGAGTCTTCCATCAGGCGGTTAGTGATTCAAATTGTTTATTTTTCAAGTTACCTTCTTAAAAAAAATTTACAAGCTGTCTTGTTTGCCCTCAATAAACTGAAATGTCTCCAAAAAAGGACATGCTGAGCAAGCAGCAGGCTGACCGTCTTTCCGCAGGATTTTCATGTGAGACGATTGTCCCCTGAAAATCTAATTATGCAACAACTACATGTATTTGGTTGTAAGCAGAAACTTACAACAAAATACAGGACTGTTGTGGAGCTTTGGATCGAAGGTCAACCCCAATATCCTACATAAAAAGATTGAATCTAACGCTGGACTGATTTGATCAACACTGCACTCTAGAACCAACTAAATATCCTCAACATCACTCATTAATCTCACCGTCAGAGAAAGGTTTTCTATTAAACTTGAGATGCACTTGTGATTAAAAAAAAAATGTCTTGGGGGTAGCCTAAAGCTGGGGAATATATTTTAGCCCAAACTGTACAACTAAATATCTGGGTTCAATAATTCACAGACCAAAAATCCGCTTCTCACACTTGTGACTCGATGTGAAGAAGAAAAACAGAGAAGTGAGAATAATGAGAGGACTAGAGCAAGAAAATAAATCAATAATGTATCACAATAAACACATGATCAATATATGATACATCTGATAGAATATTCACTGAACTCTGATCCAGAACCGCACAGCATTCTGCGAAATGTAGGCAGAGGAGAAACTTCAGCCACTCAACCTCTCACAGCCAGCTGAGCTAAGTTGGTGGAATCAACTCACTCACTCATTCTGGTTACCTAGCAACTCACCAATTCTTTGGTTACCTAGCAACAGCCTGTCGAGTAAGTTCCGCAGCAGCAGATTTAAACTTTGCCTCACAACTGCTTAAAAATAAAACAACAATGGCGAGGAGTGAAAATTGGATAAAACTGGAAGGCCAGTGCCACCAGTTTTCCAGAGATTTAAAACAAACAAACGAATTGATAATTATTGATATCGCGATAAGCAATAAATCAGTTAATTGCATGATAAATTAAAACGAGCTCAATAATTTCCATCGGGTGATTTATTGTTTTTCTCTTTTCCCTCTTTCTACCGAAAACTGGATGGCAAATGTCTTCAGTTTGATGCTTTGGTGTCAACTAAGCCTTTTTTTTTTTTAAGTACAATTTTGTTTACAAAGACTTGATTCATTTTATTTGTTGTTTTTGCTTTGTTTATTTTGGATATTTAAAATCTCTTAAAGTTTCGGTGTTAAATGTTCATTAGAATTTAAAGTTTATTGATCTTTGAGAATGTGTTCTTCCATTATTATGCGATTATTTTAGTTGAAAATAGTCTCAGAACAACAATATTATCGCTAATCGCAATAACTTTATGGACAATTTATCGTACAGCAAAATGTATCGTTCTGAGGCAGAAATGTTTAGACCTCAAATATTTTTTCAGTATTTTGACACTAGAACATTTCAAATAAACCTTGTTCTTGCTGCGATGTATTAAATTAATTTGGGCATATTTTCCCTCAAGAAGAGGCCAAGGGTTTGAGAGGTTAAATTCCTCAGTCTGACCTTGGTGACTTTTTCCAACCTTCTCGTTTATTTTGTTGGTTTTATGAATGCTGATGTTCTTTAATGTCTTCTTTTCCTTTCAGCATGTGCAATGAATTCTCCCAGATTTTCCAGCTTTGCCAGTTTGTCATGGTATGATATTCACCCCATCTCCTTAATTTATGATCTATCACATACCAGTTTGGTTTTCACATGTTTTTGTCCTCGTTTGCCCTTTAGGAAAACTCCCAGAATGCCCCTTTGGTCCACGCTACCCTGGAGACGCTCCTGCGTTTTCTCAACTGGATCCCACTGGGATACATCTTTGAAACCAAACTAATCAGCACGTTGGTGTATAAGGTGGGGATTACATGAAGAGTACCTAATAAATGTACTCAAGTAAGAGTAGCACTACTTTTACTTGTTATTCTAGTAAAAGTAAAAAGTAGCCATCCAAGAGTAAAACATTTTTTAATTTAATATTTAAAAATTACGTCATCAAATGAACCAAAATATAAAGTAAAGTGGAAATTTTGGTATTTTAAGGACATAAATGACAATAATTCATACAGGTATCAAATAATAACAAAATCAGGCAAAAGAAATTGTTTCCAAATCTGTTTCTTTCGAGAAAAAAACTTATGAAACTTTAACCAAAACTGCAGATGTGTATCTGTGTTTGGTGAATTTTGATTAAAACATGTTTTTTTTTCATTCAGTGGGCAGAAAATCCAGAAATTTTACTCAAATAAGAATAGAAATACTTCATAGTAAAATTACTCAAGTAAAAACTATGGCTTAGTTTCAAAAAAGGAAAAAGTACAGTGTAGTAAAAACATATAATTGTCATTCAGTGTGGGGATGATTAAGTATGAGAGGGGCAGGAAATCTTAAGGTCGTCTTGTATCGTCTCCCTGCTGCTTTTCGATCAGATTATATAAAATTGCATTCAACGGGCATGATCATTTGTTTTATTTTTTTCTTCTGATTTTACCCTTGTCTGTTCAAAATAAATAATTAAATACTCCAAAAATTTAATTTCTTTCAAAAAAGTGACTAAATCAAAAGTAAATACAACTAGTTGCTACCCAACTCTGATTTTGAGTAACTCTCCCACCTGATACTTTTTTGTTTTTCGGTTTATATGAAACCCAGTTAGTTTGTTGAACATCTGAAATCTCCCTGCAGTTCCTGAACGTTCCCATGTTCCGAAACGTGACGTTAAAGTGCCTGACGGAGATCGCCGGCGTGAGCGTGAGCCAGTACGAGGAGCAGTTTGTTACCCTCTTCACTCTGACCATGTGTCAGCTCAAACAGGTGGGTTGAACCCAAACTTTTTTCATTTTCCTGCCGTCTGAGAGTCGGATTTTTACCAAGAAACGTCTCTGTTAAGATGCTGCCGCTGAACACCAACATCCGGCTGGCCTACGCCAACGGGAAAGACGACGAGCAGAACTTCATCCAGAACCTCAGCCTGTTTCTGTGCACGTTCCTCAAAGAGCACGGACAGCTCGTCGAGAAGCGGCTCAACCTCAGAGAGACACTAATGGAGGTGGGAGGAAGTTCTCAGGCTTTATTTTTAAGGAAAAAAGTCAAATTAAAGATGCAACGTCTGTATCTCAACTTGCCTTTCTCATCCAGGCACTCCACTACATGCTCCTGGTGTCGGAGGTTGAAGAGACGGAGATCTTTAAAATTTGTCTGGAGTACTGGAACCACTTGGCTGCTGAACTTTACAGAGAGAGTCCGTTCTCCACGTCTACGTCCCCCCTGCTCTCAGGCAACCAGCACTTTGATGTGCCGCCTCGCAGACAGCTCTATCTCCCCGTTCTCTCCAAGGTGCAGCACAATGTCGCATCTCTTGTTTCTCTTTTTGGGTTGAAAATGGCTAAGATTACGTATTATAAATGTGCACAATAAGTATAAAGACATACTTTCTCACCAATGGGTTTTTAAATGTCCATTTGCAGCTTTTGCATCTGATTCTTATCATAAAATCACTCAAGTCGTTTGTTGTGTCAAATTATCAAAAGCTCTAAAATAAAAGCAGATTTGTGCCCATGACGACTGTATGGGCTCTGAATGCATGATGTAACTGCTGTGCAGAGTTTTGAGATGTTGACAGCGATGCTTTTGCATACTTATTGTTTTATTAATGAATCATGACGTAGAGCAGTTGACACGGACGAGGTTGAGAAGCTTTAACCTTTTGAATCCTGCAGCGTCTCAACTCACAGACACACTAGAATTATTTGGCACCGCTGTAAGACGCGTTGCTGCCAAAAAGAGACCCAACTTGCATTGGCACTCATAAATCAGCACCCTCTAAAGTAGAGTAAATATTTCCCCCCTCTGGTAATGCCTTAAAGTAAATTTATACATCTGAAGTATGCATGTCCTGACAGATGATTTTTATATCCCGGGGCAGGTGCGTCTCCTGATGGTGAGTCGGATGGCTAAGCCGGAGGAAGTGCTGGTGGTGGAGAACGACCAGGGGGAGGTGGTCCGGGAGTTCATGAAGGACACGGATTCCATCAACCTCTACAAGAACATGAGGGAAACCCTTGGTATGAGCTGATAACTGGGCATCTGGAGTTCACATTCTCTGTAGGGATCCTTAAGGACAGATTTATTATTGCTCTGTCTTCAGGTTCTGCTAATTTAATCAGATTATTATCGTATGACATGAGTAAATCTGGCCTTAAGCATGGACCCAGAATGTTATTACACAGTTTGATTGGAGGTCGAAGTTGCAACATTTGTTACATTTTTCAGGTGGTGCGGTGAGCTTTCACACTGCACTGTCAAACAAACCAATCCGCTTGACAAAACTTTTTCCCCTCCTCGCCTGTGGGGGGCGCTACACCTAGAACCACTTAAGAAGGCAATGAGCGCAACTTCCTTCACAAAATGTAAACAAAAATGGATTAGTATCAGATTTTAGGGTCTTTGTCTTTGGTAAAAGACCATAATAAATTTCTCCTGCTAATGCTAGACTCGAGCATTTGTTTTGGGGGTATTTTACCCAGAATACCTTGCGCTGTAGTCCATTTCCTGCTTTTGGAGCGGTCTCTGGTATGCTTGGCGTTCACATATGGATTCGAACCAGAGTTCACTTCACCCGAACTGAAACCAAGGTTTTTAGGCTTACAAACTGAACCGTTTGAAAGACCTGTTCCCCTCCCCGCCTGTAGTGGCGCTGCACCAAGAACTACTGAAGAAAACCACACGAAAACCTATGAAGAAGACCTTCTTCACAAAATGTAAACAAATTTTAACGGTTGCCTTATTTCTCTGGTGTCTTTGGTTAAAAACAAAAAAACCACAACCCGTTTCTCTAGCTAGCGCTACACTAGCCCGTTTGTTTTGGTTGTATTTACCCAGAATTCCCTGCTTTATTGTCCACTTCCTGCTTTTGGAGCAGTCTCTGGTCTGCTTGGCGTTCACATATGCATTCAAATCGCTCCAGACTTCAGTTTAAGGTTTTTAGGCGGTTTGCTTTCATGCTGCACTGCGTCAAACAAACCAACCTGTTTGAAAAACCTGTTGCCCTCCTCACCTGTGGGGGGCGCTGCACCCAGAACCGTTCAAGAAAATAACACAAAAACCTCTGAGTAATTTGTCTCATATTTTCAAAGTTCTAGGTGACTTAACTATCTGTTGGTTTGGCGCTTTACTCCGTCTGACCTCGTGTCGCTTCGCCCTCCTGCAGTTTACCTGACTCACTTGGATTACGCGGACACAGAGCGCATCATGACGGAGAAGCTTCACAACCAGGTGAACGGGTCTGAATGGTCCTGGAAAAACCTCAACACGTTGTGCTGGGCCATCGGGTCCATCAGCGGCGCCATGCACGAGGAAGACGAGAAGCGATTCCTCGTTACTGTCATTAAGGTAAAATATACGAATCATTTTCTTATTAACATAAGTCTGGGGTGTCAAAATGTTTTTCAATAAGGGCCAAAATACCAAATACTTTTTTTTTATAAGCTCAGCAGTAAATCAAACAATATTTTAATGGAACAAAGAGACACTTTTTTGTCTTAATAAAAGCCAGTTTTCTAACTTTTTGGGTAATTAGTTGAACATAAAATAACTTAGTCAGAACGATTCAACGGCGATTTCTGAAACAAATGGAAGAAATAAAACCAAACAAAGCTCCTGATTATTGTAGAAGTATGCAAACTTTTACTTTTTGCATTTATTTCTTTAATGAGACAAAATAATAAAACGGATTCCAGAGGTATTTCTTCTTGTTAATTTTTCTAATCTTTGAGTCTATTCCCAGCAGCAAAAATAAGAACTTTATTTCATAAAACTAATATCAACAAGGTTTAATACAATAATTAATGTGGATGCTTATAGCCCTACTTAATATGAAATAAAAATAAAAATTTGTTCCTAGCAATTTCCGTTAAAGAAGAATTATATTTCTCATTTAAATTGATAAGTCGAGCAGAAAGAAAGGCTATGTTGTTACATTTCAGGTGTTGTTGCGCAACACCCCCCCCCTCCTTTCTGTCTCTACTCTCTCACTCTCGTACTTCCTCTTCTGAGAGGGGAGATGTGCTACCAGCTCTCCGTCTAACGGGTCCGTTGAGTTTCCTAAATCTGCTGGGATTTACCCTGTCCAGAACTGAAGTAAACTCTGTTTAAGCTGGTTTCGAGAAACGATTCGCCTGGTTATCTGACGGCCTACATCCAGGTGTCCCACCCTTCTTCCCCCTGTGAATTAGCCAGACTGAGCAGCCTACAGCCAACTAGTTTCACAGAGCACACCTGTTAACGGTCGCTCGTTCTCTATTTTACAACTTGCATTTGTTATTGAACCAGGTAGGTTTTAGTAACTCGGGCGAGTCCCAAGGATGTTGTTTTAAATATGGGCTACCAGCAACCTAAAAACATTTTCCACTTTTTCCTCTCCAGAATCAAACATCACAGCTATTTTACAACCATCAAAGAACTTTAAGGTGACTCATTAACTGAATGTCCACAACATATTTTAGATTTTCTTTATGCTAAATATTTTATTAGTAAGGCATTTTTGCAAGGGTCAGTACAGCTTAATTCAGTAGCAGAAATAATCAAATAAGTAAAATCAGTCATCTAGTCTATCTTTCCCTACTGCTGACACTGAGAACTAAAAAAGGGAACCTTTGAGAGAGACGGACGGAGTTTGGCGTTTCGAACCCCAGACCTGGCTTGATGATGAAGAAGGTGTTGCAGCAGGAGGAAGATGTTGATCGGCGAAGGCCAGGATCTCCGCAGGTCCGATGAGCTTCTTCTCCGCATGGATGCTGAGGTCACACAGGACTTGGTGCTGGCAGGAAAAAAGGCACCAGTTCTTCTTCCTTGTCTTTGTCTTCATCTTTGTCTTTGGGGTCAGAACCCAGCCGATGAGAGAAGTGCGATTCGAAGCCACAGATTGTGGGCCAGACATTTCCTGATGTCTGTGCCAATGTCTCAGGGTTGCTCAACCTCCTATGTCCATTGCCTGCACAACCTTTCACCTACTCTCTACCTCCAACATATCAGTGATGTTTAATTGCAGTTACACCTTTTTACACCATTTCAAGTTTAATGTCAAAATCACATTTATATCACATTTATTTTCTTTAGCTTCTCTGATTTAGCATTCATTTATAATTTTATAACCATTACTTATTAGTTACTCTTATTATGATCTTAATGTGAGTTATTACAGATGTTTTTCTGAAAAGAAACCAAGAATAATCCATGATTCTAATTATATAATACCAAAGTTACAGTTACTTGTTTTTCTTGTAAGTGTTCTCACAAATGTAAGTGTAAGTATTATTACAATTAAACCAATATTAATATAAGTATTTTACTTTGAATCTTATCCAATTACTAATAATGTTTAGATTTCATTCTTTAAAACTTTACCTTTAAACTAAGGAATAGTCTCAGCTATTTTTATAAATCTGCAGGCTGGAAACTTCCTCTTTTTCCAGGAAACCTGCTTTTCTTGTTTCATGACTCTCTCTGACTGACTATGATTTCTTATGATTAGATAGAAAAAAGTAGAATTAAAGCAAAGTTTGCATGAGACAAAAACAACAGAGTAATTATTGTAAAATGTACATTTTAGACACGTAATTTGGGTCTGTTGGTGGTTTTTCCCACCTTGTTGATCATGTTTAGCGTGCACTCAAACACGGCGTCGAAGATCTGCGGGATCTCGCTGGTAATGTGACCTCCCAGCTTGTTGACGATGGTTGCCATGGTGCTGAGAACCTCAGGCTCTCGGGCCGCCGGAACGTTGCGCTGATAGTCGATGAGGACGGCGTCCAGGAGCGGCGGCACGAAGTTTTCTCCGACCTGGATGGAGAAGAAATGCCGGACCTTTCAGTAACACCAGTGGAAAAATACTGGGGAGTGTTAAAACTGTGGTGCGTGGGCCATTTGTGGCCCTACGACTGATTTTGTCTGGTCAATCAAAAGCCAGCGATTGGTAATGATGGAAACGTTTTAAGTTTTATTAGAACAAATTAAAATTTAAAACATGGAAACTGTTAAAAGGTCTAAAACAAAGTATTTACGTTTTAATAAATACTTAAGTAGGACCAGAAATATCCAACAACTTTTACCAAAAGCACAAACTGGAGGCAACCAAACTACATTTAAACTCTCTGATTTTAAACACACAACTAGATTTATTTTATTGACACTTAAGTCTACTGTTGGGCCTAGATGTCACTTGAGTGATTCATTTTAAAGATAACTTTATTTATTATTACTGTTAAACTAAAATCTCCAGCATGGGGAAGTGGGATGAGCTCGGATTTTCTTGACACAGGCAATAAAACGTTTTTATTATTATCTAATAAAGGTACTGAATTATTTATTTATTTGCATCTTTTAACATCTTGTATATATAAAAAAAGTTTAAACAAAACGTTTGCCACATTTTTTAGTCTGATTATAATTGTTAGTTGCAGCTGTAAGTGAGAACACATCTTAAAGGATCTGTTGTGTTTTGTTTTTGTAGGATCTGTTGGGTCTGTGTGAGCAGAAGAGAGGAAAAGACAACAAGGCCATCATCGCTTCCAACATCATGTACATCGTCGGCCAGTATCCCCGCTTCCTTAGAGCTCACTGGAAGTTCCTTAAAACCGTCGTAAACAAGCTGTTTGAGTTCATGCACGGTAAAAATAAAGAACCAAAAGCCTTTTTCATCACCTGGTGGAGCTGAGGGGAATTATTTTTCAAATTTTTAAAATATATTCTGTCTTCTTCTTTCTCAGAGACCCATGACGGCGTCCAGGACATGGCGTGCGACACCTTCATCAAGATAGCGCAGAAGTGCAGACGCCACTTCATCCAGGTCCAGGTGGGCGAGGTGATGCCGTTCATCGACGAGATCCTGAACAACATCAACACCATCATCTGCGACCTCCAGCCGCAGCAGGTCAGCTCCAGACGATTATTAATCATGATTAACTGATTATTGAGTTGTTAGATAATTTAGTGATCGAATAATAGGTAAAAGGAGGAAACTCAAAGAAGACCATTTTGCTGAAAGAGCAGCATATTCAGATGAGTAATTAAGCCAAAATATGCATATTTTGCATCTAAGATGGAAGAAAAAAAACTTTAAATATTTCTATGCATGTTCAGTTTTAGCTTTAGTACAGACAAAAAAGCCAATGGGCACCTTTTGATATCTATGTATTAATCTGTTAATCCACAAAAATAGCCAGCAGATTAACCAAAAACAAATCTTTCCAATCAGTTTCTTTCAATAAAAAACTGATGAAACTTTAACAGAAACTGCAGGTGTGTGTCTGAGTCTGGTGAGTTTATGGTTAAAACATGTTTGTTTTTCATTCAGTGGATAGAAAATCCAGAAATTTTACTGAAGATTAGTGCTACTTCATAATTAGTAAAAATACTCCTGAAACAATTTATTTTTTCAAAAGAGTTACTCAAGTAAGTGTGGTTGCGTAAATGTAACTAGCTGCTACCCACGTCTGTTCATCGTTTAAAATAGTTTTGCAAATGTGCTGTATTAAAATAAAAGTATCTTGTTTTCTAATTATTTTGGACTTGATTCAGTAAATTTATTCTCAATTAATAAAGCAAAATTTTAGTCACTGTCTTTCAAAAACCTGCTACCTTCTGCTGAGTTTCATTAATTAATTAAAAGCTGATTTTGGTGCAGCAAAGTCGACTTCTGAGTAAAAGTCTCCGGATAGACGTGGTTCTGTTTATTATAAAAACCTTCCACCGGATTAATGCCAGCATTTCATGCATGTTTGTCCTGTTTCTGTTCAGGTTCATACGTTTTACGAGGCGGTGGGTTATATGATCGGAGCCCAGACGGACCAGGCGGTCCAGGAGCATTTGATAGAAAAATACATGCTGCTGCCCAATCAGGTGTGGGACAGCATCATCCAGCAGGCCACCAAGGTTAGTCAACAACATTCCTCCTGTTTGAAAAACAAACAAACAAAAAAACGATGTACAGAGTGGTAACCGGTGCCGCCTCTCTGCAGAACGTCGACATCCTGAAGGACCCGGAGACGGTGAAGCAACTGGGCAGCATCCTGAAGACCAACGTCCGGGCCTGCAAGGCCGTGGGTCACCCGTTCGTCATCCAGCTGGGCCGGATCTACCTGGACATGCTCAACGTCTACAAGTGCCTCAGCGAGAACATCTCTGCCGCCATTCAGACCAACGGTATGGGTATGCACATGCCACTGGGTTCTCGTCACTGTTAGTGGCGCACAGGACAGACAGAGTCTAAACCAGGGTGGACAAACTTTTTGAGAGTAAAAATACAAAAAAGTATTAGAGCCTCGGTAAGAAAATAAATAAAATAAAATTATGACAATAAAGTCATATAATTATGAGAATAAAGCTCCCACCTCGCACTTTGAACCCCCTGGTCTAAACCCTGCTTTACCTTTGCGAACGTAACGAATCTTTCTCTGAGTTTGAAGCGATGTGTTCACCGTGTGCGACCCGTTGCTCTGCTGCAGGTGAGATGGTGACGAAGCAGCCGCTTATCCGGAGCATGAGGACGGTGAAACGAGAGACGCTGAAACTGATCTCAGGCTGGGTTAGCCGATCGAACGACCCGCAGATGGTGAGATACCACGCCTCATTCAATAATAACATTATTTTGTTTTATTTGGATTGAATGTTTAACCGACAAAAAGCAGGGAGTAATTTTTTGAAGTGGAAGGAAATATAATACATATTTTACCCTTTTTTATGTTTTTTTTTTAAAACGACCAATAAAAATCAGAGGTTTACAGTACACACGTAAAATCCATGTAATCTCATGTAAAAAAAAAAACTTGCAGTTTCCACCTTTTAGGGACGACAACGACTGATTTTGTTTTTAATCTACAATCGGCAACAATCTTTAAAAACACTCGCTATGTTCAGAAAAGTTTAAATGTAGTTTGGTTGCCTCCAGTTTGTGCTTTTGGTAAAAGTTGTTGGATATTTCTGGTCCTACTTAAGTATTTATTAAAACGTAAATACTTTGTTTTAGACCTTTTAACAGTTTCCATGTTTTAAATTTTAATTTGTTCTAATAAAACTTAAAACGTTTCCATCATTACCAATCGCTGGCTTTTGATTGACCAGACAAAATCAGTCGTAGGGCCACAAATGGCCCACGCACCACAGTTTTAACACTCCCCAGTATTTTTCCACTGGTGTTACTGAAAGGTCCGGCATTTCTTCTCCATCCAGGTCGGAGAAAACTTCGTGCCGCCGCTCCTGGACGCCGTCCTCATCGACTATCAGCGCAACGTTCCGGCGGCCCGAGAGCCTGAGGTTCTCAGCACCATGGCAACCATCGTCAACAAGCTGGGAGGTCACATTACCAGCGAGATCCCGCAGATCTTCGACGCCGTGTTTGAGTGCACGCTAAACATGATCAACAAGGTGGGAAAAACCACCAACAGACCCAAATTACGTGTCTAAAATGTACATTTTACAATAATTACTCTGTTTGTTTTAATGGAGCAGAACTTTGAGGAGTATCCAGAACACAGAACCCACTTCTTCTACTTACTGCAAGCGGTGAACTCTCACTGCTTTCCAGCATTCCTCGCCATCCCCCCCGCCCAGTTTAAACTGGTGCTGGACTCCATCATCTGGGCCTTCAAACACACCATGAGGAACGTGGCCGACACCGGTAGGAAACCCCAAACGCCTCAAACAAACTTTTTCAACGAAAAATTTGGATTTTACAAACTCCGCTAAAATCAGGATGTCTGCATCACTTAAGCCTTAAATTTATGTTTCTAAAATTAAGGCCTCAAATTGTCTTAAGTTCATTTTTAAAAGTGTAAGTTGGCCTTAAATATGTTATAATTTTTTTCTTTCTTGTGGGAGTTTTCTGTCAAAGCAAAACTTTTGAGTCATGAGCGTTCATTCATTAACGTTGTTACACCCTTGCTAACTAGCTAGCTAGCTTTTTTGTGTGTATCATGGGTTAAGTGCAAATTTCTTGCTGGTTGCTTGGCATTTTGTGGACAAACTCAAAATCTTACCAGGTATTTTTGGTCTAGTTGACCAAAATCTTTAGCAAATATCTTAGTAAACTTGAAATAAGACACAGGTAACATTTTAGTAAAATCTAGAGGCTTGTTTTAAGTCAATAATTCCTTATTATTGATTAAAAAGTACCTGTTTCACTGGCAGATTATTTAACTTATCAAGACATTTTTTCAATGTTAGAAGTTAATTTAGCTGCCATTAAAAAAGTACTTTTTCATCAATAATAAGGAATTATTTATTTAAAACTAGCATCTATATCTTGCTGGAAAGTTAGGTTTAAGATAGTTATGTATTATTCCAATGGTACTTAGATATTTGCAATAGAAAATAGACAAAAAATACTTGATAATATTTTGCGTTTTTGCCGTGTGAGAGACATAGGCAGTGAGAGAAACACAAAGATGCTGCCAAGAGCCACAAACCGACTCTAGAAACGTCAAAGTTTTGATCTCTTAGCTTCTTAGAAAATGGCCGCTGTCGTTGCTACAGCTAAAACTAATCTAAGAGCAGCATTTGGTGCGACAGAAACTCTGTTCTTACTCTAAAGACAATCGAAAGCCGCAAATGCAGCGATAACGACAAATTGGGAAAAAGATTAAAAGAAACCGTAATTAAAGTAAGAATGTAACCAGATCTAAAGTTTCATAATTTTCATTCATAATGATCTTAAAAAGTCT
This sequence comes from Xiphophorus couchianus, assembly GCF_001444195.1. Classification (NCBI taxonomy): domain Eukaryota; kingdom Metazoa; phylum Chordata; class Actinopteri; order Cyprinodontiformes; family Poeciliidae; genus Xiphophorus; species Xiphophorus couchianus. The sequence continues at coordinate 20,441,723 of NC_040249.1, forward strand.
TAAATTCGAGTTGGGGAAACCCCAAAGATTTATCCTGACTGAATTACTAAACCCTGATTTGCACCTCCATCAACGCCATCATCTTTGGACGCCATTTTTGTTTTATTGACAGTAACTCTGCAGAGACATGTTGGACCATGCAGCAGCCATGTTTACGATGGACTAAAGCCCAGCTGCAGATTTTTATTTTTTACGTCAGGAACTCTAGAAGTGTTTGTTTTCCTCCAGGTCTGCAGATTCTCTACACGATGCTGCAGAACGTGGCGCAGGAAGAGGCCGCGGCGCAGAGCTTCTACCAGACGTACTTCTGCGACATCCTGCAGCACATTTTCTCCGTGGTCACCGACACGTCACACACCGCCGGTGAGTTCACACAAATAAAACACATAAACTTTTAAAGTTCCTGCATTGAAATTAGAGCTGAAACAATCAAACCAATCATACCGAGAACTGTGTTTTTTTTAAAAATAAATACAGGTTTATTTCATTTTTATTGAGGTTTTAAAATAAAACAAATATCTTGCTAAAAATGGATGCATTTTCTTTTAACTGATGGTGACATTTGTGGAAAAAAAGGGTTTAACAAAAGCAGATATTTATGGAGTACCGATTGTAAGGCTTAAACGATTAATCGGATTAAATATGATTATTTGATTATTGGAATAATAGTCAACTAATTTAGTTGACGATTAACTGGAGAATACAGACTCAAACAGCCAATTGCTGAAAGAACAACACTCTCAGAGCAGTAATTAAGACAAAATTGTACAAATAATGATCAAATGATTAAACATCAATCAATTAATTTATATTAAGTAATTGTTATTCGATCATTTAATTAATAATTAGTCATTAAAATGGTTAATCAATTAATCAAATTATTAATTGATCAAACAAGTTTTCCGTTATTTTATATTATATAACAAACCAACAGCTTTTGTTTATTTTATATTATTATTATTTTAGTAGCTGATTAATTGGAGTTTAAACTCAGTCTAGATCTTCTACTGGTTTGAACAGGCGGTCTGTTAATTTGATCACTGCTGCCACCTAGTGACCGGAGGTTTGATTTGTGGTTAAAGATGAATAAAAGCGATAATAAAGTCTTCCCGTTCCTCGCAGGTCTGACGATGCACGCCTCCATCCTAGCCTACATGTTCAACCTGGTGGAGGAAGGGAAGATCACGGTGGCTCTGAACCCCGGCAGTCCCACCAACAACCAGGTGTTCATCCAGGAATACGTGGCCAACCTGCTGAAGACGGCGTTCCCCCACCTACAGGAGTGAGTCCAAGCGCCACAAACCGTGTGATTTTAGGCGAGCGTTTGCTCACGTTCATGGATGTTTGTGTTTCCGTCCGTCACAGCGCTCAGGTGAAGATGTTTGTGACGGGGCTGTTCAGTTTAAACCAGGACATTCCTGCGTTCAAGGAGCACCTGAGGGACTTCCTGGTGCAGATAAAGGTGAGGTTTGCTCGTTTTTATGAATCGATGTCACTCTGCTGCTGTTTTTTCTTTCTCCCAGAGGTTATCAGAGACGGCATAGCTTCCTGCTTAGTTGTTGTTTCCACAAATAACTCGCGCTCACATTGTCGGGTTTCTCTTTGACGCCTATAGAACGGCTTCAGCTAGTTTGTTGTTGGAATAAATCAGTTTCTCTGATCGACACGAGGAAATCAAACACGTCCTCTCTGTTAGCAAGGTGCTTCAAATCCTTGAAAATGCTTGAATTTCATTAGGTTAGTAACGTTTGTTTATTAAATCACAAAACACTGACTAATAAAAAAATCTTTCTTAAATTATACAACGTTTAAAATTAGCAAAAGAAACGCAACAAAATCTTGAAATATGTTTTAAAAGATTTCTGTGTAATCTTTTAAAGTATTTATAGTTGAAACCAGTAGACCTGTTGCAATAAGTATCACTTTTCTCTTTTTCCTACCAAAAACTGGATGATGCGACTTCAGTCTGGTGCTAGATTAGTGGCTGATTAGCTACTCAAACACTTTGGTGGTTGAGTAGCTAGCGCTGCTGTTAGCTAATCTAACATTGGGTTGGTTGATTAGATCATTTAAACACCTGCTCTACTTATGATCTGCCAGAGTTGGTGTTCATTTACATTTAAGTGTACATTTAAGATTTAGCGCGTTATATTAACAATTTAACAGCTAAAACCAATGCTAGTGATTGTTAGCGAGCAGCCGTCTTATGTGTGTGACATCACACTGCTAGGCGTCCATAGCGGATTTAGGATGTAGGAAAGATTGTCTGTGTCCTTGTGTTTCATTTTGACTTCCTGGCTAAGCTAACGGCCCTGTAGCTGAGCTAACCGCCATGTTTTCTGCAGGAGTTTGCAGGCGAGGACACCTCGGACCTGTTCCTGGAGGAAAGGGAAGCGTCGCTCCGTCAGGCCCAAGAGGAGAAACACAAGATCCAGATGTCGGTACCGGGCATCCTGAACCCCCACGAGATCCCGGAGGAGATGTGCGACTGAGCTGCAGCTCAGGCAAAACTTGTACAGTATCCAAACAACAACAACAAACCCCCGATCACAACAAAACCTAAGAGAGGCACTTGGTGGCGTACGGTGGGAGTTAGCCCAGCCCAGCCTCTGCAGCGCGGGCTGTCCCTCCGGATGTTTGTTGACCAAAATAATGCCAATAATATCTTGTAAATGATTAGCGCGTCACTCTGTGGCCCCTTTTTACATAACTCTGTGTTTTTGTATGGAGACTTTTTTGCGTATTAACTTTCCGGCGGTAACGTTGTCGGTGGTCTCTGGTCCATCCCAGACCTGCATGATAAACTTGTAACAATCGGTTGGAGGGCAAAGATTTGTTTTTTGTTCACCTTTTGATTATGTTTCCCAGTTCTTCCTGTTTTTTTTTTTTTTCTGCAACACGTGTTTGTATGTAAATATCTTCTGTTAGCGGCGTCGCGCCGGCAGAAGCTTCAGATGATCATGTTTCCTTGGAATGTGAATCTAACAGAAAACGAATGAAGGCTCTGTTGCTCATAAGTTCTAGTAAAACCAACCTGCTATCAGCAGAGGGTATTTTTTCCTCTTTTTTTGTTCGTTTTTAGGGAAAACCGGATTTGTGCATATCATCCCAATTGTATAGCATCTTGAATACCATGGGAACACTGTTTTTTCTTTTATTCTTTTTTTTGTGGGTGTGTGCGTGCGTGTGTGTGCTGTCGCTCAGTCGACATCGGCGTTTCGTTTTCCTCTAAGAGGATTGTTCATCATGGGGATGTTTTCCGGACGAGGCGGGGCGTATTTATGGGTTCCTGGTTGGTTGGTCGCTTCTTTATAACGACTCCTGTTTAACTCAGATGGCTTTCACCATTTTATTTTTTTGAACTGTACTAATTTAGATTGTTTACCATGCAGTAGTGCGTCAGGACACTACCTGACAGAGCAAATTTTAATAAATAAATAAATATGGGTTTACATTTAATTTTCTATTTTGTTTTGGATATTTTGTTTGTAGCTGATTTAAAGTTCTGTCCAAATAAACAAAGACGCTTTTTGAACCTGGTAGAACCTGAATTGCCAACGAGTTTAATTGAGAAAGAATGTATAAATCCAAATAAGCACCCAATCGCTAACGGCTAATCTCCCTTCTCGAGGTGTTACTTTGTTGTGAACTTTTTGAACTGATTAAAGTTGAGAATTTTATAACCACGGCTTGGGCCTGATGTCTTCATTCCCACAGCTGAGGGTGGGATGGGAAAAAGTACTCTGATTCGACTTCTGACTCTTCTATATATTGTCTCAATCATCTATCAATACACTTCTCCAATGACGTAGTTACCTGTCCATTTGTTCAATCATCTAGCTAATTGTCCATTTGTCCAATCCTCCTTGATCTATACAAGCATAACTGTCCAACCCTCTAGACAAGGGTTGGTCAAACTAATCTTCATCTCTGTGTCCATTTGTCCAGAGCTCTGAGCAAAACTTTGACAAATTGGTTTCCTCCATTTACCAGTCCAATTCCTCATCATACCTCTACCTGTCCATCTGTCCAACCCTCCAATCATCTAACTACTTGTCTATTTGACCAATTTTTCCTTTAAACAAGGATTGGTCAAACTGACCTCCTCCATTCCTACCTGTCCGTTTGTCCAATTTTTTATCAACCATCTACATTTGGTTGATAGAAAATTTCAAATTTTCATCATGGGAATGTTTATTCATCTATTTGTAATTCATCCATCCATTATCCAAACGTCAGTTTGTCCACCTGTTGTCCATTATCTACCCATTTGTCCATTCATCATGCATTGTTTTGTCCATCCATTAGTTCTTCCAATAATACCTGCCCAACAATTTCCATCTGTCCATGTTTTTGTTTAAATTCTGTTCTGAATGAAAACATCTGCAGTAAATTAAACCATTATTGGACCAGAACCAGAACTCTACTGTGGAAAAGAACCCTCTATTTAAAAATGTTTAGTAAACTCCAGACGGTCCAGTGAAAGTGAGCAGAAGGAAAACCTTCCACTCTCTCTCTCTCACGGTGATGTAAAAATAAGAGCAAGATGATGGACGACCCGCTGCGAACGAACGACCTGACATCTGACCGCTTCCGCTCGCTCACATTTGGCCGCTCTTGCTGCTGTGTAAACCGACCCGGCCACTAATCTCTGTTAACACACTGGTATTGCACCAAAGCCGATGGTGACGCTCCGCTGCCGAAAGACGAAACGTTCATCTCGCCGCCGTCCCGTCAACTCTGATGCAAGCAGACGCAGCTGCTGGATCTTCTGGGAGATTAAGAAGGAAGACAAAAAGTTTCCTGCAAAGAAATCACCATAAAATTCAGAGATTATGAGCTTAAATTTAATTTGGAGAGAAAACCATTTGAACCTTTCCACCAATACCCTTGGTGAGAAAAATTCAAAATGGACGACTCGGGGAAGGATTTGACTGAGCGACTGAAATCAAGCTCAATCGGAGGAAGAGAAATGCAAGGCAGTGGATGCATCATGTTGTGGGACCATTGGTTATTCTTTAAAGATTACAAATAATAATGGGACTTGATTAAAAAAATTTAATTGAGATAGATGCAGGGTTTAATTAATTAATTGGATTAAATAAAAAACCAATAAATGTTTTCAACAACATTGAAAATGTTGGAAATAAGCAACATTTTCAATTCAAAAATCCTTTTGCTGTTAAATTAGTAAATAAATAGACATGTAAGTTCAACAACAAAAATATTTATTGTTTTTATCTGTTTAAGTTTTTCAATCATCAAATTAGTGCAAAGTGTTCCAGGATCAATCATGAAACGTCTTTGGAAAAAATAATTTCAGATTACTCTGATTAATATTGAGTGTGTGTTCTTTCAGCAAATGGCCTTTTTTGTCTGTATGTTCCAGTTATTGATTACTAAATGATTATTAATTGGTTCAGCCCTACTCTGATTAATCATCCATCAGTTCTGCTCAGGTTTTTATAAGTAATAGAAGTTGAAATGTCACTTGCAGACAAAGTTTATTTAAATCATTCTTAGAGCTGCTATTAATGATTATTTCAGCAATTATTCTGATGATTAATCAGCTAATAAAAAAATTGCCACATTCAGCTGTTTTTTTCATTTGAGCCTTGTGTATACAATAATGTAAATGCATTAAAAAATGCAAATAAACGAGTATATTCCTTTTGTAAATAACATTTTATTCCCTAAAATGCAGCAAGTTTTCCTTTGAGCATTTGAACCAGATGATGCATCTGCAGCTAAAAGAAATACTTCTAACATCAATATGTGAAAAGTTCAGTCATATCTGTTTGACTTATTAATATCTGGATTATTTTTTAGATTAGCGAAAGGCCTTAATAGATTTTCTTAACGAATCTGAACCAGGTGAAACGAAACTAAACCACTTGAGGAGTTTTTATAGCAGAACAGAGCTACAGCCAGTTTTTTCTGTTATCTTAAATATAAGATGTATATATTTTTGTACAGTTTTGTCTTAATTACAGCTCAAAACTTTGCCTTTTTTGCACTTCAGCTAATGATTAATTGGTCACTAAAGTAGTTAATAATTATTTTAATAATCAAGTAATCATTTCAGCCTTAATTTATCTGGTATCAAAAATGTAAGATTCCAGAGGTTTAAAAATAATTGGTACCGTTTTGGCTTCATTACAGCTCTGAATATGTTGTTCTTTCAGCAAATTGCCTTTTTTTGAGTCTGTATGCTCCAGTTAACGATTAATCGGTTACTAAATTAGCTGATAATTATTGAAATAATTGATTAATCTTGATTAATTGTTTCAGATTACACTCTTAAATCTACGTTTGAGTTTGTTTTGGGGACTTTTTTTGTCTCCCCCCCTGGTTTTCTTTGATGTGCTTACGTCCGGGCCGCTCTGTGGGCCCATAATTCAGTCCTGCTGTAACCGGACCCCCTCACCCACATCCACAGATCCTCGGCCATTCTCGGCATCTGCTGTCGAGGAGAAGAAGAAGGGACAGCTGGGATAGCCCCCACCCACCATGAGGGGGTTTGGGAGAAGAACCCAGCCCACACTGCCTCTTCATGTCCCCTTATGCCCTGGTGTGCAGCTGGGTTATTAATACCGACCAGAACCTCTCCGGCCTGACCCTCCACCCAGTGCAGCAACCAGCTCTCTGACCTAAACAAGAAGGTGCTGGCAGCTGATTGGACGCTTCATCCACACCAAGAAGTAAAACCCTTTGGTCACATTGTTGGCATCACCTGGCCGAGCGTTGGGACTAAAGGTGACTTGTTCTGGGTAAAACTGGGGCAAAGTTGATCACTTAAAACCTCTGCCAAGGTTGTATGCTGCCACCTAGTGGGCAAAAGATGCAACTTGTTAATTTTGTTTTTGTGTTTATAGATGTGTTGTTAGTTGAATACAGTTACAGATGAAAGCATTTTGACCAGAACCGAGAGAAATTACAAATCAGATCCGGTAAGGAGGAAAACGTGGGAATCTCTCAGATAAACAACATGGCCGACGTTTTCTGGTGTTTGAGGTCCTGCTGCGCTCATGAAGCAGCAATGAGGGTTCGCCTTGTTTATTGAGGAACGGCCACAGCTGCACAAACACGCAGCGCGGCCGATGGAGGTCCACATGTACGGAGACGGCAAAGAGCAGGAAGTCCACACCTGCCTGTCCCTCGTCTGGAGACGGCTCCTCATCTTCAGGGTTTCTGTCCATCTTTCATCACTTCGGGATCGTTAAGTAGTTCGGATTTGAGCGTAACGCGACTTGGATCTGTGGAAAAACATAAAAGAGAAGATGATGTTCAGATTAGGGCTGAAATGATTAATCAGAATATTCAAAAGGATTGCTATGTTATTGCATTTTAGGCAATAAAATGTTTATTTTCTTATTTTAAAATTTTATATTTTTATATTTTTTGTAGGTATTTCTAATATTTTTCTTTCCTTTAACGACTGACGGTACAGAATCTGTCATGTAATATATCTATGAAGAAATACAGTTTAGCTAACATTGCATGTACTTGCTGATCAATCAAAAGATTATAAATATATATTTTACAGAACTTTTTTCATACTTAAAACCTGAAAGGAAAGTGAAGTGTAACATAAAAAGCAGTATTTACAATTGCCTCCATTTAAGTTTGCTTTTAAATTTTTAAAGTCTGTTTTATTTTGCATCAGTTTTTACACTTAAAAAAACAAAACGTTTTTCTATATTTCAAACTTTAAACTAAAAGTGATGTTTGAATCATTTTCCATTTTAAGCAATAAAATGTTTTCTTATCTAAACAAAGAAACGGAATCTTTTTATATTTTCTTACTAGTTTAAGTAACTACAAAAGATTATTCGATTAATCGCCAGAATAGTCGACTATTTGATTACAAACTACAATTAATCCAGGAAGAAACATCAAGAATCCAGTCAGAATTACGATAGAAAATTAGACTAGATTAGAGAAATGGACCCAATATTAATGGAGTTTATGTATCTATATTCTACCTTGAAGCAGCTAAGCAACCCACAGCATGATGCACCCATTGCCATGCTTGACATTTGATACAGTAGATTAAATTCAAACTGTTGAACCCATTTTTTAAAGTAAAAATAAAATCTTTAAAACAAACATACCTGGGGGCTTTCTCCGCTGTCGGTCTGGTCGGCGCGCCGCCTCTGAACTGCAGCTCCAGCCGGGCGTAGATCCCACCGGCCGGCTGAACCAGCAGAAACAGAAACCAGTTTGGAAACAACCCAACACCAGTTCAGACGGAGCAGGAATCTGCAACTCCAAACTTTGGTAAGAATCACGGCAAACAAACAGATGTTTATAAATGCCGGTTTTAGCCGCTTTCAAACAGTTTCTTGGAATAACTGAGTTAAATTTAGAACGACACTAAAAGAGTGAGCAATATTTTTTAGATCTATTTTTCTTGTCATCAGGTTTTGTTTTATTTTTCTAATATTTTGTTCTGAAATCGTGACATTTATTAATGTATGAATAACACAATTTTTATGTTATATTTTCTTTAAATGTGACAATATGACTGTGAAAGATGACAGGCTAAATAAATTAATGATGGTAATTTTTTACTTTAACTTTACTTGGGCTACAACTAATAATTATTTTAGTAATTAATTAATCTGTTGATTATTCTGATTAATTCATTAGTTGGATTTTTTTTAAATGGCCACATTTTTCAGATTGTGGCCAATCTGAAAAACACTTTCAGATTGTTTTTCAGATTGTTAAGTGTTTACATAAACACTTATGTAAACACTTAAGTGTAAACATAAGTGTTTACACTTATGACATTTTATACAATAGAAGTGCATTAAAATATGCAAAAATAATAAATTCAATCCCTTTTTAAATAAGAAAATAAACATTTTATTGCCTAAAATGCAACAAATTAAGTTTTTTTTCTATTAAATGCAATATTTTTTTTTTTTCTTACACAATTTTGGGTTAATTACTGCTCTGACTATGTTGTTCTTTTGAAACCCTACTCTACTTAACTGATTATTAAATTTGTTGATTATTTTAATAATCAAATAATCATAATTAACGATTAATCATTTCAGCCTCACTACCTATCTGCTTTTGTTACTCAATTTTTTACAAATATCACCGTCTCAAAAGAAAATGTATCCATTCTTTTGTTTCATTTTTGGAAGATTTTTATGTTTTATTTTAAAACTCAGAAAAACAAAAATAGTAAACGATTATCAAAAATGAGAAATTAAGTTTTTTCAAAAAGTCATGTAACATTTCTGGCTCTAATCGAGTTTTATTTTGTTCTATTGAGGGCAAGAAAGGTTGCAGACGCCTGAGCAGGAGGAACCGGATACGAAAAAACAAAACCTTATCAAGTGTTTTTATTCTAGTTCCTGCAGGAAATATCTTAGCACACTTGAAATAAGACGAAACTAACTTACAAGTGACTTTTCAGCTTATTTTGAGTAAATAAGCTGATATTTAATATTGACTTAAAAAGTACTACTAAAATAAGTGAAATAATCTCACTTATAATGTGGGGAAAATGTTTTGTTCTCTGTCAGATTATTTCACTTATATCTAGAACTTTTTCAATCAATATTAATGAATTTTTTTACTTGAAAAAAGCTGAAAAGTTACTCGTAAGTTAGTTTTGTCTTATTTCAATTGTACTAAAATATTTTCAGCAGAATAAATTCTCGGTAGAGTTCTGTGTTTTTGCAGTGTAGACTCACTCACCTCTTTGGTGTCCTTGGATTTACTCGGCTCCTGGTCTCCGAACCTCATCTTGGTCAGGTGGCCGACGAGCTCCGCCATGCGGCGCTGGTCTGAAACGAGCAGAACCAACCCGGTTTGATGCTGTTTACCTCCCGGGTCAGCAGCATTTGATGCGTCCTGCTTTACCTTCCTCTCTCTGAGCGTCCTGGTTGTAGCGCAGCGAGCGAGAACTGTCCCACTTACTCTTCTGGAGGCTCACGCTACAACACACACACACACACACACACACACACACACACACACATACTGGTTAGCTTAGCTTCGGTTTAGAAAGGTGTTTGGTGTTCGGTGAGGCTTACGTGAAAGGTGTGCTGTCTCTAGACTGTGGCTAAGAAAAAAAACAAACACAGCTTAAAGTAAAATATGAGAAACAGCAGAGAAAGTTTTAGTCTGGGGTAAAATTTCAGCACTTTCAAGGTAAGTTTTCAAACTTTTTTGGAGTTAAATGAACTAAAAAGACAGTTTAAATTCCCTATTATATGATATAATTTATTACTGTTAAACGTAGGGGTGAAGGATATTGAGTTAAAGTTCTATTATGTTATTTTGTGGGACTATAAAAGTGAAACTAAATAGTATTTATTATTCCTTTTTTTAGATAACTGCAATCATGGCCCAACAAACACAAATACTGCTCTTGGAAAAACAATTTTCAATTTCTTTAACATTAAAAAGTGAGATTTGTATCACTAAGCTGACCACAGTAACTATAATATTTAATCATATTTTTTACATTTATTGATATTTACTGGGACTATTATTGAACAAACAGGGGAGAAAATACTAAAACTAACTATTCCAACAATACGTGACAGTGATGAATCAAAATTCTTATTATGGGAAAAAATTATCACAATAAATGATTAATGATATGATAAATGTCCGCTTCTATTTATTAATAATGTTTTGTGATAGTATTTTACATTCTACAGTAAAGAGAAGATGAACTAAAATATTTAAAAATTTTATGTTTTTAAATCTCTCACATCTGAGAAAACATTAATTTAACAAAAAAAAATGTATCAACGTCATTTAAAGTGTAAAATATAAAATTATCAATAAGTAATTGAGAAATTAAGAATAATAAATATTTATTACATTAAAATAATCCAAACAAATTGTGCTAAGGTCAATGACCTTCCTGCTCAAATTAAATGCTAAACACAAAATATACAAAGAAAATGATTTTTTTTTAAAACTCCAAAAAATTTTCTCACAAAGTTTTCCGGCTTTTAGAAAATTTGTAATTCTGAATGGTTCCAAAACAATAAAAGTTTAGTTTGATTTAACTTCAGACATTTTTTTTATTAGATGTATGAAAATATTTGGTTCCAGCTGTAAATAACATTTACTAGATTTAAGCTTTAAATCAAACATTAGATTGCACTTTATTACAAAACAACTGGTGGAAATGCAAGGATTTCAAGCACCATAGTGAACACTGTTAGTTGGAAATGATCCATAGAGGAGAAGAAGAGATAAATCCATGAAATCAGCAACTTACCTTCTCAGATTTGTCTTTGCGTTGGAAGTTCGGAGAGGAAAGCTGTTTCTTCAGAGGTCTGTGGGGCTTCTTCGCCTTCTTAGCAGCTGGAAAAACCAGAGAAGAGAGGAATAAACAGAATGCATCAGTCGCCACCTGCTGGCTGGAAGCAGGAACTGAATAAATAAAGCTGGAGATTCAGAGGAAGCAAAAAACAGCTGAATATTCATCAAAGTTATCGCAATTAATCAATTATTTGTATGACAAATTAAAAAGAGTTTGACACTTTCCATTCTGATTATTAATATTTATTGAAAGGCGATTTTGTTTACAGAGACATAATCATTTATATTTCAGTTTTATTTAGCTATTTTTGGTTGTATTTTATTTTGTACATTCACAATATCTTCCAGTTTCAGTGCTAAGTGTATAACAGTTTATTAGGGCTAATGAAAGAAAAAAGCAAGGAGTAAATTTCAAGAATTTTTGAGATTAATCTCAGAAATTTTCTAGGAAAAACGTGGAAATTTCAGAGTTAAAAATTTGCTAGAAAAAATTATGAAGTTTTGAGATTAATTTAATTTCTTTTTTTTTTGTTGAAAAGACAAGGAAACCTCTGACTTTGAAAAGCAAAAACATGTTAAAAAATCTCTGAAACTTTCAAATTAACCTCAGAACTTTAAAACTTCTAAGTTCGAAAAGTCAAAACTTTGATGAAAAAGTCTAAAAAAACTATTCAGATTAATCTCAGAAATTTTCTAGCAAAAATATGTAATTATATTTGTATTTTTTTACACGTCTGGTGATTCTGACCGGAGCAGATCGTTTTAGTGAAATGACAGTAATGAGCGTATTTGTTATTTTTAACAATAACAAATATAGTTATTGTTAAATAATAATATTTGAGCTCCTCATTTTTGTTGTGGGTTGAACAAAAAATATTTTGCTACCAGATTAAACATCACAATCTGACTTTTCTGCCAGACTCTCACCTTGTTTCTTTGACAGCTCTTCTTCGTCCCCGACCTCGTCTTCGGTGACCTCTGACCCCGTGGTGTACTCCTCGTCCTCCGACAGGAGAGACTGCTGCCTCTGGAAGAGCAGACTTTTAGTTTCTGACACAATAACCGTCAGCAGAATCTCTGAAAACGACGAAGCGTCCTACCAGCTGAAGAGTCCAGTTCTTGAAAAGGGAAAACTGAGTGAAAAACACAAAGGAAATTGAATGTGAATCTGTAGAAAAACGAACTAAAAATTATTTTAAAGAGACGTACAGAGCTGCCGTCTCCTCTCAGAGGTCCGAGGAGTGTCGGCTCCAGGAGAGCGTTGCAGTCTGGGACTTTCTCTGCTCCGGGCGAACTCTCCTCAGAGCTGACGAGCACAAGCAGGACGTTTAACTTTTATCAGAAATCGGGCAAAAATCGTCATGGCGATGACCTTTACACGGACCTCTCTGCCGGCGACGCGTTGGACAAACACACGGCGTCTCTGTGCAGCAGCAGGTCGTTAAGGACTCTGGTCTGAGCTGCCGTCGCCTCGTCGCATTTCTCCTCATCCGGTACGTTCACGATGTGATCCCGCATCTTACAACCCTGAACGAACACACACACACACACACACACACACACACCTTAACCAGTCAGCCTGATCTCTCTGATGTTAGACAGTTTTGAATTTTCCAACACAAAACTGTGATTTTTGTTGCTAAATTATAAATTGATTCCCATATTTTGAGAAATGTAGGAGCAAATATTTGGCCCTCTATATACACTCAAGTATTTTTGGTCTGGTTTTTAGTTTAAATATCTTAAATTGAGGGCTGCACAGTGGCGCAGTTGGTAGCACTGTTGCCTTGCAGCAAGAAGGTCCTGGGTTCGATTCCCGGCCGGGGTCTTTCTGCATGGAGTTTGCATGTTCTCCCTGTGCATGCGTGGGTTCTCTCCGGGTACTCCGGCTTCCTCCCACAGTCCAAAAACATGACTGTCAGGTCAATTGGTTTCTCTAAATTCTCCCTAGGTGTGAGTGTGTGTGTGAATGGTTGTTTGTCCTGTATGTCTCTGTGTTGCCCTGCGACAGACTGGCGACCTGTCCAGGGTGTACCCCGCCTCTCGCCCGGAACGTAGCTGGAGATGGGCACCAGCAACCCTCCCGACCCCATTAGGGACAAAGGGTGACCAGAAAATGGATGGATGGATGGATGGATATCTTAAATTGGAAACCTTTGGTATCCCAGTGGGGTCAAAGCGGAGAACCCTCTGGTTGCAGCAGGGGTATATTCCCGCCCCATGCCAGCCTTTCTCTGCGCCCATGCCGGGGTACGACACGCTGTCTGGGTGGTATTTGCATTGGGTCAGCTCTGCACAAACAAACACCTGCACAAAACACACAGACAGGTTTTAGAGAATAGCTCATCACAGAAAACTCTTAGAAAAATAAGCAGCGTGAATGCTGCAAGCGCAACGTTTTTAGTGAAAATTGCAGAAGAAGAAAGTAAAATTATGGTTGAAGGAGGTTTGGAGGTAAGGTTGGAGTTATGGGTGGAGGTAAGGTTGGAAGGAGGTTTCCAACTCCTTTCAACCTAAATTCCAAACATAATAATCATTCCCACTAACTATCGTTTTCTCCCGACTCTGGGGTCGGGTCAGGAGACTCTGACCTGCTGACAGCGGGAGCAGGTGAGGTAGTTGATGGTTCCCCAGATTCTCCAGTAAACGTGAACCCAGGACTTGAGCTCCTCATATAAAGCTGTGGTGTATTCATGCACATCCCAGCTCTTCTTTCTGTGAACCCAAACCACATTAAAAACAACATTAGGGCGTGCCGTGGTGGCGTAGCGGTTAGCGCGACCCGTATTTGGAGGCCTTCAGTCCTCGACGCGGCCGTCGCGGGTTCGACTCCCGGACCTGACGACATTTGCCGCATGTCTTCCCCCCTCTCCTTCCCCGTTTCCTGTCAGCCTACTGTCACATAAGGGACACTAGAGCCCCACAAAAAGACCCCCTGGAGGGATAAAAAAAACCCCCAAAAAAACCCATTAAATAACCTCTTAATGAAGAACAGTGTCACAATAAAACTAAGAATATATATTTCTTTGTCGCAGAGTTTTATATATATATACATACACTGGCTGCCATTCTATAAGAGTTTGCTCACCCTGTCTGTACGTTGCCAATAAAATGGCTAAAAAACTTTTAATGTATGAACTGATTTTCCAATTAAGTTTATCTATGTAATGTTTTATTTCACCAACTGTGTGTGCAACGTGTTTCGTGTGCTGAGAAGCGATCATAAACGGCAGAGAACAGATTCGAGGTGAGGCAGGCAGTTCTCTTGCCTCATGGCAGGGGGCGCTCATGATCCCAGACATTGTGACTCCACAACTGCAGAGTAAGAGACAGTAACAGCGAGCTAGCCATGGAGCTAGCCATACAGTAAAGCGCACCGATATATTTATCCTTGTACGACAGCAATCACTTACTAATAATTGCAAAGTAAACATTAAGCTTAAAACCATACCACTGCAACAGACTGAATGTTCTGCTCTTTGTGTAGAAAATATTTCAGTGTTTTTTTAGGGGCGTTGTTGTCAGTTGCTATGGCAACGAATTTGTGTGTAGCCTGGCCAATCCATAGAGCGAGAAAGAAGTGGTTTTGAGTTGTCCTTTGCTGTGGAGCCCAGCACGAAATTAATAATATCCACACGTCCAAGTTTGATTGAGTTAACGGGATTATTCTACCGCGGCAGTGCGGCTTAGCATGACATGTAGAAGAATAGTCTTTTTGCCCTCCAGTGTTGTCTGCATGTGCGAAATTTCCTTTTATAAATAACATGCAGGTGGTCTATATTTGTAAATATGATTATGATTATGTCAGTGCCTCACCAGCTATGAACCTCACCGCACGTCACTCATATATATGCATATATATATGAAAATGTGTGTAAACAATTTAACAACTGAGGTGAACCTGAATTAGGTGCAGCCTGAGTTCAGCGGTCTGAAGTTACATTAGTAATAAAATGATTAATAATTAAAAGCTCTAGCCTTTGTTACATTTATTTATTTGTTTACATGTATGCACCTTGTGTGCGTGTAGATGATCTGTCCTCGGACGTCAACGTTGATTTTCCCTGGAACGCAGGAAATCTTCCTCTCCGTGTCTTTGGTCAGCAGCTTGAGGCACAAACCGCACCTGCATTATGGAGACGAAACAAAACAGCAGCACATTTTCAGAAGCTCTACAACAAAGAACAAAAACTGCAGAAGCAAAGAGGTTGTACCAACCTGTAGAGAGTCGAGGCGTTTCCTGGTGAATCTTTGTTCTGGTGGTTTGGATCAAACAGTCGCTCGATTTTCTTCTGAAACAGTTTGCTTTAACGCAGAAGAAGAACAGGAGGAAAGCAGCGTTAGCTTCTAAATTAGCCACCTGTTGACAGGCGGGTTGCTTTAATCTTCCTACCTCTTGAATTTATCTTTTTTGTCGCGGATGTCGTCGGCCTCGTTGTGGTTGAAGAGCTCGGCAATCCGTGTTGCCAGGTTGCTATTGATGCAGTTCATGTTGCAGGGAGTGGCAACGATGGCGCTCATGTGTTTATGGCAGTACTGGATGCATTCCTCCACCTGAACACAGACGAAGATGTTCAAACTCCCGCAGATTTTTCACCTGCTTGATAAACAAATCAATATTAAATAACTGTCTGAAGCTGCTTCTATGGAGCATAACTCCTGTCACACTGACTGTCACTGATGGTAAAAACGTGTAAAAAGCCTTAAAAAGAACTTGTTTGGTTGTAGTAGCTTCATTTTCCACTAAAATGAATAACAGTGTAGTTTGAGAACTATTTTAAATTAAAAAAGTAGAAGTTTGACTGATTTTAAACTCCAAAAAAAAAATCATCCTGACAACAGGGATAGTTTTGGAGAGTTTTAAACAGCATTACTTTGACTATATGGTGACAATAAATCTAAATTTCTATCATGAAAAGACATTTCTCATAATTAATGATAAACGAAACGATAAATGCCCATCTCTAATATATAGACAGAGTTTGGTAGAGGACCTAAAAATTGTACTCAAGTAAGAGCAAAATTACTTTTACGTATTATACTCAAGTAATAGTAAAAAAAAAAAGTATTTGGTAAAAAGGCAACTCAGGTACTGAGTAACAGGTCAAATAATTTAAAAATGACACCAAAATATAAAGTTACGTGGAAATGTTGGTATTTAATGGACCAATGTATGTATAAATAACATGATTATAAAGTAACAAAATCAAGCAAAAGAAACTGTTTTCCAAATCAGTTTCTTTAATTTAAAACCTATGCAACTTTAACAACATTTTTGGTCACTCAGTAAAGTTACTCACATTGGGTCGAATATCCAGACATTTTACTCAAGTAAGAGCAGCGATACTTCATAATAAAATGACTCAAGTAAAAGTAAAAAGTACAGCTTACTAGAAATACTTCTGTAAGTTAATTTTTCCCAAAAGGTTACTCAAGTAATTCTAACTAGTTGCAACCCAATTCTGGAAAAATTAAGATATCGCTGCACTGAACCCATTGAAAACCTAATGTTTTAACTCTTCCTGAGTTAAAACTTTAGTATTATTGTTCTAAGTGAATATGAACCTGTTTTCTTTACATTATTTGAGGACTGAAAGTACTGCATCTTTTTCAGTATTTTGACCATTTCTCATTTTCTGCAAATAAATACTTAAATTTTGCTACGAATTTCAGAAACATGTTGTCAGTAGTTCAGAGAGAACAATGTTCATTTTACTCAAAACATAAACCTATAACGTAAAATCAGAGAATGGATCATTTTGCAGTGGCCTCTTAATTTTCTAGAACTGTATATATAAACTCCACAACACTTACTAATGTATCCATCTTTAAGAACTCAGAGGAGATCAGGATGGAGATCACGTTGCTGGGCTCTGAAACCGACAGACACCGAACACACAAACCAAACACCACCCACGGTTCACAACAAGCAGGTGGAGAAGGTGAGCAAGCATAAAAATAAACGTGAGATGTTGCAGTGCTTTTGTTTCTAATTTACCCAGTCGGGGTTTGTCCTTGTTCCCCTCTCCTGCCGAGTTCCTCCTGACGTAGTTCATGAGCCAGTCGAAGATCTGGACGTCGCAGTGGACCGAGATGTCCACCTCTTCCCACCTCTGCTGGTCCACGGATAAATACTCAGCAAAGTAGCGCATCTCTTTGACTAGAAGATCTCTGGGGCAGGTGAAATCCTGCTTAAGGTTCTTGGTCTCATCACAGACGTGGATCACCATGTTGAGACTGGAGAACAGGGGTCATATTTACTGCTTGGAATACAAAACATGAAGCGAAGTGTTATGTACAGCCGTGTTTCTCAAACTTTTTCAGGACCACCTAATTTGAAATTGCCCCACAATAACACAACATGGTAATACAACCTGAAATGAAAATATTATTCCTTTAACTCACTTATTGTTCATCTTATTGAGAAGGGTGGCGTTGTTTTGTAAATGTGACTGGCCTTGACAAAACCACGAAAATGTTTACTCAAGAAATTTTGAGTTATTTACATATTCTGAAAGTGTTTATGGAAATAAACATAATCTTATGGCTATTTTGTAATTTAGAAGCACAATAAGAGGAAAATAGATTTGAGTTGCTTTGTCAGAAACAAAAATCGTCTCCAGAAATGAAAAATGATCCACCCATTTCTATCAAAAACGTTTTTTAATTTACTGCTTAAATTACTTTTAAATAAATAGCAATAGCTATGCTTATAAGCAAACAAAGTCGTAAAAAAATACAATAAAAACAAAGAACAGTTCTCATTAATCGAGTCTTGAGTCCTAACGTTCACGGAGTAGAGTCGTTCAAAAGAATCGAATCGCTCGTGAACGACACAGAACTACTCTCATGATTTAACTTCCTCCGATTATATACGTATTCCTGACGTTTCCCTTCTTTCCACTTGTGTCTTCAGTTTTCCTTAAGTGACCTTGTTTTAAGCCACGTATCCGTTATTATTTTTAAACACGACCCTCAGTAAGCCAGATGTAGCGTCGCACTTTGAGCTGACGTCACGTCATTTACCGTCGTTTACATGCAGTACCTTGCTAACCACCAGGGGGCGACCGCGTACCACTAGTTTTAGAGAGACTGGTCTACAGATACGACTTACTCCTGTGGTTTTTGAGGTTTTTTATCCTCTTCCACTGAGACTTGCGACTCCTCCTTCTCCACCGTTCCTCCCCTTCCAGCAGGGAGCGACTTGGAGCCTGCAGACATCAGGGGGAAAAAATACAGCAAAACATCTTGAAATTTTTCACATTTTGTCTCGTTAGAACAGCAAACGTCAATGTAATTTATCCAGGGTTGGTAAACTTTTCCCACCGCACTTTCAAGGTAAGTTTTCAGATTTTCCAGCACCACACTTTGGAGATAAAAATAAAATATGTAGGTTCAATTCACTATTACAATGGCTTACAAATGTATTCATACCCTTTGAACTTTTATATATTTTGTCACATTACAACCGCAAACATGAATATATTTTATTGGAATTTAACATGAAAGACCAACACAAAGTGGTATACAAACTATATAAATAAAAACTGAAAAGTGCGGTGTGCTAAAGTATTCAGCCCCCTTTTCTCTGAGTGCAACCAATTGCCTTCAGAAGTTGCCTTATGACTGTTAATGACTAAATAGAGTCCACCTGTGTGCATTCTAATCTCAGTACAGAAATTGACATCCTGCAAAGAAATTCAAGCAGAAACTTTCCACAAACTCACAAGTTCAAAGGTTGCAAGAATTGTGCAGGTGATATCAAAGAAGGTCCCATGTTAACATGTAACTCGGCCTGTTAAGATGTTTTTGATTGAAATAGTTTTTGATTTTAGTACATGTGACCCCTTAATGCTGCACAATCAAAGAATGACCTTTTGCAGTTCTTTATAATCCATCAAATGTTTAGAAAATCTGCTGTGCATAATAATTTGGAACAGTGCATTTTGAGTCTTTTATTTTAGAAAAAAATACTGTTCTCATGGGGAGCTTTGTTCAGTAAAATTTATTTATACTGTAATAGTTCATGACTTGAAAATTATACTGACCATCATTTGCATTGACCATTTAAGAAAATCTGAGAAAATATCACTTGCATAATAATTGCTGCTGCTGGCCACGCCCCCCCCAACTCAAAGTTTCCACTCGCACATGAAAATGGCTGCAAATAGATGCGCAATTAGACAACCATACATCTTAGAAAAGCAGAAGTGGAGGCTCCTGCACAACAAGAATGCAGCAAGTGCTTTCTGGATGGTAAGTCAACAACAAAAGACTTGTTTTTTCTATTGTACAGCTAAACCAGCTGACCAAACTTGTTAGAACTCCATTTAGGCTGCTAGGTAACAGGCGGAACTTTGCTAGGGTTGCTAGGTAACGTAGAATGCGACTTAACAACAGGGAGGTTTTTGAAACGGCTCATTTTTGAGACACCAAAAAAACATTAACTTATTTGAAAGAATCAGCTGAATGTTTCTTTAAGCGCCTGGTCTGATTTTAGGAGCAGCAGTGACCCAAATGGAAGTACAAATTTCCATAATAGTGATTTTGCATAATAGATCCCCTTCAAGGCCCTGCACAGATTCAGCTTTGGTCTAAATTGAATGTGAATTTTTGCCTAAACCAACAGAACTGAAGGTTTTATCTATGAATATTTGAGGCAGCGTTAACTGACCTGCGACTTTGCTGCAGCTTTGACTGCCTCCTTCTCTCTTGATCACATCTCCAGCTTCCAGCAGGGCAGACAGGCTGTCAGACGGCGAGCCGCTTCCTCCCGTTAGGTCATTACACTGATAATCCACCTGGGGAAACCCCGCCGTGGCCTTCAGCTCCTCAAATCGATGGGCGCACTGTGAAGCCACATCAAAGCTGCTGATTTCCTCTCATTTACTCTAATTGTTGATAAACCATGGAGCAGAAGATGGACACGGTGGATTAAATGAAGAGGAGATGGATGATGGAGGCATTCATAGTTACCCAGCAGCACTGCAGTTACCTCTTTAGGAGTGAAGCCTGGCACCAGTTTGGCCACATTCTCCCAGTTTATGGGCTGAGGGACCCCCCACAGAGACCCCAGCACCATGTCCAGTACCAGGACATTGTTGTCGTAGGGGAAATTATTGTTGTCCGAACAGAAGCGACTCATCTCTACACAGACGGTCAACAAACAAACAAGATGCATTCAGTCAACAAGAACCAAACGGATCTGAACTTTCTGAAAGAAAATGAAAGAGTTTGCATTTTAAGAATCAGATTAGATTTTATAAAGCTACAGTCACTTTTTAAATTTATTTTATATCTTTTCAACACAGATATTGCATTTAGTTGAAACAGCCAGTTACTGTTTTGTTTTTCAATGATGTAGCAACAGGAAAGAGTTGAAAAAGCCTGATTTCCTTGAACATTTTTGTTTGAATTGAAATAGAATATTTAGCATTTCTAACTGCATTAGAAAATTATTTTATTGCATGCAAAAAATAAAATAAAATCAAAATCAAATAAAATCATGGGTCAGTTAAGTGCTAATGTCAGAATCAAAATTACTTTATGGTCATTGTGCAAGAAAGCACAACTAATTTTTTAAAAAGTAGAGACTCTCAACGGCAGTGCAAATAAATAAATAATATTAATTATGTATATTTAAACAAATATAAAAATATATTATAGAAAGACAGAAACAACTAGGATGCTAAAAAACCTACTTTACTTATCCCAAAGGGAAACTAAATGTTGTCGTAACTCATCACCCGACAGTCGTTGTGGTTTGTGATGCTGTGGGAAGGATCTCCAGTAGCAGTCAGTCTCGCAATGAATGTGAAGTGGCCTCTGACTGAAGACTGTTGCTGTATGACATGCTAGCAGCTCAATTTCAGGGCAGCAGAAACAATATTCCACAGTAATGTTCTGGATGACACAATCAGGTGTTTACAAGCACTGCTAATCCACCTCATTTGCTTTTGCTGCTCCTTTTTAAATCTCTGTTTGGCCATCTGGTTAGAAAGCAGAGAAAGTCCATGCAGAGAGATGTTGGAGTTGAGGATATTATGATCTATGGAAGAAATGTCTTGAACTTTCTTCTTCTCTCTCTGCTCTTTAGTTCTGCTCTGCCTCCATGAAGCCTCCTTTTGTTTAGATATTATTTTATTTTTTAAGGAAAATCTACATTTTCCAAAAATGTAGTCGTCATAAACAGCACATTTAATGAATTGTTAAAATCGATTTATCGTATAGACCTGGATGAAACCAAAAAGTGAGTTTTGGGTTTAAATTTTACACAACAACTCTGCATTGCCAAACGAACACCAAACTCCCAGTGAAACATAGTAGTGGCAGAATCATGCTGTGGGGTTAAACTTCCTGGATTCCAAATACTGATCACTTTTGACTTGAAGTTAAAGTTTTAAAACCACCTAGCCAGAGTCCAGAAGTACAGTAAATCTAAAACATATTATATATTTTTCACCTAAATTTATTAAGTATCTTGAATTTTTAAAAATATTCACTAATGCTATTGTTAATATCATAAAATTATTAAGAAGACACAGTATATCAATCAGTTTCCAATGTAAGCAATACAAGCAAGTCGAGAAAGTGCACATAGGTGGCTGATGATGCATTTGAATTGTGTGATGATAAAAATGGGACGTCGCAGTGGGAAGTGGTGCTACCGCAGGCCGAGCCTCCAGTAACTCTTCCTGATTCATCAGGCGCTTCGGGTCAAATCCATTTTTTTATGCGACCAAAACAGTAAAAACGAAAAAGCTGGTACAGAAAAATGATACCGTGGTTGCTGCTTACCGTCATCCAGCAGAGTCAAGGCAGCAGCGGAATCCTTTTTGCAGTTGTGGTGATGATAATGGTGCTGATGCTGCGGTCCAACGGCTAACTGCCAGACTAGCTAACTTTGCGGGACCGGACTGTTTGCTGCCTTCAGGTAACCACCGAAATTTTACCTTCAGAATCTCACTTTCACTCAACTCAGGTTTTAGTATTAAAATTGATATCAGTATGTACTTTAATGTCGGGAAATATCTTCGATATTGTTTCATATACTATTTAAATTATTAGTAAATGTGTTTGTACTTCTATCACAATTTATCTTATATGCACTCTTTGAGAAACAGTTTGAT
The DNA here is from genome assembly GCF_001444195.1 of Xiphophorus couchianus. Classification (NCBI taxonomy): domain Eukaryota; kingdom Metazoa; phylum Chordata; class Actinopteri; order Cyprinodontiformes; family Poeciliidae; genus Xiphophorus; species Xiphophorus couchianus. The sequence continues at coordinate 20,464,156 of NC_040249.1, forward strand.
TTTTTTTTTTTACAAGTGAAAGGTACTATAGAAATCAAATATACTTTCTCAAAAAAGACATCTTTTTTTTTTTGCCTTACACTTTGATTGTAAAATTCAGGTCAATAAGTGGAGCTTATTTCCTAAATACATGATTTTCGATAGTCCCTGAAGGCAGCACAAGCCTTCACTAGTTAGCTTGAACGCTAACCATCAACGAAGGCGTTCGCTAAATTTACGTCCTTGTTTGCGGTATAAAATAGTATTCACATGCCATTCCGTTTAAACACAAACCAAACACCTGACTAAACAAAGCTGTTAATACACATTAAAAGCTCGTTAGTTTGTAAAGTCGTCCCAGTTGTCGCACTGCAGCAACATAAGCGTCCTGTTACCATGAGACGGCTGTCGTAAATGCGGGATATATGTCGTAAACTGCTTCGTAAACCTTTCAAACAACAGAAAGAAAAAAATAAGACAATTGGTGGGTCAGTTAAGTGCTAATTAATATAAAACTAAGCGGGGAATAATGTGCCTGTGTTTTGACGTTGCAGTTTTCAAACTCTTAATATTAAATGACTCATATCAGTTACATTTAACTTCCCTTTGTGAGTAGTAAGGTATTTTTTGATTGAATTGACGCGATTTATAAAACGAAGAGTCTTGTTAGAGGTGCCCACATGGCGGACTCTAATAATGCTGATATAGCACATTGAAATTAAAATTTAATTTAATTTTAATAAGTTAATAGCAGAATTTCAGGAGTTTCTAGGCCATGGATTGAACTGTATCAGAGGCAATCTTAGTCCTTTTGGGACCCTGGGCGAAACACAGGTCTGAGTCCACCCTCCTTTCCTTCTAAATTTTATTTTTAAACTATAACTGGGACTGTTTTGGGTTTTAGTTGTACAGTGGACTTCATCATGCTGAAGGAGTCATGGTAATTTGACATTTATACATTTACCAGTGACCAAATAAAAACAACAGTTTTTGAAAATATTTATTTTCAAAATGTTTATATTAAATATTTACAAATTACTTTGTGACAAATAAAGTGATGGAAATTTGCATCTTGCACCTCTCCAGCTCTGACAACAATCCTATTTGTTCCAGACAAAAGACAACACAGAAAACCTGGCACCTGTCAACAGAGAGCGCCCAAACTTAACATGATCACGTTCTTAACGCCTCCGTCCTTTAAAATGACAACGTACCAGTTTACCTCATTTCCTTACAAAACAAACTTGCACAAAAGGTTATTAAGCAACCTCTGAATGAGGAGAGAAAACCTTGCATTTGTTTAAAAACTATTTTCCATCAGTAACCTTGAAATCAGACTAATGATCTGAATCAAGACGTACTCTAGAAAATTTTTGATGAGGTCCATTGTGATACTGCTGCTGTCAAGTCTTAGTCTATTTCCAGAGTTAAAGACTGCAAACAAGAAATGATCGAGCTAATTAATTATAAACCTCTACACACGAAGGCATCATCATCAGAGGTCGTTTTTTTCAGGGATGTCCAGCACAGTGTTGGACTGCGTCTCAGAGGTTGCAGTGCTCAGACTGCAGGAAGCTGGAGTTTCTCTGTACGCAGACTCCAGAAGCTGCTCTGCAGGCGCAGCGTTGGACAGCGTGGCGAGGTCAGGGGTGAAACCTCGGGTCGTAACAGGCTGCGGCTGCGCAGGCGAGGCTGTCTGGGCGCTCTGTTGCTTCACCTGAGCGAGCCTCTCGGTCTCGGCGTGCTTTCGGCCTCTCCGTTTCCCCAGGATCTTGACGTAGTTGGCGGGGACGAGTCCCGTGGTCTGACCGTCCACGCTGGCCAGCAGCCATCCACGCACCCGCGGCTGTAGCTCTGAACGTGACGAGGAGGATAGCAAACAGCAAGGATTTTAAACTAACACTGGAAACTTATGCCGTATTAGACAAGCTCTTAATATGTCATAGTAAGAAGTAATAAGAAAAAATGTAAAATAGAAAAACAAAATGACGACATTAAAGTCGTACAAGGATAAATTCTTAATATTTCAACAATAGTCAATATTTTGACATTAAAGCGATTAAAGTCATATTACAAGAATAAAGTGTTAATATTGCAAAATTAGTCATAATACTATGAGGGTAAAGTTATACGAGAATAAATTTGAACTAATATGAGAACAAACTCATAGTACTTCAAGAATAGTCAATATTTTGAGATAAAGTCAATGTTTCATGAATAAAGGCGGAATATTATTAGAATAAAGCTTTAATATTACAAAAATGGTCATAATATTATGAGAGTAAAGTCTATGAATTTACTCTTGGATAAAACTACGAGAATAAAGTAATAATATTTCAAGAATAAAGTCATAATATTTCAAGAATAAAGTCAATATGGGGCGTGCCGTGGTGGCGCAGGGGGTTAGCACGCCCCACGTTTGGAGGCCTTAGTCCTCGACGCGGACGCCGTGGGTTCGACCTTTGCCGCATGTCTTCCCCCCTCTCCTCACCCGCCTTCCTGTCTGCCTACTGTCGCAAAAATATGGGCCACTAGCACCACAAAAACTCTTCGGGGAAAAAAATAAAGAATAAAGTCAATATTTTGAGAATAAAGTAATAAAATTATGACTTTATTTGTATACAAATAAAGTCTTTGTTTGGACTTTTCTCTCGTAATACTATGACTTTATTCTCATACAAGCTTATTCTCTTGATATTAAGACTTTATTTTCATAATATTAAGAGTCTTGTGACTTTGCCCATGTAATATTATTTTACTTTTTATTTTCTTATTGTAGTCCTAATTCTCCGTCACAGAAACTACCAACTGACTACAAGGAAAATATATTTTCTATTTCATCAGCCTGCAGAAATAATATTGTGTTTTATATATTTTGGAGGAGCAGATATTCCTTCAGCATATTACATAAAGATGTTAACGAGTTCTCACCTTTAGGAGCCAGGTTAAGCATGTCCCCGGCCCGCAGAGAAACTTCCTCCTCTGAGGAAGCTGTAAAATCGTATTCTGCTTTGGCAACAACATGGTCATCCTCCCCACTGGCCCAGTTGGTGGCTGAACACAAGCAGAACATCTTCATTAACAAAACAAAAGCACACTTTTAAAAGTATTCATGACACAATCTACAAAAAACACTTCCATGTATTTTAGATCAACACAAAGTAGTACATAATGAAACCGAAGCACCAGACTGAAGATTTTGTCATGCAGTTTTTGGTAGAAAGAGATGAAAGAGAAACAATAAATCATACAAATGGAAATGATTGATTTCCCTTTAATTTATCATGCGATTAATTGATTTATTGTTTATTGGGACAGGCCTACCTGTAACATGATTAAAATGAGGACAAAGTACAAGGTGTGTTGAACACCTTTGAGTTCAACAGTAAGTGGCTCCAAACTATCAATAATCTACAAATATACTTTACTCATGTCAAATCCAAAACTAAACATAAGAGCCACATTTTTTAAACCAAAGATTCACCAGACACAGACACACCTTTAGGAGCCTTTAGGTGTTGTTAGTTTTTTATTGAAAGAAACAGATTTGGAAAAATTTCTTCTGCTTGATTTTGTTTCTTTTTATTTATATGAATTATTGTCATTTTTGTCTTTTAAATACCAAAATTTCCACTTAAATTTATATTTTGGTCTGTCTGATTATGTAAATTATAAATATTAAATGATAATTTGATCAGTACTTGAGTAGACTTTTACCAAATACATTTTTACTCTTACTAGAGTAAATTTTTTGGATACTCTGCACGTCAGCAGTCGCCCCTTCCAGTGGCTTCAGTTCATTTTGTTTTCTTTGACTAAGAACAATTCTCTACACCAAGCATTGTGAGGCTGAATATCTTTAAATTTAGAGATAAATCAGATGCAAGCCTTACCACTTTCTTCAGAACCGGCAGTGGAGCTCAGCAGCTTCCAGATGAGATAGGGTCCACCAAGAACTACAGCGAAGAAGAGGAAGATCGGCCAGGACTTCACGCTCTGTTCCTCGGCTGCCACTCCAAACGCTCTGGACGAAGCTGTAGCCAGGGCGTCGGTCGTGCTGTCGGCCCACAAGTCCTCCACGTCTGCGTCCGTCCCTCTCCCCAGCAGCCGCTTCAGCCGTCGGTAGAGGTAGCGCAACGTTCGCACCAAAGCGAACGCCGACAGAACCCTTGTGAGGTGAGCGCGCAGCCTCGTTAGGTGGTTGGCTACATCCAGAACAGCGCGAAAGCTGTTGTAGACGGCTGAGAAGGTGGCGTCCAGCATCATGCTGACTGAAGCGAAGGCCTGGACGATGCTTTCAATCGACTGGAAGGCGCCACGGCTGCTCTCCTCTGCCTGTTGCACGAACCGGCTGGGGGCGACTTCTTCTGCGTGAGGAAAGCGGCTGTAGCCTCCCAGGCCGTAGCCGCCACCGCCGCCATAGCTATAGGGGTTGTAGCCGGAGTAGCCGTTGTAGATGGAGCTCCCGTAGGGACTGTAGGCGGAGGTGAAAGAGCTGTAGGATGGACGGTAGGACTGCTGCATGGGGCGGGGAGGTACTGGAGGGGCCATTCTGGTCAAAACAGGAGGGCCTGCCGGCGTGGAGGGCCCCACAGCTGCCGGTCCAAAGTCTGCAGATCTGTTCAGTGAGAAAAGAAGCAAACATGCAATAATTTAGACAGCTGAGGTGTAAAGAAGGAGCTTTCTGGGAAAAGGGTTCAAAGAGATAGCTAAACTAAGATCTATTTGTTACAATAATGGCTGAAATGATTAATCAGATTTATCAAATTATTCAGATTAACTGTCATTAACTGATTATTGAAGTAATTATCAAGTAATTTAGAATTTGATTGTTAACTGGCGCATGCTAGAGCTGCACTGGGTTGTACAGAGTTTTCATTTAACTACGTACTTAAAGAGTACGTAGCCTTTTTGTACAACATTAGAAAAAAAATTTAAAGAGGCAAATAAATAAATAATTCGGCTTCTTTTTAAATAAGAAAATAAACATTTTATTGTCTAAAGCAAAATAACACAGCAGTCTTTTAGTGAATTTGAACTGGGAAAAGCTAAAACTATCCCATTTGAGGAGTTTTGCATAAAACATTTTTACAAAAGATGTTTTTATCTTAAATGTATAAATATATATACATATATTTTACAGTTCTGGTTTATTTGCTCCACTGAATATGTAGATTTTTAAGCAAATGGGCTTTCTTTGTCTCTATATACTAAATTAATTGGTTGATGATTAAATTGGTTGATGATTATTTGAATAATCGATTAATTTCATTAATCGTTTCAGCCCTAATGAATAGACTTAAAAAAGGCAATTTACTTGAAGTACAACATACTCAGAGCAGTAATTAAGCCAAACATGTACACAAATATATACATTTGCATTTAAGATAAGAAAAACAAACTTTTATCTGCAAATATGTTTTTTCCAGTGGCAAAGTTTTAGCTTCAACTTATTTAAATTGTGTAAAAAAACAAAATCTTCTATTAAACACATTTTGCTATCCAAAAGATTCCACGTCATTGGCTATTAAATAAACATTATAATACACTGCGCCCTCCGTTATACAACAGCTTTTAGGACAATCTTTAGCCCAGTTAAATACTCAACATAAAAACTGAAACTTGAACACCTTACTGTTGCGATGATATTTAATTATAAAACCCCCAAAAACAGTAAAATTCAGCCGTAAGACTATAAAGTAAATAGCAGGCCGCAGGCAGGAGAAGAGTTATTCATTTTAATTAATTTGTTGCTGTTTACTAATTAATCTAAAACATGCAACTGATGAATTACGCACTGTTAAACTCATCGTGTCAAATTATTCTGCAAAAACGCTGCTAAAAATTTAGATCACAGGTTTAGCAACTTTACCATCAACTAGCTCACAACATCAGCAAATGCTACTTTAAGCTAGCAGCAAAGACCGACAAAATAAACCAAATAAATCCTTGTTTACCTGTAATTTAAAGGTGTGCTAATAGCTCCTGGAATCCGCCTTTCCCAAGGCTTTGGGGGAGGATGTGAATTCATCGTAAAATATTAAACAAACAACTTTGAAAAACACACACATCGAAGTATATGCCCAGTCCGCTGACCCGTTTTTTAGATGCTCCCTTCCAGTACACCTCGTAATTTTCATAATTCCAAAAATAAACTTTATATTTCCACGACGTGTGTTCACAAAATGTCCTAATACGCCTGTAAAGGACATTGAATAAATTCATTATGATAAATTTGTTACATATTTGTATTATTTGCTATTAAATTATTTAGGAATTATTGTTACACCCGAAAAGTCTCACTGTCACCAAACATACCTCACAGTCAGACCAAAATAATAGATAGACGATTGTTGTGTTTGAGTTCTTTTAGTTTAACCTTGGGGGAAAACAACCGTAAAAAATTTACTCAAGTAAGAGCAACACTACTTCCACATATTTTCTCAAGCAAAAATAAAAAGTAGCCATAGAAGAAATTACTCAAGAGTAAAAAAGTATTTTGTAGAATTAGTTACTCTAATTTAATATCTGATTAAACATATAAAATCGTTAGGCAAACAATATAAAAAGTATGTTGCAGTAAAACTACTACTAAAAGTTAATTTCTTTCCCCCAAAAGGTTACTAAAGTAAAAGAAAATAACTGGTTACTATCTACCATCCATACTAACGAAACATACCGCCTGTGCGATTAGTAGAGCCTGCTCCCATGTTACGTTCTTTTTAAAATAGTGGCCACCAGAGGGTGCTGTAGCACATCAAAAAAATGAGTCATCAACGTACATAAAAAGTACCAACAGAAGTTGTAGAGGGAATTTCCCTCACTTTGCAAATCATATTAACTCAACAACAAAAATAAATAAATAAATAAATTATTAATAATAACAATAACAATAATAATAATTCAGTCATTATTATTACACTGACTTGTTCCAAGTCTCTTTACATATATGTTGGAATTTAAGACAGTAATATGTATTTAAAATAATGAAGCTGGGAAAATTTGACAGCTACACTTCGGATTACTCTATTTTGTACTCTTGTAAATGTGTTTTGGGATCATAAAAAGGTACATACAGTCAGTCAGCTAACACAAAAATGTATTTAGAGATAATTTGTAAAAGCCAACCCATCAGAAGTTTTTTTAAAATACTTATTGTTATTTTTATACATACACAGTGCTGATGTGGATGGTTGATTGATGCTTAATTGCTTAATTGACTATTGAGAGAAGGGGCAGACTATACAAAAATGTTTTTCTCCCAAGTACTTTTTATTCAAATCTTTTGTTTATGTCAACATCTGACCATTTTAAACTGTAAATGAATTAAACAAATAAACAAACAAATTAGATAAAAATGTGCTTATTTTATGGCTAAATTAAAGACAACTTTCTTTGTTTGTTTGCTTGTTTTTTCTTTCTTTCTTTCTTTCTTCATTTCTCTCTCTCTCTTTCTTTCTTCATTTCTTCATTTATTTAATTGAAATTATAATTCAAAAATACTTTATTGATCCAAAAGGGAAAATAATTTTTGTTGTAATTCATTAATTCAAATTGTTCAAAGAGTTATTGTAGATAGTGATGGTTGTTGGCAAAAAAAGATCTCCTGTAGCAGTTTGTATTACAGTGAATTTGAAGAAGCCTCTGACTGAAAACATTCTGTTTTCCCAAGACAGTCTCATGGAGAGGATGGCCGATGATTTTCAATTTTCTTTTACAAACAAAATAGATTTCAGGACAAAAAAAAATCCCATCAAACTTTTACAAAAGAGAATGAACACATGTTTCTGATTGGAATATTGAAAATGAATGGAAATAATTGAGACAAAATGACATAAAAACATACTAAAAACAGCTTAAACTATCATTATCATTTTGTTTTGAAAATTTAACTCTAAAACACATGAAGACAATTTCAAAAACTATCACTTTCAACAGTTGATTATGTCACTACAGCCTTCTTTATGTCTGAAAAAACAGATAAGTAATGCTGCTTTTAATACCACTGAGATCAGATATGTAAATAATGTTCTCACTAACGTCAGTAAACATGCAGGGGGCTGCTGGTGGCTGACATGTGTGAGAGGGAGGCTGCTCTTCATGCTAGCTACAGCGGGGGCGTTCGCTGTGGTTTCAGGAGGGAGTCCTGTGATGTCAAGTGTTGTTGTGGGGCGTAGGAGGGTGTGTGTGCAGAGCTGTCACTCTAGATTCTCCAGAGCTAGCATGACAGCGTTTGCCTGTGTCATCCCCCGGTGTAGGTGCACAAAGCTGCTGCTGTTGTTAGTTTGCGGCCTGACGGTGTCAGGGATCCCGAGCCACAGGTGGGAATCTGAAGTGTCACCCTCCTGCTGACGCCGACTGTGGGCAGATGCTTGAGCTGGTGTCTCGTCCTCCTGGTATTTGGGGGTTTCTAACCTTTCGTACTGTTACAAGATAAGATCAGGGGTCAGAAAATAGTGAACGATCAGCAGCTCTGCAGAGGAGAGATGCAAATTATAAAGGATTTATAAATTCTTAATGTCATTAAAAAGTTTTTTTGTTTGCTGTCTTTTTTATAATTCTGGCCATTGCTTTCCTACGTAATCCCACAAAACAGCCGAAACACTGAGCTCCTTTAAATCCAGCCTAAAGGCCGCCTGTTTAGAGTTGCTTCCAACTCATTATCACTGGAACTTTGATCAACATATTTGATCCGTATTGATGATTTTGATTATGACACTTAACAAAATGTGTAATGTTTGTTCTTGGTTACTCTGTTGGTGACTGCATGATGTGTTTATGACTTCTTTTTTTGTGTGTTTCCCAGCTTCCATCAACTGAGAAATGCAGATTTTGTGGCAGATGTTGTTTAGTGGTTCAGTAAATCCAACAATCCTTTTTCAACAAATCCACTGCAAAAGTATTTTCAGTCTGATTTTTACTGCAAATATCTCAGTTCACTTGAAATAAGACAAAACTAACTTACAAGTAACTTTTCAGCGAGATACAGGATCTTGTTTTCAGTAAATAATTCCTTAATATTAATGATAAAGTGCTTGTTCCATTATCAGATTGTTTAACTTATAACAAAACATTTTCCGCCTGTTATAAATGAAATAATCTGACAATGGAACTAGAACTTTTTCATCAACATAAAGAAATTATTGACTTAAAACAAGTTTATATTTCTTGCTGAAAGATTAATTGTAAGTTAGTTTTGTCTAATTACAAATGTAGTAAGAAATAGTAGTAAGACCAGAAATATTTGGTAAAACTTTGTGTTTTTGCAATGTCGTTTTTATGTTGGCAAAGACAAAGTCCCACTTAGAGTCAAAACATTATCAGGTCTTTTTATAAGGTTTAAGTGAATGTAAGAGTCTTGAGTCTGTCTGACCACTCTGGTAAGACAACAATTTGTTATTTCCAAGGTTGGTGAGATATTTTCATTTGCAGACAATGATTAACTCAGTCTTACACTTCAAGAAAGACGGACACTTCTGGGGAAGTCACACGCCCACCATGTATATTCCTCTGTTTGCACAACCAGAATGAATTATAACCAGGAAGGATTGTAAACTGAATTCAAGAATCCCAGAGTTTTTTCCCAAGGTCCTCAATCTGTCACATCTCTTTCTATTCTTGAGGTCAGATAATGCTCGTCAATTTGCCCAGGCTGGTGATTTCACCCCAACTTGGCAAACCTTGTGTTGTGCTGAAGTTCCAGTGTTCCTGCTGTGCTTTTGACGGGCAGCACGCAGGACAGGCCTGAGAGTGATATGGGTGCTTTTTACTCTCTAGTTCCCCCTTTCTCTTTGTGTGTGTGTGAGCGCTCTGCACAGGCCAGACAGTTAGATGGAAGCATTTACAAAAGTGGAACTACTGAGAGAAAAATGTTGCTGGAAGATACAGAGCTTCCATGTGTGAACTCTGACTTGGGTGCATAGAGACCACTCCAGCCTGCAATGTCAGTAAAAACAAACAGCAGCCAAGGTAATTGAACAAGGCTCTAACAGAGATTGCAAAATAGTAATTAACAAAACAAGAAAAGTGGAAAAATGTCTGGACTACAAAGAAAATAACAGAAAAGTAAGAACCCATCACAATACCAAGACAAAAAATTTCAGGGGCCTTAAAGAGGAAACTGGTGCTGCCTATTGGAAATAAAACAAATCCAAACAATTTGAAGTCCATCTTTGTACGATGAGAAACATTTTATACAAGTGTGAAACTTGTAAAGAAAGCCTCTACTATTTAACTGCACAAGGTTGGTTTGCAACAGACAAATGAGACCAAAGTAGATATGTTTGTCTGTGAAATACAGCATTATGGTTGGAGAAAACCAAAAATAAGAAAAAATTAGAAAGCTCATATTATGTGTTAAGCACGGTGGAGGGTTGATGATTTGGGTTTGTGTTTGGCACATTGCAGTCATTGAGTAGACCTCTGTGAATCAAAGTATTTCAGAGTCAAAACTTGGTCTTCAACAGTAAAAATGATCCAAAGAAGAAAAACTACAACAAAATGGCTGAAATGGAAAAGAATCAACTGAAGTGGTTCAGTCAAAGTTCAGCCATTGTCCTGTTTGAAATGCAGCGAACGCCGGGCAGACATTAGGATTGCTGCAAACTTTAAACATCAAAGTGGAAAAAACACAGAGGTTCATTCTTCTAAAAGTTAATGGGGTCTACTTAGTTTTTCAAGTGCAACTTTCTCTATTTTATTTCTAATAAATATTGTCAGCTTTGTGCGTTTCAGTTTTTTTTTTTTACTTTAAAGCAATTGATTCCAGAAGCTGGTAAAAACAAAATTATGTTAAAGATTTATGTCCTTAACATAAAATCCTGAAGAGGTGATTCTTTTTAAACCAAAGTCGTGGTTTAAAACATAATAACTTTGTATTCTATTTTACATTATTTTTTTGTTTGGATAACAAAAGAATAAGCTAGCTTAGTTGAGCTAGTTAGCCTAGCTTACGTTCTATATATTTTCCAAACACAGCTTTATCTTTATTTTCTGGCAATAATGACAATAAATATTCATCAAGTAGGCTATTTATATTAGATTTTACTTACATTATAAGTTAGTGACACAAATGCTTAAAAAAGAAGACATGAAGTCAATAAGTTAGCTTTAGCTGGGATGGATACTTAGGCGATAGCTAGCGAGCCATAACAGACCAAATAACAAAACTAAAGTAGCGAGAGTTGTTTGTCTTTATAGAGGTTTCATAAAAAAAAAAACTAACAACAACTTTATTTATTATATTCATCAAATATTTATGTAGTACATTGTAACATAAATGTCAAAAAAGAGATATTACAAGTGTGGGAAGTGAGAAAGTTAGACTTGGTTTTGACTGAAGCTTATTATAGCTAGCTAGGCATAACTAATCAAACTGCAAAAATACAGTAGCGGCAGGAGTTCGTCTTCATGGGAGTGCAACATGATTCATCCAGAAAAAAGTCTTTATTTATTATATTCACCAAATATATATCTGGTACTCTTATAACTTAGGGACTTAAATTGACTTAAATGTAAAAATATATATATATTATAAGTATGGGAAGTCCGAAAATTAACCATTACTTGCATAGTTCTGACTGAAGCTTGGCTAGGTAGGCATAACTAATCACATAGTAAAAATACAGTATTAGAAGTAGTACGTCGGCGTACAGCATAATTCATCCAGAAAAAACATCTATATTTATTATATTCATTAAAAATGTATCTGGTAAAAGAAGAAAATATTATAAAATTAGCTTTAGTTTTAACTGAAGCTTAGCTAGCAAATCATAAATAATCAAATCACAAAAATACAGTAGCACCAGTAGTTTGTTTACATAGGAGTCAAGAAAAACATTATTATATTCATTAAATTATATCCTAATTGTATAAAATACACTTTGTTTTGAATACTATTTTCAATAGGCTAAAATAAACATATTTTGGGGGCAAAAATGTCAATTCTGTATACTTAAAAGCCAAAAAATATACTCATCTTTGAAATTGAGTTAAATAAAGTTAAACAACCACTATTTCCTTTATGCAGACGGTATACTAAAAAGAGAAAAATATTTATCCACCTTAAGGCAGAATATATAGCTCTAAAACACCCTGCCAAACACCACACACATACACCCCGACAAGTTTTTCATAGAGCTTTGTGGGATTTTCCCTGCACTCGAATATGAGTTAGGTCTTGCATGGGGAGCTGTTTTAGCTATGCATAGCGAAGGATACCTATAATTAAAATGTGCTGCAGGAAGTTTGCAAAAAATTGGAGGAGCCGAGCATACAAGCAATAACCATTATTCATATTTCAGTAGGAAGTCCTGTCTGGGTTGGAAAAGCGAACAAAGATACTTGAAGTCTAGCGTTTTTTGAGCACAAGTCATCTGTTTTGGGGGAAACTCTGTCATAACTTGTATTCAGACATAAAATCTGTTCAACTTCTTTCAGGAAATTATATCTAAAAAAGAAATACTACAGAGGCAGGTATCTTTTTAAATGCTACGTCAGTATAGCACTACTATGTCACGCAAATGATGACGAGGTTTGCAGTCACGTAGTAGGTCCTTTCTAAATTGTTGAGATAACAGAACGTTCATTCAGGTGAAAAAAGCTGATGTTGTCACCGAGTGGTTGCAGTTTGCAAAAAGGAAGGAGGGAGGAGACAGAGCAGCAGAGGAGGGGCCTTACTGGCAATAAGTGGCTAAACTGGTCTAGCTTGCCTTTTCCAGGATATGGGTAGGAAATATTCAATGATATACGTTGCAATGAGCCACTGTAACAAACTGTCACTATGAAAGCAGAGTAAGTAAACAACACCCTGAACGTGCACGTGCCCCAGAAGTGAAGCGTTGCATTGTGAAAACTCCCTGCATAGACGTCAGATAAATACATCCTCCTTCAGTAGTGAAATGTCATGATGAAACTGAACACTGCAGGACCTGAGGACTGTCTGTCCTCTTCTTATTAACCAATAATTTAACCAATAATACATTATTTCATCCCCTGGTTCATGTTTGAGGGTAATTTGCAATAGCTACACACATATTATTTAAGTTCAACTAAACAAAAAACAACTCAAAGTTACTGCATTTTATTAGAAAGAGGCTGCTTTATTACACCTTGTCATGGTGTTATGTTTATTTGTATAAAAAATAAACAACAGAGGTGAAGAAATTGACATTTAAAAACCACTAATATGTTTAAAAGAGAGTTTCTGCACATCTCTGGAATTTATATTAAAAATCAAAATCAAATTAAATTCTAATAAAATTTAAAAAATACTATATGTTTTGAAAAGTGCAACATAAACACAGATTTTCTAGTGCTAAAAATTTAAATTCTGCAGTCCTGAAGGCCTAAAATAAACTTTATTCTGCGTAAATAAAGTACAACTATCATTTTTTCATAAAGATACCATACTTAAAGAGGAAGATTAATTCACTTTAAGACAGAAAATAAACTCTGCCTTTTACTTCCATCGAGTCTGGTTAAGTAAAGTTGTTCGCGAATGTTGATTAAAAGTGACCCGAGAATGGTGCCTTGAGGAACGCCACAAGTGATTTTTGTTTGTATCAATTTATAATTGTGTTGGTTTGTCAAGTAAGAACTGTTTCCACCCACTTTTCCATTCCTTCAATCAGCATGTTATGATCAACTGTGACAAACATTTAATTGTGACTTGAACACAGAAATCGTAAATGTATAAAAACCTTTTCCAAAGCAGTGTCACTGCAGTGGTGACTGCAGCGCATTTAAGATTACTTTACCAGAGAGTAAATTTCTTCTTTCTGTAACATAACCATTGAGATCCAAAACTTTCCTTCATTTTCTGTGGCATGGGCGAAATTTCCAGCGTCACAAATACATTAAATTGGTCAAATGCTTGTTATTTTTCCCTAGCAACAACACACGATTGGCTGTTTAGTTCCATTACTTCTCAGCGGAAATTCAGCTTTGAATCACAGTCGGTTGGCTGGAAATGTTTTGTAAGTAATTCAGATTACATCTAGCCACACTCTGTCAATGAAAACTGGCATTGATAACACAATTTTTTAGATTTCCTTTTCCGCACTCCACATTTGAGAATGAGAAACTCAAGTATTTGGCTTGTTGAATTCATTTCAGCTTAAGGATTTAGATTTATTGCATGCATATTTGGAGATTCAATTGGGTCTCTTTGCCCTTTTAGATATAAAACTGCAAAAAGTTGCACAAAAGTCAGACCAAAGATGAGCTACTGGCAGAGCTTACCAGCTCATAAGAGTGGCTTTTAGGCTAAATTGTCCGTAAATGTTCAGTTCAGCCAAAAAACATCCTTTGGTACTTGTGAACTAACCCTGATAATAACTAAAAGGCAGACTGCTGCCGATACCTTGTGCGATGAGGTTAAATCAGGGTTCACTGTGGTTCTACACAACGAGACAGGAAGGAAGCTACATGCAGCATTTCTTTTCAGTCTCCCAATACAAGAGAAACAAACATCTCCAGTGCAGCACATCCTGGGTTCCTTGGTAATGACGCTTTGCGTTGATTGTAACTGTCAGAAGATTTCAAGAAACAAGATTGGAATCAGAGTGTCGATTTATTCCCTATCAATGTTCATTACATTGTTGTTCTGAAAAAGAAAAACGGCACTTTTTCTTATAAGTGTGCTCAGAAAATTAAGTCTTAAACTTTCTAAAATCCTGTTCATCAGAACCAGACGAGACGTTGCATTTCAACAATGTGGAATCCTGTGAGTTTCAAGTTTGAATGTGAGCAGATGTGGTCAAACCTGGTGGATTTCATTTTGCTGATGTGTTGAGTAACCTCAACTTCACAAGATCATAACTGAGTTTTCAGGAGTAGAAATAAACTCAGATCAGGTGTTATCATTGTTTCTATCTCCAAGGTTTTCTGTACAAAGTCAAGGTTGATGCAAAAAGACTGTGGAGTATTATATTTTCTAACAAAATATCTACTTTAAACCACCACCACTCCTATAACCTCCATTTCATATCAATTTACAAAATAAGTATCAATAAGTCTCACTGAGAAATGAGGAAAATACAAACACTGAAAAAACACAAAGAAGTTTTGGTGTAGTTTCTAGTATAAATATCTTACTATACTTGAAATAAAATAAAACTAGTTTACAATTAACTTTTCAGCAAGATGAGCTTGTTTTACGTCAATCATTTCTTAATATTTTTTAAAAATTCTTACTTCACTGGCAAATCTTTTCACTTATACCAAGAAATGTTTCCCATGTTATAAGTGAAATTGACCTAGAACGTTGTTTTTTATTAATATTTAGGATTTATTTACTTAAAACAAGCTCCTATATTTTGCTGAAAAGTTATTTGTAAGCTGGTTTTGTTTTATTTCAAGTATAGTAAGATATTTGAACTAGAAACTACACCAAAAATACTTTGTAAGATTTTGTGTGTTTTTTGCAGTGAAGACAAAATGCAACTTACTTACAATACTTGTCAAATTGTTTTTATAAAATAAATGTAACAGACCTTTTTTTACTGCTTTACCTTCAAGGTTCTTTATGACCTTTACCTTCTACATTCCTTCTTTTAGCCACTTTTCAAAATAGAAAAGACAAGAGAACATATGGTGTTCTTTTTTTGTTTACCATTACTTTTCTGTTTTAAAAGGAAGAAGTGAACACTTATTTAATCCTACCCTTTGTCTCAATTTAATAAAACATATATACTGTACTTTCTGACTCAATAATTATCAAACATTTGTAATTAAAACCATGTTCCTGTTCAATATACTGTGCAAAAGAGGCAACTAATTAATTATATGACAGACAAAATGGTTACAAACTAACTCTCATAAGAAGACAAGAAAGTCTACAGATACATAATAATAATAATCAAAGTAATAATGACAACTGTAAATAATAACCGGACATACAGCATCAGATAAATTACTAACTCTTTGCCTATAAATTCTTCCTAATCTGTGAGATTACCAACTTCTACAAAAACAGACGCCATCTACAAGCCAGGAAAAAAATAATTTCAGCCCTACCATCACAAACAAAAGCACGTAGAATTAGTTAAAATGAACCTCTCATGAATCAAAGACTTATAAACTTTCCAAAAAAATATCTGGCATCAAACAGGATTAATATTTCTGAAAATCGCTTTCTGCCCACCGTTAAAAACGGTGCAGGATGTGTCATGATGTGGGCCTGTTTGCTTCGAAATGAACCAAGAACATTGCTGGAAAGACATTTTTTAGACATAATGCGGTGGCCTTTTTCAGATAATTAAAACGTTGGTGTTCATTATGGTCCAAAACAACCAAATCAACTCAGAAATGGAATCACTTGGAAAAACCCAGAATATTCTCTGACCTTGTCCTGACAAGTCGGAGCTGCTAGAGCAGATTAAGTTCCTGTGTGATGATTTAAAAACCAACTATCCTGAACACCCCTCAGTTTGAGACGTTGATGCTGCGGTGCTAACGTCACTGCAAATTAAACACTGTGGAGATTCTTATGCTTGGAACCGGATAACTGAGGTAATGTCTAGTTTCAAATGTGATAGGACAGCACGTCGTCTGACTCATAAGGCTACATATATTTCAGTCGATGACATAGACAGCTTCATTATCATTAATCTCATCAGCTTTTTCATTTATATCAAAGTGAAACAAACAGGATTATGAGGTTTTCATTTGCATTTTTTTTTACAAAAGTCTGTAGGCTCTTGTGTAGAGCCTTATTTAAAAAGTTACTCATAATTAAATCAATCAAAGCTACACTGAGAAATAAAATATCAAAAATTCAATTTTTTTCTGTTTGCTGTTCAGTTGGAGTTGAAACTAAAAGTTTAAACGACCTTGCTCAACAGCTGCAACATTTCCTTTATTATGCAACAGGTGGCTTGTCAATCCCATAATATCACATGAAAAACTTGACATTTCAGAAGAGCTGTGTGTTCCTCAAGTGTTTTTCCCTCTTCGGCATCATTTTACACAAAGCGACTGTGTGAAATGTCTAGATTCCAGAAGAACTTTTTTTTTATGAACTGATTTGGTGTGAAAGCAGGAAATAAAAGGAAATACACACTTTAGAGAAGTCCTGGTGTGTTTTCTTATCTGGTGTTTTGACTTGTTCATTACAGGGATCTTGGGAAAATAGAAGGAATTAATGACATTTCAGATTTTTTTTCTTTCAGTATTCAAACA
Organism: Xiphophorus couchianus; assembly: GCF_001444195.1. Taxonomy (NCBI): domain Eukaryota; kingdom Metazoa; phylum Chordata; class Actinopteri; order Cyprinodontiformes; family Poeciliidae; genus Xiphophorus; species Xiphophorus couchianus. The sequence continues at coordinate 20,481,316 of NC_040249.1, forward strand.
TGGTGGAAGAAAAGGATCTAAATTAAATGTATAGGACTCTTTCTCCTTTTTCAACATAACATTACAAATCTTGCAGAGTAATCTTTCCTGTTTTTAATCTTCTGTTTATTATCTTCCGGCTCCATTGTGTTACTTATTGTAACAACAGAGTGTGTCAAGTATAAATCTTCCAGCATGTGTGAGTAATAGGGTTGGAGCAGGGCGGTGGCCATGTGCAAAGTAGTTATTTACAGTCCAATTAACTTCTGCACCTCACTTTCATTCTTACCTCAACAGGCTATACTACCTACTCTTCTATTTAATAAATGAAAAATATCCTCTTCAGTAGACTGTAATACAAGTCTTCAGTCAGAGGCGTCTTGAGAACCACTGTAATACCGACTGCTAGTGGGAATTCTCTGAAGAAACTTAGGTAGTACAATATTTAAATTCAATTTAGGATTAATAAAGTGTTTTATAAATGAATTGAATTAAATTTAGATAAACACCACCTGGTATTAAAACACCAACACAAAGAAAACTGCCAACTCAAAAGTAAACAATCACATAAAAATAGTAAAGTGCATTAAAAAAAGACCGTTAGCCTTAGTAAGCTAGCAATAGCGGTTAGCCTGGTAACTGAGGGCGATTGTTAGTAAATCTTTCTGGTTCTTTCTACCATATTATGTTTTATGTAAGTTTTTCATCAACATATTCTCTTTCAGAAATTCTTTACCACATTGTGTGAATTTTGAAACATCTACTGCTAATAAATGTTTTGACTTTGTAGCTATAGGCTAAACATTTTGTGTGCTTTGTAGCCATGTTTGTTTTGTAGTTTAGGGCTTGTAGGCTAGCTAAAGTCATACAGCTAAAACCTCGAAAGAAGTTGTGGTATACACAGTATATACTTTGAAAACTGGGTAAAAATAACTGAAGTTTACATGAAGAACTAATCGTGTGCAGATGTTTTGTGAGGGTAATTTATGACATTATCATGCGTCTGAGGTTTTAATAGCATTAGCACTATGCCAGGTGTAGGCATACATTATTGTAACTCACAGATAATACAATGAAACTTTCAATCCGTTTTATTTTCTCTTTGCTTAGTGATTTTTAAACTGACCAGACATTACCACAATAGATAGTCAATAGTTTCTGTTGAGCTTGAAGTCTGGTTTCACTTTTTAAGTGGTAGGATTTGATCATTAATATAGTTCTGCTGTGCTTAAACAGAGAAGTGAATGTCAAGCTTACAACCAAATTTGTGATGAACATTTTGGTTTGGGGTCGAAGACAACTTAAAATGAAAGTGCAAAGTCAAGAGGAATCACCTAAATACACTGTTGTCTAGTCACTGAGGGGAAGGCATTCAAATTAATACTTTAAATAACACTATAAAATTGGAGTTTTCTACATATTATCAATTTAATTCAATTCAAAAATACTTTATTTATCCCAAACGCAATTTATACAAGTATCTTCAAAGAGCTGTTGTGGATGGTGAAGGTTATCTAATAGCAGTCAGTCCTCCAACGACTCTGAAGACGCCTCTGACTGAAGACTGTTGCTGTTTGAACTTCCTTCTTCTCTCTCTTTTCTCTCTGGTCCTGTTCTGCAATGATGAAGCCTCCTCTGGGATTTGGGGTAATAGTTCAGCTATTTTTGAGCTTTTGAGATGCTAACCAGCAGCTCTACTGTAAAACTCTGCCTCTACGTTTACGAGTCATAGCAACTGTCCTAAAGCAAAAAGGGAAGAGCAAAAATTCTATGTTTATGTTCAGAACCATTCAGATGTTTCTCATACACATCTAGAATCTTCTTGCAAATATCTGGTGGCGTTTCTGCTTTCGATTTCTTCTGTTTACATGGACTCAGTATAATCTTTACTCTATGTTCACGGTATTAGCAGGACCACAAACACCCACAAATACTGTAACTAAACTACTCAAGATTCCTCTCTAGAGCCGTTTATAACTGCCTATTAAAATAGTTCAAATACCAAATATACCTTGATATTCATTAATAAGCATAGGGGAAACACTTTGGGGTTCAGACCATTAGCACCAAGGGAAATAAATGCCGCTCTTCGATTGGCTGGTTTACAAATGCCAGCCAAGTAGCACTGTGGCTACGTATTCCAGCTCTCATATTTAAAATATGCTCTACCAAAAATCCACAAAAACACAAATTTTAGGCCCATAATCTGGATTCAAGTTCCACAAATAGATCTGCAAATGCTGAAATGTGAAAAATTGTACTTAATTGTCATCACTGTGGAAGTATTTGCTACCAGAACACCAAGCAGATATCGGCAATGACCCATTAACATCAATAAAGAATGGTCGATGGTACTTGACAGTTAGCATGAGGGAATATATATATATTTTGTAAATACAGTATATATTGTATTTACTCCAAACATTATGCTAATATTGTCACCAAATGTCGGTACGTTGGTCTCATCGGTCAAAATTAGATTGTTCAAATTTAAGGTCCTGCTAAGTTTTATTCTTTACATAGAAAAACATATACTTGTTTAGCTCTTTTCTTATTGTAAAGTAATGAATTTGATCAGTGACCATGTTAACTGAGAGAGATAGATATAGTCTCACATTTCCCCTCTTAAAACGTTTTGTTTTTGTATCTTTGTTTTAATAAATTCAATAAAAATCAAAAAGAACATTTTTACTTTCTTTCTATCAAGACTGATAGTGTAAACATAATAAAAAAACGACATAGAAAAGACCAATTTATTATTTATTAGGAAATAAAAATTTTACCAAAAAACAAGAGAAAATACAAATCAGTTAATTATCAAACCTTGTACAATATTAATCAAAACAGACACGTCTATTTAAGCTCCCAAAACCCTGTAAGGCAACAAGTAAGAAAATATAAACATTGACCAGTGCCAGTGTTGGTCCATAACCATATCCAATTAAGAAAACATCCCCAAACATTCAGCTAAATAAACAAAACAATAAATCATATAAAAGGGATGTGAAAGTACAAAACATATGTTAGAAATGCTCTGAGAACTCTGGATAACACAAGCAATCACTGACATGACATAGTCATTACAAAGGAGAGACACCACTCAATGTGCCTTCCTCGACTTCCTCAATGGAAATTTCAGTACCTTGCCAGTTCTTGAGTGTTTAAGCACGATTACTGCTTTTACTCTCAACTATGGCTAACATGCATGCACAGAGTACACCTAACAGCAATGCTCTGCAACAAAAAATCTAGACAAGAAGCAGTGAAGTACTTTCAGTAACATCCAAAGAAATTAAAAGTGAAATTATGCTGTTTATATATACATATTTGTGTGTTTTTAACAGACTAAATCTTATAACATTCAGTACTCGATATGTTGACAGTGAATTCAACTTTGCATAATGAACAAAAAGAAACACAGTACATTCACTTCTTCAAATATTTTAACTTTGTCCTGGAAGACGTTATCCAGCTGTTTTATCAACTCACCAGCACCAGTCTAAAGAATGGTTTGTCCCTACAGAAGCCAGCTAAATCCACGTTAGCCAACTTAAACTGACCAGTTTCAGTTCCAGTCACCTACGGCAAGCTACATGGACACTTTCTGCATCTCCTCCAGCGTCACAAATTATCAAAAGTTAAATCAGGAATCAAGATGTCTTACTTGATTCACTTAGGAAAGAATACCTTTTTTTGGTGGGAAAGCTCTTCTAAAACGATAAATTGTACCGTTTTCAAACAATATCTGGTTCTGGATCCAACTGACTGCCGAAGCCGGTTGAGTACCAACCCAGACCGACGCCAGGCGAGCCTCATGGGGCCAGTGCAAACTGGCTTTGCAAAGCTAAACAGATTCTCCTGATAAAAACCAACCGTTTCTCATTACTTATTTACCCTGCGGAGAAGATTTGGCCCAGTCGGCCAGATTTGCGTAGCGGACCTCCGGCACCATCCCAAAAGGGAGATTCGCGAGCGGCTGGGTGACGCCGCCGACGTCGTGCCGCCTCGGATCCACGTTGGCGCAGTTGCTCAAGGGGCGAGGCAGCAGGTTGGTGTACGTATTTTCCTGGCTCTCTCTTTGGGATTGCATCAGAGGGCTGCCGCCATCTTGTCCGACAGAAACCTGAGGCTCCTGCTTACACTGGAAGACGGGCCCTCCAACAAGACCCTTCAGGAAATCCTCACTCGCCATTCCCTCTAGGAAGGGGAAAGAGCCCAGGCCTTGGGACCCGTCTGCCGGTACCGATCCGTTATAGTTGCTGGTGTTGTTGTGGGCGTGTGGGACGGTACCGAAGCCTTGCCATATGTTCTGGAGACCTTGACTCTGGTTGGCCATTTGGTTCTGGGAATCAGAGTTCAGATCGTCTCTTTGATGCTGCTGCTGGAACAGCAGCTGGGATTCGGACGGGTTCATCATATTCCCCGGAACGACCGTGTCCAAACACTGCAGATCCCTCATGGAGAGCTGAGGGAGGACATTGTTCTCACAGCTGCCCGGGTCCAGTTTGTGCTGGTAACCAGTTCCACGACTCGGATGGTGCGGCCTGCTGCTGTTTGGGTGGTTGCCAATGGATACCGATGGGTTAATAGTGACCGTTTCCATCATGGGGGAGGCCGGATTGACCCACTGATTACTGAGCTGTACGTTATGAGCCTGTGATGTCATCATGGCGCCGGTGGCCTGGGCTGGCGGTTGGTAGGACGGGTTAAATACTGGAGTCTGCTGGGCCATGGACGCCGCAGTCTGCCTCAGGTACATGCCACTGTGGTCTGGGCAAAAAGAAAAAACACATTTTAGTGGATGTTCGTCTTTTATTCGCCTAAATAAGAGACTTTTACCACAGTAACATTTTTCAAGCATTTTCAAGGTAACTTTGGAGTGAAAACAATACAAATAAACTAAAAAAGAGTTTTAATTCACTGTTATATGATATAATTTCATTTTAATATTTTTTTGTGGAAGTATTGTACACTCAACAGCAGGGACAAGGTAAACTAAATAAAGCAAAATTTCATGCTTTGAAATTCCTCTCCAGTCTGAGAACAAAACGCTAATTTAACAAAAGAATCTTGCAATTTTAGTAACTTTGTTTAATATGATGGAGAATAAAATAAAATAACGAGAATAAATATGTAACAGAATAAAGTCCTAATATTATGAATTAGTAATAAATAGTAATACTATTTACTGCTTATGAATAAAATACTATTTACTAATACTATGACTTTATTCTTGTAATTTTATTTTTTTGGTTACTTAATGTGGCCCAAATACTCCGATGTAGTTCAACATAAAAAATAAGACAATCAATAAGTGATTGAGTCATTAAGAATAATAAATATCCATTACAATGAAACAATCCAAGCAAATCATGTTAAAGTAAATGACCTTCCTCTTCAAATTAAACACTTAAACACAAATAAATAAATTAAAATAATTCTGGCTAAGATTTCTAATAATTTCTGTATAATGAGAAAAAAATGTATCTCTTCTTATTATGTGTATGAAAAAATCTGGTTTCAACTGTGATGTTTTCCAAATTTAAGCTTTTAATGAAATGTTAGATTGTAGTTTACTGCAAAAACAGTGCAGTTTGAATCAGTCACTTTCTGGTACTCTATACAGAAATGAAACACTTTCCAAACCTAGAAACCACCTAAATGAAATTCAAGCCTCTGTATGAACACTGAATATAAAACTAGTCACCTTTCCTCGTGTGAGCCATTTGGCTGTGAGGAACAGCCTTTGGCCTGGGCATTTGAAAACCAGCCAACGAACTACCTAAAGATAAAAAAGTGAGAAACATGATTATTAATTATTAAATTATTATTTAACTGGAGTGAAATCACTGCAGCAGAATACACAGGATCACAGTTCATACCTGTGAGTCCCGATCTCTTAAACAAATCCTCTATTTTGCGTTTTTTCTCATTGTAGCCGTAGGGGTCTAAAGAGGAAACAGAAGTTTTCATGAATAATGGAGTCTTGTTTAACAGAAACAACGTGGCGAGAGTTTCTTATCACCTTTGTTCTCGGGCAGATATCTGAAATCCATCGGTTCGCTGACTTCCTGGTCGGAGGGCCGGCGCAGCTGCATGTGCACGGTGACCGACTCGGTTATGTTGGTGTGGAAGTACGGCGGCGTCTTGAACACGATCGCCACTTGACGATGAACGTCAGCTTGGGAAAAAGAACCTCTGGCCTCCCATCCGTTGGAGGAGAAAAATCTCACCTCGATGTCATCTGTTGGGAAAAGAGTTGATGGGATGACGGGATGATAGTAGCAATACATAATCCAGTCTGTTCTTTCATAAAATCTAAGGGTTACTTTCTGAAACTTTCCCAAAAGTAATGAGGAAATTCTGCAAAAGCAACATCTAATTTCTAGGTACGTTTTTGAAACTAGTTAGTAAGTAAGTTCCCTGATGCCAATCTGAAAATTCTGAGTAAGATCCAGAAAGGTTCTGGGTAAGTTCAGGAAAGTAACAATTAAGTTTCTGAAACACAACCTGTGCATTTTTAATGTAGCCTCTAATTTTGCATTCATTCAGATACTTTATTGAAAGCAACACGCTAGTTCTGTAAACATAACCATTAGATTCATGGTACGTTCTGTGAGTTACGAGAAAGTAGCCTGTATATTTAGGTAAGTTAAATATATCTAAATATTTAAATATCTAAATAATTCCAGAACTTACTGGAAGGAAGTTCTGGAAGGAAGAACATGCAAACTGAAGGCACATTTGAAAAAGTAACAAGTTATTATAACTTGTAAGGTTCAAGCTAAGTTCTGAAAAGTCAGTTCAGGGAAAGAACTAGTAAGTTTTTAAGAACATATAAGATCAAATTAATTTTAAATTTCCAGAAAAAAACTGTTGAGTTCTCAAGTTTCCAGAAAGTAATATGCAAATTAGAACCAGAAACATGTAAGTTCAATTAAAGAACTAGTAAGTTCTCAGAAACATGTAAGTTCAACGGAACATGTAAGCTACTGAAAAAAAATGGCATGTTCCCAGAAAGTAACATGTAAGTTTAGTTAAATAACTAGTAAGTTTCCAGAAAGTAATATATAAGTTCAAGGAAAGAACTACTAAGTTCTTTAAAAGTAACATAAGTTTGTGAAAACAGCTAGTAGGTTCCCATAAAGTATCATAAGTTCAGTTAAAGAACTAGTAAGTTTCTAGAAAGTAATGTATAAGTTCAGTTAAAGAACTTGTAAACTCCTTGACAATGAGTTCCTGAAAATAACTATTAAGTTACCAGAAAGTAACATGTAAGTTCAGTTAAATACCTAGAAAGTTCCCATAGTGTAGCATGTGTAATATAATGTAACCTGCGAGTTTCTAGAAAGCAACCTATCGGTCCAGGAAGTTCAGGCTGTTATGTATTGCTACTGAAAACCAGAATCAAATGCAAAGAGATGGGCACAAATGGCAATGAAGAGCAAAATGAATCAGTGGATTTGAAAGTTGGATGTGGAGAAAAAGATGCAAACAGAGCAGAAACATTAGAAATGCAACCAATGGTTAAGATAAACTGTTTGAGACTGTGGCGGTTTGTACCTTTTTGTACTTTGTCACACAGGAGGAAGATCTCGTCACCTCCTTTAACACTTCCACTGTTCCTGTTGACCCGACAAATCCTCAGCTCAGCTGTGTTTGGGGCCCCTAATCACACAGAAAAAAGAAAATATACCATGTCCATACAGAACGCTCTAGCAACTATTTATTAGTTGATTTTTCTTGTCGACTTTATTGAAGCTGCTGAAATTTGCACCTCGGCTTTGAGGTAAAAGCGCTGATGGTTGACAGCTGAGATCTAAGCAAGTAAAGTCACATGTGTGCTTGGGGAAGAGGAAGTGCTCCATGGTAACGGTATTGTTTGAGAGCTGGTGTGTATAAAGAACTTCCTCTTTCTGTATGTGAAACCATGTTGAGAAAAAATAGACTGGACGCATGCACAGAGGTTTTGTCACACTTTATGTGCAGCTTCTTCCCAGTCTCGGTGTTTGTGCGTTGTAAATTTAGACATTGGGTGAAGTGTATGAATTTACATAATATATTGCTTTAACGTTAAACCTGACATGTACACCATTTTGCATTTCCCTAAAACCAACTTCATGGCCACTCAGCGCTGTTTTTGATGGCTTCTGACCAACTTGCATGATTTTTGGTGTGTTTGATGGAGTTCGAGCTCAGCGCACTCACGGTTGTCATAGATTGGGTTGGTGACGATGGGGTTGAGTCTTCGGGTGTAGTGGCCGGTTTCGTCCTGCAGGAAAACTTGGATGCACAGGCGGACGACGTTCAGGTCGTACTCCTCCGTCTGCATCAGCTGCTCTTTGGGCACTGAGGCGACACAGACAAACACAAACATATAAACATTTCGTGGCACAATAATGGCTGTACAGGTTGAACAGTCTTGGCCTTTTCCTCACAGAGGAATTTTAGATTTAAATAAAAAGATTAACTGTGGTAACTGGTGCAGACCTGCTTTACAACCACGGCAAAACACATACATTTTGAATATTTCAGTAACAGTGATAGTTTAATTTATTTTGAATTTTTGACTTTTAGGCCTGCACTAAACATTCTCTGCATTTGAACCTTTAAGTTTCAATGAAAGTAAATTTTAAGTTCTGGGTTTGGACGGGAAAGCAGCAAGTAACTTCCTGAAAATGGATCTGTAGGTTTTGGAAAGCAAAACTTAAATTTCTGGTAAAGTAGCAGCAAACAATGATTTTAGAAATTTGCTATTTTATTAAGTATGTTTTGATGATTAATCTTTAAAAATTGGTACATTCTGCAAATTCTTTAAATATTAGAAGAACATTAAAATATGCAAATAAACAAATAACGAAATTCCTTTTATTGCCTAAAACGCAATAGCATAGCATTTCTTTAGTGATCATTTTCAGCAAAAAATGCATCTGCTTCTAACATCAACATGTGAAAAGTTCAGCCCTTTCTGCTTGATTTATCTAAATCTAAACTATTTTTTACATTACGCAATTAATAACTGGATAGTTGATGGTGTTTAATAGAAGTTTCTTATTACAGAATTTGAAACAGGTAAGTGGTTTTGAGTAGAACATATTTTTTATCTTAAATGCAAAATGTATATACAGTATTGTTTGTACAGTTCTGGCTTAATTACTGCTCTTTTTCTGAATGTGCAAGCTCCAGTTAATGATTAATTCATTACTAAATTAGTTGACGGTTATTTAAATAATCGATTAATTGTGATTAATCCGATTAGTAACCTGTAGAATATGTTCTGGGAATATAATCTGTAGATTATGACTAAAATACAGGAAAATAACTTGAAAATTCAAAAAGGTTCTGAGAAAGAAACATTAAAGTTCAAGGAAAACTGATTATTCTAAGGACTAATTATCTTTATATCTAAGACTATCACTTGTAATAATAATAATAACAACAACAACAACAATAATAATAATAATTCTGCATGATGTCGGAGCGGTAATACTGTAAAAACATCTCACGCTGAGGCCATACATCGGAGTTTGCTCGCCGTACATCGTCTGCACTCAGACACACACATCTACATGCGAGCGTCACACATCCCGCCTTCACCGTCAACACATACACACACACACACACCTTGAAGGGAGAGCTCTCTCTGAGAGACGCCCACGCAGCGACACCGACATCAGGCTTTCACATCTGCCCACTTTCTCTTCCTCCACCTCTCAATTTCTATCTCCTGCGCTCACAGCGAGGCCATCCCCGCCTACAACCTGTCACCACGGTGACGCCGCGCGACGTCACCTCAGAGTGGAAAAGAAGAGTCTGCGTGAGACGGTGAGCAAAAGATGAGGCTCCCTGCACGAGTGACCACGGTGGCTGTTGACGTGTGTGAAAGTGGTGGGACACGTCTTCTAAGACTTTCATAGCGCCTTTTTTGTGCATTTTGGCTGCAAGGTTTTTGAAGATTCCTGCGGCTACCTAACAGTTAAACACTTCACTGACACTCTGGACATTTTTAGCACAAAAGCTGAGCTCCGTCTTTCTCAGGCCTGTTGTGTTTTGCTCATCTCAACGTTGATCTGTTTGCAGAGAGAAAAAGAAGAACTGAGAAAATGTCTCTCCTGGCAATCAGGCGTCCTCGGTTACAATCGATCATCAATACTTTTTGAGGTTGACGTGAAGATTTAACCTTTTGATTAAAGCTGTTTGGTTAACAGACTCTCAGGCTATCCCAAACCTTCAGACCAACCCAAAACCCAAAAGCTCATCGAACCCTGTTTGGCAGCAACTACTTAAAATAGATGTAAGATATTTGAGTTGTAACTCAATGATTCTTTTATTTTTTTAGGGATTTTGTCGCAGATTTGCTGCTGTATTTGACCCAGTTTGAGCAAACGTCCAGTATTCCCATGTTGTAAGTTAAAATGTCTTATTCCACTGGGAGATTATTTCACTTGTTACTAGCACTCTTTAGTCAACATTAAGAAATTATTGACTTGAAACAAGCTCCTAGATTATGCTGAAACTTTACCTGTAAATTAGTTTTGTCTTATTTCAAATGTACTTAGATATTTGCACTAGAAACTGGACCAAAAGTACTTGGAACCATTTTGTGTTTAAAACATGACAGTACGCTTTGAAAACTGTTGTGAAAAAGTTGGATATAGGTGGCATTTGAGCAAATAAAGCAGTTTGGGTTGTAATCCCAAATAAATTGGACATTTTGAAAAAATCTTACAGGTGTTCTTTTAGAGCAAACGCATCTGTTTTAGTTTGACGATTAAAAAAAACTTGACTACAAGCTTTCATACATTCCCTTTTGGATTCAGATTATTATGCTCCTCAAAAGCAACTGTTTTCTTCCAGCAGTCAAAAACAGGAATTTATCTGCTAAATATGTAAAAGAATAGCGATCAGTTTTACTGATAGGGAAGGTTTTCCAAATGCAAAGCTGCACATGCATATTTGCACACGTTTATTTCCTGGATGCCTATAACGTTAACTTACAGGTGCACTGCGGTGTGCAGCAGCAGCTCTGCTCTTACTCAGATTTATGTCGGGTCATCAGGTTTGTGTGCTTGTAGGTGGCAGACAAACACAAACACACAGTGGAGAAACTGAAGGAGGGAGAAATTAAACGGAGATGGAACTACAGACGGAACAAGCTGGGCTGATCGCTACTCGCAAAAGTGTTGGTGTAGTGCGCTGATCGAGGAAGCCGCTGGACAGGTGCACGAAAGTGGGTCGTAGGTGGCTGCAGTGGGGAGTGTTGGCGTGTGTGTGAGTGTGTGTGGTGGAAAAGAAAGCGGGGCCGCGATTAGCCGGCGTCCTGGGTTGCATTAAATTTGCAGCTAGGTTGTACGGAGATGATGTTGCCGGGGGAGGATTGGGGGGCAACGTGGATGGGGCGGGTGATAGTTTGCTGTGGGGCACAAGTGGTTAGCGTGACTGTGGGAGACGAGTGTGAGAGCGAAAAAGAAGTGTAGGCAGGTGCCAGGTCTCACCACAAAGTGTCTCCACTGCGTGACTCATAATTTCTCCACCTTTTAGGATTTGCAACATTGTGTTTCTGTGTCTCTGGCGCTGAAGTAACCGTTACTAGGATATGTGCAATAGCTGTATCACCAAATGTTCACACAACAGGTCTTATAATGCTCAATTTCTCCCCCCTTTTTTTGTTGCTAAAATTATTTATTTTTATTTTATTTTTGCGAGGTCGCTTCATACAACTAATAAAACCCGACCGTAATGAGGATAGTGTGTCAACGAACGGTTTACGTAGGCAACATGCGCAGAAGAAGAACGCTGACGTAACGCCGCAGCGCACTGTTTACGGAAGTGACAACGGACGGAGCCGCTTATGGATCGATTTTTAAAGTTTAATCAGCAATGGAGCTGACAGAATGGACACTAAATCACAGCAAGACGAAGGGAAGTAATAAAAAGAAAGCATAACTAATTACAACGGTGGAGAATTGACAGACATTTTTGTAGATGAGTAAATTTGGATCCACAATCGGAACTATTCGGAGGGGTGGTGACGTGATGCGCTTCAGATCTCTTTCATAAATTCATAATCATAACTTTCAGCCATTATTTATGTCCCAATTTACCGAATCTGGCCTTTTCTGGCGCAGAAGACGTCACATCAACGACGTAAAAGGCGGATAAAATGCACCATTGTTTAGACTATAGAGGCTTTGAAAACTATCAGATATGTATCCAAATGAGTACCACATATGGGAGTGGCACAGGTCGGATTTTTATTGGTGTAAAGATTGGAATTTGCAGTGAAAAATCTGGGTTGCATTTTCCTGCTGTGTGAACATAGTCACAGTACAAATATATAGAGGAAAGTATTGTGGGGATGATTAATAATTGAGAGTAATAAAAAAGGGGAAACACTGTCCACCAGCATCCATGTCTTAGTTTCACATGATAACTCCAGGCAGTGTTGCAATGTTGCACCATCCTCCTGATGTCTGCACAGGATAGATGAATTCAGAAACATGTCAGGCAGACGTCATTAAGTCAAAGTAGGGTAGCTTCCTCTACCATATCTGACAGCAAAACACAGAGATTCCCTTAGCGTGGTTTATGTTCGGCCTCCTCGTCGTTACCCAAATGCCACCGTGGAACATTTTTCAGCCACGATAACGCACCTTGTACTCATAGCTGCAGAGTCGATGCTGCGCACATTTCTAGCGGTTTTACGAGCGTCAGGCACAAAGCAGTTTCTAGGTTTATTAAACAACCTGTATATAATTTCGTTTTCTGTTGTTATTGCCTTAATATGCAAAAACAGCGCTGTGGGAGTTAGATTAACTGTTCTGTTACCATACGGAGTCAAAGTTACCTCAAGAACATGGCATTAACTGTCAGGAATAATGGTGGCAGGATCATGCTGTGGGTCTGTTTCATGGTTCCCTTAGCAAAATGCACCATGGACTAATTCTGATTGCATATTTAATTTCAGTAGGTTAGATTCCTGGCACAGACAGATTTCAAACAATCAGGATGTTAAAAAATTTAGAACCCTATGTTCATTATTTCACACAGGGTTGCAGCTAATTATTATTTTAGTAATCGTTTATTCTATTGATTATTCTGACGACTAATTGAATAAATAAACTGGTGAATTCTGATGATTTGCCTTTCAGTTATTGCATAAAAATACATTAAACAAACTAATATTTCCATTCCTCTTTACACAATAACATTTTATTGCCTGAAATTCAATAACATAGCATTCCTTTAGTAAATGTTTGATTATTTGTAGCAAAGGATGAATTTGCAGCTATTAGAATACTTTTAAGATCAACATGTGAAAAGCTCAGACCTTTCTGCTTGACTTAACATCAGTACAGAGTAGGGTTAATCTAGTGATTATTTTTGGATTATCTGATTAATCCAAAAATTAAGAGCACGAAACAGCCCCACATCATGATGCTGCCCTCACCATGCTTGACAGTTGACAGTGTTATTAGGGTAATTCTGACCTTGTTTACAATAACTTTTGCACTCGGGTCTTGTTCCTTAAAAATCCCAAAAGTTGTATGTTGTACTACTATTCCACCCTAAAAAAATAACTCAAATAAAATCACTAAAATCTCAAAATTTATATGAAAAGCATGATTAGCGTACGTAAACCTATAAACATCTTCGGTAAAACATCAGACTACAGCAGCAGACCACTCTTCATCAACCCTATTTGATGTTTGCTTTTTCAATCACTTGAACATTTCGTGGTTGTAACCACATGCAATAGTTTCAATAACTAAGAACTTTCCTTCAAGGCTCATTCCTGTCTTGTGCTACAGGAGTGAGTATTGGCAGGTGTGCCGCCACACAACCACAATGAACTGAAAACACGCTCAAAAAGCAATACAGAAACAAATTCCTGCGTCACAGCAACACAGGTGTCATTGTAAGTCATGTGTCATCTGCTGAGCAGGTGGAGATCCAAGTTTATAAAATACAACTAGGGATTCAAACAATTAATTAGTGATTAATTATTTATTAAATTAAAATTGATTCCCAATTGATTGATAATGTTCGGTTAGACCTTTTTTTAAGTATTGCAGTTTGGCCTCCATCCAGCAGAGGGCACCACTCTAAAGTGGAGCCAGATATATAAACAAAGATGGTGGAAAAAGAACGCCATCTTTGAGAATGGCGTTCTTTTGAGTGTTTTGAAATATGAACACTCGTCACACTGCAGGAGAACCCATCACAAAAGACGATTTACGGATGAAAATAAGAACTAAATGAATAAATTTTCCTATGTGAGAGCTATGAAAGTTTAGATTTAACGTACAGAAGCGTAATAAAGCAAAACCCCATGGATAATAAGCGGCTGAAGAGGTCAGCAGGTTTGTGTACGAGCGTAAAGATGGTAAAACAAACGTGTTGGGCATAAGGGAGGGGTACCGTCATATCTTCCCTCGACACAGGAAGCAGCTGAGTTTCAAAGCAGAAGTGAACTGATTTAAGTAGCAGGTCTTTGACTTCCAGCTGCCCGTTGCGCTCTGCTGCAGCTACGCATGTGTCGAGTACAAGCTTCAAGTTTTGAAGAAAATCAAGACCCAATCAACACCAGGAAAGATTTTATACAACGTAGAGTTACAATGAGCTTTTAAAAATCAAGAAATTATAAATTGATGATCCCAACAACACTGTAACTACTGTTGAGCATGGTGGAGGCAGGATTATGCTATGGGGCGGTTTTGAAGTATTGGCTCCAAAATAATTCACGTAAATAATTTAAAACAGTGGTGCTCAAAGATCTAAGAAGGTATTTGCATAAATTGTGAAATTCTTTTGGAGCCATTTCCTGACAACAGCAGCATCTTAGATTCAGATTCAGGTTCAGATTAGCTTTATTTTGGTAAATTTACAACATAACAAAAAAATTAAACCCTATTTTACAAACTTTAATGCATATTATTCTGATCTTTTAGCCACAATGGCAAGAATTGCTTGGAGGAGTCAATGCAAGGTTTTCAAATCTAACCATAGTGGGGGAAGAATTATGCTGAGGGCTGATTTTCTACCAATGCTACTGTTGCATTGTATGAAAAAAGATAAACTACAGCGGTTTCCACGAGTAAACAGTTGGATAGAGAGCAAAACAAAAGCACGTATTAAATGTGTACTTTAGTTGAAACTAGATATAGAAGTATTACACATATAGAGCTGGGAAGAGGACCCAAAATTTGTACTCAAGTAAGAGTAGTGATACTTCAACATGTTTTTACTCAAAGAAACGTAAAGAGTATGTTGTAAAATGTCTACTCAAGTATGATCAATTATTAATCATTTAATATTTAAAAAATTACAAAATCAGACGGCTCAAAATATAAAGTTAAGTGGAAATTTTTGTATTTTAAGGACCAAATGACAATAATTTATAAAAGTGACAAGAAATAAAATGAGGCAAAAGAAATATTTTCCAAATCAGTTTCTTTTAATAAAAAAAAAACTTATGAAACTTTAACAAAAACTGCAGGTGTGTGTCTTTAATTGGTGAATTTTTGGTTAAAATATGTTTGTTTTTCATTCAGAGGGTAGAAAAATCCTGAATTTTTCCTCAAGTAAGAGTAAAAATACTTCGTAATAAAATTACTCAAGTAAAAGTAAAAAGTACAGTAAAGTAAAAATGCATTTTTTCAAAACAAGCTAAAAAAAGTAAATGCAACTGAGTAAATGTAACGCGTTACTACCCAACTCTGATGACAAAAACCAAAAGGTTTAAAGCGTATATGTCTAAATTAAAGCTGAACACAAACCTCCTATTTACCAGCCGTGTTTTACAGACCTGTAAAGCTCCCTACCCGACATTTATCATCATCTCTGAGAGCTGGGGAAGCCCCTCGCTTCAGCCCTCCCTCTTTTAACGAATCCTGCATTCCCAGCTCTCACGTGGCCTCCTGCACTGATCTGAATTGAGCAACTGTGACCAAGAATGGGGAAGTAGCTCAACGCCTGTTTGTACACGAGAACTGCTGCGTGTCTGCTCGGGAGGACCGCAGAATGAAAGAAGCACATAAAGGAAATGGCTACAGTGTAGATAGCGCGGCGGCGGCAAGGCGGCGGATTTTCGACTCGATGGCAGGAAAATCTGCTCAGTTGCCTGAGAACTGGGTCAACCAAAGTTTGAAAACATTTCTTGTGAATTGTTTTGAACACCTTACTCGGTAGCAAAAGCAGGAAAACCAGAAGCAACAACCAGAAGAGCTCAAAGATTCACTTTTAATTTAGTAGATAAAAGGCTGTGGATTCTACAATTGGGAGGAAACATTACTTTAAACTAGCTTAAACCATTAAACCACTGCAAAAACACTGTGTTTGTTGTCTTGTTTCTAGTGCAAATATCTTAATACACTTGAAATAAGACAAAACTTACAAGTAACTTTTCAACAATTTATAAGAGTTTGCTTTAAGTCAATAAGCCCTCAATATTGATGAAAAAATACTATTTTTGTTCACTTATTACATGGAAAAATGTCTTATTATAGGTGAAAAAAATCTGCAAGTGGATTTAGTATCTTTTATTAATATCAACTCAAGGATTTCTTGACTAAAACAAACTCCTATTACTTTCTGAAAAGCTACTTGTGAGTTAGTTTTGTCTTATTTATGTACACTAAGATATTTGCTCTAGAAACTACATAAAATGCTTGGCAGGATTTTGTGTTTTTGCAGTGTAAAACAGCTTTGTGGCACTGATGTAAGCAGATTGGAGAATGATCCAAACCTTGTAGAACTACTTTTACCAACAATAACCTTTTGGTCTACTCTGGTTTTTAACATCACTTCAGTCAGTTCAGGTTTGCAAATCTTAAATTGTTCAGCAGCAGCTGGCTGCTAACTTCCCTCATATTATTTGGAAATGCAAAAGTAGCTTCCCACACAAAGCTTTTTTTATTACATAAATATTCTCATTTTTTCCTTGTTTTTGTAAGCGTTTTGGTTACATTTGAATATTCTGAGTCTGATAATAAAAAAAGCGATCGGTTTTATTATGTTCTAGCATGTAAACCTTTTACAACCTTTTCAACCATGGCTACATCTGTTAGCCAACATTAGCCACCAGTCCAACAACAGCAGATAAACCACTAACAGTTTTGGCTAAAGTCATGTTTTGAATGCTTAAAAATAGGACTTAATAGGTAGAAGTGATATAATATTTATTTTCTTTTTCTAATGTAAAAAAGATGAAGAAAATTAGAAGGTTTTGGATAGCATAGCTTAGCATGAATCTTGATTTTAGTGTTAAGACTAATTAAACATTTATAGTTTGTATCATTCAAGCTCTTTTAGTACTTTGTAAAACAGTTTCTCTATTTTGTATTGTTGAAAGTACATTTTTCTAAATGTTTGATTTGTTGCTAAAAGTTAAATAGCTAACAGCTAAAGCAGTTAGCCTTTTGTTTCTGACCCATGAAAGATGGGTTATATCATAGTCCACAAGCTTACAATCAAAGCAGTGTGCAAAGAAAACTTAATAGTCACCCTTGTAACACTTAAGATGTGATAGATTTCAGAATGCATCACGTCACAAACGTCACACAGAGAACAACAAGCTAGCTAAGCTAGCTTGGCCGTTAGTTCTTTATAGATTCGGTCTCTAAGAGTGAAGAGGGAGCTCTGAAGTTGGAACCGCATCTGAAAAACGATCTCAAACTAAACTGTTGAGCTAATGGTTAGAAAAACTGTTTTTTTTTTAGCGAAATGACCAAGCTAACTACTGTTAGCAACTCTAGCAATAGCAATAGCAATGGAATTATGCCTTTAGATTGCCTCCAGTTAATTTTTAAACTTGAAAATCCAAATTATTTCCAACTACAAATGGAGTATGTAGTTTTACAATTCCTGCGATTACACCAGAAAAATCTCTTAGTTATTTCAGGTCACCTGAGAAAAGGTCACACTGACCGACCACAAGCTAACAACCAAATCCTGTTTTCAGATTCTTTTGTGACAAAAGTTTACTGCTGAAAACAGGTCAGTGAAGATTATAACTAGAGTCGCATCGACTCCTTTTACTTCAACACCAGGTTTCGTCAATGGCGAGACATGTGGAGAGCAAAGGACGAACTGATTACTGTAAGTTCTTGAAAAACTAAGAAGTGCAAATGAGATTTTCATAGAGTTATTTTCAGGAGAGGATTACGAGACGTTTGATTCTCAGAAGTGAGTTCTGACAGAAGGGTTTTTTTTTTCAGGCTTTCAGGACAAAAATGGATCTCTAAGCACAACATAACAAGATCTATTATGGTTTGGATAAACAGGCAACACCTCAGATTTGACCTTTGGCCCACATTATATTAGTTCTATCAAGCCTCTAGCTAATTTTCTTTGGCTGCTATTGGAGCCTGACCAAAAAAAGACTCAAAGATTTGTGATCAGGCCTGGTGACATGTTCCCAAAATAATAACAAACAGGAAACAAAACAGAAAAAACAAGCTTCGCCCAACTGATTACATTCTGAATTTTCTGCAAAGGTTTTTGATTCGTATTTTCTCAACGCGCACAGATAGAGCAGAGGCGCAACAATTTAACTTTGTATCGTTTTTCTTTCCAATTTGTGAGTGAGAATCTACGAAAACATCCAAAGATCTCTAGAGATCCGGACAACAGTAAGGCGTTCCTTTTCTTCTTCTCCTGGTGAACCAATTTAAAACAGAGAAACTGTTTTTAAAGACATCTACGGATCTTACAAAGATTTAAACTCACATTTTTAATAAACACTTTATAAAAGACTTTCAATATTCTGAGCATTTATTAGGAATAGAAACGTCTATTTAATTAGTGTTAGTTTTCATGTTTGTTGTTTCATTGTTAAATAATATTACAAAATTAGATAGTGGAAAATACTAATATACAACAGAAACCACTTCAAAATGATCAGTTTCTCTGATTTTACTTTTTACAGGTTTATTTTTGAGTAAAATGAACATTGTTCTTTTATTCTATGAACTACTGACAACATGTCTGTGAAATTCTAAACAAAAATTTAGTGTTTATTTGCAGAAAATGAGTAATGGTCAAAATAACAAAAAAGATGCAGAGCTTTCACACCTCAAACAATGCAAAGCAAACAAGTTCATATTCATTTATGAACTTGTTACTAATGTTTTAACTCAGGAAGTGTTCAGAAATCCATACTTGGTGGAATAACCAGGAGGTTTTCAATGGGGCTCTTAATGTTTTTTTCCTCAGAGCTGTATTTAACCCTCAATTATGTGTTGGAATTATTGTAAATAAATCTATTTTTGATCAATACTAACTGTTTAAAATGTGTGCATTACTCCGTTTGTGTAGTTGTGTCAGTTTCTGCAGAGAAAAGCGAACAGAGAGAGGTTCAGCGTAGAAACACGACTCACCGTTGAAGGGGTTGATCCCTCTGGTGATCCTCTGAAGGATGGCGTCCTTTACTTCCCTTCTCCTCACACACTGGATGCCCAGATTCTGGAAACTGTCAAAAACACAACGATTAAGAAACAGTTGCTGCAACATCTTGAATTTAAAATAGACTAGGCTGATTGGACCACACCTGAGTGATGCAAGATTTTCAAAAAACAAAAAAGAAAACAACAATACGGTCGTGTTTAAAAGTCAAAGCGATGACGCAAATCGTCTCACCCGTCCGGTTGACTCGGTGTGTCATCTTCCAAGAAATACTCCACACACATTCAGATATTCATCAGGGATTTGGAGTCATTACGATACGACAGGCAGAAGTTGTGAATTTATTTATAAAATGAACTCTGAGAGGGATATACAAATTTCATGCACTAAAACATCCTGACTCATTCACACTCTCACACACGCTCCAGTACTCGCACACAAACTTTGTTTTCTCTCTCTGAAGCACGGCAAATAAGGATGATGTCACTCGGGGAATTCCCATATTGCCATCTTCATCACAGACATGGGTTTGATAAATATGCGTTGTGTGTGTGTCGAAATGCGAGTTTGCCGTGTAAATGTGCTGTACGGGTTTGTTTTGATGCAGCTAGGAGGTCTTCGGTTTGCACACCGAGCCGTTTTGAAACCGATTAACAAACCAAATGCTGCTGAAAGGGAGCAAATCTGGAATGTGGCGATGTGTTGACACGGCGGCAAAGAGAAAGCGATTGTTTCTGCGACTGAGTGCTGATGAAGAGGGAGACTGAAGCCAGAGGTGGACTCACGCTATCACTCTGCGGTCGGGGCCGAACTCGGCCTCATAGAACCCGTCTTTGCAGTCCTTCCCCACCAGGTCGTGCGGATGCGGACGGTATGGTTCGTTCTTCGTCACCAGGTAGACGCGGACCTTCCCCTTGCCGCAGTAGTTCAGGATCTGCAGAAAAAAAATCAAAGTTTCCTGGGATCTGCGAGGGATTTTGAGAGAAACTCTGGTGCAGAGCAGTGGATTTTGTGGCTGACCTGCAGGCTGGGGTAAGTCCTGTTGTTGTCGGAGCTCTTTTCGCCGGGGATGCTCCCGGCAGAGCGACCCTCACATTTGTACCGGAAGCGCATCCCCCTCTGCTTGGGTTGCTCAAAGATCTGGACTGTTGGCTCAGCCACTGAAATGAGGCAAGAGGAAGAAATCTGAGTGACTTTTTTCTCTCCTGTTGGAGGAACTGACTCTGCATTACATTCAGTTTGATTGGGGACAAAAATTGCAACACTTGTTCCATTTTCTGATGCGGTTCGCTTTCACACTGAGCAGTTTGAAAAACCCGTTTCTCGCCTGTGGTGGCGCTGCACCAATAACTACAGAAGGAAACGATACGAAGACACTGAGTGCAACTTCCCTCTTCACGAAATGTAAACAAAACGGAGCAGCGTCGAATTGTAGGATTTTGACCCATTTCACCATTTGTTCTGGTTGTATTTACCCAGAATGCCCTGCGCTTCAGTCCATTTCCTGCTTTTGGAGCAGTCTCTGGTTCGCTTGGTGTTTACATATGGTTTTGAACCGCACCAGAATCCACTTAAACCGAACTGAAACCTTGCTTTGTAGGCAGACCAGAGTTAGATTGTTTGGCCCAAAGTCCAATTCCCCAAACAAACTAAACTTTTTATACAAATGGACTAAAGTTTGATTTAAAGTGAACTAAATAAAGTTGGCGTGAATGTACCCTAAGATTGCACCTCATTCTGAAGATGTAGGTTGGAATTGATCTAATTTATACACATTTTCCAAACTTTTATAGCTGATTATTAGATGGGTAGACAGATTGACAATGGTACAAATATGAGAATACAAGATTTGTATTTGTATTTTAGGGAAACATCTTTCCCTAAAATATTGGATTTTTTGGCAATCACCAAGCAGTTGATTGTCAAATCAACTGCTTGGTTGATTTGGCAATCAATACTGATATTGTTAAAATAAAACTCTTCTCAAAAACCCCAACTACAACTGATTAAACCATCTCTTCCATTAATCATGATGGACAATGATCATATCCCCTAGTCCAACCTCTCTCTGTCTAACCATAGCAACTGGCAGAGACTTAAAAAGAAACTGCAAAAGCAAGTGAGGTGGATTAGCAGTGATGGCGTCCTCCAGGACATGGTACTGTGTAGGCCTGTCGCGATAAACGATAAATCAATTAATTGTATGATAAATTAAAACTATCGACGTCATTTTAATTATCGGCACTATCGTCTCTTCCGGCTTTTTTCTCTTTCTGTTGATGACACTGAATGAAAAAAGGCTCAACTCTGGTTTTTGTTTTTGGTTGTTTTGTTTATTTTGTTTATCAGTTCCAGTGTTTAGTGCTCTTTTGAAAATAAAGTGTATCCATCTTTGGCAGGAAATCGCATGCATTATTATGTAATTTTCATTAAATCAGTGTAAAAAGGTCTTCAAACAATATTATCGTTTACCGCAATAATTTTTGAGACAATTAATCATTCAGCAAAATTTGCTATTGTGACGGGCCTAGTACTGTGTAATATCGTCTCTGTTGTAAAGATACTGAGCTGTTAGCATTTCAAACAGCAACAATCTTCAGTCAGAGGCCTCTTCGGAATCACTGCAGGACTGACTGCTACTGGAGCATCATCACCATCCACAACGACTCTTTGAAGATACTTTGAGAGGATTGAGACAATGTTTAACGGATTTAGATACGCTCACCACCATTTTTGCACAACTAAACTGAACAAACAGGCTTCTTTGCGGCTGCAAATCAAGAAACCGGAGCTCACTAACAAGTCAAACCTCATCCGTGTTGAAAAGAAAAGGCTTTTTTTTTTGTGACTCCTCTGCTTGAAACAAAACTGACTGCACATGACACCCGTGTGAGAGAGGAACCAAAACTGATCTGAGAAGCATTTTTTGTTCTTCACATATTACACTGTTACAACCATACTAAGACTCTAAAAATCCAGTTTGAGATGACAGCTGAGCGACTCTTTCCACCAAACGGAAACAGATGCTTTTCAAACAAGCACATCAACAAATAGAGAAACATTTTTAGCATTTCAAACAAAACAACGGCATGAAAAAAACAGCTTGTTCTTCAGGTACACAGCTGATCCTGCAGCTTAAACCCGCCAAACCAAACATAAATGCATGAAATGTGAAGATAAGCAGTGAAACAAAAGCACTGGCCATCACAAAAAACAAGTAGAGTCTGAAAAAAGTAATCCCTACCAGTAAAACAAAAGAGGAAGTGAAATGACACAGCATATAAATATAGATTGCTTTTTTAACACTCGTTGGTGGGAGAAAAATAGCAGCTTTTAAAGATAAAAAGAATGAAAAAACAACACATTTAAATAAAATAGACTTACTGAGATGTGGATCACCCTCTAGAATGGAGGGCATTAGAACTGAGGAGGGAAAATGCGAGATTTAGGGTCATATATTTAAAAAGTGGCAGCAATAAAATTTGATTCGGTCCGAAGTAGAGTGCAGATTTTGTTAGCTTAAATAAAATAAACAAACTGCAGCAAAGCAGCAGCTGAAATACTGCAAAGAAAGTAACTATCTGTATTTACTACTTCAGGTAAGACACATTCAAATTTTCCAGTTAGTATGTATTTCAGTTTTTGTTATAAATTAGTTGCGCTTACTTCGCTATGTTTCTACATCCTAACCGCCCATTCTACAAGTTCTTCTCATTATAGTGAATAAACACTGGCGCTACTCACCGTCCATGGTGCGAACTAGTTCCCCGCTTTGAGTCGTGTTCTCCGGGTCGCGTTCCGTCGGAAAGACGCGGACTGAATGAGTGAGATCAATCAGTTTATGTTTTTCACCAAGAGGTCCAGTAGGGGGGAATTCCCCCCCTCCGTCACAGTTTTTCCCCAATGGACCAATCAGAAGCCTCGAAAGGCTCTGGAGAGGCGGGGCCTCGCCATAGTGCAGGATGCTACTAGCTGGCTAGCTAGCATTTCCGCATCACTGAGCGGCGATGACGAAAGGCTTTGAAACACCCCCGATCCTAAATGTGTATTAAAAGAGTACGTATATGTATATAAAACTCACAATTTTAAATAAGTTAAAATATTATTAAAAAGTAAATTTATTTCAGAAACCGTATCACTAAGTGAAGCTTAACAAGTATAAGTATAGTACTAAGTATAGCTTAACAACTTGCAGGTGGAAATGATTAACAACATGGAACAACATGCAGGTGATTAACAACATGCAGGTGGAAATGATTTTAAAAACATATTTAAAATTAAAATATTGCATCATGCTAACAATAAAAAATACAGAAATCTAGCCTCAAAAGTTTATTAAATACCTGTTTAAATGTAAATTTTCAAGACAAATGGTCTTCATTGAACGCATATTCTAATTTATTATGATTAAATATGTACCTTTATGCAAATGGTTTTAAAAATAAATTATGTAAAGAGGGCAGTGTGGAAAAAATAATGTACATATTTGTATTTAGTCTCCCTTTAAAGTTTATATCCCAAATTAAAATCGAGAGCAACCAGTTAGCTAATTCGTTAGTGAAGTAGAAAAATTATGAAAACGTAACGTCATTGATTACCGATACGGTTTTTTTCTTCTTTTATTGAAATCTGTCTTGACTTAGTATTTGACCAGCAAATATTCTGAGAATGTTTTCTTTTTAATTTACGTTTAATACCAAAGCAATTTTAATGCCTCTTGTAAAATTAAAGCAATCATTGTTGATATATTTGAAGTCATGTTTAAGTATTTAAAGTTATTTCTTTATTTCATCCACTTCATGTCACCCACTAACAGTAAAACAATCCCGTAGCATGATGACACCACCACCATGCTTGCTAGTTAAATTAGACTAAAGAAAAACCTCAATCACAAAAACCAAAAAGTAGAAAAAACAAAGTTCAGAAAAAATGAGTTATATGCATCTTTATTGATCCAGAATGAATGTTTTGATCAAGGTGACTATAGTTAAATAAGATGAAATAAAAAGTGAAACTGAGAAAACATTTTCGTTAACCGAAATAAATAAAAACATTAACTAATTGGGAAAACTGACTGATAAACTCTATTGTGTTTATCAAAACAAAACATTTTGAAATGACAGATTTTCTCATTTTTTTGTGTTTACAAACCTATCAGTCTTTTGAACTGATGTTTCTAATAAAACTAGTAAACACATTCTAAAATCTAAAACTGAATTAGACAAAAAGTCAATATGACATAAAACCCCCAAATGATTATACTGTAGCTCTGATTTACTTATATTTTTATTTATTTTTTAGGTTGAGACGTTTTTGGATGCAGTGCAGCTGGAAGGATTTTTGTTTTCATTTTTCTGCTGTCGGATTGTTACGACGGGTAACCATGGCAACAAGGTATTGATTTTTATAACTGGGAACAGCTGATTAGGGTCAGAAAAGCTCAAATAAAAATACACACAATATGACCGCGAATCATCTGTTTAATGGCTATTGAGCGGTTAGCATGTCATGAGCGTCATAAAGCAACAGTCTTCAGTCAGAGTCCTCTTCAGAATCACTGTGAAACAGACTGCTACTGGAGATCCTTCGTTCCCACGGCGACTCTTTGAAGATAGTTCAACATATAATTTTCCTGTAGGATAAATATTTTAATAAAGTAAATATTTAACAGCTATAACACGTCAAAAGACAATAAATGAATGAATGAATAAAGGCAGACGGTTTTGTTTTTTTAAGGGGTTTAATGGATGTATGATTCAATTAAAGGAAGTGGTAAACACATACAAAAATACCCTTTCAATACATTTTAGAAACAAACATCTAAATGACTTGTGTTAAATGTTTCTGAACAGCAGAAATGAGTCGTCTGAAACAGAGTGGTGCAGATATTCAAAAAAAAAAGAAAAAAAAAAGACCTAGCTGCTATGAATGCTATTAAAACGAAAAGATCACATGGTACAAATATGCATATATAAATAATGTGATAAGAAAACCCCCAATAATGACAGAAGATGCCTTTTTGGAAAAAAAGAAGAAAAAAAACGGACCTCTGTACATTTTAATTTGGGAAACTGATTCTAAAAAAAAGAAAAAAGAAGCATTAATGAAGAAAGAGCGTCAGTAGTAGCATCACTCGACACGTACATCAAACACAAAGCCACTCGGCGTCTACAGGGCAGGTCAGGGTGGGCGGGGGAGTGGACGCAGCTCAGGACACCCCACCCACTCCCACTGACACCCCACTCAACCTGTGGACCCACAAGATGCCTTCTAAGAACCTCCACAGGAGGCGCAGAGGGTTAGCACCCGAAACAAAGGGAATATTCTTACACGTCAACACAGCCATCGTTAAACTCTTGCACACAGCCAGCCAGTCATCCAAAACAAAACAAAAATAAAGATTTTCTTAAACTACAAAAACAAATCGCCAAGACGAAGTTCGGTTTGATCCGAAAGAGTCTTTACAGTCGGAGGTTGGAGAGAAACAGCATCACGACGGAGTATTAGGGCCACGCAATGAAAAATGACAAAATAAAAGAATAAAATTACAAAAATAAAGTTGTAATATTATGAGAATGAAGTTGTATCAAGAAAATAAAGTCAAAGAATAAAGTAATAAGAAAATAAAGTCGTAATATTACAAGAATAAAACCGAAATAACCAGAAAATAAAGTCAACATTTCAAGAAAAGTCAGAATAAAGTTGTAATATGACCAGAATAAACTCATATTAAGAGAATAAAGGCAAAATTATACTAGAATAAGTCATATCACAATAATAATATGAGAATAAAGTCAAGGTTATATGAGAATAAAGTAATGAGGGAACAAAGTTGAAATTATACGAGAATAAACCCGAAATAATATTAAAATAAAGTAAACATTTTGAGAATAGTAAGAATAAAGTTGTAATATTACCAGAATAAAGTCAAATGACCAGAATAAAGATGTAATTTTACAAGAATACAATCATAGTCCTGCAACTTTATTCTCAGATTATTTGGACTTTATTCTCATATTACTTCAGTTATAAAGTAACTGCTTTACTTTATAACTAGTATATTACTATTCCCCTAATGACTAACAGTTAATTTTCTCAATTTCACGACTTCACTCTCCCAATTTTGCGACTTTATTCTTGTAATTTTATTACTTATGTTTTCTTAGCGTGGCCCTAACACTCCGTCGTAACAGTACAGATGTGGTGGATCCAGTTCTCCTGATATTCTGCCAATCAGGTAGAAAAATGCCAAATTGGCACTAAACACATTCTGGTAGCGCTTACCTGCTGATCTTTATGCGGAGGACTCACCGAAACACGGGACAGAGACACGGTACGCAGCGTTGTGGCTGATCGTTCTGTGATGTGACAAGGATAAAAACAACAAAACAAAAAAAACCCACCAACAAAACATTTCTCCATTTCTGTCGTAAAGGCTGCTTCTGTTTGTTCTTACCGAACTCATACAGCCGCTAAAAAAAAAGAAAAGAAAAAGGAAACATTCCAGGGATGGAGACAATTTGTTGGTACAAGCGATAAAGAAAAAACAAAAACAAAAATAAATTTTTTAAACTTTTTCTTTTTAGATAAAACTACAATAGAATAATCAAAAGACTTGATGATCTTTTGTTTTTGTGTTTTTTTTTTTTAAAGACAAAAAGTTATGTACATCAACATTTACAGTACAGGTGTGAAGGAAATGTGGGAGAATGACCAAACATGAGCTCTCTCTCTCTCCAGCAGAGTGAATAAGAAGCGCCTATTTTTTTTATTATTATTATAATTATTATTATTAAAACATCATCTGAAAAAGAAAGAAAGAAGAAAAAAAAGGAATCTGACATAAAGAACAGCTCCTCTCCCATGACTATGTTTGTGAAACACAGATGGAAAAGGAAGAGGAGACGGAGTAAAAAACTGCTGCTGTAGTTCTCTTGTCTCTGAGCGGGTTAGCGCCGACCGCCGGAAGAAAACCCAAAACGTCTGCACCGACGTTTCCGTCCTGCTGCGTCACGGTTCACACAGACTGACCTGAAGATGAGCCAAAATGTCGCCGTTTGGCTCGACCGTGGAGGCTCCGCCCACTGCGGCGGCGCGGTTCACATGCGGTCCATTCAGGCTATGTGAATCCGGGCCTTCTCTGTTTCCTTCAGCCGCTTCGCCTGCTCCTCCACCGAAGGAGAGTGGGGTCGTTTAGAGGTCGCGCCGTTCAGGGGGTCGGCGACTCGGCTGACCAGGGTGGGGATGGAGCTGCCCACAGGGGGCGCTGTGTGCTTAGGGGCTGCATGTTCTACCAAGGAAAGAAGATTTAAAAGATACTAGAAAATACTAAAATAGATATTCAACAAATATATTAAATATTAGCAAAGCTAGCAGTTCAATTCAAATTTATAGGGTCACGATTCGATTTAGAAACAATTTTTGATTTGGAAAAAAATTGAATCAAACAATTTCTAATTCAAAAATAATTTCTGAACATTTTTTGAATCAGAAAGTTTCAGATTCAGAAACATTTTTGAAGTTTGTGTTTGAATTGAATTCTAAATCAAACAATTGTCAATTCAGTAAAACTTTGGGTTTTGAAACCATTTTGAACCAGAAAATTGTGGATTTAGAAATATTTCTGACTTGGAAAAATTCTGACTCAAAAAATGTTGAAACAATTTTCTAATTAAATTTCTGCATTCAGAAACAATTTTCAATTCAGAAACATTTTGGATTCAGAAACTATTTGACTCAGACATCGTTTCTGATTCCAACAATTTTCAATTTGGAAACCAATTTTTCTATTTAAAACATTTAAAACAGTTGTATAAGATTCCACACTGCATCAAATTACATCCTTTTATATTTAAACAAAAACACTTGTGTATAAAATTCTGTCACTTAAAGGGAGAAGTAATTTTTTTTTACTAATATTAGGGAATTATATATTTAAAACAAGCTCTTATATTTAACAGAAAAAATAATTTTAAGTTACTTTTTGTCTTATTTAAAGTCTACTAAGATATTTGCACTAGGAACTAGACAAAAGTACTTGGTAATAATTTGCGTTTTTCATATTTGAAGCTCTTATTTTACATTTTCCTGTAAGGATGAGAGTTGGACTCACTTGATCCGATGACGGGA
Source organism: Xiphophorus couchianus (assembly GCF_001444195.1). Taxonomy (NCBI): domain Eukaryota; kingdom Metazoa; phylum Chordata; class Actinopteri; order Cyprinodontiformes; family Poeciliidae; genus Xiphophorus; species Xiphophorus couchianus. Next base: position 20,509,828 of record NC_040249.1, read on the forward strand.
ATGGACATGCCCTTCTCTTCATCGGCGGCCGGAGTATCTGGGCTGAGCGTTTCCTCGAACAGCGGCGGCTTTGGCGGCGTGATGCTGCTCAGACACAAACAGAACCTCAGCAGCGTCGCCCAGAAAACCACAAACGTTCAGACCGGTTAAATCTGTTACTTGTGACGGTTGAGCGCAAGCTTGATGGAGTTTTTCACGATGCGGCAGCTGTTGCTGGCCGGCAGCGGCGACGAGGCGTCAGGCAGCTCCATGCTGGGAAGTCTCTGAAAACGGCAGCAGGAACATTTAAAAGATAAAAATGAACCAAAACGTTTAATAAAACCGAGTTTAATACCTGCGTTCTCGAGGTATCGATGGTTGGAATGGTTTTGGCCTTTGATCCACAGTGAGGCGGCTGGCGGAGAGAAGAAGAAGAAGAAACATTCTGTTCATCAACATGACTTTAAAAGACCAGACGGCGGTTTGATACCAAAACATTGAGATTTTATCTGGAAACGGCTGAAAGACGATCAGTTCAAAGGTTAAATTCACCCTAAATTTACTTCAGATTTAGGGTGATGAGATCTCTGATCTCATCAGTATCAGAGATTCAACAAAAACGACGAGCAGATGAGTTTCTGGAAGGAAGGAATGAAGGAAGAGAGGAGGAAAAGAAAGAAAAATAGAAAAGAAAGAAAGACAAAAAAAAAGGAAATGAGGATGGAAAAGTAGGAAGGAATCAAATGAATGTAGGACGGAAAGAAAGGAATGACAGAAAGAAAAAGGATGAAAAGGAAGGAAAGATGGAGGAAAGACATGATGGAAGGAAGAAAGAAAGAAAGAAATGAAGGAACCATGAAAGGATGGAGGGAAGGTAGAAAAGAAAGGAGGAAAGAGAAGACAATAAGGAAAGAAAGAAAGGAGGGAAGGAGAACAGTAGCAAAATGATGTAAGAAAGGAAGGATTGAAAGGAAGAGAAGAAAGGTGGAAGGAAGTGTAGAAGTGTTTTTGTTTGGAGGAAAAGGCTGTAAGAAATGAAAATTGAGTCTTGAATTCCAGGCCTTCTTTCCAAACTTTTCCAACCCTAAATTAAAATCCAGACCATCGGTGTGCAGCAGAAAACAAAATGGAGGACGACTCACGGTGCTGGGCGCCTCGCCGTGAGGGCTGCAGTCCGACGACGGCGGGTACGGTTCCTTGAACGCCGAGTCGTCGCTGGGCGCCGCCTACAGCCAAACACAGGAGCCGATTAGCTTCACCAGTTAGCTTCCCCTGCACCGGTTCAGAACCGAAGACTTACATCCGTGTCCTTGTGCCTCTTGGCGGGGTCGTCCTGCGTGGGCGAGTGTGGCCTCTTGGCGGCGGCGGTGGCGGGGGGCTCCTCCAGGCCGTTGGGCTCCTCCTTGGGGCTGCTGGCGGCGCTGGGCTTCACCGCGTCACTCAGGACGCCGCTGATGGACGATCCGGCGGGCGGCGAGCAGCGACCGGCATCTGCATCGAGAGGAGAGGGAGTGATGCGTTCAGGGTCCACTGGGAAATATCAGTTATACAGAAGATGAGGAACTGAACACAGGAAATGATGTAGTGAGGAAACCTGTGACATCAGGGAGGAAGGAAGAACGGAAAGAAGGAAGGATAGACAGATTTTTGGAAGGAAGGAAAAGAGGAAATATAGATGGATTATTGGGAGGAAAGAAAGAAAGGATATATTGATTGTGAGAAGTTGTGATGCATTCAGGTACAACTGGAAATGTCAGTTTCTCAGATAAGCTGCTGATGCTCTGATGTCGATCAAACCAAAATCAGATGAACTGACCTTGTTCTGTAGCTGCAGCTGATGCAGCCGGCTCCGCCGCCGCTGCGCTCGATGACACGGCTGCCACCACGGCGGTGGCGCCGGTTTGAGGCGTGGCGGCGGCTGCGCTCGGTGCTGGAGACGTCTCCAGGAAAAGCTGCTTTGGCGGACTTGCTCTGCGAACAGGGAGGGAACAAAGTCAACACCAGATTTTTGGAAGGAAGGAAAGATGGATCTTTTATGAGACGTAAAAACAAAAACAGTCAGTCCTCCAGGATGTTGACTTTTTTTTTTGTTTTTTAAAATCGCTGCACCTCCTTCAAAAAGTTGCCAAAGTTGAACTTTTTTTAAAAGTTTATTTTTGCCATAACATGTATTGATAAAAACATTGACATTTCTGCAAAAAAAGGATTTTTACTTGAATATATATAATGCAAATAACATTTCCAAGTATTTTCTTAAAACAGAACCCTTAATAGTAACTAGTTACATTTACTTGAGTAACTTTTTTTGAAATAAATAAATAAATAAATAAAAAAGTACTTTTAGGAGTATCTCTACTCTTACTTGAGTAAAATTTCTGGATTTTCTAGCCACTGAATGAAAACATGTTTTAACCAATCATTCACCAGACACACACCTGCAGTTTCTGTTAAAGTTTCATCAGTTTTTCATTCAAAGAAACTGATTTGGAAAAAACGTAATTTTTTGTTACTCATATGAATAATTGCAATTTTCATCGTTACAATACCAAAATTTCCACTTAACTTTATATTCTGGTCCATTTTATGCAATTTTTAAATATTAAATGATAATTTGATAAATTACTCAGTACTTTAGTAAACTTTTTATCAAATACTTTTTTACTCTTGAGTAATTTCTTGGATGGCTACTTTTCACTTTTACTTGAGTAAAAATATGTTGAGGTAGAGCTACTCTTAAGTATTGGTGGCAACAGATTTGTGGATAAAAGCTGCAGTTAAACTCCACAGAAGAAGAAAATGAAACGTTAAGGAGATTGGTCAGATTTGCGTCGAACTTGCGAATAATGAGTGAATTTGCATCGACAGTTGCGATCTCGACTTCCTGAACGAAGCGCAAAAACAGAACGAAGCGTATAAAAAGTAAGCGCACCCTTCGTCTGTGTCTGACGCTGGTTTGAGGGGTTTGCTGCTCGGGGAGCTGAAGGGCGTCCCTGAGTCGGTGTCTCTGGAGCTGTCCAGGTGGCTGCTGTCCAGCGAGATCCGCTTCGAACTCCCACCGTTCGAGTTTCGGTTCAGCTCCGCTATGCTCTGCGGAGGAGAAGAACGAAAGAATAAACGGAACAAGGAACAGACGCGTCAAGCGACAAAATAAAGCAAAACAACAAACCCTTTTCTTCTTCTGCACCAGTTCGGGGGGGAGATACTGATGGAGTTGTTTCTTCTTCACGTGCGTCGCCTCGATTTTCATCCCATCTTTCAGCATGTTGATGTTATTGGCTTGTCTGTACACTACAGGGAAACGCATGTAATTAGCAATGGAGGAACTCAGTTTTTGATAAAGTTTCATAAGTTTTTTAATCAAATAAATCAATTTTTTTAAAATTATTTTGCTTGATTTTGTTACTTACACGAGTTCCTGTCATTTTGGTGCTTAAAATGCCAAAATGTCCACTTAAACTTTATATTTTGATTCATCTGACTATGTAATATTTAAACATTAAATGATTGATAATTTGATCAGGTGATCAGTACTTCAGTAAACTTTTTACCAAATACCTTTTTATTCGTTTTACTACTTTTTGGACGGCTTCTTGTTACTTTTACTTGAGTAAAAATATTTTGAAGTAGTGCTACTTTTACCTAAGTACAATTTTTCAGGACTCTGCCCACCTACAAAAACAATCTCTTGCTGATTTAGATTTGTGATTCCAATTTTTTACGATGTACTATCAATATTTTAAATAAATCAATAAAAACCCAGAATCAGTGAAACATTGATAATCATGATCAGTGCATGTAAACGACTGATCTATGCTAATCTACGCTAGCGTCTGGAGGCCGTACCCGTGTCTGTGAAGGACTGGATGTCAAACGTAAGGTCGATGTTCACGCTCTCTGCGTTCTCCACCTTCTTGAAGATGATTCCAATAAACCACATGGAGACAAATTCGTTTCTGCAGCAGAAAAACACTAATTTTAATCGTTTTCAGGACCCAACCTGGACTTCTCGTTAGCGCGGGGACTCACTCGTTGAGGTTCTCTTTGGAGCCGGGGAAAGACTGCGGGTTGACGTGAGCCAGCGTGATGTACTCGTTCCTCTCCAGGTTCCCCACCAGAACGCGGATCTTTGACTCTACGAGGCCGATCCTGGGGAGAAGCGTTGATGAAGCGTGAGATTCATCTTCTTTAAAATGTAAGTTTAACAGATGAACTCTGATCTGCAGAAATCTTTATGCCAAAGCTGGACAATGTGGCTTAAAAATAAAATCTGATTTTTATTTTTTTTAAAAAGAAATTACAAATGACAGAAAACATTTTTTTTTTTTTACCCCTCCAGGGGGTCTTTTTGTGGGCTCTAGTGTCCCTTATATGATAGTAGGCTGACAGGAAATGGGGAAGGAGAGGGGGGAAGACATGCGGCAAATGTCGTCGGGTCCGGGAGTCGAACCCGCTACGGCCGCGTCGAGGACTCAAGGCCTCCAAATATGGGTCGCGCTAACCGCTACGCCACCACGGCACGCCCGACAGAAAAACATTTTAAAAAACTGGTTTTGTTTCAACCTTCTCTTCTGAGAGCTGGCCTGATTTAAAAGTCAAAATAAAAAGAAAATATTGTCAAACAAGATGGTAGCTCTACGGTGAAATAGGGAAACATAATAATAAAAAATACAGATTTTCCGATAACTAAATCTAAAAAGAAACAAAACTGAAAATTTGTTTAAATCAATAAAAGACATTTTTCTCCCACCTCTACTTTATGTTAACAATGAACCCTAACAGCTGATTCTAGGTATGCAAAATGGAAACAAAACATCTGCAAAAATAGGTGTTGCAATGGCCTAATCAAAGCCCAGATGGATGCATATAGAGCTCTGGAAAAAATTAAGAGACCATTTAAAATGATCAGTTTATCTGATTTTACTCTTTATAGGTTTATGTTTGAGTTAAATGAACATTTTTCTTTTATTCTATGAACTACTGACAACATGTCTCCAAAGGTCCAAGCAAAAACTTTGGATTTATTAGCAGAAAATGAGAAATGGTCAAAATAACAAAAAAAGATGCATTGCTTTTAGACCTCAAATAATGCAAAGAAAGCACGTTTATATTAATTTAGAAACAACTATACTAATGTTTTAACTCAGAAATCAATATTTGGTGGAATAACCATGAGGTTTTCAATGAGGTTCAGTGCAGTGGCGTCCATTTTTTCCAGAGCTGTACGTCAAGACTTGAAACAAAAATCTTCCAATTTTTTTATGCGCATTTTACAGCTGAGAGCGAAGCAGCTGCCATTTCCTACTAATTCAGGTTTTTACTGAAAGTTGGCTAATTTTCTATTAAATTAGACGGCAGAGTGAAACATGTTTGTTTCTGGGTAAGTTGAGCTCAGAGTAGAAATTAGGATCACCAGTAACACTTACCATTCTAAGTGGTTTTCTTCTGTGGATGCGCTGGCAGTAAGAACAATGTAATGCCTGTCGGGACAAAACACGTTTAGAGAAACCTTAAAACATTTTAAGTTATCAGTGATCTCTCAAATGTTGGGATGTAAAGAGTTAAACCTCATGAACTAGATTTGATCCATTATGTAGGCCGTCTACATTTAATTCTGTGTGGTGGTAACAACTTTTTTTCATTGCGTTTGAATATTTTTGAGTAAAGGAAACCTCTTCCTCAAGCGTTGGAGGCAGTTCTGGTTGTGTAAGATACATCTGAACAAAAACAATGAAGACATACTTGTACTTTTGGAAAAAGTTGGGTGGTTCAAAGAGCTTCGGCCATTCTGCTTTGCCTTGCAGAATCTCGTCTGTGACGCTGAGACCTGTTCATGACAAACAGACGAGTGACTCAAGGTCAAATTAAGGACGAGTCTCCGAGTCCGATCCTCGATAGCCAAACACTCACTCAGCTCCTACAGACTAGCGGCAGCAGCAATTAGCAAATACCTGGAAAAGCTCGTCATATCAGTCCTGAGAATGGTACTAAACGGCTTCATGGAGGAGCATTATTGGGATGACTTTCTTAAAGAGACAGACGTCCAATTTCTTTATATTTCTTTTAAATCATGTCAACTGAAGGAAACAGTTACTTGATTTTGCTGTAATGTGTCATTATGTGGCTTAGAAATACCTAACAATGCCCCTTTAAACATACTTTTCATTAATCCCATGTTTTTGTTTCTAAAAATATATATAATGTAATGGTTTTATGTTATTTTCTCATTTTAAATGTCACGTTTTCATGAACTGTAATTAAGAGAAATAAAACTTTAGAAAACATCCATCTGTGTGTAATCAATCTATAATGTGTGTTTCACTTTATGATAAAGCTCCTGGAATAAATTGGCTTTTCAGTAATATTTAAATTTAAATAAATATTTAAAATTTAAATATTACATGTAATTCTATTTACAAATAATCTTTTAACACGATCTTCACTTAAATTTACGATGTTTGCAGTTTTTCTAACACTATGAAATATTTAAATAGTTTTGGCTGCCAGCTTTAATGTTAAAATAAAGTCGAGATCACTATTTGAATATTAGATTAGATTTATTGTCATTGCACAGTAACATGTATAACAAAATTAATAGTGCAGCACAACACACAAGAGTAGGCAGAGAAATGATCTCTCAGTTTATCTGAATTCTGCTTTTGGTTGTTCAGTTTTATTTAATAAAGTGACACATTTTAGTAAAGATTAAACATCAGTTTTATTGGATTTATCACAACTGGCAAGCCTAAACTTTTTTAAAAAACAACAGCTCAATGATTGAAATTGAATTTACTCTAATAAATTTTGTCCACTTATTGTTGCAGCAGGTTTTTTACAAAATACTTGGAGAAAATACAGAAATTTTGTCTAAATCAAGCAATAAAAAACAGTAAAATAAGCAGTTTAGAGAAACCTTAAAACATTAAGGTTTAATAAGACAGGACGTTTTATTGCCATACATCCAGAGCGAACGCGTTCGGATTGTTTACGTAAACGACAACAAACTCACGTCTGGCTCTGGAGGATTGGAGTTGCGACACATTCAATGTCTCCGGGAAAACAAAGCAGCGTTACCGTGTTTGAACTCCTCCGTCATAATGGTGCGCGTTGACGTGGAAACGTTGTAGGTGGAGTTCTGCTGGGGGTACGCGGGCGTGATGATGGGCATCAGGTGGTATCTGTCAGACGGGTTCACCTTAAAAAAAAAAAAAAGGAACAAGAGTTAGTTTCTCTTTACAGACGAGAACTTAAACACAAACACACCCACGCTGCCGGACAAACTAACTTATGACTACTTCCATGTTTTTACTGCATGTCCTCCTTCATGTGCAGAAATTAGAGAACAACTTTATAAACTTTAACACCACAACAGAACCGAGTTAGAGCTCTTCTAATAAACTATGTTATGCTATAAAATGTCTTAATAGTCACTTCAATTGTTCAAACAAAGGGCGAGTAAATAATCATTACATATGAAAATAACGTCATTTACAGGTCAGAACTACATTTGGATATTTATTGTTTATTTAAACAGTACAAACATTACAATAACAACAAAAAAACAAAGTATTACAATTTTGTTTACTTCTTTAATTAATTTCTCCAAGTCTTCTTCTCCCCAAAAAGCTATTGCATATTTTAGAAATGTTTTCCCATGACTTTTCATTCATTTGGACTAAATTAAAATAAGACAGACAAATTATTCAAACGCATTTATTGCTGAAGGAACACAAAACTGTACACAAATGTTTGAAGAAGTGAGTTTATTTTAGGTAGCAGAATGACTTATATAAACATTTATTTCTTTTTAACAGAAGTACCAGCTCACACCCTGGTTGAGAGATAAAATATGCTGCAGCGCCCCCTGGTGTAGAAATCTATTGAATACAGGTCAGTAAAAATCAAACTTGGCCAAATAAAGAAGAACTTTTTACATTAGCATGTCTAGATTAAATCTACTTTACAAAAGCACAGATGCAACTTTGTGAATTTGAATTTTACAGGTTGTTCAATCATAATAATTCAATTAAAAAAGTAAAAATGAATATGGATTTGTTACACAGAGTGATAAATGTTTCAGCTAATAAACCCCTAAACTTGAGTTTCTATCAAAATTAATAAATAAAAATAATAATTACAGACCACTAATAAAAATACATTCTGGATACATCTGTATGTTGAAGCTGCAGGGAATAGCAAAAACTCTTCATCATGATTTTTGCAGTTATATCTGTTAATTGTGCACTTTTCCCTTCCACTCAACTTTCCATCACAAGTCTTGGCTACAGCACTCTGAAACAGCCAGCTTCTACGGAAATTACTCTTTCAAAATGATAAAAAAAAGTTCGTATAATATTTTCCAGAGAACGTGATTGTTTTCTTTGGCAGTAAGGGCCATTTATAAAACGCTACAGGAAAAAAAGCTGGTAATAAATCACTCTGTATGTAATAAATATTTATACCCAGTTTCCCTTTTTGAACTGAAATAAATCAGTTATTTCAGAGTCTTTTCTGGAGTTCTTGTTTATTTTTACTGAATGGCTAAAGTTGCGTTTTTCCTAGCAGAATAAAATGCTCACAGCAGAAGCTTCTGCTTAAAACCCATCCAGAAACAAACCACCGCTCATACTCACTCTGGGGTCCCAAACAGGTAAATTGAGATTACTGTCCTCAGGTTGTTTCAGTAGCACAGGATTCGGCCATTCCCTGCAGAGGGGAGAAATTACAAAAACAGTAAATAAATGCTGAAGAACTGAAATTAACCAGAGGTACGGTGAACCTCTGAACTCACCATTTTGAGAAAACCAGGAAGAACTTATGGACGAGTGTGGCAGCTACGGCGTTGGGGTAGAGCTGGCAGGTCCGGGCCACCAGCATGGCCCATGAAACTCCACCCAGAAAACCCAGGATGTTGGAGTAGATCCCTCGACCTGCACCCACAAACATCGCAAGAATAGTTTGGTTGCAATATCCCAAAAACTGTATTCAAGTAAGAGCATCACTACTTCAACATACTCTTACTCAAGCAAAGGTAAAAAAGTATTTGGTAAAAAAATCTACTCATTACTTGAGTTCGAGTACTTCAGTACTTGAGTATTACTTGATCATTTGAGTAGACAATTTGAAAGTAGTCTACTCAGATCTTGAGTACTTAAACTCAAGTACTGAAGTACCTGAGTCTTAAGTAGTAAACTACTTTTGCGTACTTGATTACTCAAGTATGTGAATGATTAAATGATCATTTGATTAAATGATTAAGCAATGATCATTTGATATTAAATCAATCAAATGATATTTGATGACTAATTTATGATAATCACTTATGACCGTCATTATTTATTATTATTATTATTATTATTATATATAAATAAATTATAAATTATTTATTTATTATTATAATCATTTAATATTTAAAAATGACATCATCAGGTGGGTCAAAATATAAAATAAAGTGGAAATTTTGGTATTTTTAGGACCAAAATGACAATAATTCATATGAGTAACAAAAAATAATAAAATCATTTATAAAACTTTAACAGAGACTGCAGGTGTGTGTCTGAGTCTTTGGTGAACTTCGGGTTAAAACATGTTTGTTTTTCATTCAGTGTAATATCCCAGTAGAAAATCCAAAACCTTTACTCAAGTAAGAGTAGAAATACTTGATAATAAAATTACTCAAGTTACAGTAAAAAAGTACGCTGTAGTAAAAATACTCCTAAATGTAATTTTATTTAAAAAATCATTACTCAACTAAATGTAACTGGGTTATTACCCAGCTCTGAATACGCCTTAAACATTCTATCAGGTGTGGATTTACTTACGTTTCGCCCAGAGTTTGATGGCTCTCAATGTCAACCTGAAGTTCTCTTTGTTTGGCACAAGGTATAAAATTTCATCCGTTACTCGACAACCTGCAACAATAAAGTCTAATTAATAAACTCGAAGCACCAGGAATCCATCTAAACACAATCCGAGCTGCGCTGCGTACCGTTGAGGCTTCGGATGCATCGAATGTCCAAGTTCTTCAGGATGGAGTCGCCCCTCAGGTCCAGGTTGTCTGGAATGGACTGTAAGGCCAATCTGGCAAAAAGCAGGTCAATCTGCAAACAATAACCAATATGGAGTTTTACTGTGATACTACTGTAAAAACAATACAAACATTTAAAAATAAAAACTGTGTGGCTGTGATTTTATGGCTCACCTCAATCCCATCAAATTTGAATTTTATCACAGGTACAAAAGCGTCTTCAACAGCCTTGGGGAAAAGAGAAACAGATAAAAACATAATATAAAAACTTTCACTTTTAAAAACACGCAAAGGTTGTTTAAATACTGACCCTGAGGTCCTTGATCTCTTCATGCTGTTTCAATTTCTCAAAGAAAGACTGGAAAAAGTCGATTCTCTCTACGTGCCGCGGTGCCACACACAAGGCATCAATATCAGCTCCTACAACGGGCGCAAATAATAATGATAAACGTCATCTAAATGTTATCAAGTTCAATAGTTAAAACATTTTTAAAGCCTTTGACACTGAAGAGCAGAGATAATAATCTCCAACAAGTGAAATCAAAAATAAGAAATGTTATCAGAGGACACCTACTGGCCAACACGCTGCTTCAACAGTGTAAACATTTCTCAATATTGGTTTTATCATCAAGACATTAGATGAATATTCTACAAAAACATACAGAAAAATAATTTATCCAAAGATTTAAAGCTGCAGTACATAATTTCATAATAAAAATTAAAAAAACACTTTACTTAGTTGTTGAAACGCTCAACATGTTGTGACAGTTTTTTATGAGACATAATCTGTTAAAAGATCGATTTCCTCTGAAGAAATGCATCTGTCCCGAGCAAAATCAACCAATCAGAGCCAGGAGGCGGGGCTTAGCGCTGCCAATCATCCTCATTACTTGCTGCTAAATGTGCTAATGTCAGAGAAACAGCGCCGTCATCTGTGGCTATGCTAACAAGCCTTAGCATTCACAACAAGCTATGCTAGCTGCAGTGAAAGCGAGAGCAAGGGAGACAGGGTGATTAGCAGCGCTAAGACCCGCCTCCTGGTTCTGATTGGTTGTTTCTACTTACTACTGGGAGAAGGCAGAGGAGCTTGATTTTTTAACGGGTTAGCTGATACCATATTAAATAAATCAATTAGTTTATGAAGTAAATTAAGACTAATTTAATACAGTAATATTTATAAAATTCATACATTTTATAAACTAATTTAATAAATTTATTAAATTAGTACTAATTTAATAAATTTAATAAATTAGTACTAATTTAATAAATTAGTACATATCTCTCACCATGGCATGGAGACAGATTCAGCAAATATGTAAAACAAATATATTTAATTTTATAGAAGTCACATACTGCAACTGTAAGACAAAAAATGTCTGGCACAAAAACTCAACTATGAAGCATTTAAAAAATATTTGACATATTTGATATTTTGGTGGACATACAGTCTTAGTATAGATCCTATGCAATGTTTTATAACTGAGATCCCTGAGTAGTATTAAAAAATGCTCTTAAAATTCTACCAAGAATAGCATAAAATAAATGTATTTCTTCCATTATATAGCTCTGGAAAAATTGAGAGCACTTAAAATGATCACTTTCTCTGATTTTACTTTTTATAGATTTATGTTTGAATAAAATGAAAATTTTTATTTTATTCTATGAACTACTGACAATATGTCTCCTAAAATACCAAGCAAAAATTTAGTAATAGCAGGAAATGAGAAATGGTCAAGTTAACGAAAAAGATGCAGTCCTTTCAGACCTCCAATAACGCAAAGCAAACAAGTTTATATCCATTTAGAAACAATATTAATGTTTTAACTCAGGAAGAGTTAAGAAATCAATATTTGGTGGAATAACCAGGACGTTTTCAATGGGGTTCACTGCAGTGGGCTCTTTATTTTTTCCAGAGCTGTAGGTGAGTTTTGCATGCATATATTTGACCTTTTGCAGTTGCTCGTGTTGTTTGTCTGATGGACACAATCGGTTTAGTCCTCACTGACCACAGAAACACAAGAACAAAAGAATCTAACAAAGCAGGCCAGAGCTTCTAATGAGCCGACAAACTGAGCTTTTAAAAACACAATGGAGTCAGACGCCTGCTTATCACTCTGGCTGAATGCTCCATCCCTTTTCACCGCAAAGTCAAAAAGAACCGATAACAGATGAGCACTTTGATCTTGTTCTCATACTTTCAAGCTAAAATATCTGCTGGCATAAAAACATTACAGCATTGTGTTCAACTTCAGTTCTTGTGTTTTAAATACTTTCTGATTTCAAAGAATTAACCGCCTCCTAAGGTTCTGCAGGATAAAAATATAATATAAATTATAAAGTAGAATATAAATTAATGTGCAAGGGTGTCAAACTCATTTTCGTTTTGGTCATGAAGGCACTTAAAGGACCGGTTGAGCCAGAATATATTGATAAAACCTGTTAAACTGTCAAAATATCAATAAATTCTAAAAATTAAATAATGTTCAACATCTTTTCAGTCTATCCAGGATTTTGTGATTATTTTAGTGATTTTTTGCTATAAAAATCAAAGTGTTTGTGGAATTAATTTGGAAATATTTGCGCTTACTTATGACAGAAAACGCGCCTTTTTATTACTTGCTGTATAGACAATGGCCTATAATCTGACATCTATTAGGGCTGAGGCAGCTGTTTAGTACAAGTAAGAACGTTTTTAATAATTTGAGAAAAATCTGCAATAAACTCAAAATTATCTATTCGCTCACAAAAGTGTGGGGATTTGTTGATTTTTGTGTGAATTTCCATGATAATTCTCAAGAAACAGGAGGGACTGACTGATATAATTTGGCAGTAAACAGATAAAATCGGAATTAATTTGATTGATAACATAATATTTAAGCACACTTAGTGTTTAGTCTAGACTCTAGAGGGAAACATAACAAGCTATGCGGGACGGATTTGGCCCACGGGCCTCGAGTTTGGCACCTGTGAACTAAGCAACGCAGCCCCCCAGGGCTTTAGCTTTAACTATGCTACAGCAATAACGACCTACCTTTTGTGTGAACTCCAAGTCTGTATGAACCAAATGTAAAAATCTTTCCTCCAACACAACTAATAGCAGACGGTGGAAGGTTCTGCAGGACAGAAATAGTGATTAGGGAGAGAAAACGATGGCAGAGCTTGAGGTATCAGCATCCAAGAAACAGACAGACGTACCTTTAATTCACTGATCTCTGCGATCCATTCTTTAACTAAGTTATTCAACTTCCCAAGCACAGCGAGTCTGAAAGGAGAAACAGAAGTTCAGCATGGGCATCTTTACAAAATCAGCTATTTTATCAAACATGTAGATGGGAATAAATTTGCATTTTTAAGTGAATTTCACAGGGTCCAAATTGTTACAACTCCAAGCAGCAACACAGGGATAAATCACTGTATAGTAAGACAGCATCTTCATGTAAAAAAATAAATAAAAATAGGGTTTTACCCTAAACTCTGAGCAGTAATGTAGTTTAGAAAAGAAATGTTACACAGAAAGAGGCCCGTCACGAAAACAAATCTCACTAGACCATAAACATAAACCTCCCAAAAGTTATTGCAATAAACGATAATATTGTTGTTTTGAAACCATTTTCAAATAATATAATAAATTTTAATGAACATTTAACACCGGAACTGGAAGACATTTTAAATATCTAAAGTAAATTTTAAAAAAACAAGAGAAGTACATAAAATTAATTACAAAACCTCTGTAAATAAAATTATCCTTTAAAGAAGGGGGCTAGTTAAGACAAAAGCACCAGACTGAAGACTTTTACCAACCAGTTTTTGGTAGAAAGAGAGAAAAGAGAAAAACAATAAACAATACAAATTGAAATTATTGAGTCGTTTTCAATTTATCATGCAATTAATTGATTTATTGCGACAAGCCGTCTCAGAAATAAGCCTAAGCCTTTCTCATATAAATTGCCTCGATAAAACACGAGGCAATTTATCCTCTTGTGTCGTGTTGAGGCAAGAGGGAAGACATTCAAAATGTAGAAAAATACCAACAATGAAAAATGTAAGCTGAGCTTTATTGTTGATGTTAGAAGCTTTTCTACCTGCATCATTTGCTACAAATACTAAAGCATTCACTAAATTGCTGTTATTGCAATAAAATGTAAATTTTCTCATATAAAAAAGCTAATATTTGTATTTTTAATGTACTTCTAATACTGTATAAAAAAAGGCTAAATTGTTTAGTGAAAATTCTCCAGAATGTGAATATTTTAAATCTGATCAATCAATTAATCGTCAGAATATTCGATTCCTAAAATAATCATTATTTCCAGCCCTCCTCAGAGTGGAGCCACTGCTCCTGCAAAGCCTCCTGGGAGTTTCCCTTTGGAGCTTTTCCAAGCAGGTCACACAGGAAAGAAACCCCAGAGCAGACAGATTTTATATTTCTGCCGACCTGAAATCACCTGTGGTTCTCCCAGATATGAGCGGCAGAGTGTCGCTAGAGAGACAGACAGAAAGAGATATATCTGGGTTTCCCTCCTGGATTGGTTATCTTCACAACCCAACTCTAGGCAAAGCAGAACTCAAATGATGTGTTGATAAGCAGTGAGGCAGCGACTGCTGAAATGATTTATCCGATTAATCGATTACTAGAATAGTAGTCAACTAATTTGGTAAACGATTAATCGTTAAATGGAGTATGAAGACTCTGGAAAAAGAGGCATTTGGTGGAAAAAAATAAACATTCAAAGCAATAAATAAGCCAAAACTGTACACAAAAAATATACATTTTGCATTAAAGGTAAAATAAAACCTTTGTAAATTTTGTCAGCTTGAGTTGCTGTTCTTATTCAATTCGTTTTCCATTTTATGTTTAATATTTCTGCATTTTATTTTTATAGCTTTAATATTTGTTTTATGTTATGACGGTGTAAATTGTGAGGCACTTTGGTCAACTGCTGTTTTAAGTGTAATTTGACATTAGTTATTTCCATCTTTTAATGCATTTCTAATACTATATATAAAAAAAAAACTTAAATTGTTAAATGAAAAATCTGTAGAATTGCTATTTTTAAGTGTGCTCACTTACAGCTAAAGACAATTAATAGTGAGGATTCAACCAAAAACATTTAACATTTATTAACATGAGAAATTATTTTCGCTGGCTCTTTGAATGTTTTTTTTTTTTTTTAACAAAAACAAATATCACTAAACGATAAATTGCCCTGGTAATTATTGCAATAAATAATAATATTGTTGTTTTGAGACCATTTTCAAGTAATTATTTGATGACATAATAATGCAAGTTCACTTTCTTAAGGATCAATAAAGTATAATTTTGTAAAGAACACTTAAGTCGAAGATATTTTGAACATGTATAAAAAACACAACTAAGTCTGTTGCAATAAGCAATTAATCACATAAAAATTGACAAATAAGCTTGATAATTTCCATTCTAATTAATATTTTTAAGGGAAATTTTGTTTACAGAGACATCATAACGCAGGGACATTCAAACGTTTTGTCAAGTCAAAAATTCTCATGGGCCAAGAAAAAAATAATAAATTAAATCAAGCAAATAAAGTATCCCAATTTTTTTTTTTTTTGAAGAGAGATTTTTTTTTAATTGTAGATCCAAATTATTTTTTTTAATGGTTATAGGCTAAGTTGAACAAATTAAGAAATAAATTACATAAATAAATTAAATATCAATTAATTTATTTAATAAATTAAAAGCTGGTTTGTGTGCAACAAACTCGGCTTTTCAGTACAAAACAAAAGTTTGGTTATGAAAAGATTTATTCTTCACAAAATTAAAGTTTACTGATTTTTGAGAGAGTAAACATGCATTACTATGCAATTCTTAATATATTACTTGAAAATTGTCTAAAAATAACAATATTATCGTCAACCCGATAGTTTTTATGACAATTTATCATCCAGCAAATGTTTTAATGGTGACAGGCCTAAATATAACAACCAAAAACAATTAATAACATAAAAATAAAAACCTACACACAACCGAAACCATAAATAAAATGGATTGTGAAATCTTTGTTAACAAAATAACCCTACAACAAAATAACCCTACAATTCTGATATTTATCAGAATGAAAACAATCAACTTCTAATTGATTAATTGTGACAGGGTTAGACTGAAGAATGGATTAATGTGGTTTAAAGTTACAACCTGTGGTTCAGCTCCTCTTCGTCCTCAAAAACACCGAAAGGTTTCATAGCGTCACAGAGTTTCTTGGTGTACAAATGGTCTATTTCTCGTGGGGGAGCCAGGCTGATGGCGGAGGTGATGCCATAGTGTTTCTGAGGCTGCTGCCCACCAGGCATGGCGCTGCGAGAGAGAAAAAATAAAAAAACACAGTAAATTACTCTTTAATCAGGTTTCCACAGCTTGAACAAAACAACAATAAAGATGCAACTTATGAGTAAATTAAGACATTTTGTTATCAACATTTGAGGGAGATTCTGACACGCTTCACTTGCACCATGGCAACGATTCGACCAAATTTCAGCTTTTAGAAGAGATGTTTATAAAACTTTAATTTGCGCCGAACAGATTTTTCCTGTCTGTAGAAAAGGAACACGAGATAACAGCAACAATGAGGAATTTTAGTTAGCTTTAGTTTGTTTTCCCAGCCTAGAGATGTAAATGAAAAGCAATAATTGATGGAAAGTTAGTGTTCAGAAATGGTTGTTTTAGGCTTTTTTTCAAATAAAAAGTGATTATAGTGACTATTATTATTATTATACATATAAAGAGGAGTTTTGAGACATTTAGTGTAGTATTGATATTTCCCAATAGGGAAAAACTTACTAAATGTGAGATCTTCTCCACATTATTTGGAGAATAGTTTTGACTCCTAAGAATTGTTTTTGATCAAGACATGTCCATGAGAAATGTGGTAAGCATAGCCGTGTTTAGTTTTCTTTTTTTTACCATCAGTGAACCTGCTGCTGAATTTAATGTTTTAATGAACTAAATGGTTTGCTAAAAGTTTTAACTGAATTTATTAATTTTGGATCTACAGAGGAACAATCACAGTGAATAAAGAAACAGTTCAACTGAATTAACAAATTCTCCCACCTTTTGATATCAGCGTAAACTGAGTGACATTAATTAAAGTTAAAATTAGAAAATGACGCAAATGTATTTATTTTTAGCCTACATAAATCACCCCAATAGGAAATAACGAAAGATATTTTGATACTTAAAATGATGTTTTGACATAAAACTACAAGAATTAGCTATTCACGATATTTGGATTTTCCACGTTTTAGCAATCATGATTCATTAAACATTTAATGTCATGATACAATAAACGTTTGTAAAAGTTTGCTTTCTTCAGCCATGTCTGTGGTTGAAGACAAATACTTTCTAATTTGATGGCAGGATGTTTTTGGCTTCAAATTTCAATTGTGAAAATATAATATTGCAAATTGCCTTTAGCTTATATTTCTCATAATCAGTGAAAAGTGAATAAATTTAAAGATAATTTGCTGAAAACATTGAGAATAACATTTTGCTCATTTTTTAATGAACACTTTTGTGACATAACAGCTCAGATTTCAAAAGCACTAAAAAACTCAGAATTTTATATTTTTAAAAGACAACTGTTTAAATTGTAACCTGCATGCATGATTTTGGCATCATTTACAAAGCACTTTAACGCACCTTGTAATGAAATAGTTTGTTTTGATACAAAACTCCTTTAGTTTACATAACAATTGATGTAAAAATTGTAACAATGAAAAGCTATTGCTTGTTTTGGCATACTATTTCAATTTAGAACTTATTGAATGTCTCCCGTTTGGAAGCTGCTAGCATTTTAAGTTGATCAGTTTGAGATTTATTGCCGGGAAAACTCCAAACTCTTCACTGACAGCAATGAGCGTAATTAGCAATACGTCACCAACAAGCTTAAACCATTACATTTTTGTACATTTCAAAAGTCTGAGAGTGGCTTTAACAAAAAGTACAAAGGTACAAAAAGTTTAAATCTGACCCTCGGTCAGGCTGCTAGCTGAGAGGCTACAAACAGGTTGGAAGAGCTAACAAATTAGCTAATTTAGCAGGCTGGCAAGTTTTTGCTGGCCGATACGGAAGCGGTGCTTTTACTAATTACCCTCTTTCCGGTTAAAGTCATTAATATTTTACATTTACCTAAACAAAAGCCATTAACGTGTATGTATTATTTTTTTGCAAAAGTTTAGAAACAACAAAGAAGCTAAGCAGCAAACGGCGGCCGCAGGCCTTGTTGTGACAGCTGGCTAACATTAGCTTTTAGCCTATTCTTCATGAACGCGAGCAGAAAACCCGCTCAGAAAGTACAAACCGCCCAGCGTGCATGACTTACCTTGACATTTCTTTCATGACACTAAAAAGCTTGCACTGTTTTTTGTTTTGAATCCGTAAAAAAAAGAAGCTAAGAAAGTCAGCCAGTGGGAATGACAACAGCTTCGACCTGATTTCAACAATGGTCACTTTCCAGAGAACAGTTCAAACCTTCCCACTGAACCGGAATCACTACTTGGGAGCTAACGAATCCGCTCGAAATCCCGCAGGAACATTCATATCTAATTTATCCTCCAACCCCAAGCGGCGTTTTGACAAATGGTAGCGAGCCAAGCACACGTTTAAGTGCTGTTGTGGGTTATTTTTAGATCCCAAACTACAAATGTAACGGTGCTTGTTGCCCGACGTCTGCGTGCACCACGCTGAACAACCACCGTCAAGAGGCACCGCCCCACCGAGGGCCACAGATCACGTGATCACGTCGAGACTGACGCCGTTACGTAACTAGCATGTTTTGTTTTCTCGAAAACGCTTTTTAATAAGCTCTATTTTAACCCTCGTAACGGTCATTTATTGAATAACAGTGTCGTTTTTCGTGTAAACAAATTTAAGTTGTTATATATTTTTTTACGGATAAACAGATTTGTTCCATGGCTCCAAAGTTTCCACTTTCACATAAAAGATTAACATTTTTAAAGTGAAACAAACCGTGATGTAAACAATTGAACAGTAATAACTACATTAATAATATAAATCTAAAACGTATTGAACGAGAAAAAGCTTTATTTCTAATGCATAATATGTCAAATTCATTGCTTTTTTAGATTTAATCAATCCGTGTATCACATGTTCCGTTAATTTACTCTAAAAAAAGAAAGTGAGCTATTGTCTGTAGTATTCTCATTGTAGAACTTTGTCTACAATTTTGCTGTCTTGTAATATCATTCATTGTCTATGAATAAAGCTGTAATTTCCATCCATCCTTATATTTAATACGTTTTTCACAAAAGCCTCTGAAGTAATGCATGCCGTATAAAACAGCTTCCTCTAGTGGAGACAGTGGAGAAATTATTTCAGCCAACCGTTTTACCACTATTGAACAATATGTGTGCAAAAATATTGTGAAACGCGCTCACACGTTTTCCGGAGACACTTTTAAAAATAAATAGATAAAAATATATCTATTTATCTAGACTTTTAACTCACTAAGATGATTCTAGTCCTTAACGACAAACGTTTTTGAGATCTGCAAGACTATTTAGACATCTTCAAATCTGATCTCTTCCTATGACAAAGTGTAAAAATAATCCTCACAATAGGTTATGATAATGTGAGAAAGCAACAAGTTTTATTTGCATTTTCAGATGATCTAACATTTCTTAAAAATTCCAAGTTATATTGTTTTTATTTGTGTAAGCCAATAGTTCAAAACCAAAAAAACATCAAAAACAGCACGTTTTATACATAAAGACAGAAAAAAACTCTAGATTTGATTAAAATAATTGGAAAGTTTTCCTGTAGGTCTCTTTAGTTACTGCAGGCAGTATTGTGTTACTGATTACGAAAGTACTGGTGAACTTTCACCGGTGTACAAAAAAAAAAAGAACAGGACAGCTCCTCCCTCACTGTCTAACTCCCACTTCTGCATTTTGCACTGTTCATATCGCCACATTTAAACATTTATAAGAAAAGGAAGTCAAATAGTTTCCTGCTGCAAAATCCAAAGCTTGTCATTTATAAAAAAATGAGCAGCCAAGTTCCTCTGGTCAATGTGGAAAAGTGGATAGCGGAAAACCAAGATGCTTTTCTACCACCAGTGTGCAACAAGCTGATGTGAGTAACATGCTTTGCTGATTGTTTCTAGCCAGTAAAATCTGTTGCAGTGATTGATTTGTTTGGGACGTTAACACCAGACATGTTAGATGTTGTGTGTGAACATGCAGCAACCACATGACTCCTTTCAATTTCTGTTTTTCTCAGGCACTTTTCCCAGTTGCTCGTCATGTTTGTTGGGGGTCCAAACACCAGGAAGGATTACCATATAGAGGAAGGGGAGGAGGTAGGAAATAAAAAGTACATAAATACAACCTTAGCTGTTTTCACACAGCCTGATTCAGCGTCTCCTTTCCCCGTGTCATTACCTTATCTTCCATGAACCTGGGCAAACTCCACTTTGCAGCTGAAATGCTGTGAGTGTGTATTTTGGCACAGTGTCCCTAATAATCTTTAACTGGGTCCTTCTTGTTGGTGGCATCCTTTGCTGTCTAGACTTGCAAACTTACTCATTCGTAATTCGTAACATTTTCCAAAAACAACTCAGAGAAGACTGGAAAATTTCGACAGTCCCTCTTGGTTGGCTGTATTCAGCACAGTGGTGCAGCTGGTAAATCCCGATCTGGGGCCTTTCTGCATAGAGTTTGCATGTTCTCTCTGTGTATGTGTGGATTCTCTCTGGGTACTCCAGCTTCCTCCAGTCTAAAAACATGACTGTTAGATTAATCCACCCCTCTAAATCGTCCTTAAGAATGTGAATGGTTGTCTTATGTCTCTGTGTTGTTGTCTAGCAATGGACTGTGACCTGACCAAGGTATACCCTACTTTTCACTCAATGACCCTGGAAGGATAAGTTTGCAGCAAAGATGAAACTCAGTTATTTTAATAACCAATTATTCCATTGATTTTTCTCTTAATTTTAAGATCTTCTTTTGGTAAAATTGCATCTTTATTCTGATAATATTGTAACTATATTCTTGCAGTTAATGGATAATTGAAATAAAACCATTTTGCAAAAATATTTTCTTTCATTTGTAATTTCTTTTTTTTAAAATTGGATGTGGTATGAAAAAAATCCATATCGCTCAAACCTATTGAAAATGTCCCATTAGACAGTAAATAATAAAAATGTATTACTTTACATTCTTCTGACTCTCAAAGATAAATAAAATGTCACTAATTTATTACTCCGGCCTCATGATTGAGTACAATCATTCCAATAAATAAACAGAGGTTCACAGAGTTTAATCAATAAATACTCAGGATATTTTAAAGATTTCTATAGTATGCATGGATAAACCGTCAGACCAAATATTTCTTTTGTATATTAACATTCATATCTTGGAGAGTTCAGATTGTCAGTTATGTAGAATAAGTGGCTAAAGCTAAAAGGTTTAGCAAGGACATTCTGAGGGAAGGGGGAGGAAAGCAGTTCTTGCATGTGAAAGGTCAAATCTGATGTGTTCATGTTCAGCGCACAATCTCCAGATTGGGCAACTGCAGCCTTTAAAAAACGACATTTAACCCATTTCTTGTCTTTTCCTGTTTGAAATAGTTGTTTTTCCAGCTGAAGGGAGACATGTGTCTGAAGGTTATTGAAAATGGCCTCCACAAGGACGTACACATCAAAGAAGGAGAGGTAAGCGCTGACGTTTCACCAACATCTGGAACCGAAATCTGTCTTTTCTCCTTGTAGAGCATTAAAACACACTTGAATTATAATCTTTGCCTCATTGTGTGATTTTTTTCTGCACTTTTAGATGTTTCTGCTCCCAGCTCGAATCCCCCACTCGCCGCAGAGAAAAGCCAACACCATTGGACTGGTGGTGGAGCGAAGGCGACTACTGACTGAAACTGACTGCCTGAGGTTCACCTCTCTTCTTCCACTCACCTCTTCCCTCATTTCGACTCCTGCTTTTCTAATACAGTCTCAAAATTATTCACACTCAAATATATGTATGCACACTGAAAAAACACAAACTCTTACCAAGTAATTTTGGTCTAATTTCTGATTTTAGCAAACTTGAAATAAGACTAACTCATAAGTAACTTTTTAGCAAGATATAGAATATTTAACTAATAACGAGACATTTTCCCATGTTATAAGTTAATTTATCTGCCAATAGAACATTTTCATGAGTATTAAGGAATTATCATCAATATTAAGATATAGAGGCTTAAAACAAGCCTCTATATCTTGCTAAAAAGTTACTTGTAAGTTTGTCTTATTTCAAAAGCAATAAGATATTTGCACTAGAAACTAAACAAAAATTACTCAGTAAGGTTTTGTGTTTTTGCAGTGCTTGTTCAACTTGACACATCCTGTCGTAGCTATAGTTTTTCACAGTGTTGGTCGTTTTTAGGTGCGTCAGTGTCACCAGTACCTGTTGCTTCTTGTAGGTACTACGTGGACAACACCACTGACATCCTGTTCGAGAGATGGTTCTACTGCGAGAATCTGGGGACACAACTGGTTCCGATTATCAAAGAGTGAGACACATTTCCACTTTTATTTCATCAGGATTCATTGAAGCTTATGATGTCGGTTGATCTATCACTCACAGATTCATGGCATCAAACCAGGCCAAGACGGGAAAACCGGATCCAAGTGAGCTTTCTGCTTTCTACTCCCACATATCTAATATGAACACTGCTAAATTTCTAAAGAATAAACTGCTGCCATTTTTGTTTTCGGGTGAACAGATGAAGTTTTCAGAGAGCCTCCATTCCAGATGAACACCATGAATGTGATGACACCATTTTCCTTCAAGGACTGGCTTAACAAACAGAGGCCATCTTTGGCTAACGGCAGGCCCATCAACATCTTTGGAGCTCAGTTTGAGACAGAGGTAGGAGGTGTCACTCTATAACGTAAACATTTGAGCTTTCTGTAAAGGCAGATTGTTTTATTAAAATGCATACATACGCAAACAAGAATTGAGTTCACAAAGTTTGAATCTTTGTCAAATACAAGCTCAAATAAATCCAAATAACCTTACTCTTATTTGGTTAAATGTCTCTTAGCAAGCTGAACTCCACTTTCTTGGGTTTTGTAGCCTCAACAAGCTTCTGAGATATTTCTGGCCTAAAATACAACCACACCTTTGTAGGTAATTGGTAATATTTCATTAAAATTGGTTGGGTTCAGACCTGGTTTTTAATCACAGATTAGCGCACATTTTCAATATATTGAGGTTGGCGCATTGAAAAGGCTATTCCAGAATCATAATGTAAGCCTGTCTTATCCTTTCTAATAACAGTTTGGATAAAACAGCTCGCAAAAGTATTCACACCCCTGGAACTTTCCCATAATTTGTCACATTACAACCACAAACATAAATATATTTCATTGGAGTTTAATGTGAAAGACCATCACAAAGTGGCTTACAATTGTGAAGTCGATACATGATTTAAAAAAAATTGTACAAATAAAAAACCAAAAAGTTAAAAAAGCATTCAGCTCCCTTCAAAAGTTGCCTGATTACTGCTAATAACTAAATTTGTCAAAAGTTTTTTGAATCATATAGAATTTTATTTCTATTTCACAATTGTATATACCTTTGTTTTAGTCTTTCACATTAGACTCCAATGAAAAATATTCATATTTATGTCAGTATTGGTATTAGTTCAATGAATAAAAAATTATATTTTTACGGTGGCAACGAGAAACTACTAACGGTAATAAATTAAAACCACTAATTAGGACTCGGTTGTATATATTGTTTTTATCTCTAAGCCTAAATAGGGTGAATATAAACTAAATCTATTCTCTCTGTCTCGTATCAAATCTATAAAGCCTGCAAATTGAAAGCTGCCTTTTACATTGTAAAGCTTGACTTTCAGAAATTGAAAGCAAGTGTCTAATTACAGACAAATTATAGTTTTTGTGCTTCCTCTGCATGTTTGAGGGAGTGCTAGAAGCGGCATGTTTCTGCAGGTCAGAATATTGGATTCACCAAAACAAATGTTATTCATTTAAGATTAAAGTCTCATGTTTTTGTTTTATGTTTGGTTGGTTATATAACAACAAATCCGATCTCAATGATAACAAAGTATTAGACTTCCTGGTAATCAAACTAAGATGTCTGGACTAGTGCATCTGTACAAACAGAATAATAACAATAATGAATAAAAGAAGATTCTCTATTTCTTTGTCTTTGACAGGTAATGGTGTTTGGACCTGGACTTACAGAGACCTCAGTCCAGCAAACTGATTTGTGGATTTGGCAAATGGCACGTACACACTTCCTGTCCCAACTCCTCTAATAACCACCATAAGCTCCTAACAGCTAATCCTACCAACACATCTTCTCTCTGTCTCTCCCAGGAGGGATCTTCAACAGTGACCATGGCGGAGCAGCCGTTTAGTTTGACTTCAGGAGCTAGTTTGCTCATCCCCGAACAGAGCCAGTGAGTCAATTTCAATAAATAATATTAAAAATACAAATTACCTGGTGCTTTCCAGGTCTCAGAATTACATAGATACAACTTTAAATGGACATTGATGCTGATTTTGACAGAATGTGTTAGCTAATTGGGTGGAAATTAGGACAAAACACAAAAACTGATTTTAAGTTAGATTTTCAAGTCAGGCAGTTTGTATGAAACTTATCCATCACCGACTTTCCATCAGTCCAATCAAGTATGTGGCGACTACACATACTTTTTAACAGGAATAGACCTCCAGAAGTACCAGGTAGTCTGAGCAGCCATCTGCTGATGGTTGATGTATGATGTATCTGGGATTTTGACACAATAGTCTTTGGTCGAAAAATGAGAAACTGTACTTTGAACTCTCTGGATACTGTAGAAATATTACTAAGTTATATGTACATAATCACAGATTAAACTGTATTATATTAGCAGTTTAATCTGTGATTATGTATTATATTAGATGGTGGCCAACAGGTACAAAAGCACTGCAAATGGCAAAATACTCTGCAAACATGAATGATGCAAACAGCAAACCACACAAACACAAAAAACAAATGTAACAACAACAAAAAAAAAAAACTACAAAAAATGTGCTGGAATCACAGAAAACTGAAGCAAAAACCTACAATAAACAAAACAAATGCTGCAACCACAGGAGATGGAAGCAAATGAGAAAATGTCATAAATAGCAAAAACAACAAGCACAAAATGCTGAAAACTCACTCCACAAAACAGAAGTCCTCCAGACCACTAGGGGGAGTCTGGAGTAAGTAATATTACCAACATAAATAAATTCTGTATTATTGTAAAAGATTGTGTGTTTGAGAACGTCATAAAGCATAACAGACCTTTTCTTTCTTCCTCCAACTTTCTTCTATAAATCCTATGAAATTATGACATCCAATCTCTCCTGGGGGCCTGAAACCATACAGCTCCCCCTAGTGGTCTGGAGCACTTCTGTTTTTGCGGCGCAAGTTTCCAGCTTTTTATACTTGCTCTCATTTGTGCGTTTTGCTTCTTTTTCCTGCTGTTATAACATTTTCCATTTGTATTTGTTTTGTTGATTGTAGGTTTTTGCTTCTATTTTCTGCGCTGTTTTCTGTGTGTTTGCGCCTCTAACTATGGATTTACCATAGATAAACTGGAATTAATTGAAGCAGTGCTGTTCACCTGATCCCTACAAGAACCTCTGCAAGAGATTTTTAACTCATCAAATAGATGGAAAAACACAGTTTTAGACGAGAATGTTGGAAATATCAAAGAACCTTTAAATTTGACTGTAGTACTACTACAAATTAAAACAAATATATCCTCAAATTTACATCCTTGGACTGCAAAACATCCCAAAGTCATCACCCCTCCAGCACTACGCTTGGCAGTTGGCAAAAATTGTTGGTGCTAATTTGCCGTTTTCCAAAGATAATGACTTTCATTACATTAAACCATTATGAAAAACGTGAAAAAAATTATTTTCCATTGTTGAGTTTGAGATTTTATGTAAGCTAGGGTGATGATTTTCCAGAAGGAAAAAATTGGATCACCTCTATTTTTTCAGATACATTGACATTTAGTTTGCGACCTAAGACCTGTTGAAGTACACTGTTTTTATAATAAATAATAAACACCAAATTGAATTAGATTAGCAGTTCCCATTGCTGCCAACCCTTTAAAAAGAAGACAATCAAGAACAAGCACAATTTGTTTGTGCTTGAGAATTAAAATGATTTCTTACCACACTGACGAACCACAAATTTATTGGAACCGTCTCAGATACTGATGAGTAGGAACCTGTGCTAATATGAGCATTTGTGATGTTTCCTTGGCATTATGTTGCACACACCTGAATGCCCCAGGCAGGCAAAATGCATATACGGTTGATATCTGATAAATAAGTAATGAGAGCATGTGCCATTTTATGTTGTCTTCTTGGAAAATTAGCATGATTCTGGTAGAAATTCTGGTACAAACATATAATTACCGTTTATAATTCACGTTTCCTTTGTATAATATAATTCACGTTTCCTTTGTAGGTACATGTGGCAGAGGAATGAAGGGACTGTGGCCTTGGTTGTCGTGCAAAATCCAGAGCGGAAGAGAACCTAATTGTCAACTACACACCTTCAAAATTCACTTAAATAGAAGTATTAAAGGTGTTCACTTTTTTATTAAAACATGTATTTTTAATGACATTGACATGAAACTTACACCAGAGGTCAGTAGCAAACCAAGTAACCCACACACAAAAATGAGACCAAAACAAATCATTCCACAATTTCTACTATAATGATACAGGGAGAAAGTAGTAACATACTTACTGAATTTTATCAGGATTAGTAGAAAAGCCTCCAGCTTTTTTCTTTCCCTGCAACCAAAAACGAGTTTTCATGTGGGTTTCATCTTCAGCTCTTTGATGAAAAACACGCAGCTACATACCTCCCGTCATACTTCCTGTAATTATCTGACGTTTCCTAGCACTTTATGCTCAGAAACAACCTCACATCTTCTTGTTCTTTGGTGTTTTTGGAGTGATATTCACTCCAGATCCTCCTGCAAACCTGTCTTCTCTTTAATATTTCATTGGCTTCCCTAAATACTCTGTAGAAAACTTTAAAAGATATTTATCATGGGTTTTCTTTAATAGTGGAGTTTTGCACAGTAAGTTATGCAATTACAGTTGAGTGGATATTTCTTTGAAATTAAGTTTCAGAGAAATACGTTGTGAAATAATGAGGTTGTGAAGTTCTTGAGAGCTTCTTGCTTTGACCCATCATGTTTGTTGAGCAATGAGAAAATCTTTCATAGACTATCACTGCAGAGTAAATTATTAAATTAATATTAGTCAGACCTGATAAAAAGTGATTTTTGAGCTTTTTTCTTGACTTTCTATGTACTCCAACACATTTTCTATGTATTATTTTACTTAATTATTCTTAAATGAATGCATGGACTTGGGTTGTTAATGACTTCTGGGGTGAATTTTGTACAAACATCCTTATAGAAATATGTTTACTAAGAAAAACAATAACTTCTTCAATGCGCTTTGAATAATGGTAATAAATAATGCCAATTTATTTTAGTTTTATTATTTAGTGAAGTTAAGGATAATGAAAGAACTCGATTCTGAAACTGCCGTCAGTTTTTAAGCTAACAGGAATAAAATGACATCAGATAATTTTTCCCACCTGTTCTTGTTTTCTTGGTACCTACTGGAAGTGTGTTGAAAACTATCTTCATCATCAAACCTCAGGGAGAAACTTGCGTGACAGAAAAATGAATGGGAAAGATCCAAAAACAAAAGTTTTGAAGTACACCAGGAACAAAACCCTGGTGTGAGATAGTTGCCAGGTTCTCATTTTCCAAAAATTGTGCAAACTATCCTGATTTTTTAAAGAAAATATTGAAAATTAATAAGCATGCAAATGCAACCATTTTCCTCAAAGCGGCGTGCTGAGACACATTCCCACCCAGGACAAAATCCAAACATTTTTTTACTCCAGTAGGACCAGATAAGGCAGATAGAAGCAGGAAAAATACAGAAATTTTTAATTATGTTGTTTCTTCAAAAAAAAGAAAAAAGACAACAAATGTTGTGTAGGTTTACTTTAGTTTAGAAATTAAATAAAAACAAAATAAAACAGCAACATGGAAGACAACATGGTAGAATACATGTAATTTTAGGCTAAATACATAATTAACTCTATTATACTTAAGTTCACAACCAGGAACTGAGATTGCTTGAAGTTTACTAAAAGTTGGGTGATTTTGGAAGGACATAGTTTAAGATTATCATGAAATAAGTCATTTTTCAATGTTATTTTTAGCGTATTGTTAATTGGAGATTAAAATTCGGAACCTTTTTAATTATTAAACATTAAAAATACAATAGCATTGTATTGTTTCTGCAAAAAAATTACATGAAATGTTATGTGGGTAAATTTGGAAGGACATTGTTTAAGATAATCATGAAATTTGTCATTTTTTCAATGTTATTCTTACCTAGCACTTGATTGGAGATAAAAAAAAATATATATTAAAATTTTTAATTATGACAGTGTTAAAAATACACCAACATTGTGTTCCAGCTAAAAATGACATTAAATGTCACTTGGGTGATTTTGTAAGGACATAACCTAAGGTAACCATGAAATCAGCCGTTTTTCAATCTTATCTTTAGCGTATTCTTAATTACATGCTGCTCTGCTATAAGTCCAGCAACAGCCCAGGCAGGGGCATAATCCAGAGTCACCAGTCCTCGAAGATTGTAGCGATGGGCTGAGTAATCCCACGGACAGGCCCCCATCAGGCTCAGCCCCACGCCCCAGCTGAACTCCCACATGTAAATGAATAAAGTGTAAACTGCCAGCCTCACAGGGAGGGAGCGGCTCTGGGCCAGCAGCCGGGCCCTCAGGGCCTCCATGCAGAAGATGGCGGAGCCGTACATGGGCAGCGCCCAGATGCTGCTGTGTCCTGGCAGCCTCTGGTCTCGGGCGCTGCACCAGTCGTACACGGCGGTGAAGGCCACCTCGCAGAGGCAGCCGTGCAGAGCGTAAACGTAGAGACGAAACAAGGCTGAGAGAGGATGAAGGGGGCCGAGGTTGTCAGGCTCTGCTGGGGATTCATCTCCAACAACAGTCCCTGCAACACACACACACACATAAACTGAAACTAGTTCGTCTTGAAAGTCTATTTGGAAAGTTTTTTGTGATTTAATTTAAGACAACTGTGAACTTTCAGTCACTTTTTAAATAGTAAATTGGAAAATGGATTGAACTCAAAACAGAAGAGAATATACTTTATTGATCCCTAAGGGTTCAATTCAATTCAATTTATTGTTTGTCACTGTACACATTTACAATTAGATTAAAAGTCAGATCCAACAGTACAAACAATGTAGGAAATATATACAATATAAACATAAATATGGTAATATTTACAATATTAATCAGTTATATATATAGTATATATATATATATAAATTTCCTTCTCACCCTCCGCGGGTGGTCTCTCTCATCCTCTGAGCTCGGGTCCTCTACCAGAGGCCTGGGAGCTTGAGGGTTCTGCGCAGTATCTTGGCAAGATACTGCACATTTCTGGGCTGAGATGTCTGATGTTGTGGTTTTTCACATCCCCATCAAGTTTGCAATGAAGGCTCTTAGAGTCCTGTTGATGTACACCTCTAAGCATTCAATGATCCAAGTGTGTGGTGTCCGTTATCCTGCAATAGCTAGCCCCGCCCACTTCATCACAACCCTCCGGGGCTGACTACTGACCAGTTCTCTGTCTAACAGGTCCGGAAAATCTCTAAGACCTGGGTATTACCCTAAATGAGATCTATAAGAGATAATCTATTCAAACTGGTGTCGAAAGCGATTCGTCTAGCTCTAACTACCTCCAATCCAGAAGTTACGACCCTTTTCAGTTAAGAAACAATCAGCTGAGTAGCCCTCACAGCTGCATAATTCCAATAACCACTTCTGTTAACGGTAGCTCGCTTTCTAAAATATAACTCGCTCTTGGAACCGGCTAGACTAAATTTAGTGACTTGGATGTAAGTCCCTGGGTCATTATTTTACTCTCGCCAAAGGAAATTATGAAGCCTCCTCTTTACTAGAACCATGTACATTAATTTTACCTTTATTAGAAGAACTGAAGAATGATTACCTGACTCGATTAATTCCAATGTCCACCAACCTCATTAGAATTTTAGAGTATGAATTTTATTAAGCAAGCTTAAGCAGGAATATGTGACATACAAATCAATAATCAATTGTATATAAATTTGAGAACAGTATAATAAGGTCCACATGTATAACTATACCATGCTGTCTCCTTTCCCTAACCTATGTCACTGTTTCTGAGATGGAATTTTATGGAGCAGAGGCAACTCACACCCAGTTGATGGTGAATCTTGGCAGCAGAGACGTCCAGATTCCTTGGACGGAGTCTTTATCCTTGTGCGGAAAAATCCTCCTTAGAATAGTAGCAAAGTAGAACGGGTTTAAATCCTTTAAACCCAGCTCTTTATCCCTCCGGGAACTTTGTCTTTTCTCCAAGTCTGTTGCAATGTATTCGGGGTGGAGGCAAGACCGATGGCCGAATCAGGAACTCGGGCTTGGGCGTCTGGAACTTGTCCCTCCTTGGCGGCGCTGAGTATCAAGTCTCCCGTGGTTCCAGGGTGCGGCCCGTAGCTGTTTCCTCTGCTTCTCCGTTTCGACTCCTTCAGCGCCGAGGACAAAGAACAAGAACTTCTCCTTTTCCGTCTGCTTTTATACGTTTCTCTGCCATGCATGTGTATGGGGAGGTTTAGTTTACGTGGTTTCCTCGCAGAAACCCCCGTCGGCCCCTCCTGTCTGCTGACTGAGGTGGAAAGTCCCGTCCTTCCCTTAGCGTGTTGATCTTAGCCAACCATACCGCCCCACCCATCCTGTGCGTCTGGCCATCTGTTCAGAACTGCTTGCGACAGCAGGAACTCACAAGTTCCCCTTCTCTTTTCACTCACCCTTTTCTCTGATTAATTATTAAACACAGTCAAATATTATAAACTATTTGCAGATTTTCATTAAGCATTAATCATTTCTTTCACTTATTATAAATCATCAAACATAATCATTTCATTGTTGTTATCTCATTACAGATCATTATTCATACATTTCAGAACCATTCAGTGACTACTTATACACAGTCATTTTACCAATTGTACTCATACATGTCCAACTTAATCATTATAAATCAAAACACAAGATTGCTTTATTTCTTTCAGGCCTTCATGCACCTTTTTCTGCGTGTACCTGGATAGATCTCAAACCCCATACCAGTTTTCTCGACACCCCCTCCTTGAGATCGGACGGTGCTTCGCAGAAAACACAAAGTCCAAAGTCAAAATAGGTCAAGGCCATCACCGCAATCTGCAGTCAGGATGTCTTGTTCGTAGCAGGTAACCGGAGATGATGACGGTGTCCAGGTATCCACAACCTCATACTCCGTCAAATTGGACGGCGGAGAACTCCAGCGCTCGGCGTCCAACTGGGGAGGAAGTGGAGATCCGGCTGATCCAGGTGGGCTGATGTCCTCCAGTGAAGACTGCAGAAGCGAAGGCAGATCCACCTCGGAGTCTGGCAGCGTCAGTGGGTTGTTACAGTATCCCTCCAACTCAGCCAGTAGATCTTGAAAATCCATATTGGTGGAAGGCGGATCTGGTGACGGAGATGATGCGAAGAGGGTGTCTTCTGTCTGGCACGCTTGGTGAGATGAACTGAGAATCTCAGTTTGGGTACCCTTTCTGTTAGTCGCACTGCTGGTTTGGCATCCGACATCGATAAACATATCCGGAGACATGGGACATGTGGGTGGAAGGTACTCGCCTACTGCCACAACTCGTCCATCGAGAAGGTGTAGAGTTGGCAGGCATTGTCGAGTAAGCTGGTGTTCCCATAACTTCTGAATCACGGGCAGCAGAAGTCCCGTGTGCATTGGAGATGTTGAAAGGTCGTCGTCGTCTTGGCCAAAGGCAGAGGTCCACACGATTTTGTGCACCCGTTCCAGGGATCGAGATGTGGAAGCCGCTATGTAAGGCAAATCTCTTTGCCCTGTGGCGCAGAGAATTGCCGTTACATCTGTGACAGGGCTGCTCACGCAACTGTGACACCAGCGGGAGGACGATGCAACCCAAATGAATCCATAGGATTCTGCGGCGATCCCACATCCCACACAGCAGGTTGGGGCCTGAGGAGAAACAGCAACCCAGGTAACTTCACGATTGTGGTTACGGATTAATAATAACACAATGAATAAGCAAAAGCGAAAGCGGAGAGAGTAGGTGGTTTAAGCTCGTGTGCCTGCTTGGGCTGCCAGCCAGGGAGAATCAATCACAGGAACCGGAATGTCATGATCAGGAGCTGGTTCACCCCGATCATAGACATGAGCTGAATCATGGAATATTGCAGCATAGGTCATCATCCATACAACGATGGCCAGGTCTGAGGTCTCCTGAAGCCAGTAGAGGACCACCAAGATCCCCCAAACCGTTGCCCAGAGAGCCAGAACTACCCACTTCTGCAGCCATATGCGCCTGCCCCGACCTTTGATGGACAAGGCCTGGCGCGCTAAGTAGACGAGGATAGATACTGCGAAAAGCCCCTCTAGAATAGCTGTGAGGATCTTAAGTGGTGCGGTTCGAGTAGCTTGACGGCCCCCAAGAACCAGCTCCAGTGTCAGGGCTGTGGTATCGGTAACAAGCCATAGGCAAACCACAACGCCCCTACGCCAGTTGATGCGGGTGCGGCCCATCAGGTAACAAGCGAAGAGGGATGAAGCTAACCCCCATTTCTGGAGGACGATGGGTCGTAGGATAAGCTTGACATATCCTTGTAGCGCAACGAAGATCCTCATAGGATGTCCCCTGGGCCAGGAACCAGTGTGGCAGTAGAGTACCCAGGCCAGGGTAACCCCTAAGTGCTCAAGGGTACTCACTTGAATTGGTGCAAAAAGTGAGTTGGGGTTCGATGTGTTGGTTGAAGAGTTAGATTCCATGATGTCCGATGGTGGTTCTTTTGGTTCCGGTGTTGTCGGCAGCAGCGGCGAAGGTTGAATGGCTCGTAGGCACACGAGAGCCCCCTCTTATGCAGAAGCAGGCTCCTCCTTCGGGGGGAGGGGTTGGTACTCCCTCTTTTTGCAATGACATAGTGCTTTCAGCCACACCTCCAGGACAATTTTGCCAACGATTAAAGCCACGGCCACGCCCAGTAGGCCCAAGATGTACGGCCACAGCATACTCAGCGCACTCAGCAGCCATTGCTCAACAATGTGGAGGCCTCCTTCCACCACACTAGCAACCTCTTCGACAACCTCGGTGATTGCGGTCACGATGGTTGCACCCATAGTTTCATACCAGAAGCAGTTGTGTTGGTTCGCCCCTTCGCCACATTTCTGCCAAATCTCCTTAGAGATTGTGCAGGTAAGATTGGAATACAAAAGATTAGTTCCGACCCAGTCAAACCCTGAGTCCACTTTCCCATCGCACAGACTCTTTCGGAAAGCATGTCCTTCGGCGATGGCTATAAGGGGATTTGGGATGAATGGAACTGGAAGACCCAGAATACTCTTGCGCTTCTGTAGGTGGTAACCTAAAATTGCGTCGGTACAGGTCTTTCCGCTCACTATTGCCCTTTGCCATGTACCATTGATTTTGCGCCAAGTAACTTCAGAAGAGTGCGTGTCATACTCGTCTGCATACTGCTCCTTGCAGTAGCGTTCCCAACCGCGAACCTCGTGGCAGGGTCTTCTGGCCAAACTTATGACACACTCAAGGACTTGTCGTGTGTTATTTTTACAAGTCATGCGCCAAGGTCTTGGGTTGACGTAGTTTTCAGGTCTCCAAAAAACTCCAGGCCAAATCATGCGGTCCTTAGAATAAACTGTGGCGAGGTATTGGTACTTGATCCAATAATTGGTAGACTCACCGAGACAGGGTATAACCCAGGCTTGAAGTTCTTCTTGTTGGAGTCCCCACCATTCCCAGTCCCAATTTCGTGAATAATCTTCGTACCAGGCTCGTAAAGCCCATTTAGCGGTTGGAAGGACGTCAGGACTAGGGCAATGATACTTCCAGGTGGAATAGAAGGCCTTGCTGGTTTGTACGAGGTCACATCGTGGAGAAGAGTGGGTTTTCACCCAGCATGTGTCATTGAGGCTGTTAAAGATGCTTTGGGCGACACACTTATCAATTTTTGCAAAATCGCCTTTAGGAGCACTCAGAAGTTCATCAGGAGTTGGAAGGGGTTGTGTGCGCAAATTGGCAATATGTAGCTCCTCTAACCCAGCATGAGAGCGAACCGTTCCCTCCGGGAAGTCTCCCATGAAGAACGTTTGGTCGTTGGCTATGTACGTCCATGGGAATGTGTTATTTAGCCAGGTTTCAATTTCTGTCCGTATTGAGCGTACAGAGTGCCAGAAATCCGACAAGTATTCTTCAATAGCTGTGACTATGTAATTTTGGCCCCTGCATTTGACGAACTTATTCCAGAGGCAGGCATTTAACCACCTAAAGTGGTGCGTATAACAATGTTGTTGGTCAGATTGGAACATAAACCGTGTGGGACCTTGTCGAATCAGGAGGGCCGTAATGTTAGTCAAACTTTCGTTGGAAGGCGGCCTCGTTGCCCAATCGAGAAAGTCGTTTCGGGAGGTGCTGTTAACCCGCGGTCGCTCTGTGATGTTGGCATCCTCTCTGCAATTCAGGTGAAAGTCACCCCAAAACTCCCCTCGTGGGAGCCAGGCTCGACAGCCTGAGGACCTGTGCGGGGCCGGGTATACTACTTCGGTATCCCAGTACCCCTGGTTCGGCAACAGTAGTAGCGATCGACAAGCCATGTTGCAATGCCATTCTGGAAATCCTCGATCCGGATGAATCCAGTTGCACCTGACGGTCCGTCATTCTTTGCGCTGTAGAACCCGTATCCAGCAGAGCGCTCCGGTGTCGAGGAAGTCATAGGCGTAGATCTCCCCGATCCGATTCAGAAGGCCGTCTAGGGAGGAGTCGTTCAGTTTGTAGGCTCGGCTTTCCACATACTTTTTGCCGTTTTCTTTGGCGAATAATCCGGTTCGATTCTGGGCAGAAGTTTCGTTGTCCCATGGCACAAAAATAGCCGTGGTGCTTGTATTCCAGCAGTTGAAGGTGGCATACTTGGAATGTCCATATGTGACTCTTGTATGCGTAAGGTACCATGGTCCAACTCCGATGAAGTAGAAGATCGTAGCGAGAACAGCAGCAGCAAATAGCAGAGCAAGAAGCGTCAGCAGCCCTTTCAGGCAAAGGGATTTTCCTGTTATCGTAGTCGTTTTCCGTAGCAAAGGTTCGTTAGAGGTGTCCGAGTCGTCCTCAGCGTCGTCAGTGTCAGTGGAGCTGTCCGAATCCGATGATGCGTCCAGCCAACCCTGGTCTGTAGGCTTGCGCCTCATGCCGATAGCATCCATCCTGGCCAGATTAGTGATTCTCTGGGATCCAGTGCATCAGGCGTTGTACAAATTTTTCTTAAAGCCTTGAAGCAGCCCTGGTTAGCAGGGTTCTTCGCAACCCGTCTGGTGGCTCTTCTCTGCTGCAAGGCTGTAAATATTGGAGAGGGGTAGGGTAATTCGGGCTCCAACCCCCTCCACACCCACTTCCAGTGGAACACCCTCCAATAGTCCGGCCGAGGAAACGGGCCTTGGGCGGTGCCGTTTTTCAGCGCCTGGTCATACCAAGATTCGTGATTGTGCCCTATGGGGGCGGGCACTGAGATGTAGGTGTACAAAGGTTGCCCATGCAAAGTTAGTCTGGTGCGGTACCCCCAGGTTGACGGGGTGAAAATCCTCTGGTGTGGTGGGTTGGGGTAGACCCTGTCTATTTCCAATTTCAATGGAAGCCTGGTGTTATTAAATATATAGCATTCTGGATTCATTTCCCTCTTTACTATGGTTTTCGCCATACTTGGTGATGTGGTCCAAATGATCATGTCATTAAGTGAAATTTCACAATACAGTCCTTGCAGTGGTTCAAGGTAATGGGGACCCCACCTTATCCGTAGTTCGATCCCCTGTACCCTGAGATACACTGCATTAAAAGTCCATGGTAGAGATCTTGGGCACATAGGTGAAATTGATGCATAATGGACCGTGTTATTGGACCCTCGTCCTTGCCAAGCAGGCGGTGCGGTAGGGATGAATAAATGTGGCTTCGTTGGAGGGGGTGGCGTGTACTCTTCACTTTCCCCCACCTGTTTTGTGTTCTGGAAATTAGTGGGTCGAAGATATATGAGGTACTTGAGAAAATATGCTTCGGTGAGCGGATTGGAAGGAGTGAAATCTTCTCTTGGCATATCAAGTAGTATAGAGGTAGTAGGGAGTCTTAGAAACGGGCCTTTATCTGAAAGTCCCGACGAGACTCCAGCTCCTACTTTGAACATTTTAGTCACAAAAACCCTTGTACCTTTCCGTCTTGTGGGTTTCGACTGACGTTGGGACTTGGCGACTCGCTTTCCCCCTTCCGGTGTATCCGTTAGTCTTAGTTCTTCTTCCTCCATGGAAATGCTGAAGCGAGCTTCTGCCAGGCGTGAGTCTTGGGTTTCTTCTTAGGAGGCTCCGGTTCGGTGTAGGACACGGTGGCGTAATGCTGCTCGTCTGGCACCACTTTGATGGCTGCTCCGACGGAGTAGATTCCTTTATAGGGGACGGTAATCATGCGCACTGACAGCTGAATCTGGCAGGAGGTGCTAGGATCGGAGGGCGTACCCGCTCTGTGGGCCACGCCTCCCGGGTGTTGCAAAACTCCATCCCGAAACTGGGACTCCGCTGTTATCCAGTACAGGCAAGACTTTTCCTTAGGTCTTACCGCATTGCTGCCCCACCCGTCCACCTCAGTGGTGTAGTAATACATATCTGAGCAGCATACCCCATCTTCCCTTGGCACGTCCGGTAAATCCACCACAGGAATTGTGCAGTCATTGATGACTTCCAAAATCAGATGCGCCCATGTGGTCAGCTTCCAGGGGCCTGTCCAACCCCCATTAACGGCTTGGTCTCTGGCGTCATCTGGGAGTGCACTTAGCCCTTCAGCTGATGGTTGGTACGCGTGAGGCCGATGCACCCGGAAGATCACAGGGGAGTGGTTGGTATTCAATGGTGGAAATGACAGGGATGCTCCAGCAGCTTCATATGGCCAGGCAGCATGAACAGAATCCCACAGGACATCATGGGGCCCTTCTTCCCTCCTCCACACCCATGGATCCGCTTCTTCTGGGGTGTTTGGGGGAGCTGAAGGTCCCGGTAATATTATCGGTATGGGGCTCCCATGGTTTGGTTGTACTTGCCCATATGTTCTGTAATATCGCAGCGAGCTATAAAACCTCGTCACCTGCCATCCCTCAGCCTGACCTGTCAAAGTCACTTCTCCTCTCCCCAGCTGGTCTTCGCAAGTAGAACAATGATGGAGATCGTCCCCATCCCAGAAGCAATAACAGCTTTTTGGTTCTTCATTCTGCCAGCTCCATTGGGTCTCCAACTGAAGTCGGGGCAGGTAACCTACCCGGCAGTTCCCACAGATGGTGTTGTTCAAAACCGTAACCGGAGAGACGCGGAGATGTTGTAGCATCTCTGCGGTGGCTCCTTGTTGCCTGGGTTTCTCACAGCCCGGTCCCTCCCAGGTGATGGGGAGTGGGTTGTTTACTAAACAAACCGGACAGCGACTTTTAGCTTTTGCCCACATCAGCATCTCTCGCTCCTCCGACAGGACTCCCTTTTTAGCCCAATCCAATTTCTTCAGGGCTCGTCCTGCCCAAATCCCTGAAGGTGTTCTTCTAATTACAACCACCCCTTTCACGGTGGCCAGTCCGATATAGGGTGGAATGGTACATGATTCACTGGCCATTTCACCGGCTTCTGTTTCACTTTAGTCAGGAACTGGCTTGAGCTGCTCAACTCCTTGAATCCCTTTTCTTTTCAGCAATACTGTGTTCCTATCCAGTACTTGCTTGACGATGTCAGTTGTCTCAAACTTGGGTTTTACTGCTGCACTTACAGGTTGCTCTCTTGCTTTGACCCACACGCGCTGTCCCTCTCGGAATGGCACTCTGGGCGTCAGCTTCTCCTTTTTGTCGCTGGAGCTCCGCCCCACTTCCTTCGTGGTGAACGGCCGTTGGTTGAGCTCCATTGCAGGGGCGGGCCTCTCGGCTCTGCTTCTGTCGTTCAGTGCCTGCCCTATTTCCACCGCCTGTGTGCTCCAACTGTTGGTGTTAGCATTTTTAGCTATCCAGCTTTTCACTAACCCTATGGCTCGTTCCACCACTCCGTTAGCTTGTGGGGTATAGGGTGGAGAGTAAACTCGCATTACTCCAAACTTCTGACACCATTGGTCAACCTGTGAATTACGGAAATGAGTCCCATTATCCGTGCGCAGCTCTTTCGGGATTCCCAGGGCACTGCATACTTGTTCCAGCATGCCGACAACACTATTGCCGTTTGCTTTCCTGGCTGCTTTTGTAGTTACAAACCCCGACATAGAATCCACCAGCACTAAGAGGTACTTCTCACCTCTTCTTCCTGTTATCCCCATGGGGCCTGCAACATCCATGCAGACTGAACCCCAGGGGACCGTGCTTTTGATGGATAACCCCTCCATCCGCTGCCCTCGGCGACCTGCGTTGTATTGTCCACATACTTCACAGTCCCTTAGTACGCGTTGGACTTGTTTTACTGGGATCCAAAGGTCTTGCTCCTCCAGCTCCTTACGGGTAGGTCGTACGCCTGCATGTCCAAGGGCCTCATGCACACTCCGCACGACCTCGACCACGTACTCTTCTGGGACCTCCCGTCCTCTGGGAGTGCTGTCCCACTTCTCGGTACCGACAAAGACGATCTTTCTTTGCTGGACATAACAGTCCACTTCATCATTCCCACGCCAATGAGCTCCCTCATGCGTGTGTGCTTTTTGATGCTCAACTTCTATTTCCAACTGTAGTATTAGC
Source organism: Xiphophorus couchianus (assembly GCF_001444195.1). Taxonomy (NCBI): domain Eukaryota; kingdom Metazoa; phylum Chordata; class Actinopteri; order Cyprinodontiformes; family Poeciliidae; genus Xiphophorus; species Xiphophorus couchianus. The sequence goes on from NC_040249.1 coordinate 20,548,826, forward strand.
TCAGCAATCTTTTTCCACAAGTCTTTGTGTGCCACTGGCTTGCCCTTTGCTGTCTCGAAACCATTTTCTTCCCAAATGGCCAAGTCTTCTCTAAGGGCTTGAGCACAGTAGTAACTGTCGGTTACTAACCTGGCACTCTTGATTTTCCTTTTCACCAACTCCAGCAATCCTTCCAGTACGGCCGTCACTTCTCCGGCTTGAGCGCTACCGGGAGCTTTCCCTTTCTGACGGCATTTTTCCTTGCCGTCCTGCTTCAGAATAAATCCCCAGTACGCCGACTGGTTGGACCCCTTTCTGGATCCGTCGGTGTAGATTGTCCATTCCGGATGTCCTGGCTTCTCAGGTGTCTCTGGCGGTTTCTTCTTACTGGTGGGTTGTGCTGGCCCAATTTCAAGCTCCGGGTCTAGTAGGATGTCCTCCCATCTTCCCCACCGTGTGTTAGTTGCTTTAGTACTTTCCACGGTACCTTTTCTTAGATACTTATGAACTTGGCTCTGTGTGATGACTTTAACTGGTTGTCCCTGTGCTAGATCCTTCAGCACACCCCAGTAACGAGCTAACACCGCTAGCTCTTTCTCCTCCTGCGGATATTTCTTCTCAACAGAAGTCAGGGTGTAACTCCACAGGGTAACCAAGCCTCCATTTTCGTTACTCACTTTGATCATGGCATCGTCATTCTCACAGCTGATCTCTGCCACCAGTCTTTCTGACAAACTTCTTGGCTCCAGTCTCACAGCTGCTTGAATGGCTTTTCTCAATTCTTCCAGGTTCTGTTGATTCGCTGCTGTCCAAACCCAGGGTCTTTTTCCGTCCTTCTCGTCCTCCTCACTCTTTCTCAGGCATTTGTACAAAGGTTTGGCATACTTCTGATAATTGGGTACGTGGTCCCGGACATAGTTGCATAGTCCTAATATTTTCTGTAAGTCATTCTCCAACTGAGGTGGTTGAATGTTCGTCAGCTTTTCCCTGTACCCATCTGAGAGTCCCAAGTCCGACGTGACTTGGAAGCCCAGATAATTCACTTGGAACTGTCCAAATTGACATTTCTTGAGGTTTAGCTTCAAGCCTGCCTTGGTGAGGTTTTCAACCACTTTTTGTAGCCTCTCTAGGTGTTCTTCTTCTGTGTCATCGGCAATAAAAACATCATCGATGTACACAGTTGCACCTACGTCCCCCAGTACTTCCATCACTGCTGACTGGAACACGTTTGGGGAGTTCTTGTATCCCTGGGGTAACCTTTGCCACACGTAGCTCTTGCCTTTGTGGGTGAATGCAGTTTTACCTTGCGATTGTCTGGCGAGGCGTAGAGAAAAATCCATTGGCTAGGTCAATGCATGACTTGAACTTCTTGACTCGAAGAGTTTTCAGCGCTCCTTGTGGATTGATTAAACTGGCTCGGTTTGCTATTGTTCTCCGATTCAGGGCCTTGAAGTTGATAACTGGTCTCCAACCTCCTCCAGCCGATTCAGGTTTCTTCACCGCCTGGATGGGGCTGTTGGTGATCGGGTTGAGTTCCTCTCTGATGATTTCCAGGGCGCTCAGCTCCTTCACTATCTTGTCCATCTCCTCGACTGCTCCCGGGTTCAGCGAGTACTGCCGGACAGGTGGATGAACCCCACCTTCGATGTGATGAACAAACTTTGGACCCAAATCCCCACAATCGTTTTTGAACCGTGCCACTTGCGCTGTAACGATGATCTCACGTAGCTTCTTTTTCCCAGCCGGGGAGAAGTCACTCTCTGCGAGCTTCTGTTTTGTCACCGTCGGTATGTCAATCGGTTTGTACCAGTCCTGCTGCCCGGATCCGGTTTGGGTCGGGCCGACTTTCACCAACCTTGCTTTCAAACTCGTCAGCCTTCGCTCTAGTCGGCGATGTGTGCCTTTCTTTTTGCTGAGTTCGTCTAAGTCTTTTACTGTGAGGAGATTGTAGGGACCTTTCACCCACACTACTCCTTTCCAGGTCCCATATGGCATTTCTTCTATTTTTCCATTAGCAAACTGAACCTTCAGGTGTCCTGCTGTTTCTAGGTCTTTGCGGGTCATAGACACCTCCGCTCCGGTGTCCACCAGGTAGGGTACTCCCTCCACTTTAGCGTAGATTTCGTTCCCCTCCCAGTAGGCATTTTCTAAAATGACCCGCGACCTGGACGTCATTACTTCGGTGACCCCCCGGTCCCGGCTTTACGGGACTCACGGAGGGCCGTCCTCTGTTCTGGGCTCAATTTCCTATACTCCTCATCTGTCAGGAACTGACCTTTCCCTGGCTGGTTTTGTGAAGCCGGCGGGTTGGTCGGTCTCCCTTGTGGTCCTGGTGGTTTCTGCTGGAACGGCCGGTTCTGGAAATTGGGTGGTGGTGTTCCCTGTTGAAACGGCCGGCCCTGGAAATTGGATGGCTGTGTGCCTTGCGGGAACGGCCTGCTCTGGAAGTTGGATGGCTGTCTGATGTTGACCCTTCCAGGTGGCTTTGCTGGTTGGCTAGCCTCCTTCTTCCTTTTGTCCTCGTAGTACTGCTGCTCCAGGTCGAATCCCTGCACTGCCACATCCATCTGGGCCACGGTCGTGCTTCTCACTGGCAGTTTCACAAACACAATCTCTCCTCTTCGTCCCTTTGTCACCTCACGCAGTACCTTCACATACCTCGCGGGAGAAACGGTTTGCTTTAGTGTGTGCCAAAGCGGTTCCAACCGGCTTCCTTTGTCCAACCGTCCTCTAGCTCTCTTCACCTGGGACTCTTCGTCGTCCATGTCCTCCAACACCAATCTCTCATAGTTGCTCTGTGCTGACTCTGTTCCAACCATCGGGTCCGCAGTCACGCTGGTCAGCCACAACTTTTTGGCCCCTTCGTGGTTGGTGGTAGATAGCACGGTCGGCCAAACATCTTTCAAATACTCCTCATTATTCTCGTCTGCGTTTTTACTCCGAATCACCAGCCTTAGATTCTTTAGTTCTGCGTATGCATCTTGTCCAGTAGTAGTGGCTGGTGGTTGGGCCGACACCCCTTGTGGTCTCACCGAGACCTGTGGTCCTGCTGGGCAGTCGGGATGGAGCTTCAGCCACCTCCGATTCTGCCCTGTCTGGGGCCTGCTCTTTTCCTCGGGTCTCCTTGAAGGCCGAAAGTCTCTGCAGGACCTCGGTATATTCTTTGTATTTGCGCACCCCGCTGACGAGAGGGTTCACCAGGATCCCTTCGATGCCCGCTGCCAATGTAGCTGTCTTCACTATGCTGTCATATTTCTCGGAGGGGCTGTAGACCATCCGCAGCTCACCAATCGTCCATCCTTCAAGGAGTTCAGCGAACCATTCCAGCCATTCTTTGATCTCCGATTTCTTGGTTATCTTTACCGGGCATTTAACGACTCCCAGTCGGTGACCATGTTTAAGCTGGGTGCAAAAGTATATCCGAGTCTGCACCAGGTACTTCATTAAGTCCCGTGCCGTGTCCTCTTTGATGGTGTAGTGAGATTCAAAGAAAGCCCTCCTAATTACCTCAATCCAGGAATCCAATCCATCACCGAGTAATATCAACGATATAGGCAATTGTGTTAATGTGGATTGGGAAAGATGGGATTGATGACTCTCCCCATCCCGGCTGATGTTGCTCGCCTCTTGTCCCATTATTGGCTTTGGCAGGGGATCCAGTTCCCCTCTTTCTTCTTCATTCATAGTTGTCTTTGTCTTCGAGTTGCCTATCCCCCAAAGCCTCTCTTTGCGCTCTTGAGTAGGGATGGGTCCAGGCTGTGTTGGCTACTGGCTTCACTGTCTGGATACTATCACTTATCCTCAGTAGAAGCTTTTCCCTCACCTGCATGCTATACAGTTACTGCAAGGGTTGTGACCGACGGCCTTATCGGTCACTGTTAACTCTACTCCCTAAGAGTTAACGAACCAAGTGAGCTATTCAGAGTCACACATCTGTTTTTACTGACTTGGTGTGTAGGGCCCGCCTACTTGGCTCCGCCCCACGTTGGGCGCCATGTCCGTTATCCTGCAATAGCTAGCCCCGCCCACTTCATCACAACCCTCCGGGGCTGACTACTGACCAGTTCTCTGTCTAACAGGTCCGGAAAATCTCTAAGACCTGGGTATTACCCTAAATGAGATCTATAAGAGATAATCTATTCAAACTGGTGTCGAAAGCGATTCGTCTAGCTCTAACTACCTCCAATCCAGAAGTTACGACCCTTTTCAGTTAAGAAACAATTAGCTGAGTAGCCCTCACAGCTGCATAATTCCAATAACCACTTCTGTTAACGGTAGCTCGCTTTCTAAAATATAACTCGCTCTTGGAACCGGCTAGACTAAATTTAGTGACTTGGATGTAAGTCCCTGGGTCATTATTTTACTCTCGCCAAAGGAAATTATGAAGCCTCCTCTTTACTAGAACCTTGTACATTAATTTTACCTTTATTAGAAGGACTGAAGAATGATTACCTGACTCGATTAATTCCAATGTCCACCAACCTCATTAGAATTTTAGAGTATGAATTTTATTAAGCAAGCTTAAGCAGGAATATGTGACATACAAATCAATAATCAATTGTATATAAATTTGAGAACAGTATAATAAGGTCCACATGTATAACTATACCATGCTGTCTCCTTTCCCTAACCTATGTCACTGTTTCTGAGATGGAATTTTATGGAGCAGAGGCAACTCACACCCAGTTGATGGTGAATCTTGGCAGCAGAGACGTCCAGATTCCTTGGACGGAGTCTTTATCCTTGTGCGGAAAAATCCTCCTTAGAATAGTAGCAAAGTAGAACGGGTTTAAATCCTTTAAACCCAGCTCTTTATCCCTCCGGGAACTTTGTCTTTTCTCCAAGTCTGTTGCAATGTATTCGGGGTGGAGGCAAGACCGATGGCCGAATCAGGAACTCGGGCTTGGGCGTCTGGAACTTGTCCCTCCTTGGCGGCGCTGAGTATCAAGTCTCCCGTGGTTCCAGGGTGCGGTCCGTAGCTGTTTCCTCTGCTTCTCCGTTTCGACTCCTTCAGCGCCGAGGACAAAGAACAAGAACTTCTCCTTTTCCGTCTGCTTTTATACGTTTCTCTGCCATGCATGTGTATGGGGAGGTTTAGTTTACGTGGTTTCCTCGCAGAAACCCCCGTCGGCCCCTCCTGTCTGCTGACTGAGGTGGAAAGTCCCGTCCTTCCCTTAGCGTGTTGATCTTAGCCAACCATACCGCCCCACCCATCTTGTGCGTCTGGCCATCTGTTCAGAACTGCTTGCGACAGCAGGAACTCACAAGTTCCCCTTCTCTTTTCACTCACCCTTTTCTCTGATTAATTATTAAACACAGTCAAATATTATAAACTATTTGCAGATTTTCATTAAGCATTAATCATTTCTTTCACTTATTATAAATCATCAAACATAATCATTTCATTGTTGTTATCTCATTACAGATCATTATTCATACATTTCAGAACCATTCAGTGACTACTTATACACAGTCATTTTACCAATTGTACTCATACATGTCCAACTTAATCATTATAGATCAAAACACAAGATTGCTTTATTTCTTTCAGGCCTTCATGCACCTTTTTCTGCGTGTACCTGGATAGATCTCAAACCCCATACCAGTTTTCTCGACAGTGGCATTGAGTCATAGGCTTTCTTGTAATCAATCCAAGCCGTGCACAGGTTGGTGTGTCGGGTTTTGCAGTCTCGGGCGACTGTGTGGTCTACAAAGAGTTGGTGTTTGGTTCCTCTGCTATTTATGCCAATGCCCTTCTGTGGCGTGCTCATGTATTTATCCATGTGCCCGCTTATCTTAGCCGCTATGATGCCTGACATGAGCTTCCATGTTGTAGAGAGACAGATTATTGGCTGATAGTTGGATGGGACTGAACCCTTTGAGGGATCCTTCTGGAACTGGATTGTGCGTCTTTCAGTTAACCATTCAGGGTAAGTCCCATTTTGTAGCATCTGGTTTATTTGAGCTGCCTGTCGCTCATGGAGGGCTGCGAGTTTCTTTAGCCAGTAGGCATGGATCATGGTGCTGCCCAGGTTTTCATACCACAGACTCTTTCTTGGACATCTGCCATTGTGATAGTTACCGGGGCTTGCTCAGGAAGGTTGCTGTGGTCATCTCGTAGAAAGATTAGCCACTGTGCATTGCTGTTGTGGGACGCCTCCCTTTCCAGTATTGTTCAGTGTCCAGCCTTGGTGGGTCTACTCTGTTGTTATTAATCTGCCATTGAGAGTACACCTTAGCTGGTTGAGTGGAGAAGAGCCGGTTAATCCACCTGGCTTCATACATTTATATATACATACACCCATTCACATATTGTATATACATATACAGTAATTTATATGTACCGATACGCAAAACAGTGACCAGCAGCAGTTTATTTGGATTTAAAGTGACAAAACGTCCTAAAAGAGCTCATAGGCAGAACAGACCAGACTAAAATCTCATTATCTAAGGATGATTTTGTGCAAAAAATGTAATGAACATTTAGACCTATCCTAACCTGTTCAAGAAAGCGTAATAGGTCACATCTGACCTTAAAACATTATTTTATAAATAATGATATCACTGTAGAAATATCTAATTGTTTGGAAATTGTGTTCTAACTCAACCAAGGCTGATAGGCAGGAACAGTTCCTTCTTCAAAAAGCTGATGCCTTTCCGCTCCAATAGAAAACTCCTGCAGTTATAAAATTTATCAAATTGATGATAATAAGTTAATCAACTGAAAGTGATTAGAAGTAAATGGTAGCTACCTGCTCTCTTAAATCAAAATAGAGCAATAGTCATTTCAATGTGGCTTAATGTGTGTTAAGAAGCAGTAAGGCTTTCTGTAATGTTTGAATTCTAGCATGTGTGTATATCATGGGTGCCCAAAGTCGGTCCTCAAGGGCCGGCATCCTGCATGTTTAAGTTCTCTCCCTGGTTTAACGCACCTGGATTAAATGATGGGTTGTTAGAAGGCCTAAGAAGAACATTGACATGGTGAAAAGGTTGTTGGTACTACCAGGGAGCGAACTAAAACCTGCAGGATGCCGGCCCTCGAGGACCGACTTTGGGCACCCCTGGTGTATATGATCCTTTGTGAAATGCTTGCTACCTTTTGGGTGTGTCCTTGTAGTGGCCATCTTGGAACCCTGCTAAAAACCCCAGCTCTTTTATGGAGGGAGCAGTGATGGCTGGAGTTTGATTGGCTGGGGGTAAATTGAGAAGGCGGGGATAACCAGATTTAGGAATGAAGTTAATTGCTAAGAAATTACTCAAATGATATAAATATATCTGCTACAAGTTGAGAAATGGAGCCAGTCAGTGGATGTAAGTCAAGAACACAGAATTGTTTATTATTTATTTGTAAATATCACAAGTTATGAAATACTTAAAATGCATTCCTATTAGGCAATAGGTAAAAGTTATTAAAAATAAAGCTGCACCTAGACAGGACTGATGGGTTTTGCAGTCGCCTGAAGGGATTAAATCAGTTGACTGTGTTCTGCCAAGGAAAACATTTGTGAATGGTATTTAGATCACCAGTCTGGGTGTTAGTTTGTAAAAGCTACGTTTGATGAAACCAACATGCATGCAGTTTGGCAAATAACTATTTCACCAATAAAAATGTTAATTTTTGTGTTTTTTATGAAACAAAGCACCTTGAAATGCCTTGTTGCTGAAATGTGCCACACAAAAAAACCCTGATTTGATTTAAAGGTTGATCTTGAAACTGAACTGATGTCTCTGTACAGTTTCTCACAGCTGCAGGAAATACCCGGCCTCTGCTACTGTAGATGTACGGCAACGAGCTACGGGACACTGTAATTGCTCAAAATCCTTATCACAACATCAGTGATAAGGATCAGCGATAAGCTGAGTCACAGAGGAATGTTTCATCACTGAGAAAGATCAAAACATTTTACAATGTAAAACAGCAAATGAATTAATTCTTGGGTTCATTCATTAGAGTTTGGCAAAAGAGTTATTGAAAAGTTTGTCTAGATGAAAGACTGATGTGCATCTTCTCTGTTGATTTACTCTTTATTTGTAATTTCATGTAAAAAAGATTTAATTCTTGAATTACATTGATATAAAATGGCCTTTTAATTTTATCTGGTTAAAGTCAGGTTGAATACATCGCAGAAGTATTACCGTACTGCTATTAATAGCAGTACGGTAATAGTTGACTTCTTAATTAAAGAAAAATCCGTCTATGTAGCATTAAAAAATATATAAGTGTAAGGAGTAAATTGTAGATCACATTAGTCAACATTAGCTGAAGCGTAAGAGGATTTTATCTGAAAGACTTTTACTTTAGCCTGAAGCTCCAGTTTCCACTGACTGAACTTATGAGAAGTGACAAAGCTTTTCAGACTCAATGTGAAGATTTTCAGGTAAAACAATCAGGTGAACATGCACTCTGAATGAGCGAGTAGCATGAAGCAAACACACATTCAGCTTTTCTATGACGTCTGAACCGGGATGACGGATGGGTGCTGGTAAAAGCTGCAGTTTCACTCCCAACCCTCAATATGACTAGTCTGCTGAGTCATATTTTAATATAAGGTTATGGTAAAAAGAAAAATACCGCTACTTTTTCAGCTAGTGGAACAACCTAAACTTTCTTATTTTACAGATTGACGTAATTTATTGGAACTAAGTGAACCAATGGTGACCAAACATCTGGGCATAAAGGCCACAAAATTGTTAATATTCTTAATGATAATAACAAAAACTAATATATATTTTATTTTTACCTATTAAATAAGCAACAAACTAAACACGCAATATTTTAGTAAAATAAGCAAAGGAGTCAGATTTTTGTAGACAAGCGTTGCGTGAATCAGGCTTACCTGATTTAAAAAGAAAAACAGCAAGTCATATTTTAAAATTGTGAATTTTTCTGTATCTTTTTTAGCAACAGGAACAAGATTTTAATCACATTTTTTTATTTTACCAAGTTAATTAAATAGGCGTTCTCAAATGTGTGTTTTAGTAAAAGCAACTGGATGCTTTTGGTCCCTATTACTAATAAAATACATTAAAAGCAAAAACCTTCATAGATACTTTGTGCTGCACCTTAAATTTTCCATTTTAATACATTTGAAGAGTATCTATTTTTTATAAAATCTCACCACAATGTTGTTTTTAAATTTGTATCTTCACCAATTGCCTAAACTGAACAACCAAATTTAGGCTTTTTGAACTGCGATCAATCATCCTGAGAGCCAAAAATGGCCCCTGGACCGCACTTTGAACACCCCTGGAGGACATTTTGCTGTTACCTTTGGATCCAAGAGGCAAAGCAGTATTCATGTGCTGATAATAAACCAATCGAGAAGAAAGTATGGGCATCTTTCTTGGTTAGCACTATAGCTATTGACACTGGTGAAAACTTCAGTCTTGGTGGCTCCTTTGCTGTTTTTAAACAATTTTTAAGCGTTTTGTTTCTTAATCTAGACTTTAACACATCCAAATATCTTGAACAGATGTCTATAAATTCCTATAAATTACTTTTCTGCTTTTTATGTAGTTGAAACCAGAAGTTTACATACACAACAAAAAGAAAAGAGCATTTTTTCACACTATCTGACGTGATATCAGAATAAACATTTCCCATTTTATGCCAATTAAAACAAAAAATTCCAACATTTTCCCATTTGCTAAATGCCAGAATAATGAGAGATCATCTTTTAAGGCTCTCTTAAAGTTAATAAACACTAAGATTATTATGTCGTTAAGCAATTTGGGACGTTTATTGAAAACATCTGAGTTAATCAGAGACGCGCCTGAAACACAATGCTTCCTTGTGCAACATCATTGGAAATAAATCAGCCAAAATATCAGGAAGAGAATTGTGGACTTGCATAAGTCTGGTTCGAATTGGGCGCAATTTCCAGATGCCGCTAATCAAAACAAATAATTATGCGCAAGTACAAACAAGATGGGAACGTTCAACGATCATCATTCCACACAGGCAGGAAACGGGTTCTGGTTCAAAATGTTAATATCAACCCAGGAACAAAAGCAAAAACGTGGTAATTGTGTTATCATCTACAGTGAAACAAATATCAGCATGAGCTGAAAGGCCAATCTGTTACATCAAAAGAAACATAAAAACAACAGTTTAATGTTTGCAAATGCACACAGGGACGAAGAAATTAATTAATAATAAAAATGTATAGAACACCATTCTGACTGTTTAACATGGAGATGGCAGCATTATGCTCTGGGGTTGTTTTGGGGCAATAGATAGCATCATGAGGACAGAACATTATGAGGAAACACTGAAGCAACATCTAAAGATGCTTAAAGGAAGTAAAAACTTGGACACAAAAGGGTTTTACAATGGCTGTAAAAAACATGTTCTTGCCTGTTTTTTGGCAAGACAGGCCCACAGAACGATGCAGCCACCACTTTACCTGACTGTTACTGTAATTTTTCTTTTTTTTTTTGGCTTGAAAGCCATTTCATTTCCTAATCCAAACATTCAGCTTATAATTGCGAACAAATAGCTCATTATTTGTCTCCAATTAGCAAATTTCCATCAAGGTGGCCTATTATGCTTTCTTGATCAGGTTAGAATAGGTTTATGGCCTATACAAAACGGGTTCATTACATTTTCACAAAATTATTCTTAGATGATGAGATTTCAGTCTGCTCAGTTCTGCCTATGAGCTGTTTTGGGACCTTTTGTCACTTTAAATCAGAATAAGCTGCTGCCAGCCACGCCCCCAAACTCAACATTTACACTCGCAAATGAAAATGGCTGCAAACAGATGCCCAATTATACAACTGTACATCTTTGAAAAGCAGAAGTGGAGCCTCCTGCACAACCAACAAGAATACAGCAAGTGGTTTCAGAACAGTAAGTCTACAAAAAAAAAAAACATTTGATTTTCCAGCAGCCATTGTACAGTGAATACAGCGGTAAAACCAGCTGACCAAATATGCTGGAGCTCAGCTTGTGTTGCTAGGTGACATGCCAAAAAAGCTGCCTTCATGGGTAAGGCCAATTCCTTCTTAAGAAAAGTTGACAAGTTGGTCAAAAGGACTAAATAATTATTCACGATTACCAGATAGATATTTGGAGGAGAAGTCATGGTCATTCTGTCAAGCCAAAGAATAATCCCAACTGCCACGCAAAGTGGGGGCTGCATCTTTCCATGGGTCTGACTTGCTGTCAGTGGATGGAGTAATGAATAAAAACCTCAAATGTCTTCAATTTGAGCTGAAATTAACAGCTAAATGGTTGAAACTTCAAGACAGTTGCGTTTTTTAGCTAGACAATGATCCCAAACAAATATCCAAACTGATTCTGGAGTAAATAAAGGAGTAAAACATGAAACCCAGACAACAAAACTGTTGAAAACGTTTATGTTAAGGTTAAAAATTGTGTCTGTGCCATCAAGCTAATTGAATTTCACCAATTCTACCCAGAAAAGATGCTAAACATCCAACAGGATTTATGCTAGTCGCTTGGCAATGCTTACAAATTGGTGCAACTTGTTTAAAGATTTAACTAAATGTATGTACGCCATTTTTTGTTTGTTGTTAATAAAGTAGTTTGTCATCTACTCACTTCATCCTGGAAAAATAATGACTCATTTTGAGGGTATGTGGTGACTAATATTACTACCTTACTTAAACCTTTCTCTGTTATCGTGAGAAAAATTAAGGTGTGTAACAAATTGCACTCTGAAACATGATAAGGTTTTGATAATATCGTTTTTGCTGCACTTTGTTCCATGCATAATGCTCCTCCTTCGTTTTGCGCTTACAGGAAACACACCTCTAATGTGGATTAACAAGCTAATAGTCCTGCTTAGCAAATTAAAGACACGGCTGATCTTCAACAAGCTTTCACTCTGTGCGAACAAACTCTTTAAATTATCAACACGACGGCACGTACAAGTGTGTATTATTTCTGATAAATTAAAACATTAGTAATAAAATCGCATTATTGAGATCAATTCAAGTGAAAATAAGGTGAGGAATTTTATTTGAGGCTTGAATTTTCAGTTTTTGAAGCTAATTAAATGCAATTAAAAGTAATAATTCTCACCTCGACCACTTCTCCCTCCCACTGCTACTTTTCTGCCCTTCATCCCTGGCCGGTGTATAGATCTGTGTGCCTTTATAATCCCTCTGCTTCCCCTTGTGTGTGCACGTGCGTGTGAGCGTGGATTCTAGGCTAAACATTAAGCCGCTCCATGTTATCAGACACTGATGTCTCTGTGGCCAGGTCCAGTTGTGAAGAGAGGAGGAGAAACCCGGACCAACCTGAGGAGAAAAATGCTGCGTGGAGGGCACATTAACGTCAATATTGATCCGATGACGGCTGAATGAATGCTCGCTTTTAGCTATAGAGGAAGAGTGCAAACACGTTTATTGATGGGTTTCTCAAAGGCAAACTTGGCAGTGTCTGTATCACAAAAAGTTCTGTTTAATTCAACGTCTCTAGAGGGGTCATCAGTGAGCTGAAGCGGAGGGGAGTGTCAGAGAAACTGGCGTAATAAATAGATCAGTTTGAATTTGAACTAGCTGATGTTTTAGATGTTGAATAAAGTGCCAGTTTTCTTTAGTTTGTCTGGTCATCTTGACATTAAATTCACTTATCTGAAGCAATAGAAAACATGCTTACCGATGTATGTCACTCAGAGAACATGCAGTCATAATGCAAGGTCGGAGTTTCTGTAAACATAACATAAAAAAAAACGTTCCTTATTTTACTGAATGTGTTCTGATTAAACTTGTTGATTTCTTATATTCTCACTTCTCACTCCCAACTTGTCATATGTTGATGCTTGAACAGGTTCTCTGTTGGTAGGTATCCCTTTCGCGTCAATAATTCACAAGAAGAGTTTTCTCATTGAATGCTCTATGATGAGTCTATTCTATTTTTGTAACACTTCTGTGACTCTATCATGGCTAATTAAATGTGTTAAGTACAGATACAATGGCACCTTATTGGCTCCAAGAGGCTAATGTAGCTAGCATCCCGCGTATTTCTTCCAGCAAAAAAAATGTCTAAATGTCTTCAACCATTTGCGGCACAGTCCTACTACCATTAAGTCCTAAAACTGCCGTCAGCAACCTTATAACGTAACACTTGGGAGTTATTTATTTTCTTGTTTTATAGTACAAAAGCATTTTGACAGATTCAGGTTTGTACTCACCGGAGTGGAAGTGTCGCATGCGATGACGTCAGCTTCTTCTTCTTCTTGGATTTTTGGGCGGGTGGGATCCGTCCTTATTTTTATTTTAATCAAAAATATTGAAAACGTTTACAGATCCTTTTGAAAAATGTATATTCTGCCATATTGTATAATCTAATAAAATTAAATCATTCACATATTAATAAAATATTTTTTATTGATTAAACATGATCATTTTATTATTCAAGTTAATTGTATTCATTTATGTATTTAGTATATTTATAATTAAATAAATTGTTTGACTAACTATAAAATTAAGTAATTAATTTAATGATTAATTATTAAACAATAATTAAATAATTGCTAGTTACTTAATTAATATATTTAATATTGACAACATTTTAAATATATTAATTGTTAATTAAATTATTTAAATAAAAATTAAATAATTCTTATTTATTTAGTTAATGAATAATTAATAATAATTTTACTATTTATTTAAAATTAAATAGCTAAATTTAATTTTATTAAATTATTGTTATTGAGAGAATGAAACAATGCGTTTTTCTCTCATATTTGCCTGATGGCATTAAATTAAAATTATTGTACTATAAATTGTACAAAATACATTAAATGGTTGAAAACTAATTAAAAGCGCAAGAACTCAAGATTTAAAAAAAATTAAGCTTAAAGATAGAAGCTGTGTGCAAATAAGTAAGTACACCCACCCATCATCCAACAGGGAAAGAGAAAAGACTAAATTTTAGTTGCAATATTTGGTTAATGTAAATATGCAAGCAGTTTTTCTTTTTATGTCTCCGTGTGAAGACCTGGAGAGTCACAGCAAACCCTACAAAGATAGTTTTAGATTTTTTTGTTATAGTTTAGTTTTATTTTGCTGTGATGTTTTGTTTGTCTAATTCAGTTAGTTTTAGTTAGTTTTTAGAGTGTGCTTGCTGGTTTTTATTAGTTAAATATTGTTTATTTGTATTTTATTATTTATAACAGTAGCTTTAGTTTTTTTCATACATTGGTTAATTTTTACATGTAGAATTCAAAAAAGGTTATGTAGTGATTAAATATATATTTATTTGGTAATGCATATTCAAACGGGCTGCACAGTGGCGTTGTTGTAGCACTGTTGCCTTGCAGCAAGAAGGTCCTGGGTTCGATTCCTCTGTGCAGAAAGACCCAGGGTCTTTCTGCATGGAGTTTACATGTTCTCCCTGTGCATGCGTGGGTTATCTCCAGGTACTCCAGCTTCCTCCCACAGTCAAAAAACATGACTGTTAGGTTAATTGGTCTCTCTAAATTCTCCCTAGGTGTGAGTGTGTGTGTGCTTGGTTGTTTGTCCTTTCTCTGTGTTGCCCTGGACAAACTGGCGACCTGTCTCACCCGGAGATTCCGGGTCTCCGGGAGTTAGCTGGAAATAGGCACCAGCACCCCTCCCGACCCCACTAGGGACAAGGGTGTTAGAAAATGGATGGATATTCAACAGAAGATACCGTCTAAAAAAACAATTGTTCAATTATTGTTAAACAACCAAATAACTCTGGCGTTTTATCCCAATTTAAATTTTTGCTGTTGCCATTTTGCGGACTAGCCAGGAGGATTATGGAGCGCCATAATTTGCCGACAGATGACGTAAACTGCTTGTGTTTGAAAGGGTAATAAACAGATCCATAAACACAAAAACAGAGGGTATCATTTCTCTGATTTCAGTATGTTTTAGTTCTATAACTTACAATATAGTTCCAGTTAATTATAGTTTTTCTCCATTAATTACCGTTTTCTCAATATCAGTTGTTTGTTTTGGTTAGCTATAATAACCTTGGCATAGACAATGGATGAATGTAGACAAATACACCATAAAAACAACTGTGTGGTTCTGTATGTTCAGGTCTCATGCTGCACATCAAGTGGCCATAAATTTCCTGAGAGCAGATGTCACTTCTGGTGGTGCCAGAGTCGGGTCTTGTGTGTTTATTCTGCGAGTACAGTCATAAAACAGGCGGTCGAGTTGTAGACCTGTGGATCAGAGTCCAGTGATTCTAGCAAACACACCTCTAGGCCGGTGGGCGGGGCTTAACCCACAGTCAGGAAGTCAGTGACCATAAAGTTATCAAGGTTCTGTTGTGAGACACCCTGTTGTAGAGATTAGTTAGGGAAATTCAAGATTTATAACCTTTGTAGAGTTGTTTAGTTCTGCTGCATGCAAGAACCAACAAGTGATAAATATTGGTGAGATTTGAGTTTGTTTAGTGCAGCCTTTTCATTTTAATACCATAAAAGTACAAGTAAAAAATCCATCCATCCATCCATTTTCTGTACACTCTTGTCCCTTAGAGGGGTGCTGGTGCATAAAAGTAAAAAGTGATTACATAAAATAATTCAGAGAGGAACTGACTCAGTGATTAGGAAAAATGGGAAGTAATGTTTGCTTTGAATAACGGTAAAAAGGGCACAAAATGTCAACGTTTTGTTTTTTTTAAAAAAAGATCCTGGTTTTTACCAAAAGACAAAAATGTACATACCCTTAAATGTACAAAAACACCAATCAGATCCCTCAAACGTTACTACTGGTGGAAACCAACGAAGAAGAGATCAGAAAGTAGAGGAAGGATGGTGGGTTTTTTTGGTGTTTTTTCGTACAATGTACAGCTGGTTCACAGAATCGCACAGTTCATAAAAGGTTGTGGATCATTCCAACGTGTTGAATCAGTCGCTCTTCTGTAAAATCGTCGAATATAATTTTCCATAAATGCCGCATACGTAGCCGTTTTTCAGTCCAACGACTGAATAAGACGCTAACGGCTCCTCTGACGTCAGCGATGAGCGAATATATTTCATGTAACTGCTTATTTACATTTGTTGCTGCCGTAATTTTTAATGACTTACCGCGTGGACAAGCTTATTTAGGTGTGATTTTGATTTCATTTGTTATTTAATGGAAATGGCGAAATGGTGCTTTTTCAACTATTAGCAGAATATCGACCACAACTAGCGCGTATTTGTAACGCAGGTTATGACCACGAGTTACTGAAGTCAAATAAGACAAACTGCTTGGCAGATACCAAAAACTGGCAAATCTACAAAAAGAACACCTGAAAGAGAAGAAAAAAAGTTATTGCAGTGGATCAGGGGCCCAAGAAAGCAGGAAAAATAAAATATTTAATCTAATTTTTGTAATCACAAATTTTTAATATATTTTTTTACTATAGAATTTAAGTTTTTCAATCGTTGCTATAAAATATTATTGAAAATTCAAAAAGTATTTGAAATTCTCATCTTTCTGATTAGCTGCCCGTTAAATTTATCAAGCTGCTTTGCTCCTGAAGCTGCATAGCAAGTGTGAAATGAACAGATTTTAAAAAATGGAAAGACCAACGAAAGCGTTCAGCAGTCAAGAAGTGAAGGAAACTGCTGCTGGATTTTAGTCCAACTAAAATCAGAAGAGATGCATCATTTAAGTTAAACAAACGTAATAAATAAGGACTTGTGAGTAAAAGTGAGGAAAAAACATTTAAAAAGTTGATGCTACTTGACAGATGGTCATAAAATCAGTCATGGGGTGTACTTAGTTTTTCAAAAACACAAATTTCCATTTTCACTTTTACAACAATAACTAATCTCAAAGCAGAATATGTTCTGTGTTCTTAATCATAGATAAAAATAATTTTGACACCTGGTGAAGTACCTCAGAACATCAAAACGGTGTATTTTTTTTCTTTTCATTATTTCCGTATAAATTCTGAAAAGTCAGTGTGTCATAAGTAATTCTGGAGCTAACATGCAAGTTTGTGGCCAAATGTTTTCTCTGGAAACATCTTTACCAACATCATGTTTTGACAAGCCCTCACACAACCTGCTTCTTCTGGAAGGAGATCTCACATTTCTCACAGTAGCGCACTTTCACTCTCGCCACACGCTTCATTGTCTTCACCAACGGAACGCATTACTGCTAGTGAGTACCAAAAACTTTACGTTTTTACCCAGTTTTTATGGATGCATGTGGTTTTTTCTGTAGTGTATACTAGATGTGTTGCATTCATTTCATATAAAAAAATAAATAAAAGAGGAAAAGCTGAATTAAAGCGAACTCTAAAATATTCGGCAGAAAAATAGATGAAGATGTTGATACACTGCAAAATCTTACCAAGTATTTTTGATCTACTATCTTAGTAAACTTGAATTAAGATTAAACTAAGTTACAAACAACTTTTAAGCTAGAAATATGAGGTTGTTTTAAGTCAATACGTCCTTAATTTGAATAAAAAGGTTATAGTTATAAGTGAAGTAATGATTAAAGACATTTGAACTTATAATAGGGAAAAATGTTGTGTTATACTGGCAAATTATTTCTCTTATAACTAACAATTTTCATCAATATTAAGGAATTGTTGACTTAAAATAAGCTACTGTTTATTGATGAAAAGTTCCTTGTAAGTTGTTTTTGACTTATATCAAAAGTACTAAGATGTTGCACTAGAAACTAAACCAAAATTACTTGGTCAGATTTTGTGTTTTTGCAGTGAACATGCAGGAAATTGCAATTTTACCCTCATGATACTTGTTTTATAATGTGTTGTGCAACTTTTAAAAGCACATTTCTCAGAAAACATGAATTCTAATTAGCAATATTCAGATTATTAAAGCTGAGTTTGGTTTTTACTTGCACTGGTATGCACTGAAATAGTTTTAATTTAACGTTACTGTGCAGTTAAAGCCTTTCTGCATGATCTTACAGGAATTCCTCTTGCAAACACAATAATCTTCTAACTTCACCCATATAACAACTCAATTTTAAATGTGCTTAATTGCATTTAAAGTTAGTGAACCATAAATATTATTTATAAAGGAGTTGCTAATAAAAATCTGGCGCAACAGAGTTTTATGTAAACAAAGGCTGCAGCTCTGGGCATGCCCTCTGTGATTTGGGTTTTCCCTTTTTAATCGGTGCAAATATTTCCTCATAGTTGTCTGTTTTGTTTAAACCCACTTCCTAAAACATAAATTCACTCAAATACCTGCAGTTTACATGCATACTTTACTTTACTTGCATAATATATTTCTGAACTGATAAATGTTGTCTCTTCTCTGTAAATACACTGCAAAACCACAAAATCTTAGCATTTATTTTTTTATTGCAAATATTGTAGTACACTGGAAATAAAAGAAAACTAACTTTTAACTTGTTAAAAGCAGATTATTTCTCTTATAACTAATGCTTTTTCATCAATATTAAGATATTATTGACTTCAAACAAGCTCCTATATCTTGCTGTAAAGTTACTTGTAAGGTAGTTTTGTTTTATTTTAAGTGAACTAAGTTATTTGCACAAGAAAGTAGACCAAACACTTGGCAAGATTTTGTGTTTTTGCAGTGTAGATTCATCATAAAGCCACCGGGGTGAAAAAATATTGGCATCTTTATAGATTACTGTATTCTGGAAAGAATCTGAGTAGATATGAAAAGCTGATTTTAAATTATAATTTTATTGCCTGAAAGAGGAAAGATATCTAAGCTGCCCGGACAAAACATAAATGGCCACAATTATGAGTTAAATGTGATTAATCATATTGTTTTTTATTCAGTTTCACTGATTTCACTGACAACATAAAGTAGGCCAATATCCATAAACAGAGAAAGCTGGAGGAAGTGGTGAACCTTCCCAGGATTATCAACACAGGAAGCAGCAGCCGGAGTTCTGCAGGTCCAACTTTCCTCAGTGAAAGTTTATGATTCAACAACAGAAAAAGAGAAATTGGGTAAAAATAGCAATTGTTTTGAAAGAAAAGGACCCAAATCCTGTTTAATAAACAAGAATAAAGTTGATTAATTGAGCTCCCAAAAACGTAAAAAGTAGATGCCTCTATTTTATCACAGCAAAATCCGTTTTAAGTTTTGGATTTGCAATAACTAATTTCCCTTTCCTAGAAAAATTTGTAGTTTTTTTTGTACATTTTCTTGTATTTTGTCCCCCATGACAGAAAGCTTGAACTCCCCTGCTTTGACAGGTTTTGTGTTCGGCTGTGAATTTGCCACCGTCTTGGCTCTGGCTTTGTTTTTTTTCAGTTATTTATGTGGTTGTCTGACTCCTGTTTCCCCCTGAGTCATTATCTTCCTCAGTATCTGTGCTAGCAGCTCTTTCTTTCACTCTATCTTCCTCCTTTTCTGTGTACGTGTTTATGGGCATGTCTGGTTTCTGGAAATATTTTTGTGTTTTGTTTAGACTTTTGGCATCTGCAGCCCCTTTGTTTTGCATTAATCTTCTTTATTACGTTTGTCTCCTTCGAAGAGAAACAATAAATATAGAAATAACAGCTCCAGGCTGTTACTGTTATGAAAATAATTACACACTAGCATAAGCTGCTGCTCCAACTAGTATCTTACATTTGACTCTAGATCGCATTGGCTGTAAAACAAGCCCAAATAATTAACCTCGCACCACAGTGCTTTGAGAGTTTATGAGGTTTTTGAGCTGATATGTTGTTTTTGTGTTCACTATTTTCTAGTGAAGACCCTTAAACAAGCCAGATATTTTCTTTTTTTTCTAATTTTCATGTCACAAACTTTAAATTTTAACTGAATCCTGTGTAATCGGAGAAGAAGCCATTTGGTTTTCATCCAATCTCTTTCAGCGTCGGTCAGTCTGAGCACTTTTGGGAAAATTGGCAACTGCCTAAAAATGTTTTCTACTTATAAATAATCTTTTCAACTTTCTAAGTTTAGTGCTGACATCTTTGTTTTTTGTTATTGTGTCAACATGTGCATTTGTGCTTGCTTTTAGAGTTGGTCACACTTAAGCAAAGGTGTATGCCAAAAATAAAACAAGAAACTATTCAAGTAAGAGTAAAAAAAAATCTGGAAAAAAGTCTACCCAAGTACCGAATAACCAATTAAAACGTTAATCATTTAATATTTAAAAATTACATCATCAAGTGATATAAAAATTTGTGGACATTTGGTACATTTAAAAAAAGTTATTGAAGTAAACTCTGCTTTCATGATGGTCAAATAATTCAAATTCAGTTAAAAAAAACTTTATTAATCCTTAAATGAAATTAAATATCGTCGAGACCCATTAGGTTTCTTGGATGGCTGTGGGCAGGAAGGATCTCCTGTAGCAGTCAGTATTACAGCAATTCTGAAGAAGCCTCTGATTGAAGACACTCTGTTGTAATTATTTTTGATTTAATGAAGAATTCTTATTTGCACCATCATCTCCAAAATATTCCCCAGAACAGAACGAGCTCTCTTTATCAGGTTGTTGAGAAAAAACTCATTTTCCTCAACAATCTGTTGCGCTAAAATCTCCCCACAATAAAGGACAATAAAATATGTTTCTATTATAGTCTCATACCTTGGCTGTAATAAGAGCTCCGGTTGGCTTTCTATCATCTTAAACTTTTTTCTAACATGGTCTAGATCAGTTTTTCCCAAAGATTTTCTGGGCCTCCCTATGGATTACAAAAAAATGCCCCCAAAAAAGAAAAAAAAAATCAACAGGGGACACACATCATTCAACCAGACATAAACCTAAACACACATTTTGTTTTCAAACTCCACTGAAGTTTATTTCACACTTCAGGTTGCAACAAAACAAACTACAAACCATCTTTACAGTGAAACACTTTTGTGTAACTGTTTTTTTTCATTCATCGATTCCGCTTTGGGAACCACTGCTCTCGATGGTTGAATGTTAAGATTAGATCCAAAGAAGGTTGTTTCACTCGTCTTAGTGCCTTAAAATTAAAACCAGGTGGAGAAAACAAAAACGCCAACCATTGTAAATAAAAATGCTTCATTTTGTTTTTGTTGACTCAATGAATCAGCAAAAAAAACCTAAGAAAAACAGGTAGAAAACACATAATAAGGGAACTGAATATCAGGTGACATTTATGAAAAAGGTAGCAGGTTGAAGCAAACAATGGAACCGGTTCTGGTTCTGTAAAACAAAACATGAACTAAAGCATAAAAGTAGAAATCAGAAATCCAGGTATGGGTGAGAAATCCTGATCTGAACCAAGCCGTGTTGGATCATCTAACCTAGCTTTCAGTTGTTTAATTATACCAGGTTTAGAAGGAGCAGCTAAGTGAAGCCAGGTTAAAGTAATCCTGCCACAGTGAGTGTTCATCCTCTGCCCACTTCGACAGACCATGACGCCGATCACAGATTAACTGATTCAGGTCATAAATTATGAGTTTCTTTCATAGAGCAACAGATAATATTAGGATTTATACAAATAAATTCATAATGTTTGTAGCATGTAATGGGCCTTCATTCACATCAGCTATGTTTGGTGCGCTTTAATCAAACTTCAGTTTGTTTGCCTAGAAAGTCCGGTTCGTTTGGGGAGGTGTGAATGCGTAATCAAACTCTAATGCGGACTCTGGTTTGTCTAAAAACCTCAGTCTTGGTTCAGTATAAGTGAACTTTGGTGCAGTTTGAACACCAAGTGGACCAGAAACCGCTCCAAAAGCAGGAAGTGGACTACAGTCCAGGGCATTCTGGGTAAACACAAGCAAGCGCACAAGTCTATTGCTAGAGATTTAGCTCTTTTTTTTAAAAAACGTTTTTTTTACCAAGACAAACAAAAAATCCTTCAATCGCTAAAATCTGACACCACTTCATTTTTGTTTACATTTTGTAAAGAAGGAAGTTGCGCTCAGTGTTTTCTTCAGAGGTTTTCATGTTGTTTCCTTCAGTGGTTCTTGGTGCAGTGCCACCACAGGCGAGGAGGAGAACTGGTTTTTCAAATGATTTGGTTGGTTGGACACAGTGCAGAGAGAAATCGAACTGCAGCAGATGAAAATGCAACAAATGTTGCAACTTATCTCCTCAATTGGACCGAATCTACTGGACAATCTGGTGTGAAAACACAAAAGCATTTCTTTTACCTTCTAAATGCCTTTGCCAACCCTTTCTATGTTTTTGTGTCAAGTTGTTTCTTTGCCACATTATTTACCCACTTACATGTTTGTATATAAGTTTATTCTTAAGTCTTTTGTCATTCCTAAAATAATCTGAACCTTAACATCAATTCTCAAAATCATTTGCTTTCGCATTCCAATATAACAGTAATCAGTTTTTATTCTTTTCCTTGGCAGTGTTAGCCAACTTGTTGACATACTTGTTCAGCGAGTGAAAACATCCGACGATACTCTGCCAGAATGAATTCAGGGGGAAATATGACCTGCCGTCCTGGGAACAGTGAAGTTGCGAACGTGTTGGTGATCATTTTCCTGACTATCGAGACTCTGGTGGGGCTGCCAGGCAGCATCCTCGCGCTGTGGATCTTCTGTCGCCGTATGAAGTTCTGGAAATCCCACGTCACCTTCCTCTTTAACCTCTGTCTGGCCGACTTCCTGCTCTTCCTCAGCGTGCCCTTCCGCATCGACACCCACTTCCGAGGCGACGACTGGCAGTTCGGGCCGATTTGGTGCCGCATGAACCTGTACATGCTGTCCGTCAATCGATCTGCCAGCATTTCGTTCATGACGGCCGTGGCAATCGACCGCTACCTGAAGGTGGTCCATCCGCATCACCCCATCAGTCGACTGACCTCAACTCAGGCGTACAAACTGTCAGCGATGATATGGCTCATCGTGATTTTATATCGTATTCCGTTGTTGACGATCGACCTCCTCCATCCGGTGGGAAAGAAGAAAATGTGTCGCAGCTTCAACTCCTATGAAGTCCTCCCTCCGGCAATAAAAATGCACTATGTAGCCTACGTCCTAGAGTTCTTCCTGCCTTTGTTTTTGCTCATTTTCTGCTCCGTCAAGATCGCCTGCCAAATACAAAGGGTTCAAATGGAGAAAGAGAGAGTGCAGCGCGCCATCCGAGCTGTAATGGTCATCAACATGGTGTTCATCCTCTGCTTCATGCCAGGCGTCATCACAGGCCTGGTGGGGCTCTACATAGGGATGTTCTACCCAGAAGCATGTGAAACCTACAAGTTATGGATCAATCTCTTCATGGTGAGCATTGGCTTCACCTACCTCAACAGCGCCTTGGACCCCGTCATCTATTTCTTCTCCAGCTCTGTGTTTCATGACATTCTGAAGAACTCCTTCAAATGCAAGAGAAGCATCAGTGAAGACAGCACCCTATAACCGCTGACAGGTAAAGACGATAACAATCGAGGTTTTGTTTGATTGAAAAGAGCGGAAACAGATTTTTACATGCAATAAATCAGACAAAATGTCTTCTGTTTTTCAGACAGGTTTAAAAAATATATTGTATTTATATTTGAGATAGTGCTTCAGTGTTTCCACATAATACTGACTACTACTGTCACAAGCTGCATTTATATTATTGAAGATATAATTGCTCAATTTGACATTTTCACTATAAATTAGCTTATTTATTTTCCAATTATGAAAAACCTTGGTTTTGAAAAAAAAGATTTTAATACTGGGATGAGGTGATTTATTGGTTTACTTTGTAAAACAGCAATGGAAACACTTTTTTTGCATCACACGAGTCGCATGATCAACAACTGGATTTTACTACTGGCAGAAATGACAAAGAAGAAGAAGACAGGAAATAATTGGAGGATCATGGTGCTGCCTGTTTGAATTGAGTTATTAAATGAACAATCTTATTCACATGTGATTTTAGTTGTTTCTTTTAATGGAAAGATTACTGTTATGAAATTGAGTTTTTTTGACGTTAGTGGAATATTGACACATGTTTTGTGTACATTTGTAATGGGAACTCACCTTTTGACAATATCTTTCATGTGAAGTGGACCAGTTCTTCCTGCACATGAATGCTGCAGTTAGCATTCATGCATAGCCACAATTACCACAATTAGCATGGCTTGCCGACTTCCTTCTTTTAGTGCTAAATGCTAAATAAGTTGGTCATTATGGACAAAAAAAAAATTATATGTCAGAGCCACCAGACAACAGAAAGTCTAAAAATTAAGGTTTCGTCCCTGAGCGTGTTTCCGATCTGACTTTTATGCTGCTTTTAGACTCATTTTTAGTCTCGCTTCACTGTCATTTAGTACACTCTGACTAGCTTTAGCCAGAACCTTCAAAGGGCCTTTTGCTTTTTTGTTCTATGATTTATCCGCACATGTTTCACCAAAGCATATCCCATGACTATAGCATGTCTCAAAGACACAGAACAATTTCATTCCAGAATGGTGAGAAGAGAAACTTGGCACTTTCATGCATCTGATGAACCCGTCGTCCACCGTTCTCTTCCTGAGATCTTGACCAGTTTTTCCCCATGATGTCATACAAGGAAACAAACTGTTGTTGTCTTAAAATATACCCACAATTATAACCCCAGTTACTCAGATATTGTAGCTTAACAAAAATCTGGAGCCTTACACAACAATTACATCACCAGAGTTGTTAAGAGGGAGTGTTGCCCAACGTCTGACCTTAAAAAATGTTTCTCTATCATTATTTTCACAAGCCCAAACTGGCCTAAACCAGGAAATGAGTTGCTTGATTTCATGCCAGACAAAGAGGGAAAAGCATATTTCTTTGTGCAGACAATGGGTTTTAACGTTAAGTGTTTCTAAAGAGAAAATACTCATTTACTGATTTCCTAATTTCTTTCCACAGCCATATTCCACGGAAACAACACTTCTTCTTCTTCTTCGTGGGATTACTACATGCAGCACGGATACCTAAGAGACACTTTTACACACAACTTACCCATAAAAAATACTTAATTTAACATGACAGAACAAAACAAATCCAACAGATTTCTACTAGGCCAGACCAGAACTTTTTCTTTAGTGCTGATGTTTTACAGTGCGTCATTGATTGGTGTATAATGAAGCATCTTCCAACCATCTTAATGCACTCTAAAACATGTTAGTTATTGTAATTCTTGGAAAGGATGTTATCAGCAGTACAGACAGTTTTTCAACTGATGATCTTGTAATAGTACAATGCATAAAATCTGCATTTACTTTTGTAATTAATGGTATTTTAGTAAAAGCATAGCTGGTATTTTTAAGGTGGAATGATGAATAATTAGTAGGTAACTACTTTAACCTGCTAAGACAGGATGAATTAAAAGTAATTCTGATTGTTCTGGTGAGCTAATCTAGCAGAGTATATATTTATGTATTTCCCACCTTTTGCTGGACAATTTCCTCAAAAAAAAAACTATTAATGCTGAGAATCTCTGTTGGTAATTCTAAGGAAAAATACTCAGTAAACCATTCAATATTGTTTTATTTTTACTCTGTATTTGTAAGACTTCAAACTTTAGTCTGATGCTTGATGTTTTTCTAAATAACCAAATTATCTGTTTCTACATATTTTGAAGCCAGTGACTTACTGTCAATGACTAACGTATTTTAATAAGAAATTAACCAATAAAAATGGTGGCTGATCCACAAAAGTACATTTGCTGAAGTTTGAAAAACTGCAGAACTAAGACGGTTTGTGTCACAGCTTGTCACACTGTGTTAATAAATTAAAAGATGTTGATCTCAATTACTGCAAAATGCTGCACTTTTTGTAATACATGATTTCCTTTTCCCTTGAAAGTTTTCCACAGCAATTTGATGAGACATGCAACTCAAGAGAATGTTGCTAACTGCTAGCCAAAGTGAGGCCAACTCCGAGACACCTTTTAAAATTAAACTACTTTTATAATTTTGAGCTAGAATTTTATTTTTATAAACTTTTAACCCGCTGACACATTTGGATAAGACCGAATTGGACATTTTTATATGACATTTACAGTATTTAATAAATGTCTATACTTATAAACAGGAAGGCCATAATATCTTAATCACCTTACGTCTTTTTTATTTGAAACACATGCTAAGCTACATGTGCTAATCAACTTGTTAACATCTAACCATATTTAGCAGACAGCTAATACAATAGTAATTACATATATAACAATAGAAGTATATTAATTTTTCTGCATTCTCTATTTTTTTATTGCTAGATTTCTAGTTTGTGTAAAGAGCGAATTGCTATGGGAGACAAACTAGCTTGACTATGAAAACTTTTCTGAAAATTGAGGAGTTTTTGTTTTTTTAAGACCTTTATAAAGATAATAAAAAATCTTTTTAAGATGCCTCCATCCTGGTTGTCGGAACAATCTGATCTTATTTCTCTGTATCCAAGTGTGTTAAAGGAGTTGTTTAGCACAGGTGATATTCTGACTAATCAGTAACTATAAATCTTCTTTATATGGCCTGTCTAAAAATAAAAAATACAACAAAGATCCTACAAAGATGATCAGAATAGCAAAGCTACATGCTAGCTTTTCCTTGGCTAATGCTAGCTAGACTTTTTTCCAGTTGCTTTTCTTTTCTTTTAGTTTTTCTACTTTTGTTTGTTAGTTTACTGTACTATTTTAGTTGACTGAAATTTGTGGAACAATTCTTTAAAAATGTCTTTAATCTCAAATAAAACAAATATATATTCAGAGAGTATCACATTACAGAACTATGACAGAGTATTAGGACCATACAAATAATAAAAAATATAATAATTACAAGAATAAAGTCATAAAATTACTAAAATAAACTTGTACAAGAAAAAAGTCATAATGTTGTGAGAATAAAGTTGTAGTATTACGAAAATAAAGTTGCATTATTATGACTTTATTCTAATGTTTCGACTTTATTCTCATAATATTATGACTTACTTCCCACGCAACTTTATTCTTGTGACATTATGACTTTATTCTTGTAATATATATACATTTTCTCTACAGAAAATCCCTGACAAACCACTCAGTTAAATAGTTTGATCCACCACCGCTAACAAAACAACTCATGTTGAGTTGAAATGTTTTATCTCCGTCCAGAGTACAAGTATGCAAGAACAGGGAGAGCATGCAAACTCCACAAAAACAGCCTGTGCCTTTAAACAGGGAAGAGGTCAAACAAGAGGTCAAGAGCGTAGAAAATAGTGGTAAATAAATTTAAAAAACCTTAATTTGCACTTACTTGGCTTGCAGCACTTAATATTTGCTTGCAGTTGTGTTTGATTTAAATTGTTTTTAAAGAATAAATGCATCAAAATGTACATGTCTATTTACTGTTTATATGCTGTTTGTTCTAACTCTGAGCAATAAGAAAATAAACACTGAAACTCTGAAATTATTCTTGGATGTAATGTTTTTAGAAAAAGAGAAAGAATATTAAGGACTAATTTTGTATATTTTTTAGCAGTAAAACTGTGCATTTATGTTTTTATTCATCTACAGTCTATAAATGTTTCTTAACTGACTTGTTGTGCATTATTATGTTTATCTCTTTCTTATGCACCATTCCTCTGTATGGTTACATGTTGCAACATAAACATGATCACTGAAATCTCATCCAGGGCTGCTTTATTTTATCAGCACACACCAAAAACTAGTTCCTAAATTTATGTTTATTACATCAGTACATACACTAGATTAGGTAATTGTTGTGAATTTGGAGATGTTTCACTGGTACATGGTGAGAAATATCACATCAAAACATTGGAAAATGAGGACCTCTACTGGTCTACTGGTATTGCACTAGAGGGTGAACATAATTACAGCCATTAATCCTGCTATTCTTGCTTTGGAAATAAATAAATATAAATATTATCTGTCAAACATACGGCTATCCAATAATAGTACAGTGAAAGTTTCCCAGCTTTCCATTTGAATCTGTGAATGACAGCCTGTGAGTATATTATTCCCAAAAGTCAGAATTTATTAAAATACAGAAGTCTTTCCAAATTATGTTATCAAATTGAGGTATTTTGGTTTGATCTCAGCTCACAATTTGTAAAAACTGGGATCAGAGTCTAAATAAATGGAAACAAATAGTCTTGTGAATTCTTCCAAAAATAATATACACTTAATTATTTAACTCCAGGATGAAAGGTGAACTAATATAAAATTATCTAAGTAGATAAAATGGATTCTAAAGTAAATATTTATATTCTAATATATATACATATATATTTTTTTTTTAAGAAATTCATATAACTTTTTTGAGCTGATTTGGTGAATTAAATATACTTTTTAATAGTTTGGGGAGATTTGCCTGAATATGCACATCTAGTAAAAATGTACATTTGTAATTATTATTCGTAAATATTTTTGTTCCACAACATACTGAAAATACAGTTTAATCCAACTTTCACTCACTTTAAAGACGAGTTTAGTGAGGAAATAATACGTTTTGTTGTACAACGTTTACGTCCCTCGACGGATTCTTCTCATAGCGTGGATGTCCATTTTTTGGAAAACACACCACTGGTGAACACGCAGGGAACTTCCACGTCATTAAAAAGACACACTAGAGGTTCATCGAGAGCCACTGCGATCTTTATTTCTTTTATATTAAGCTTAATCACGGCTCTGCTTGTATTAATACCCATTTTGGGGGGGTTTATGTCGTCCCCCGAACAGATAATGTGCAGATAAAACGGAAAAAATCTTCCGTTGACGCATTCCTCCGGATTCTAAACGTTTGTGTAATGTATTATCTACATGTAATTGGTAGAATAATAAGAAAAGAAAACGTGTTACATAAAAACGTGTCATCACGGCTACACGTCATCAGGGGTAGCGTGGTTATATCCCCAAATGCCCACCATTAACTGTAGGCTCCAGTGGCGCAATCGGTTAGCGCGCGGTACTTATAAGTCAGTACACTGCAGAGCAATGCCGAGGTTGTGAGTTCGAGCCTCACCTGGAGCAGTCTTTTGGTGCTTCCTTCTGGAACGTTCTGCCACTAAAACTTAGTCCGGTTCAGTAATCTTCTCTAGTTATTACACGCTTTTTCTATATTGTGATTGTGTCTGTAGATACTCTTTTGAAAATGAAACTAAAAACTGTAAGGAAGCTGAACGTGTCTCAGTGTTTTCCTGTGATGATCTGGCCATCTGCCCAAGGTGTGGACAGCAATGTCCTCGCATTGTCTTTCTGCCTTAGTTATTACAAATGTTTGAATATTTTAATTATATCCTACTATTATTATTATTATTATTATTATTATTATTATTATTATTATATTTATTTTAGCATATACGCCATTTAGTAGCATTCAGTTTAGAATTATTGTACTTGTAGGTAGTCTTTAATTTCTGTTTCATTTTGAAATATTTAAATATAGATGCATTTTAAAAATGCCCGCACAGTTTACTGTGTGTATTCTCAATCAGTATTTTATCTAGTAGTGTAGATTTAGTTTCACAAACAGCAGGGGGCAGTAGCGCTCCATCTGCGCAGACCAACAACCAGGGGGAAAATAGTTTTAGTTTTGAAATATGACTTCAATAAAGACATGCAACAGATATTTAAATATTGGCCTTTGTTGTATATGATTTAACCTGTTGGGCCGGCATTATTTTTGATCTTACAACTAAAACATATTGTAAAAAATGTTTGGTTTTAAAATAACTGGAAGCAAAATATAACCATTTTTTATGAAAGTGATCAAAATCGTGTAAGAAGTGAGAGTGAAAATAGTTTAATTTGTCAAATATAATTATTGACTTTGCAGTTACACGTTTCACCGCCAGAAGCCACTGTTGTCCACCATTTGGAAATTCCTCTTTTCTTCCTTTTTATTTTTTCCCGCTCATTCTTGAATCTAACTGGCTGGATGTCCTTTTTGAATAAAAACAGTCACGTTGATTTCTTCTTTTGGTTTACCCACTTCTGCTTTCTGTATCCTCATCTGAATTCCAGTTTTATGATGCAGCACACAAACAATGGTTTTATGGTTTTAAAAAAATGCTGATAAAATTTTGATCTTCTGTTCTCTGTATGTTAAATGTGTTCCCTCATTCACATGTAGTGTTTTGTATTATGTGAATGTTATATCACAGGGTATAAAAATGAAATGATCCAATAAATTACTTAATACACAAAGCAGAAAACAAATATAAAAATGGATAAAAACATAAGAATTGCATCTTTTAAATGACTTTCAAAACGTCAAGATTCATTCATGCAAAAAAAATGAGTTTGACATTTAAAACAGTCGAACAAACACAGGTTTTTCATGCTTTCATTGCTTTCTCTTTGATTGCTAATCTGTACCTGTTTGTCTAAACATGTCCATGTTTTATTTTCCTCTCCATTCTTCCAAATCACATTTTGGATGCAAGATCTGTCCTTTATATTCCAGGTATAACACTAACCCGATACTTTATTAGATTTATTAGGTATTTCTGTTCTTATTACCACAAATGTTGAATCAACATGGGAGCAACTCAATGCCTTTAGGTATTTAGAAGTTGTGAAATGGACAAACATGAAGAGTTCATGTAGGTTTGACAAAATTGGAGAATAACAGATTGGAAAAAAGCTGCCTCATCCGATGAGCCTCAGTTTTAGCCGCCACATTTAAACAGACATGTTATGATTTGGCGTAAACAAAATGAAGGCAGGGATCCGCCCTTCCTTGCATAACCGGTTCAGGCTGGTGGTTGTGGTTTAATGGTGTAGGAGAAGTTTTCTTGGCGCACTTTTAGTCTGTACTACGTATCTCTGGTAATTGCAGGACTACAACCATCCACAAATATCTAAATTGTGCAAATACTCAAGATCCACCTTTAAAACTATTCTTACCCCGTATTTTTGTAGTTATAAATAACTGTAAATAGGTGACAAAAAAGGGAATATTAGGAAAACGTAGTAAATTTTGGGTAATTAACATGCCTGTTCCCTAAAACTGTGTGACTTTAATGCATTTGGGATTTTCTTTTGTTTACAACTTTTATCCTTGTTTCTTGTGTTAGAAAAGATTTGTCTGTCAATTTTCAGAAAATGTTACCTTTTATAGCCATGTTTCTATTGATCATATAATTGCACAGTTTAATATTTTGAAAATAAATTGCTTAATGGAAACATGGCAATTTCAAAAAGACACTAATGTTTTGATAAAAAGATTTAGAGCTAGGATGCGGTGGTTTTTTGGTCATATCAAAATTGGTTTATTTCACAAAATTGCAATGGAAACACTATTTTCAGCATTACAGGAGTCACGCGATCAACAACAGGATGTTACTACTGACGGAAACCATGAAGAAGAAAACAGGAAGTAGTTGGAGCCTGTTTTTTAATGACTTATTGCATGAACAAACTCTTTCAAATGTGATTTTAATAGCATTTTTTCTTTAATGGAAACACAGCAACTGTGAAACTGTGTTTTTTTCAACATTAGCAAGATATTGACAAAGTTTTGCGCACATTTGTAATGGAAACTCAGCTGCGTCTGTTAATAAGATATACATAATAAAGAAATAATAATAAGTTACAAGCCATTTAAACTTGCTTCATCCGCTGTGTGGAAGGTTCTCCATCCAGAAACGGTTTGCTAATTTCTCTGGTTTTCTGTCAAAATCCTTGCTGACCCAAAAAGCAAAGTTCTTCATCTTAAAGTCATAAGATCATTACTCCTCATTGAAAAAACATACTCCTGGAAGAAAATGACAGGTCATAGAGTTCAACTAGTTCCACTGTGAGTTCACATCAACCAACTCTGTCCATCTAAAGTACATTTGTTGTCAACTTCTTCACGTGTTTGGGCGTCATTTTTGCGTTCTCTCTTATGGTTTCCACACGTAGCAGTCAGATGGTACCACCATCAGATGGAAGAGGATGATGATGAGTGTGATAAAGGAAAGTAAACAAAGCTGAAGGAGCTTTGTCTGGGAGTGCGTAGATGTTATGCTAAGACCTGTTCAACATACTTGTTTCTGCCCTGATCTCCCCTGCAGCAGTAATTGTCTTGATTCAGTGATGCAGATCTGTGTGGTCTTCTCAGATTGAGCCATCATATCTACCACCAAGCCTTTCATTTTCCATTTAATTAAAATAAACTTGTCATGGGAGCAGTTTATTTAAGTGTTCAAGCTGTAGGAGATTTGCAACAGTGAGTTCGGATCTTTAGGTCCAAGGCCGATCCCCTACTGCTGCTAACCATGGAGCTATGTGCCAATAACTCCCATCTGTGTTTGGTTAGTGTTGAGTGCAGATGCACCATCTAGCTGTGTGACGGCTTCCAGGCCCAGCTGTTATGTATGGCAGCCTGTGGGCTATAATTATCATCATTAGTGTTTTTTATCTCTTTCTTTTTTGTATTTTCTTTTCTCCTTTTAAGCCTAGAGCGACTTCGCTGATTAAGTGTCGATCGACTCGCCGTCAAAAGGAAGTGACGTAATTTTCTTTCAGGTCGTCTTTTGTTTGTGTGTGTGTGTTTTTTAAAGTTTTTTTAAAATTAATATTCAAAATGGATGAAATGGGCTCTTTGCACGTCAGCTTCCGTGTTCGGGGAAAAGCGGCTCGCTCGCTTCCGGTCTGTTGAAAATGGCATTTTACACTCCGTGCTTTCAGCCCAAGGAAACAATTAATGAAGTTCCTCGATCCTCCAGCTTACTCCAACAAGTAAGCTGGAGAAAAGATGTACGCCTTGTTACACATTCACGGATACGAAGGTGAGTTTTACTTTCTTTAAACTTTGTGGCTAACATTAACTTTAGCTTATGCTAGTAGACAATATTTCCAGGACATTTTTCTTGTACAAATGTGCTAGGTAAGTACCTAAACATGCTAATTCATTCTAACGGACGATGTTTTTTACCTTATTTTGTACTTGTTCTCAAGTATATTGTATGTGTTTATTGTCGTTAGTGCCAAACAGAGACCAAGTAACGGGGGATTTTACGGTTCAGGCTTTTTGCTTCCGAATCATGAGGAATCACAACAAGCCTCATAGTTTAACAGTAGAGCAGCTCTGGTGTCGGAGTTCTAGTTCAGCTGACTGTCCAGGTTCAAAGTTGTTGCTTTTAGAAAAAATATGGCCGTGTTCTTTAAGGTCTCAGTGTTATTTAGTTTTATTTACTTTTGCATTACAGAACTTGTGAAGAGCTCAAGTAGGACGGTGTTTACAGCAGTGTGTACAGGCGGATCAGTTGCTCGGCTGTCTGGGTCTGCTCTGCTTACTCGTTCCCATACACTCGCTCTTTCAGGCTGAATACAGAAGTGGTTCTGTAACCCTGCTGTATTTGTATATTCTGTGTTATTTGCTTTTCTGTATTCTTTTACTTTATGGGTAGTGTCCCTTTAAGAGAACTGAACGAAATTACTTTACGGCAGCGTTCCGACTGCAGTTGCTAGGGGAATTCCCGGCCTGTAGAGTTTCAGAGCTGCTGCAGAGCAGAGACATGCTAGTCTCAGCCTGGCTTCTGCATATCGCCTGACCTTTATGCCCATATGATGAGAGGAACGTTGGGCCTTCGTGTGCCTGCAGAGGAGGAAGGAGAGGCTGCTGGATTTTTCGTGTTTGTGGACACCGGCTGCCATCATCATTCTGGGTCCCTATCCCAGTCAACACAGCCTTTTTCATTTGTACGCACCAGACACACGTACAAATATAGAGCTCTATATGAACTTGTTTTTTTTTTTTTTTGCTAGCCAGCTTCTTTTATTTTTTTTTCTCTCTACCAAGGATCCTGTTACACTCATGTTTGGAGTGAATCTTGTTTGTTTTTTTGTTTTCAGGTAGACTCTATGATCGAGTTGAGATGAAGTTGGACGTATTTCAGTCCAGAAATTTGTAATAAACAAAACTGGTTGATGGTAAACTGCTATCTGAACACAACTAAATTCTATTCTTTGGTTACAGTTCCATGGAAATAACACAGGACGGCTCCTTTATAAATAAAAAAATATTTGTGAGTTAGTTTTGTCTTATTTCATAATAATATTTAATTTCCCTTTGGGATTAATAAAGTATTTTTGAATTTGAATTGAAGATATTTGCATTAGAAACTACAAAAATACTTGGTACAATTTTGTGTTTTTGCAGTGTAAAAATATTGAATTAAGAAAACACATTTGTTTTGCAAGTAAAGCTAAAAAAGACAAAAAATGTTTAAAAAATATCAAATTCTTGCATTTTTAATTTAATGACCTTTGTGTCTCGCCGGTAGTTTAAATTTTGTAGTTTTATGTCTTGTGTGCCTCTTTCAGAGGGAACAGTTTGAATTATTGGGGTTTTCTGGAGTTGACTTAAATATTATTTAACCTCTTTATTCTGGAGACTTTTTAAGGACCCACGGTAGTTTTTATGGATTATTTTCTCTGGACTTGCTCGGACAAAAACGGAGAGAAATCCTCCCAAAAAACAACCTTGATTCAGAGATTTTTGAAAGAGCTCTGTAGTTCCTACTGTTTTTATAATTTGCAGTTTATACTAATCTGCAGTTTGTATCTTCTGTTGTTTTTAAATTAAACATTTAACACAACTTAAACTTGACACCCTTGATCAATATTGCAGAGTTTCACTGAGTTCACTTTCAAAAACATTGTTAAAATAAGTGGAAATATTTAATTAAAGGAAACTTTTGTGCATGTTCAACACACGCTGGTTTTAACCACAATTTAATCTTTATACAATTAAAGATACAACCACAAGCAGCACAAATGGAGCTGGAGGCATGTCTTTAAGAGTTATTATGAAGAAAAAGATGCAACTGCAAATCAGTTATGGAAAAAAATTATCTGGCTATCAGCCACCAAAACAAACCACTTTGCTGTAGTGTCCTCTATCTCTGCCTTACTCTTTGTTTTAAAAATATTTCTAAATAAAGACTTAAAAGCAGAGATGCCAACCAGTGTGGGACTGACAAGTGATTTTATAAATAAAAACTCAAATTAAAGGATGGAGTTCTTTAAATTTTCAGCTGCAACATAAGAGAAATTACATTTTTACACAACTTTCTCAGAGATTTCAGATTTTTTGGGGAGTTGGAAATTGATTCACCAGACACAGTGGTTATGTAATTTTTAAATATTAAATGATTGAAAACTTGATCACTTACTCAGTGCTTGAGTAGACGTTTTACTTTTTTACTCTTGGGTAATTTCTTGGATGGCTACTTTTTACGTTTACTTCAGTAAAAATGTTGAAGTAGTACTGCTCATGATATTTTGCTTGCTTTACCTTCCAAATATACTTAAAATCTCTTCAACAGCCAGACTATTTTACCACAAACGCACAGAAGAATTACAGAAGAATCAGAGGATTTGTAGTCATCCGCTTTTCATTTATGACTCCTCAGTCGGATGTGTGGAGTATCCTGTGAATCAGTGCTTCCAGAAAAGTGATTCTGGGTCCCATAACTTTGAGGAAACGTGAAACTCCTCAAGTTCTGCAGCTTCTTTTGTCTCTCCACAGAGACTTCAGGCTCTCATTTGTCAAGCAGGAAAAATAAAAAATCCACAAGGAGAATCATCATCCTGGTTCGTGATCTTGTTTGTATCACAGCCTCCATTTCTCGTGGCCCTTAGGGAGCCGCGGTGCGTCTGCTGCGTCCAGATAAATGTCAGGAATAACGGAAAACGCGCGGAGCCCTGGGAGAGTAATTTACGCTCCTGGAGAGACGAAGGACCAAGATCCATAAAAGACGCTGTCTGAGAGAAGGAGCCAAGATGGATCTGGCTGAACTTATTCATAAAGAAATACGCGCCTCCAACTCTTTCTTGGTGTCTCAATTCGAAATAGTTCCCATGTGCGAACACACGAACATACACACTCCTAAATCACTTTTTAAAATTAATTTATTATCATCCAAATGCAGGGAATAAACTAAGGTGGGAGACTGAAAAAAACTGTACTTTTAAGTTGATATTTTTAAATAAAAATAAAAAAAATCACAATTTCCTGGTGAATAGAGTCTGATTTAAGAGGTGTGCACACACCTCCAAACTACGCCCAGACACAGCTGTAGTGGTTGCTGAGAGACTAAAGTGTTTCTTGAGTTGCATTTTAAATGAAAAACCCCCCCAAACAATTAATTATATTATATATATCTATTCTGGTCAAGAGAGAAGGAGTACAAGCTGAGAGGCGCACACACAACTCCAAACTGCGCCCAGACTAAGCTGTGCTGGTTGCTGGGGCAATGAAGGAAACTGTGTTTTTTAAACGCAGTTTCAAAATACAGTTTCCTGAAATATGATTTCTTTCCTGCAGATTAAATGAAGGAAAGAAATCATATTCTCCTGGTCAGTAGAGAAGTAGTTTCAACTGAGATTTGCGCACACACCTCCAAGCTGCGCCCAGACTGCGCTGTGGTCGTGCCTGGTAGAATAAAGTTTTTTCCTGCTGTGAATAAAATGAAAAAACAAAAACAAAAAAAAACAGAGCCACAGTATTGTTATTACTTTTGGCATTCTCTGTATTTTGGCATGAGACGCCAGTGTTTTATCAGCTCCCATCGGGGGTTCATGTCCATCCATTGTGTCTGCTTTTGGTGTGTCACTGTAACGCAGATTTAAATGGCAATACTATAAATAGCAGCGTGATGACCTTTGATAGAGGAAGCAGGTTGTCTGATCGTGCGCCAGCGCCACAGCTCTGTACTTTACCTGAGCAGCCAGAGTCACGTTGCTCTGCAAGGTGTTTGACTGAACGTGAAGTATCTTTTAAAACTTTTCACCCTCCTTAACTACCACAAACTTTAATGTAGTAATCCAGAACTATGTTGTTGAATGAAAAGTGATCTAAAACAGTTCTGAAATTAGTAACATTCATTTATATTCCATCTCATTTTTGTAAATAAAATCCAGCCAGGCAGAATTCATTTAATTAGTGGTCAATGCTTTTCAAAATAAACTTCTGGTCTGGATGTTTCTACCAGCTTTGTGCATCTAGAAACTGTTTTTTTGTTTTGTTTTTTACAACGTAGCTTAAGGTTAGTTATACTGGTTGGTGAAACTCATTTTTCTGAATTGGACGCAGGTCAGGACTTTGACTGTAACTCATTGTATTGTAGCTGTGGGTTTATGTAATTTGTTGGTGGAGTCTCTGGTTTTATACAACTTGTAACAGAGTTTCTTCTGGGATTTCCTTAAATTTATCTCAATACATCTTCCCATCAACTTTGAGTAGCCTCATTATTCCTGAAAATGGCTCAGTTCTGTTTAGACAAGGATTTTATCTATTGTTTCAGATATTAGTGCCCATTTGATTATCTTCAAACAGTAAAGTGTGAAAGTAGAACTCCCGATTCAACATTTGAGAAATCCAGACATGAAATATGTTAATTAAAGGGACGTATTATGCAAAATTCACTTTTCACATGTTTTTGTACTTCCACTTGGGCTTCTACTGCTTCTAAAAGAAACACTCAGCCATTTTTGGCAATAACCTAAATGTTTTTTGATGACTGGACAATGACCCAGTCATCTGAAGGTTTCAAAAACCTTCAGAATATAATGTCACAAATCAGCAGGCTCAGCCTGTTACCTAGCAACCCAAGCTGAGCTCCACCACTTTTGTTCAGCTGGTTTTACCGCTTTATGCGCTGTACAATGGCTGCTGGAAAAGACAAGTGTTTTGTTGTTGACTTACCATCTAGAAGCCACTTGCTGTGTTCTTTTAGGTTGTACAGGAGGCTCTACTTCTGCTTTTCAAAGATGTTTGATTGAGTAATGGTGCATCTGTTTGCCACCATTTTCGCATGCCATTGAGTGTAAACGTTGAGTTGGGGGGCGTGGTCAGCAGCAGCAGTAAATAATTCCTTAATATTGATGAAAAAAATCCTTGCTCCATTGGCAGATAAAGCTATTTTTTCCATGTTATGAGTGAAATAATTTGCCAATGGAACAAGAACTTTTTCATCAATATTAAGGAATTATTTACTTAAAACAAGCCTTTATATCTTGCTGAAAAGTTTCTTTTAAGTTAATTTGTCTTATTTCAAGTATACTAAGATATTTGCACTGGAAACTAAACCAAAAATACTTGTTAAGATTTTGTGTTTTTGCAGTGCAGACAATACTGACCAGACTAAAATCTCATTATCACAGAATGATTTTGTAAAAAAAATGTAATGAACTTGTTTCTTATGGCCCATAGAGCTATAATAACCTGTTCAAGGAAGCATAATAAGTCACCTGTAAAACAAAAAGGCAGCAAAGATCTTTTATGGCGCAGTGCTGCATTCGCAGCTTGTAAAACTTCATATTCCTGCAGCGTCTCTTTATTTCATACGCCCGTCCTCTGCAGGCAAAAAGCCCAAAACCCGCACCCGCCTGTGTGTGTGTGTTCGTGCTGTACGCTATTTGGATCTGTCGGCGCCCAGCCTATCGCTCCCTGTGGGCACATGAAGGTCGGCATGGCGGCTGGGGGCTGGGAGTCGCTGACATGGCCGCCCGGTTCAAAGAGATCGCGCAGGAGATGCAGTGAGAGGGGGAACACAGCAGCCATTATGCTCACCTTGGCTGAGCCTGGGAAAACTCTGCGGCCCCGTCGCCCCCCTGTCCTCGCCTGTGGTTACAGACAAGGAAGCAAGTGGACTTACAGGTGCTGCGTAGCACTCCTCAGGCTTTGGATACGCCACAGTCTGCCACAAGTGGAGAAAAAAACCACTTACAATATTCAATGAGCGCTAAGAGCTGAAAGATGGGAAAGAGTGATGGGTAGTGTGTGAAAATACCTCAAACCAACCACAAAAATATTTTAAGAAGTGATCCTGATTTTCCCTTTAGTGCCCAAGTAGAAAAGTTATAATGTGGAGATATAGCCTCTTGGCTTTACTCATGCAGTGAATAAAATGCAAAGTATTGCAACTTACTGCAGCACAAAGAAAGTATTATTCAGACTTAATAGGCCTGGTTTGATTATTTTTCCACATTAAGGCCTTTTTCTGACGAGGAGTCCAGAGAGCTTTACAAGTCAAGTCAAGTTTATTTGACTTTATTCAGCAAAGTGCTTTACATGAGGAAAACAAAACACAGTAATCAGTCATAAAACAAGCAATATGATCAAATACCATGATCTAAATCATCAAATATATAAATCAATTTTCCAGGTATTACTCTAAATAGGTGGGATTTTATTTAAAGGAACTCAGTGTTTTGGATGTTTTGCAAGTTTGTTCCAGATTAGTGGAGAATAAAAACTGAATGTTTGGTTCTGGTTCTGGAGAGAGTAGACTTCTGGAAAGTTGGTACAACAACAGCAGATCTTTAATGTGTTCATTGATTTATGGACTAGTTACAGCTTTCTGATTGATTTTAGCCAGACTTGATGTGATAATCAATGCGACTAAATGGATGAGTTTCTCTATTTCTTGATGGGACATCAGTCCTTTAATCCTGGAAATGTTCTTCAGGTGACAGAAGGCCGACTTTGTAACTGTCTTTATGTGGCTCTGAAGGTTCAGGTCTGAGTCCGTGTTTGGTTTCTAGCTGTAGCTCAGTCTGGATCATTCCTCCTTAGGCCCAAAGATAATAACTTCAGTTTTGTTTTTGTTCAGCCAGATAAAGTTATGGCGCCTCCATGCATTGATTTGTTCCAAGCATCTGTAACATAGTTGAAATGGTTCAGGTTAAATCCTGCTAAAATGCACCATCTGCTGGTAAAACGGGGTATTGCATTCACCCTAGAAAGAGCGGGGTATTATGGGTAATCCTCAGAGCCATGAGGATCACTGTCGAGGTAACGTGTCTCTGCGATGTGATGAAGAAATATTATTTATAAAATATGTTTATGGTTTTCGTTTTTGCATATTATTGAAATATGTTTAATCCATGTTATGTTAGCTCTGCTATTATATTGTTTTTGTTGCGTTATAGAAATGTTTAGTTCGTGAGAAAGTGTGGCGGGAATTTCCCGCACATTAACATTATGGCTCCTCCTTGCAGGAGTTTCTTTCATGCCAGAGACTGACTTTACCTCGGTGCCCATGTGTGAAATGCAGGTATGTTTTACTAAATCTCTGTAGCAGATGGCTTATATAAGGCAATTTTATATTAATAGTTTTATGTAGATATGGTTAATGTTTTTGCATTGTTCCAAGATGCAAGTTCGTATAAGCTAAAATATAAAAATGGCATCTAGTGAATTAAATGTCAGCATTTTATTTTATTTTTCAGAGCATTTTAATTAATTGTGTTACTTTCTTTAAAAAGGACACTCACTGGTTGTTCCGTTGATGTAAACCAAATCCACTATACGATCACTGTAATTTTCAATTATTTTATTTTGGTTACTGTATTATGGGTAATCCTCAGAGCCATGAGGATCACTGTCGAGGAGTTTCTTTCATGCCAGAGACTGACTTTACCTCGGTGCCCATGTGTGAAATGCAGGTATGAAATAAAGAAAACAACTAATGCCAGATTGAGCTCCTAGTCGTTCATTTCTGCACCAAGAAGCCACCAGATCCACGTAGGCCACACATCTGTTCAATGCTTGGATGGGTTCAGAGTCACCTGGTGACGTCGTAATGTAGAGCTTCCACTTTTATGTTTTCCCAGTATTTCTGTATTAGAGGGTCTTCCCAGAAGATGTCTGAGTAATCTGCTGTCATGTCACAATTTTTCCAACAAAGTGCTACTTTAATTTTATTAAATTTGGACATAACCACGGAGGTTATAAAGTGTCTTAATGTATCTCTGCACTCAAATTCCTTCCTCAAGTTACTGTTTACAGTGCAGTATGTTACTGTAAAATCTTTCAAATGTGGATAAAAGCATAAAAATATGCATGGTTACCCCTCAGCTTGTATGGTTTTAGTTTTTCTCATTAGCCACTTGAATTTTAGGAAAACTGACATTTTTCAACATGGCCACCGTTTTTTAGCCATTTAAACCAATTAATGTCATAAAGTGTTAAATAATTTCACGATTTAGATGAAAAACATCATGTTTTTAAAGTAATAATATGCAGCAAAACCTTTCACACGAGAATAGAAGAACCTAACTTGGCCCAGATGTTCCCAGAGGTTTGATTTCTGAAGCAAAAACAATCAGTGAAAGAATTCAAGATGGCCGCCATGGTCATCTAAAATTCGCCAATATTTATTACAAATGAATACTTTTGGTGTCAAATCATAAATTTTTTTGACCCATAGAAGTCATATTTACTGATAAGTTTTTGATTTTTACAAGATGGCCACCATGGTTGTCGTGGGAAATTAACTTTTGCTCTAAAATCGATCAGATAAATC
The DNA here is from genome assembly GCF_001444195.1 of Xiphophorus couchianus. NCBI lineage: Eukaryota > Metazoa > Chordata > Actinopteri > Cyprinodontiformes > Poeciliidae > Xiphophorus > Xiphophorus couchianus. Next base: position 20,589,904 of record NC_040249.1, read on the forward strand.
TGTTTGGTATCATTTAAACCAATTAATGCCATAAAGTGTTAACCAATTTCATGATTTGGATGAAAATCATGTAACATGATATGTTTTCTACTCTGGTCTTCCAGTTCATACAACTTTAAAGTAACAGTATGCAGCAAAATGAGGACCTTGCTGTTTTCCAGTCTCACACCAGTTGTCAATTGGAAAGAGTTGATGATGTGTGACGCTGACTGAGATAGTTGTCTAAATATTTAGCTTTAGATTCTCAGTTTTATATGTGCTTAGTGGTTTAGCATAAGCTTATTCTAATGTTTTAATTTGTTTAGCAGTTTAACGTTGGTATAGTTAAGATTCAAGTTTAGCTAACTAGGACCTAACCTTTTGTTTAGCTACTGTCAATATTAGTGCACACATATATTTTCCATTACAACCATGACAGCCATTTTGAAAAATCTACACCAGATAAAGGATAAAAAATACAGGATCATAAAAATATATAGGGTTTTTACAATTCAAAATATGTAGGTTATAATTTGACACTAAACACATTGATTTTAGAGCAACAACCATGGTGGCCAACTTGAAAATCCAAAACTTATCAGTAAATATGACTTCAGTGGGTAAATAAAATTATGATTTGACACCAAAAGTATCCATCTGTGATAATCCTGCAAATTTTAGGTGACCGTGGCAGCCATCTTGAATTTTTTTCAGTGGCTAATGTTTGTTTTCTGAAGCCTAGCCTCTGCAAACATCTGGGCTAAGTTAGGTTCTACTATTCTCATTTGAACGGTTTTGATCTGCTTCACTATGAAACATTTATAACATGTCACACACTTTTCTACAAGCTACAGTCTACTTTTGTCATCATCTTTTCATTTATGAACTTCTTCCCCTTCTTTCCTGAAACTCTGGCACATCCTTTAGCATGGCACAGCTTCATTTTCCATTGGCTCTCCAACGTGCTCCGGCTGGTTTTATACCAAGGGCTCTTTACGTAGCACCACTTTTCTCTACCTTATAAACAGGCTGGCTATCACCTCCGATTCTTAAAGCTGAGTGTTTAAAGAGCCTGGTGTTCCTGCGCTCACACCTGGCTGTAAATAGTCTTCTACTTGCAGCACAGAGCCACCCGCCCCCCATCACTCAGTAAATCGCCAAGATTTTTACTTTCCCCATATGTTTCTATCATATTTTTTATTGCACTGCTCATAGGGCAGACTATGATAACACTTGTTGCTGGAGTGAGTTGGGGTATACATTGGCAGGGCTAGGCAGGTGTCATTAAGCGGGCCCTTGCTGTTTTATTAATAGCGGTTTATGTTTCGATGCAGGCGGCTATGAATGTGGCCATTCAGCGAAGGAAGGGTAGGAGTGCACGCCAAAGGTGGCTCTGTGTGCGTGTGTTTCGCAGGGGCTGGCTAGATTCGGCTGGTACTCCGCGCCAGTGTCTCATGTTAGCGATCCAGGGGGTTTCAGTTATTTGTTTGTGCTGGTGTTTCAGCGAGAGGAAAGGCTGACATCACTTCTTCCAGCACTGAGGGGGTTGTTAATGTTGCCATTCTCAGCTTAAAGGAGCGAGGGTTATGGCAGGCGAGGGGCTTTGACTCACAGAGGCTCTTTCCTTTCCTACTGTACAGACACAGCGAAGGATTCTCACACGTACATAATTATGAAAGAACATCAACGCGACACGCACCATCTGATCCTTTCCTGGTTAATAACTGAGCAAAGGACTGCGAAGCCACCGATTTCAACCAATGCATCGGCTATAAATATGCCGAGCTTAATAAAATAATGCTGTGAGTTGGAGGGGTATGATTGCGTGTGTGTGCGTGTGTGTGTGTGTGTGTGCAGCACAAGCAGGCATTGCATGCCAGGTTCGGGGCTTTAAACACATCAGGCTGCATGCTAAAAGAACATGCGTTCAGGGGAAATTTATGGAGCCTGACAGCGCCGTGCGAGCGAAGGGTTTTCACCGAACAAAGTTTGGAGAGGTGCAATCTGGTATTTATTTGAACGGCCGCACTCACATGTGCGTCTCAGCGTTTGGTGCTCGGAAAATAGCCGATGGGAAATTTGGATTCCTCAGGACTTTATCCAACGAATGAAACCAAACAGAAATGATGAACAGACAGAACCAAAAAGTCTTACATGGTCCTAATATAAACACTCGGCCTGACTAAATTACTGACATTGGAACAGTTTTCATTGGAGGGAGCAAAGGGGTTATGGAAATACATTTAATTTAACAATACAAAACAACTTCATGCTATGAGAAAAGAGAATATTTATTGGTTTAAATATAAAATTTCAATTAATCAAACTTATTTTTGAATTAATTTTGGTTGCATAAAATCCAGAAATATAAACCTCTACATGTGGAATCAGTGTAAAATTTATGAACAATAATGCAACAACAATTCGGCGCACACTTTGAGGAACCAACAGTACTTTCAGGTTACTTTCAGTGAACTTACAGGATACTTTTCCGAAACTTACTGGATACCTTATAGAACTTACATGTGACTTTCCCTGAACATAGAGAGTAATTTTACTCTGTAAAAGTATTTACTTAGTACTTCCCAAAAATCATAAGTTCAGGAAGAATCAGAAAATATCCATTAGGTTTCGGTAAAGTATCCTATAAATTCACTGAAAGTAAAAACTAAAACTAGAGACTGACTGACTACTTTGTAAAATTTTCAGGCTCGTCTTGTCAGGATCTTTGTTTTGTTTTGTTTTTTGTGGAAGCCTGCTGCTTCCCACTTCCTCCACCAGATGCCGCCTAGGAGCAGAGCCCCTGGAGAGGCGTGGGGTCGAACCCGGGGACACACCTGTGGCGCATTGTCTGACTGAGGCTGGGAGTATTTAAGAAGCGGCGAGCGACACTTCCTTGCCTGAGTGTTTGTTTACCTTGGTAACAAATCGTTCCTGAGTTGGCCCTCTGAGCATTTCCTAAGATAATCGCCTCCTGTGTTTTTTCCCTGTTGTCAGGTCTACCTGGATTCCTCCGGAGTTTTCCGAGAGGAGAGTTCTGTGGGTCGTTTGTCCCGGACTCCGACCAGCCGTCAGTTCGCTCCTCCGCTCAGTCTGACTTACCTGTCCGCCCTCCAACGGTTCGTTGCCTCTCCACGCCGCCCCTGGGTCCGTTGTTGCTCCAAAGGAAACATCCATCCGCTCCTAGTAAGCCTTTCCCTGCGTCAACATATATATTCATCCACCTTCCTGAATTCGTATATTCTAACAGCTTCTCCTCGTTGACAGTGGCTGAACTGGTTGCCCCTTCCAGACTACTGCTCCGTGTTTTCTCCCCAACCCTATTCCCTCTTGTAAATAAACTTCATTATTGTTTTGCACACGAGTCTCCTGATTGTGTTCGTGCATGTGGGTTCGTAAACTGGAACCAAACATGACAGAACACTCAGGCCAACAGTCTACCCCTGCAGACGCAATTAGGAGAGCCTTGGCTGAACAACAATCTCTTATTCAGTCTCATGACGCAGCCCTGCGAGAGCTAGGTAGCCGGCAAGCAGAAACTAACCGCCGGTTAGCCGAAATATCCAATTTCCTCCAGGGATCTGCCCAACCGGACCCGAGCGCACCGCCAGCGGCAGCTCAAGTTCCGGATCCATCTAGCCACGCCACGTTTTCGGAGGTACGACCGCCAGCACCTGAGAAATTCTGTGGTGAGGTGAGGAAGTGTAAAGGCTTTATTTTGCAATGTGGAATCATTTTCAACCACTCACCTCAGAGGTTTTGCCATGATAATGCCAAAATAGCTTATATGTTATCCTTGCTAACTGGACGTGCTCTGGAGTGGGCTGAGGCTAGGTTTCCCTCCCCCACCAATTTTGGGTGCACATTTTCTGAGTTTGTGAAGGAATTTAAGCAGGTTTTTTGTCGTGACACCGACAAGACTTCAGTTTCCCGAGAGCTGTGGACTCTCAAGCAGGGTCAAAGAACAGTTTCTGAGTTCGCTATTGACTTTAGAATTAAAGCTGCAGCATCTGGTTGGGACGCAGCTGCGCTAAAGAGCGCTTATTTCCACGCTCTGAGTGAGCAGGTAAAGGATGAACTAGCCACTTTAGATGAACCAGAGACTTTAGAAGATTTCATTAAACTCACCATAAAGATAGATAACCGCATCAGATCACGTGCTAAAGAACGAAACCGTCGTGACTCACCTTTTAGATCCCATTTTCAGAACCTACCTGCTATTTGTCCTGAATCCCCGGCATCGACACCTCTTCCCGAGCCTGAACCCATGCAGCTGGGGCGAACTCACTTAACCCCGGAGGAGAGACGTAGGAGGTTACATTCACGTCTTTGCCTGTACTGTGGTGAGTCTGGCCACTTCATTGCCAACTGTCAAGTCCGTTTAAACCCCCAGATCCGACAGTAACGACGAGGAGACTGTTGGAGCCAACACCCACAACCCAATCTCGTCTCATCCTACCGGCAACTCTCATAAATAATCACTTGTCTCTTCCCCTGTCAGCACTTATCGACTCGGGCTGCGAACAAAATCTAATCGACTCGACTCTGGCCAAGCAGATGTCCATTGAGGTAGAACCACTGCCGGTTCCCCTCCATGTTGCTGCCCTTAACGGTAAAGCATTACCTCATATCACACACAAAACCAAGCCAGTCTGTCTTGTCGTTTCAGGTAACCATACTGAATCAATATCCTTTTTTGTGTTCAGTGCTGCCAGTTCTCCCATTGTTCTAGGATTTAACTGGTTATCTGCCCATAACCCTCACATTAACTGGGTTAAAGCTCACATAGAGTCCTGGTCGTCCAACTGTCATGCTACTTGCCTCCGTTCAGCTATTCCCTCGAGCTCCCCAACTAAGGATCCTTCTGAGAGTGAATCCCCCGACCTTTCCTCTGTACCCGTTGAATACCATGATCTGGCGCCTGTATTTAATAAAGATAACGCCCTGTCACTTCCACCTCATCGTCCATACGACTGCGCCATCGACCTTCTGCCTGGCGCCCCACTACCCAACAGTCGTCTGTACAATATCTCCCGGCCCGAACGCCAAACCATGGAGAAGTACATTAATGATTCCCTAGCAGCAGGTATCATTCGAACATCCACCTCACCCCTAGGGGCTGGATTTTTCTTTGTTGGGGAAAAAAGATGGCTCGCTACGGCCATGCATTGATTACAGAGGATTGAACCAAATAACAGTTAAAAACAAGTACCCGCTACCACTCCTCTCTTCTGCCTTCGAACCTGTTCAGGGAGCGACCATTTTCACCAAACTAGACCTAAGAAATGCCTACCACCTCCTTCGAATTCGCGAAGGGGATGAATGGAAGACTGCTTTTAAAACACCTATGGGTCACTATGAGTATTTAGTCATGCCCTTTGGCCTGTCAAATGCTCCCGCCTTCTTCCAAGCATTAGTGAATGACGTGTTAAGAGACTTTATTAATGATTTTGTATTTGTCTATCTGGATGATATCCTGATTTATTCCAGCTCCCTGAAGGAACACAAACGGCACGTCCGACATGTTCTCCAGCGCCTCCTTGAGAACCGGCTATATGTCAAAGCCGAAAAGTGTGAGTTTCATCAACCCTCAGTCACCTTCCTCGGCTATGTGCTCGAGGGCGGACAGGTAAGACCGTCGGGGGATAAGATAAAAGCAGTATTGGAGTGGCCCAAACCAGAAACCCGGAAGCAACTGCAAAGATTTCTAGGGTTCGCCAATTTCTATCGCCGCTTTATACGCGACTACAGCTGGACGGCTGCTCCATTGACGGCACTTACATCCACCAAGACAACGTTTACCTGGACGCCCGAGGCAGAGGATGCTTTTGCACGTTTGAAGTCATTGTTTGCTAATGCACCCATCCTCATCCAGCCAGACCCTACCAAGCAGTTTATTTTGGAGGTCGATGCATCAGACTCTGGAGTAGGAGCCGTCCTGTCCCAAATTTCTTCGCAGGATCACAACACTCACCCTTGTGCCTTTTTCTCCCGCAGACTGTCCCCGGCTGAACGAAACTATGACGTGGGAGATCGGGAGTTGTTGGCGATAAAGCTCGCCTTGGAGGAGTGGCGTCATTGGCTGGAGGGAGCTGAACATCCTGTAGTTGTCTGGACTGACCATAAGAATCTTTCATACCTGCAATCCGCTAAACAGAACAACCCCCGACAGTCCCGCTGGTCAGTATTCTTTTCCCGGTTTAATCTGTCCATTTCCTACCGCCCAGGATCTAAAAACGTCAAGCCAGATGCCCTCTCCAGACTCTATACGCCTGATGATTCTGATGAGGGTCCAGCACCCTTGTTGCCCCCTAGCTGCACCGTAGGGGTGGTGACATGGGAAATAGAGGATATAATCCGTCAGGCTCAACGCCTGGAGCCCCCACCCGAGTCCTGTCCCCAAGGGAGAATCTATGTCCCCACCTCCGTCCGACCCCGCTTCCTACGGTGGATACATTCATCCAAATTCTCCGGACACCCAGGTATGAGCCGCACAGTCGGGTTAATTAATCGCAGGTTTTGGTGGGACTCTGTTCACAAGGATGTGAAGGAGTTTGTTCTCGCCTGCCCCGTCTGTTCGAGAAACAAGTCATCTCACCAGCCTCCTGCAGGGTTGTTACAGCCCCTTCCCATTCCCAAGAGACCCTGGTCGCACATTGCCATAGACTTCGTTACTGGACTACCCCCGTCTAAAGGTATGACCACCATTTTTACTGTCATTGACCGCTTTTCGAAATCCTGCCATCTCATTCCTCTCCGCAAGCTTCCCACCTCTGCTCAGACCGCCCAGTTATTGATTAAGCATGTCTTCAAGCTGCATGGCATGCCTCAAGAGATCCTGTCGGATCGGGGCCCCCAGTTCACATCACAGGTTTGGAAACAGTTCTGTTCTGCATTAGGTGCCAAAACTGCTCTCTCTTCCGGTTATCATCCCCAGACCAACGGGCAAACCGAGAGGATGAACCAGGAGATGGAGGCTACCTTACGCTGCATCTCCTCCTCCAACCCCGAGGACTGGGCTCAGCATCTCCCTTGGGTCGAGTACGCCCACAATAGCCACATCTCTTCTGCTACAGGGTTGTCTCCGTTCGAGGTCTCCCTGGGGTACCAACCACCTTTATTATCCGTTGACGAGGGCGAGATTTCGGTAACCTCAGTTCAGCATCATATCCGCCGTTGCAATAAGATATGGAGGGAGACTGTAACCGCACTCAACCACACAGCCGCACGAAACAAACGTCTGGCCGACCGCAGGAGGACGCCGGCTCCAGTCTATACAGCTGGTCAGAAGGTTTGGCTGTCCACTAAGGATATTCCCCTAAAGTCATTGTCCAGGAAGTTGTCACCTAAATTTATTGGTCCGTTTGAGATTTTGTCGGTTGTCAGTCCGACGGCTCTACGACTTCGTCTGCCCCCCTCCTTACGTATTCACGCCACCTTCCATGTCTCCCAGGTCAAACCGGTCCGGTCGAGCCCCCTTTGCCCTCCGGCCGAACCCCCTCCTCCCGCCCGTGATGTTGACGGTCACCCGGCATACTCCGTCCGCCGGATTGTGGACTCCCGTCGGCGAGGTCGTGGGTTTCAGTACCTCATCGACTGGGAGGGCTACGGCCCGGAGGACCGTTCCTGGGTTCCCCGTTCTTTTATTCTTGACCCCTCTTTGATAAGGGACTACGCCGCCTCTCTGCCGTCCACCTCTTCTCGGCCGCCAGGGGGCGTCCGTTGAGGGGGGGGTACTGTCAGGATCTTTGTTTTGTTTTGTTTTTTGTGGAAGCCTGCTGCTTCCCACTTCCTCCACCAGATGCCGCCTAGGAGCAGAGCCCCTGGAGAGGCGTGGGGTCGAACCCGGGGACACACCTGTGGCGCATTGTCTGACTGAGGCTGGGAGTATTTAAGAAGCGGCGAGCGACACTTCCTTGCCTGAGTGTTTGTTTACCTTGGTAACAAATCGTTCCTGAGTTGGCCCTCTGAGCATTTCCTAAGATAATCGCCTCCTGTGTTTTTTCCCTGTTAGGTCTACCTGGATTCCTCCGGAGTTTTCCGAGAGGAGAGTTCTGTGGGTCGTTTGTCCCGGACTCCGACCAGCCGTCAGTTCGCTCCTCCGCTCAGTCTGACTTACCTGTCCGCCCTCCAACGGTTCGTTGCCTCTGCACGCCGCCCCTGGGTCCGTTGTTGCTCCAAAGGAAACATCCATCCGCTCCTAGTAAGCCTTTCCCTGCGTCAACATATATATTCATCCACCTTCCTGAATTCGTATATTCTAACAGCTTCTCCTCGTTGACAGTGGCTGAACTGGTTGCCCCTTCCAGACTCCTTCTCCGTGTTTTCTCCCCAACCCTATTCCCTCTTGTAAATAAACTTCATTATTGTTTTGCACACGAGTCTCCTGATTGTGTTCGTGCATGTGGGTTCGTAAACTGGAACCAAACATGACACGTCTCTCTGAACCTACAAGTGACTTTCCAGAGCATGGCGTCTACTTTCCTAGATCTTACAGATTACTTCTCCGAACCAATAACTTACTTTCCTGAAATTTACAGGGTTCTGTCTGGGACTCACATAGTTTGCAAAGGTTTTGGAAAATAACCTGTAACCCTTTAGAAAGTAAGTTCTAGAGAGTAGCATGAAAGTTGTAGAAAGTAACTAAGTAATTGGGTGGCTCTCTTCTAGCCTCTCCACCTAATAATTCATCAATGTTCCCCAAAATACTTTGTAAGCAACTTGTAAGTTCTGAGAAAGAAACCTGTACTTTTCTAAAGTAACTTTTAAGTTACTTGCAGAAACAAAGAAAAGTGTCTGAGAACTGATAAACTGAGAAATAATAATAAAAAACATTTTGGTTTAATTACTTGGTGCCGTTGCATCGCTCTCTCAATCTTAATTTACTCCTCTGCGGTTTCCGCTGTACTTTTCCACAAATGGAGGTGGCCCATTTCTGTAATATTGTTCACTGTGGGAAATACACAATTGTCTGGAAGATGCTGATACAGCATGTTCTGCTGTACCAAGAACTAAAAACTTTCAGTCACTCTCTGCTATCAGGAGTAAACACTGGTACTGTTTAGATCAGGTTATCTTTCAGATCAAGGTCTGATGCTAACCCACTTATAACCCAACTTGAAAATTTATGCTTACTCTCACAGTGATGTATCGTCAATGTTGATTTTACCAAACTTCAGAAAACAATATGGATGACAAATGTTTTTTTTAATGGGCCGTGATTTCTTTCACCCTAGAATCAACCTGAAACATTCTACACATTTGATTGGAAAGTCAAGAGTCTCAAATTATATTTGGTAATAATCTATCCCCTGCCACTCAGAAAGCTACATGGCATGAAAGCAAAGATATTCCTAGAATGATGGTTGATGGTGTTGCATTGCATTAGCAGCTGCCGCCACGTATGCTGATTGCTGTTTGTGCCATTTATTTCTGTCAGTGTTGAGTCTAGTGTAGGTGTTGGTTGTTTCACGTGGAATGAAAACATTTCCTCTTCCTTTCCATTTCACTCTGGAATGAAAACAGAGTTCACACTTCCCACCCTCCCCTCCGCCTTCTGTCTGGCCATCTCCCTGGATGTGTGTGTACATACTCTGCTTAGGGTGGAGATTAGGGCTGGTATTAATGGGATGCTACTTGCTGACTGTCCCCCTTCGTCCCTCTTCACATTCCTCTCTCCCAAACATACACACTCACATATGCAGCCTCATCTGACCCTTCTCTATCCTACCCAACTTGAATACACAGGCATATGCAATTGTGCACTCTCCCATTTGGCTTTGCTTCCCTCTCTCATCCTTCTCTCTCTGCTCAGAGCCTTTGGACATCAGAGCTGGCCTCCACAATCCCTGCTAGCAAGTATTCAGTTATGCTAAACCAACAGACAGCCAGGTCTATTGTCATGAAGTTTGAGCTGGAGTGTGCATGTTGGTTTGGCCTGGACGGTAGGTTGGGATAAGATTTTGGCGCTGCTAAATCCCCTCTAATCCCTGAAAAGCAGATGTAAAGCCGATGCTAGGAGCACCTTCAGCGGTCCACCCTCTTTCACCTGCTTTTGTGCACACTGTTATGATTGGCACTTGAGCTCCGTGATATTGCCAGCAGTGTCTTTTCCTACCAAAGTGACAAGCCTCCTTACAACCTAACTGACAGGAAAAGCAGTAGCAATTTCCTGAAAAACACAAAATTTTAAGATATTAAATACCAATATCTGAATCTCTAGGAATAAAAGAAGATTTCATTTGATTTTGTTCTGCTTTAGTGTTTGAAACGATCAAGGAAAACTGGAAAGGTTGAAACCAGTTTACCCAAGATGCACCTCCAAGCTTGCAAGAGATAAAAGTAAGCGATGAAGTGGGGGAACATTGAGCCAAGCTAGTTTCTTGTCTGTAGCACAGCCATGTGGCACCAGCCAACAAACCAGCCAACCTCCCAATCAACCAGCCAACCGACTGACCGACCAACCAACCAACCAACCAGTCAACAAACCAGCCAACAAACCAGCCAACCTCCCAATCAACCAGCCAACCGACATACCGACCAACAAACAAACAAACCAACCAACCAACCAACCAACCAACCAGCCAGCCAACCTTGCAACCAACCAACCAACCAACCAACCACCCAACCAACCAACCAACCAACCAACCAACCAGCCAGCCAACCTTGCAACCAACCAACCAACCAACAAACCAACAAACCACCCAACCTCTAAATGAGCCAAACAACCTACCAACTAACCAACCAGCCAATAAACTAACTAACCTACTAGTAACCAACCAGCAAACCTCCCAATCAACCAACAAACCAACCAACCAACTTCCCATCAACCTACCAACCAACAAAATGACCAAACAACCAACAAACTGACCAACTTACCCACCAATCACTTTATTTACAGATATTCACAATCTCAGCTTCTTATGTGTATAAAGCAAATCTAAGCAGATTAATTTTGCTCATAGACTTGATAAAGTAACATTCACCAAACTTCTTAAACAGTTTTTTTGATAACCTTGACACTGAAGAAGAAAGCGGTTGTTGAAACCCATTTGTTGGTTATTAATGTTTAGAGAGACAGTATACTACTTTAAGCTGGCAAAGTCCGGAGTAGAGGAGTCACGGAGCCAACCTCAAAATCCAATATGGCTGCTTTTCATAAAAAACTGAGTGATAGCTGGAGCAAAAACTTTTTATTTGCTCTTCTCATGCATCAGATCCCGTCAAAATTTTCACATGTACGGTGTGCCTCAAAATCCAATATGGCTGCTTTTCATAAAAAACTGAGTGATAGCTGGAGCAAAAACTTTTTATTTGCTCTTCTCATGCATCAGATCCCGTCAAAATTTTCACATGTACGGTGTGCTTCATTGCAGTTAATTTGTTTGTTTTTGCCTTGAAAATAATTAACACCAAAACATTCCCTGAGTCCCACTATGGCAACCCAAATATCAGTAGTGGTACCTCCACCACAGTTTAAAAACCATGGATGTAAATTAAAGACTGCTGTTGCTGTTCCCAGAAGCAGTTATTAACAATTCCGGTAGTGTTGAGGTTTTTAAGGGCCATAAGGTAAAAAAATTCTCCCTTTGTACGTTTTTGTATCCCACTCTGTGATGTGCTAATGTTAATTCTCATGAGCCCACAAGAAACCCCCCCAATAAAATCAGTGATTTACATAATAGCAACTGCTGAGGGTTGCAGAACCTTTCAGCAAGCCTCTAGTTTGGCAAAAACAACTTAAAATGTTTGTGCAAGTGTTCACATAGTCTTCCTGGTGATCTTATATTTATATTTCCTTTATTTAACCAGGTAAACCCTGTTGAGATCTAGATCTCATTTTCAAGAGGGACTTGGGCAAAAAACTTTTGCAATACATAGCAACCTGGTTACAAGATTATCTGTTAATCATGGTGCTTTTTGGTGCAAAGGTTTCAAATATCAGAGTTTATAACTGTTCCTGTTGGCGTTTCAGATCTCTCAGACTTTCTGTTGGCTCTTTTAAAACTTGAAATGCTCCCATGCTGCTTGCATCGCATTAACCTCCAGTTCCTGAGCTCTTTTCTGTGAGTAGTTCAGAGGAAAGAGTTAAACCGTGGGGGTGTAAGTGTAACACATACTGCCCCTGCAAATCGACTTTAAACAGGGGAAAGAAAGTCAGAACACGGCAAACGGTTTTGATTTATGGGAGCAGAAACACATTTGATATTCATTTCCGTAGCTGTGGCCAGCTAAAAAAACAGCGCGCAAATAGACCCATACTGACAATGGTGCAGTGTAGCCCTCCAGTGCGTTTGTGTGTCTCTCCGAGCCTGCGTGCGTCACTCCTATTTTAGGAATGTTTTGGGGCTCTTTCAGTCGATTTTGCCGCAGATGTTTCTGATTCGCCAAACACACATAATAAGTAATTATTGAAAACACCTTTCGGTTGCCCGGGGTTTGTGTGCTGCTTCGTTTTGTGTAATCGAAGCTGTGGTTTCTCAAAGAGGCACAGGATCCAAGAGTTTATCGAAAGCCAAGAAAATGATCCCACAGTCAGAGTTTCCTGAGAGAAGAAGAGAGAAAAGGGAGCTTAAAGAAAATATTCCCCATCCCACCTCAGTGAAAAGACATAAAGTGGGAAAAGAGGGAAGGAAGGGATAGTAGCAATTTTATCCAATTAGATGGGAAGAAATGAAGAGATTAGCTTGTCAAACCATTTTGAAGGGTGAATTTGCTCATCGTTGAGCTGTGAGAAAATACACTACAAAATCACAAAAACTTACCAAGTATTTCTACAAATATCTTAGTATACTTGAAATAAAGCAAAATTTGCTCAAAGGTAACTTTTCACCTATAAGAGCTTGTTTTGAGTAAATAATTCCTTAACATTGGTGAGAAAGTGCTTCTTTCATTGGCAGAGCATTTGACTTACAACAAAATGTTTTTCCTGTGTAAAAAGTTAAATAATCTGCCAATGGAACCAATAGTTTTTCATCAAAATTAAGGAATTATTGACTAAAAACAAGCTGCTATATCTTGCTGAAAAGTTACTTACGAGTAACTTTTCCTGCTCTTAACCAGAACCAAACGAGGAGAAGCAGCTTTCAGCATCTATGCACCACAAATGTGGAACAAACTTCCAGAAAACTGTAAAACTGCTGCAACACTGACTTCCTTTAAATCTAGACTAAAAACGCACCTGTTTGGAATTGTATTTGAAACGTAATCAATTACAATTTTATTGATGGAACCTGACTTAATGTTGTGTTTTGATTGTTGTTTCTATGTTGCATTGTGTTTCTGTGTTTGATATGATGTAAAGCACTTTGAAATGCCTTGCTGCTGAAATGTGCTATACAAATAAAATTTGATTGATGAGTTAGTTTGATCTTATTTCATGTGTACTAAGATATTTCCACTAGAAACTAGACCAAAGTACTTGGTAAGATTTTGTGTTTTTGCAGTGTATTTGCCCCTTTTTTATGTTTTTGACTTTCTATGTCGCACCTAAATGTTCCAGATCATCAAACAGATGTTAGTATCAGACAAAAATAAACTCAGTAAACGCATAATTCAGTTTTCAGATGATGATTTTGTCTAAGAGAAGAAATAAAAACCCCACCTAAGCCACATTTTTTGTAAAGTTCAGTTAATTTTTATTAGTAACAACCAGATCTGATTACTCTCAGTCCTGTATAATCAAATTACTTTAAATAGAATCTGTTGGCTAAAATATTTAACAAAGCAACACATGGAGCTTCAGGATATTTGTCTGGAAAAGGAAACGCAAAACAATTCATACATGTGAATCTTTGCATTTATTTGCCAAGTCTGGTTATTTGTTCATGCAAGTGCTGTATTGCTCTGTATACCTTGTGGTCTTTCACCAAAGAAATACTACAGCTGCTAAAATCTGACACCACTCCGTTTTGTTTATATTTCGTGAAGAATGAAGTTGCGCTCATGTCTTCTTCTGAGGTTTTTGTGTCGCTTCCTTCAATAGTTCTTGGTGCAGCGCCGCCACATGTGAGGAGGGGAAAAGATTGTTCAATTAGTTTGACAAAGTGCAGTGTGAAAGCAAAGTGAACCTGAAAATGTAACAAATGTTGCAATTTTGGTCCCCAGTCGGACCAAGTCCAGATGGAAATCTGTATTTTTCCCAAAAATGCAGATAAAAAAACAGATAAACATTTTGCCGACACATCTCCATCTTCCAGTGTCTTAAGTGTTGCATTTTCACAAGCTACCATGTCTACAAATTGGTGTCTGTGATTCTGTGTGGGCGTCTGACGGCCCGTTGTGTGTGTGTGGGTGTTTCAGTTCAGTGTGTGCATGTCGAAAATGGGAGTGACGAGAGAGAAAGAGGGAGAGAAAGAGAGATCGGAGACGGGATGGGGGATGACAGGCTGGATCTGATTACGGGTTGGAATGGCTGGAGGGTTTGTGGTACACAGCTTTCTCAATAGTACATTCCTGTGTGCGAGCCGAGGCAGGATCTGCAACTACAGGCCGGTTTCTGCCAGAGGGTTAGAAAAAAACCAAAAGGAAAAATGCCTCGTCAGAACTAGCAGCTCAGATTTACTGGGCCCTTGCTAGATAGCAGGACAGAAGATGAGTCGCTCACATCCTGCGTTGGCCTCTGTGACACCGAAGCAGGGTTTTAACGGGCCTCCTGTGTTACACGAGCGCAGCCGTCATTTTCTGCAGCTCTGAGGTCTAAGGTTGGCGCGGTGGCGTTATTGTTGCTCTGATTTACATGCCCTCAGAAGCTGCCGACACTAAACGGAGTGACCTCTAAAGAAGGAAGCTGATTTTTTTCAGAGGCGAACGGGTTCTCGTGTGTGTGTGTGCCAGTGTGCCAGCAGGAAACGTCAGACAACTTCACAAATCAGCGCTTTCAAAAGTCAAACAGATGTATGCCAGTGTGACTCATCTGCTCTGGAAAATTCACAGACTCACCTGCTCTTCTGGGGGAAATGCTAAATGTCACCACCAGGTGCTCGGAGTTGCTTTACAAATTAGACCTTTAAGCGTCGAAAACATCGGTTTTTTCCATTTGAGCCATCTGTTTCTTGGGTTAAAAGTCTGACTGGTTGTTTGTACTTGTCAGATTGTTTGCCTCCTTTCCCACCAGATTTGCAGATTTCTCTCTCCTTCTTTTACATGCGTTAAGCACATGTGTCAAACTCTAGACCCGAGGGCCAAATGCGGCCCACCACAACTTTTTATGTGGCCCTCTAGACTTGGGGTGGCCAGTATGGAGTTAGAAGTTTATCACAATATTTAGTACTATTGTGATAATGATAAAAATGAAATTAAAAACTATTTATTGCTTCTTTTTTTAAGGTAACTGCAATTCAAAACATTGCTATTTTTAAATTTACTGGTATTTATTGATGCTGTTGTGGAATAAACAGGGGGGAAAATGTTACAAATTTATATATTTTTTACATTAACTGAAATTTATTGTGACAAAAATAAGTCAAAATTCTTATAAGACATTTTTCACAATAACTAATAAATGATCCGAAAATTGCCTCACTTGATATTCATTTGTAGTCCTTAATTGATGTGACAAGAAGTCACAGTTACTGCCATGCATTAGTGGGAATATTTACAAAATGTCTTGCAAATATTTCAAAATTAGCACAAAATTGTGATTTAGATTACAAAAAATCAATGAGAAAAGATGCAACAAGACACAATAAAAAAATAAAATAAATGAAATTACAAGAGTAAAGTCATAAAATTGTGAGAATAAAGTCAAAATAATACAAGAACAAAGTCTTAATAATATGAAAATAAAGTCATGTTTTGAAAATTAAGTCGTACAAGTAAAGAAATCTATATATTATGAGAATAAAGTTATATCATGAGAAGAGTCCTAATACTTTCTGAATGGAGTTGTACAACAAAACAAGTAGTAATATTATGAGAATAAAGTCAAAATAATTTAAGAATAAAGTCATAATATTGCAAAACCAAACTCAAACAAGAATAAAGTTGAAATAATACAAGAATAAAGAATAACAAAATGAGAATAAAATCAATATTTAAATAAAAAAAGTCATAATAATTAGAGAATAAAGTCGCAATAATATGACTATTCTGATAACGACTGTTCTCGTAATATTATGACTTTATTCTCATAATTACATTATTTTCATTTTCTTACCATGGCCTTAATATGCCAATATTGTTTAATTATCTAACGTGCTTACTTAATTCACTTCTGTAAGTTTAATCAACACATTTTGGCCAAACTGAGCTTAAAAAACATTCATGATCTTAATGTGGCCCAAAATAAAAATTAGTCTGACATCTTCTGCAACATAGCTCCTGCTTCAAGTTCAGCCTTTTAACATGAATCAGAGCATGAAGCAGTGTTTCCCAAACTGCAGGCCGATAAGGAGGCCTTCCTCCCCCATACCAGCTCCGGTTTCCTCCCCATGCTGTGCCAGGCAGCGAATGCTTGTGTCGGTGTGTGTCCATCAGGCACCTGGAGGTTAAGGGTCTCATTCAGGCCTTTGTTCCTTTATTTTACTCCTGCCACTGTCGCTGCTGATGGTAAACAGCTCCAAAAGGCTTCTCCTTCTCTTTGACCTGCTTTTTGATTTTCAACTCCAAGGAAAACAACATTAACTTGTCCGCACGCCCTGCCCACCTCTCCCTCTTTGTTCGTAGGTTGTTTACTATTCTCCGTATGGAAAATCCTTCAGGAATGTCAAGGAAGTGGGTGTTTCCTCCAGCCGCCTGATTCTTTTTTCTCTTTTTAATAAGGTTGGATGGAAGGGAACAAGAGATGCAGAGTCAGATTACCTGAGCTGGCAAGGTCCTTTTTAATTATTTTACACTCAGCATCATTTAAAAGGCTTTTGTGTAAAAAGTTAAGACTCATTCCAGTGACAGAACTGAAGCAAGATGAAACCACTGATACCAGCTTATGTATTTCTGCCCTATCCAGTGACACCAGCACTTTAGACTACTTTAAATGTTTTTTTTACAGTATTTATAAAGTTAAAGTATGTAAGGAACAATAATCAGAGTTTTCAGAAGTATATTTTAAAGCTGCAGTATGTAACTTTCATAAAAAAAATGTTTTTTACATATTTGTTTACACTGTCTCCATGTTGTGACAGTTTAATATGAGACAGATAATGAAGTGAAAAAAATCTAACTTCTCCACTTCTTCCCAGTGCCATCTGAAGAAATGCACCGCTCCTGGTCAAAAACAACCAATCAGAGCTTGGAGGAGGGATTTAGTGCTGTTAATTATGCTTGTGTATGTGCTGTTAAATGTGCTAATGGTGGAGAAACTACTTACTGTTACAGCAAAACTATAACAGTAAGTATCTGCCACAGCTATCATTTATTAATAATCGCAAAATAAGCATGTTCTGTTCTTTGTGCGGGAAATGTTAGAGTGCGTTTTTGGTGTTGAATCCTAAAACATTTTGTGGCGTTTTTGTCAGTTTCTATGGCAACGAGTCTGCGTGTAGCTTAGCTGACACAGAAAGCGAGGGGAAAAAGCGGTTTTGAGTTTTTCTAATGGTTTAATACTGTGGCGCACTGCACTAAATTATTAACAGCTACATATCCAAGTTTCATTTAGTTAACAGAGTTGTTCTACCACAGTATGTAAACGAATCGTCTTTTTGCCCTCCAGCGTTGTGCGCATGTGCTAAATTTCTGGATGTAAACAATAACATGCAAGGGATCCATACACAAGCATGTCAAAACAAAATGTCCCACAACAGACAGAATCGTTTTGTACCCGAGTTTTTTTACCAGTATGTAAAGACATGAAATGATGATAAGAAAAAACGACCAGAAATCAGTAAAAACCCAACTCTGTTGTCACAGAATCTGGCCCTTACAGTTTAAGTTTTAACCTGTGTTCAAGTTTGTTTACTTCCAACTTTTATACCCAGAAGAGAAAAACACAGAACATCAGAATAAAGTTAATTTATGGGTTTCTCTCGGTACGTTGTTATTTTGAACAGGGTTCACAACCTTTCTCGTGCGTGGATGGCAGTACCGTGTCGACTCCCGTCTACCGTCATTCCTCCAAACTCAGCAAGGCCCCGTGGAAAGGCTCTGAATCATTTGTGCTAATGAAGGCTTTAGATTTCCATCCAGCTTTCGTTCTGACTGGTGCTGCGTCTGTCTTGACCACTTAAGAGTCCCAGCTGCCCACAAAAATGCCTACAGGGGGATGCCTGCTCCAGACTCCATGTGCTGATGTGTTTATGGGAGTTTGAAGGGCTTGAAAAGAACTCTGTGAACCTCGTCTCCTTTAGTTAACGTGGAGGTATGCAGTATGTGACGGAACCTGGCCTAAAAATAGATTTACTAATGAAGGACTCCCAGGAACATTCAGTCGTACAGCCATGGCAGGGAGATTGTTTTACGTATCAGGAAGCAATAAAGATAATAGGATCATTATCAGGCTCTAAAATTAACTTAATCTAACCTCAAATTACAAAACCAAAGAACAGGTTTGATATTATTTACTGAATAAAGAAGAAGCCAACTACAAAACATGCATGTAGAACAGTTATGATTTAGCAGCTTGTTGAACATCTTTAGCAGCACTGACTCGCCGTAGTTGTTTTCCTACATCGTTGTATTGGACTAGTCCTCTTTTGAGCAATGTGTGGATTGATACTGAAATTTTTATTCTTCTGATACCAGATCTTTATGCTATAAGATCGATTCTCAAATCCAAGTATCAATGCTTTCAATACTTAAGTGATTTGAGATAACATGTTGTTAAAAAGTAATTAAATTATCAATGTACTTCTGAGTTTAAAATAAATACAATAGACTGGTGTCTTGTGTTCTTTTTATGTAGCCAAGATTTGAATTACAGCACTGTCTTTTGTAGATTAGCTGCTCTGTTTGGGATCATTGTGCTGCTGATGAACCAGGACTTCAGCTGTTCAGATGGCCTCATGTTTGATTCTAGAGTACGTTGGTACCGAATTGAGCTCAATGAGTGGAAGGTGCCCAGGTCATTTTATAGGCGCTTCTTTTCCATCTCCCTCTGTAGCTAAAAATAACACTTAGCAACTTAGCCAAGTTAAAGCAGGTGTCTATTGTCTATTGCTGCTAAAAACAGCCAAAGTGCTTAAAAATGAGAGAAAAACAACACCCAGTTGGTTTCTGGCAATACGTTAAGGCTGCTTGGTGTCTGGAAAACAAGCCATTTCAAAAACCTCTAGAATCTAACATCACAAATCAGCAGGCACTGCCTGTTACCTAGCAATCTCAACAATACCAGCTCGTTAACTAGCTGAGCCCCAGCGTGTTTAGTGAGTTGGTTTTACCGCTGAATGCTCTGTACAATGGCTGCTGGAAAAGACAAGTGTTTTGTTGTTGACTTACCATTCAGAAACCACTTGCTGAATTCTTGTTAATTGTGCAGGAGGCTCCACTTCTGCTGTTCAAAGATGTATGAGATTTGACTTCAAACTTACTTTCCTGTCATTTCACTTTCAAATTAAGGCCAGTAGAGTTAAGCAGATCTTTAAAAGAAAAACAGATATTTGACTTGAAACTGGGTCTCTGTCTCTTTAAGAAGCTCCTGCTCTTAGTTCCTCCATTAAGCCTTCACCAATGTTTTTACCAGCATTTCACTGAGAAGTTGCTCATATGATAAGTTCAGCAGATCTGCAGTTCCACCAGTTGTTTGCTAAGTGCTGCTGCTAGTCTGGAGGGGCGGAGGAGCTACGTAGAAAAGGATTTCTCAAATAGGCATAAACAAATCAAAACAACACAAGAAAATAACATGATATAAAACTCACAAAAGTCAACTTTACATAATACCCCTCTTTATAGCTCAAGAGGTTTAGCGGTCACTGAACTGGTTCGTTTACCCAAAAGCCCTCAAGTCCACTGAGCTCACAGGTAACAATTACAGCCACCACCCAGGTAAATGACACACACACACACACACACACACACACACACACACCCCCCCCCCACACACACACACCAACATCTAAGCTCCTTTGTCCTGACCCTGACCCCACTATCCACTGTATCTCTTCAGGCTCCTCAAGAGTCCCTCAGATAAGATTACAGGTCTGGCTGATAACATGAAACACTTTGGATCGATTCTGGAGCAGACCTTTGTGTGTCGGTGTGAGGTGGTGGGTTGGAAAGTTCACCACCCCAACACACACTCCAATTCAGCTTTACTGGCTGTGACACACCACCACACACTCATCTCCCTGTTTGTGTTTTAGTCTAGATTACAGGCTGTATTGTTTTCCTCATCTGCCAAAGCCAATTTGCAGTCGTGTACGCAGTTATAGCCGTTTGTTTAACCCTATCATCTGTTGGGTCACAGCCTGTTCATCCGTGACATACACACAATTCTATCCCGGCAATTCGGCCAGCCAATTATGGGGGTTTTATTATTCCAAAACAAACCTAAACTCACAATTATACCTTCTGAGTCTTTAATAGTGAGGCTGGGATTCACATTTCAAGATGATGTCATTCATATCAGACTTTCCTCTGAGTCTCTTCAGGTTTTTGCTTCACTTCAAGTGTTGCTGTGGTTATGTACAGCTGTCTGTTTTTACAAGCAAGTTGGAGTTATGTTTTTTAACCAGAAGCATAGCTGGCTCCAGTGACAGCCACAAACCGTCAAAGGAAGGGATTTCTACTCACCCATAAACACTGATAATAAAATAGAATCACTATTTTTTTGAAGATGTTCATTTATTTTTGGCCTAAAAATATTAAAAACTGCAGTAGATTTTTTTAGCATTTCTCTTACCAGAGTTATAATTCTCATAGTTGTTGATTCAACCTCAACATCATAGCAGCAATTTTATTCCTTGCAACAAGTTTCAAATGCTTTTAGACATGCATCAATTGCTTCAATAGTCATCTGCTATTTCATGACCCTATTATTTGCTTATGTCATGTTAGCTAAAACGAACTACACTTCTGAATGTTGAGTTGTCATTTCCTGTAGACCCCTTGGATATTATTGTTCAGATCTGGAAAATGTGTGTATGTGCACAACAATGGAGGGCAAAAAGACAATTCTTTTACATGCCACCGATAGCATGTAAAAGAATTGTTCGCGGTGGAGCAATCCCGTCAACAAAATGAAACCTGGATGGAGATGTAAGTATTATTAGTTTAGTGAAGTGCGCCACAGCACAGGATAAAATAATGCAGAAAAATCTCTGCAGAACAACTCAAAACCACTCGCATTCTTTGTTTCTCGCTCTTTGTGTCGGCTACGCTACATGCAGACTCGTTGCCATAGCAACTGAGAACAACGGCACTAACGTATCAGGATTCAACACCAAAAAAAAAAAATTCAAACATTTCCCAAGCAAAAAACTGAACATTCTGTCTGTTACAGTTTTATGTTTTTAGGCTTATTGTTTATTTTGTGATTATTCATAAGTGATGGTAGATTAATTGCTGCTGCTATTAGCTAATCTAACACGGCGGTGGTAGATTAGCTAATTTAAACACCTGCTCTACTGATAATCTGCGACAGTTGGTGTGGAGGTAATCTCTTTTTAATTCTTTGAACTGAACCTAAACGCACCAAATTCCACAGCACATGTATATGTTACCGTTGTCAAAGTCAAGCTAGCATAACTGAGCTACTTTCCCTCGCTAATGGAAGTAGTTCATTAACGAGGGAGAAAAAGTTTAATAAAAGAAACAGAAACAGAAAAGGTTTTCTTAATTAAAATTTTTTCCTGACCTTGTTGTTTAGTTGTAACATTGACAAGAAGTACTAAAGCACCGTGTCCCTTTTTATTTTATATATCAGGCGTACATTAAGATTTAGTGCGCTAAAAACATGACAAATCCATTTTATTAAATTGTCAAACTATTATGTGTACTATTATGTCAGGACTTTTCATTTTGATGAAACTGACACTTTGACAAAGTAGTATTAACAGTGCTACTAACTTTCTAATGTTTCAAATAATCATCGTCCTTTCAAAATCAATTATAAGTATCCCCTTATTTCAAAGTTTAGTACAAATTAAATCTGATAGTATTTTCTGTTTTAAAGAGAATTAATGAGCAGCCAGCAGAAGCTGTGACTACCTACATACGGAAGATGCATACCTAGTCACTCTTACGCTGAGTGCTAACAGATGAGCCACATACCGGTGTGACAGGCCTGCTTCCATAAAACAGTGAAGCAGTTCTGTGATCTCCTGCTGCAGACGGGTGGGATTCTTGTACAACATCTTTTTCTGCAGGAGGGCTGACAGACGGGCAGATTGGAAGATGGGGGGTCAGATTCCTCAGACACATTCACACACAATCATGCAACTGAGATTGTATCATAACCCGCAAAGATGTCTGATCCACACGCCAATTAGACCCGATCTCTCATCGTTTTAAATGTGGGCCATCAATAAAGCCTATTCAAAACACTGGTGTTCTGGTATAAAGCTGACCTATTAGGCTGACTTGAACAGGTTAGGATAGGTGTATGGACATTTTTTTCACAAAATCATTCCTGGATAATGAGATTTCAGTCTGCTGGGTTCTCCCTTTGAGCTCTTTTAGGGCCTCTTGTTACTTTAAGTCCAAATAAGCTGCTGCTAGCCACGCCCTCTACTCATCGTTTATTGTTGAGTAGAGGGTGAAAATGGCTGCTAATAGATTTGCAAATATACAACTGAACTTCTTTGAAAAGCAGAAGTGGAGCCTTGAGCACAACCAACAAGAATGCAGCAAGTGGTTTCGGGATGGTAAGTCAACAACAAACACGTGTTTCTTCCAGCAGCCATTGTACAGTGGTAAAATCAAGGAAGTTATGGACAACTGTTACCACGAGTCTCTCCCTGAGAATGTCTTGGGAAAACAGTGTCTTCAGTCAGAGGCTTTTTCAGGTTCGCTGTAATACAGACCGCTACAAGAGATAATTTCTGTCAACAGCCTTCCACAATAACTCTACCATCCACAGTAACTATTTGAAGAATATGAATTAATATGAGCTACAACAACATTAAATTAGCTTTGGGATCAATAAAGTATTTTTGAATTTGAAAAACAGCTGAGCAAATGTGCTGCAAATGTGCGGTTGCTAGGTAACGGGCGGAACTCTGCTGGGGGTTGCTAGGTAACGGGCAGTGCCTGCTGATATGTGGCTGATATTCCGGAGAATTTTGAAAAGGCAAATTTTCCAGCCACTAAGAAACATTAATTTATTGTCAATAAACATCTGGGTGTTTTTTAAGCACTTGGGCTGTTTTTAGAAAACCAAAATAGAAGTACAAAAATGTGCAAAATAAGAATTTTGAGTAATACGTCCCCTTTAAAACCTGTGTGTAAAATGTTGCTCCACAGCCAGTTTGACCTCTAATCTCCTCCGAAATGTCCCACGATACAGTGGAGGTTCCAGGGGAAGTGCAGTTTAGGCTCATTGTGTTTCCAGCATGCCACTTCCACAATGGCATGAAAGACGCCTTGCAGTGTGAAATGGACAAAAGAGGAAACCGTAGCAGCTGGAGAACACCATGCAATGTCGATTTCTACCGCAGAGACAAAAAATAGTTTACTTTTGTTTTGCTGCTTTGCAACAATAACAACAAGCGTTTGTCACAATGGTTTTTCTCCGTTCCAGATCTGTCATATTCACAGAGAGTTTGTTGGCACTGATTTTCAACAAACCATTCACAGCGGGCCCTCGCTTTCTGCTTGCGTCACAATGACTCGGGCTCTTCCGGCTATTTGTTGGAATACCGACTGGATCAATGAGAAGCAAAGAGAGGAAGCTTGTAAATAAGACGGAACGGATATTTTCTTATCCCACAGCTATAAATGACCCAATGAAATTTTTATGCATTTGTACTTTTATGATTTGTACTGGCAAACTTTTCTTCTTCAATAGAAATCTATATCTCCACACCACAAAAGGAAACGTAATTAAGGCCACAAACTTGTAATAATAGCATTAAAAACAAGTTACAGAAACCGTCTTATTAGATTTCTAGGGTCAGAGGTCAACTGGAAGTGATTAATGTTTGTTTTGGAAGCTGCACTGTAAGGACACAAAATCTCACCAAGTATTTTTGGTCTAGTTTCTAATGCAAATTTCTTTATACACATGAAATAAGACAAACTGACTTACTTTTTCAAGAAATAGGAGCTTTTTAAGTAAATAATTCCTTAATATTGATGAAAAATAACTAGTTTTAAATGAAATAATCTGGCAGTAGAACAAGAAATTTTTCTAAATAAAAATTTCTTCCTCCATTGGCATATTATTTCACTTATAACTAGCACTTTTCCATCAATATTAAGGAATTATTGACTCAAAATAAGTTCCTACATGTGCGGAAAAGTCATTGGCAAGTTAGTTTTTTGTTTTTTAAAATGTACTAAGAAATTTGCACTAGAATACTTGGTAGGATTTTGTGTTTTTGCAGAGGTATGAGGCTCTAAATGAAATTTTCCATGACAATAAAGAGTACAAAATGCTAAAATAAATGTGTTCATGACAATTGATAGACATTTCATATGTAGAGTATTTCTCCTTTTATGAATGAAAGCCAGACAAAGGTTTTGACTCTAATTGTTTTAACTGAACTAGACAGAAAAACAAACAGTACTGATGCATAAAATAAAAAGATGGAAGGTGGTTCTGCAAAAAAAAAAAAAAAAAGAGCAAGACAAAGTTCAAATCTGAGCTTTAAAAGGTCGTAGAAAGCTGACGGCTGCTTTTGAGGTTTGATTGTTTAAGGCAAATAAGAGCACAGGGTGTTATTATGGCTGAGTCATCCTCCATCCGCAGGCCTGCTCACGTCTCCCACCATAACCAGTAAAGTCAGTTTTGCTCCCATCATGTGACGGTTCTGCACACTCACACACACACACACACACACACACACACACACACACACACACACAATAACAGTGTGGGTAAACCAGAGGTGAGAGCGAAGCTGGAAGCAGACTGTGGACGTTGAAGTCTTAAATGTGGTGAACTGGACGTTGCAGAGCTGCTTGTTTACATGTTTGCGGGCTGACTTACAGCGAGAGCAAGCCGAGCAAAACATTTAACATGCAAAAAAGCACAACCACACGGAGATCCCGTATGGGAAAAAACCCCAACAGAATGAGTGAATTAACCTCTTCAAAGCTAGAAAATGTAGAATCGCCTTCAAAAGTTAAAAAATAAGAAACTCTCTGAGTCTAGTCTGTTTAGAGTTTTTACTTTAAAGTTAAGTAGAAAATTAAATTCACTCGTCATAAGCATAAATCTGATTAATTTGGGGCTTTTAATGGATTCTTGGAACAGTTCTTTTTTTCCAAGGAGGGATGATTCAGTTATTTTTACATGACATTCAAAACAATAATTGGGTTTCCTTTAGCAAGTTTCACCTCATCCACACACTTTGTGCAGATTTCCACAAACTTCTGCCGTAACTGTGGCTAAATATTTGACTACTCCCCTTGCTGGAATTGGTAGTTTATTTGGATTGATGTTTTTCCTGGCGCAGACCTGACTTTTAATCATAGTTCATACATTTTCCTTTAGGTTAAAATAAGACTTTGAGAAGGCCATTACAGAAGCTTAAGGTTAGCCTGTTTTATTGCCTCTGAATGTGTGTTTTTGTATAATTGTCTTGTGCTTAACTGTACCCACATCTGACCATCAAACTTGTAGGAAGCAATGTAAAATCAGCTAATACGCTAATAGCACTTTTGCTAACTCTGAAAACATTTAGCGCACTTAGCTTCCCCTAATTAAATAACTAATTTACTTGGTTGTTTAACTTTCAGTTGAATAAAATTTGACATCTGGGTTGAAGTTTCTTTTTAATCAAATTCTTCAAGTAGTAAATGAGAACAAGATATAAACACACATGGAATATCTAATGCACATGTGTCAAACTCAAGGCCCAGGGGCCAAATCTGGCCCCCCATAGCTGTTTATGTGGCCCTCTAGACTCTAAAGCAGTGGTCCCCAAACTACGGCCCGCGGGCCAGATGCGGCCCGCCTCCACATTTGGTCCGGCCCCCTGAACAATACCAGAGTATTTTCATATATGTGCATTTTTATTTGATAAGTTGGACTTTTGCAATAAAATGTTCCTTAGTAATGAACTTTATTTATTATTAACTATTAGTTAGTAACTATTTTATACATGCATATAATTGACCATAACCCTTTTTTTATGTGGAGAACCCAGTGTTATTTGGTTATTATTTATTTCATAAATAGTGTTATTTCCTGACTTTTGTTCTCTGAAGAATCCAGAAAAGGTTATTTGATTGTGCTTTCTGAAAAACAATACATTTTTATGTTTAGCACTCTTACAATCGTCACACTTTTTCCGTTACAAACTGACCCCGGCCCCCCATCAGAGAAGGGACAAGTTATGTGGCCCTCACAGGAGAAAGTTTGGGGACCCCTGGTCTAAAGGGACACATAATTAGAACCATCAAGATAACAGAGGGCTTAAATATTATTTTTATCAATTAATTCAATGTAGTTTTGATCTCTTTACTGTCAAATTACATCAGTTAGCCCCTCCAGTTTCTTGTGAATTATCGTTTAAATTCAAGGAAAAATCAACATCCCTGCACTTTTTCACAGTAATGCATAATTTTGAGTTTATTGCAGATTTTTTGCAAAAAAGGTGAAAAACTTTGTATCTAAGTGATGGTTTGCTACCACCTGTAGGTGGCAGTATTTCTTCTACTAAATATCTATAATGACAAGGCGAGTAACAAAAAGTCGCATTTACCATCATACATAAGTGCAAATATTTCTAAATTACTACCACAACAAAAACAATCGCAAAGTCCTGGAGGGACTGAAAAGATGTTTAACATGATTTAATTTTAAGAATTTACTTATATTTTAGCAGTTTAAATGGTTTCATCAAAACACTTTGGCACAACTGGCCCTTTAAGAACATTCATGATCTTGATTTGACCCAAAAGGAAAATTACATTGACACATTGACATCCCTGATCTAATTACAGAATTACATTAAAGAACATGTAAATTATGTCGAAATTAATTACGATATATTCTGATTGGAAGTTAGAGCTTCAGCATTAGCTTCTGCTAAGTACCATGTCGGTATGTTGCTTAATGTTGGCGGAACTGATGAGTATAATAAGTGTTTTAGTATTTTTCCAGCAGTTTCCAGGCTTGAATTTGGTGCTTCCTGGGCTATTCCTAAACATCCTCACTTATCTTCTGTTCATCTGAGTGGAAAAATCTTGACTCTTCTTTCAGGAGTTGACAAATCTGTGCAACACCTGAAAAACTTCTGGCTCCAAATGACTTTCCCTGCTCGCGTAAATCTACAATTTTCCTACTTACAGTAAATCTCCCGTTAGTTGCTTGGGTTTTCTCCACTGTTCTGAGTAAAAACACAAATTCCTCCCTAAATTGCTGTTGAGGGACGTAGCAGCTGCAGTCAATCATGATCACTAACCAGACGTTAACAGGTCTGAACCTTTTAAACCCTTCAGTGACACTTTCTGATTCAGGTGAATGCATGTATTTACAGACAGTATGCACCATTTTGACTCTGAGAGGATCAGAGAGTTTAAACGGCTCAGATAAATGCCTAAACGTTAGTACATCCAAACTTCCTTCTGTACTTTTAAGCTTTAATTAATGTCTTATAGGAACAACTGAAAACCAAAAACGTCGGAATGATTCACACGTTTATCTTCTTGCAGTAACCAATCGTTTAAGGTCTGAAGTAACTCAGTCGACCTGCTGTTTCTCTCCGCACGACGGGTCCCAGCGGTTATAAACCGAGAACTGATGATTGATGGGCCAGGAGGAGTGAGCTCCGCATCAGCTTCAAGTGAACCCTGAGGCAGAATGCCGACTCACACACACCCACACCCACACACACACACACACACGTACAAAAGGCGCTCGCGAATTTATAGCCCTGGACCTGCAGGCATGACTTACTTGCTGTCTGCCCTAAGACGTAGCCAGTCACCCTGAAAATAATGAGTCTTGGAGTGGCAGTCAATCACCGGAGCTCAAAAAAGTCCAGAAGGCTTCAAATTTACGAGGGGATTCATATTGTCCGGGGTTCCCACAGAAAGTAACCACTTAAAGCTCCAGAGAGGTTTTGGTTAAGGTTACTCAGATAAAACTAAGATATTTATACTGATTTATTGTTTTACTTCGCAGTAATCTTTCCCACCAAAAAAATAACAAAGAAATGCTAGCCACATGATCTAAAATAAACTTGCTCAGATTGCCTAATTAAACAAGAACAAATCCAGTCATGTATTGATTGTTCATGCCTGGAGCAGGCCAGGTCTCGTCTGGCTTCGCTCATGCTGGAATGGGTTAGTCTTTCAGGTCTTCCTTAGTGGCTCATGTTTCATGTCGTATTCACAAACAGCTTTTGGCGACTGAATTTGTGTTGAAAAACGCAACGGACTTGTTGTGTATGTGCATGTGGGGAGTTACTTTGCCAGTGGTGACAGGATCTGTCAGAGGTTTCCAAACCCAGCACCAGATACCATCAGTAAACGTTGGACCCAGTCTTGAATGGGGAAACCAGCTCTGGAAAAGAACCCTTTGAACCTTTTCACATTTTTTACAACTGCAGCTACCAGTTGAACTAAAAGGATCCTTGGATTTGAAAGTTTAGCTGAGTTGATTTCACTCCCCCTGAGTCAGTCTCTTGAAGAAGAACCTTTTGCTACTACTGCAGCTACAAATATTTGATGATTCTTTCTTCTTTGGGTGGGAAACAGCTCAGCCTTAGTCAGATTGGACAGAGAGCATTTGACCATCTATGATTTCTTTCTGATTCTCATTTGGATTCGGATCCGGACTTTGACTCAGTCTTCTAACTCATGTAGAGTTTGAGACCTTCCACTATTCACAGTTCACTATTCTTGGATTCTTCTGTGATGTAATTAGGCTGATTTTTTAATAAAGCATATCTAAAATATTGTAAAGAAAATTCAGCTTTGGAAACTGAAATATTACATGCAATTAGCTGGCAATTTCATTGCAACCAATCAAACAGCGGCATTCATTTTCCTTGGTGATGATTGGCTGTACCCACAGGAGCTGAGAAAAAGAAATCTACGGATGTTAGCTTTTGCGGTAGTGCTAATATGATTTCCACTGTTTGTATTGAAGGTTAACCTATTAATGGATAGGTCTATACAAAACATGTTCATTACATTATTAGCATAAAATCATTCATAGTCTGCTCAGTTATACCAATGAGCTGTTTTAGGGCCTCTTGTCACTTTAAATCCAAATAAGCAGCTGCTGGCCACGCCCCTCAACTCAACATTTACACATGAAAATGGCTGCAAACAATTATACAACCATACATCTTTCAAAAGCAGAAGTGGAGCCTCCTGCACAGCCAACAAGAATGCAGCAAGTGGTTTCTGGATGGCAAGTCTACAATAAAACATTTATCTCTTCAAGCAGCCATTGTACAGAGCATACAGCGGTAAAACCAGCTGACCAAATCTGCTGGAGATACTTGGGTTGCTAGGTAATGCAGCTGGGCTCCACTTGGGTTGCTAGGTAACGGCACAGTGCCCGTCGTATATGACTTATCAGTCTGAATCTGTTTTGAAATGACTAATTTTCCAGGCACCAAAAAACATTAGCTCATTGCCAAAAATGGTTGGGTGTTTGTTTTTAAGTGCTTGGGTTGATTTGAGAAGTATTATAGACTTAAATTGTTGTACAAAAGCATACAAAATTTAATTTTGGCATACTACTACGCCTTTAAACATCTCTATAACTGTCTTCAACCTGCCTGCTGTGTTCCTTGGTGTTCGTGATTATTTTTTGTTCACTAATCTTCAGTTAACCTCTTTTGAAGGAGAAATAGTATGTCTTTAGAGATATCAGAATAAAGGCGACTTTCATTTAACAACTTTCAGGTATTTACTTGCACAAATTTTGAAAAATGCGCATGATCTTTCTTACACTTCACAAGTATGCTCTACTTTTTGGTAGAGAGCAAATCCCCTCTTAAGCCCAGTGGGTCTTGGTTTGAGACCATTACCTCAGTGTTGAAGTAGCAACAGAAAGCGGGTTTTATTCACAAGGTTTAGATTGGTGTTTAATTCCTTCAGGTGTTGAAGCGTGTCCGTCTGAGTGAGTCCTTGTCTGTTTCTGTGTTAATGTGTCGCTTTGTGGGTCTTCCAACCATCATTTGGCTAAAAACAACCGACCCACAAGAGGCGAAAAACATGACATCAGAGGACAAACTGTACTCATTTGTGTCCTTAGCCTTCTACGTACATCATTCCCTCTCTGGATGTTCACTCGTCTTTCCTCGTCAGCCTTGACCTCCGCTCTGAATGCAATCGCTGCGTTTCACGCTGGCTTTTTGTTTCAACCCTGATCCTCCTGTTTTTCCCCAGCTGTTCTTCTCCTTTTCAACACAACCTGCCTGTTTCTCTCCTTCTCTTCCTCTTTCTCTGTGCAGTCGGCTGTTTTTCTTGGCACGTGGAAGTGGAATGATGGTGGTTTGTTTCCCTGTGACACTGCAGATTTCCCCCCATCTCCTCCTCTTTTTAGCGGGTCTATTCCTGGTCAGTGACTCCGCGTCCTCTGCAGGGTTTGTTCTTCCATTTCCTCATTGTTGCATCACAACATGTGGTGTGCGTGCAACGCGTGCTTATGATCTAATTTTTACTGTGACATGTATGTTTGCACAAAAGTGTGTTGATATTTAGCGTATGTATTTGTGTCATTTATCAGTCGTGGAGGCTGCAGATGTCTATGTGTGTTTTTATGTGCTAGCAATCCATCTCTAGAGCATCTGTTTGTCGTTAAGGCTTTTATGGATGTGAGATAAGAACATGACAAACGGATGTTGAATGCCTGAGAGATGCCTCAGTCGCCCCGCTGAGGGAGCTAAAGACTTACGCAGGATTGGATACGTTTTCTGCTTTTCCATCCCCGCCCTCCTTCTCTCCCAGAGCTAAGTTATTTTTTGACAATAATTTTTCTTGATTTGTGTTGGCTGTGCTGCAGTGCCAGATGGGTGGGATTTGCCACATAATACAATACAGAGAGTGCCAGAACTATTAGACAATCACTAGAAGGTATTTAAAAATCGGTGTGTTGAACTTTTCTGCAGCTGGCAACTTGACTTAGCTCTATTTGTCTTGCTTAAACCATGTGAACCCCAACTAACCTGCTGCTGAAGCAAATGTTCGAAAGTGACACGACCCGTATGCTGTGAGTTTCTGTCTGTTCACATTACTGTTTCCCTCCTCTGGACACGAACCTGTTCTGTTGCTGCGTTTTATAGCCAGACAATTACGTGATTCAATCAAAAACCAGGTTGAGTTTCATATGTTGGTGTCGAATTTATTCACGTAGCACATTTAAACAACAACAACTGATGAAAGTGCTTCACAATGTCACCAACAGCCATTTTCTATTGACACGGTGTTGCATCAAAATCTGTGACCCGTCATTTTCTGTGACCGCAGAGGGCGATGGAGCGCAGGTACGTCTTGAAAATCAGCAAGAAGAAGAGTATTGACGTAAACTGTGTAAATACTGATACAGCTAGAATTGTAAACTTCACGGCTCCTTTACTACCATCACACTGATGTAGAAAATATAATGCATTACTCCGTATTTGACTCTGTAAACTGTTTGACTGGCCATCGCACTGAATGCTGTCGTTAAAACGTGTAAACCAACTGTGACCGTTTAATAAATTGTTAAGAATTATTCTAAGTGCTCTGGTAGTTTTTAACATGGTTTTATTGTTTTTGCCACCTCTTCATTACAGTCACATCACACTTAAAATAATATTTACCCCTCAAATAGCCAAATTCACACTGGTCACAGATTTTGATGGCCAGAATAATTTGTGACCTTACTGTACAGGCCTGTAAATTATGTCAGAGTTTAAAACAACTATTTGTCAGAGTTCTACCACCTCCTTTCCACTATCTCAGTGTATTTATAATAATAAACACACCCAGACACAGGTGACACTGGTCACAGATTTTTGTGGCCATAATAATTGGTTGTTTTGACGAGATGCTAACCAGTTTTTTCTGTACATGCTAGGCTACATGACGATGCGGCACTGTCTTCATGGTTACTAACAGTTAGACACACCATAATGCAATATTTTATTTCTTTCTAATCATATTTACTTATAAAGTATATGAACGTTAATCTTCTTACTTTGTAAAAAGTGTTCTCTGCAAATCCGCGATTACACCGAGAGCTGACGGTCATTATGACTGACGGCTGATGTCCATCACTGCCGTATCTTTCCTCATTAAAAGTTATAAAATAAAATGACAAGTTTGGTTTCTATCATTGTCGGTGCAGCCGACCGCGCAGCATCCTCTGACCATTTTTAAAGTGAAATCAACTAAATGGAAGAGATATTAGGTTGTAGATGTCTATTTTTAGACTAGCTTTAAAGGAGAGCATTGGTTGTTTTGACCTCCGTCATGGCGGAGTGGGCGGAGTTCTGGAGAGTGTGATGTCACATGCAAGGGATCCATAAGATGATAACTAACAATATCTGTCACTTAAATATCATTATTGAAGAAATATCTAATCCTGTGTTGTCTAGTTTTCCACCAGGCACTCTTAGTGAAATTCACAGGCCTTATTAAATGGGCAAAGTTGCCTAATAAAAGCAAACTCCAAAGTAAAACTTTTACCAAATATAGAATACAATTTTTCTGGAGAAGAACTCAATAGACTTAAGATACGTTTGTAGTGTTACACCATGGTAACTCCATTATCTCTTTCTCCTATTTTGGTTCTGTTTGGTCAGTCTGTTACTTGAGTTTTGTCTAATTTTTGGCTTTCAGTTGTAAAATGTTCCATCTATGTTTTTTTAATGTTTACTCACCTGGTTTCCCCACCACTAATCACCTCTCCAGGGTTTAAGCTTTTTGTTTCTAGTTAATCCTTGTCAGATCCTTTCATCCTAATCGTGACTCTGCTTTCCTTTTGTTTCTTTTTGTTGACAGTGGCTTTTTAACCTAGAAGTCCATGAAAATAACTTAATGCATAAACAAATGCTTGGTTGGAAAATATGACCAAGCCAAATTTTTACGCATTTAAACCTGGCTGTGAAATAAAATATCCAGTTTCTTCCTGTTTTGCTCTAAGTCTTTCAACTCCTGTCCTCCATCCCTCTTGGATCACCTTTTGTTTTTCCAGATGGACCTTTCGCTCCACTTCTTTCCAGTGGAGAGCAGGAAATAAAAGCTATCGGGCCGGGACATGGACGTGCCCCCCTTGGATCCAGAACCCATTGGAAGTGAGATGGAACAAAAAGTTCCTCGAGATCTTCCAAGTCGAGCTGTCAAAGCGACCACAGAGCCAATAACATGAGTTATGAAGATGTTTGGTTTGATTTAAAGCCCTTTCCTTCTGCTGTTGCTTTCGCTTTTTATTCTTATGCTGTAACTTTGGTTTAATCTTTCGGGATAGTCTACTTTTGGCTGCATTGACGTAAGCTTTAGAATATTTTTTTACTGGTCGTTTGCAGCTTTGAAGACATTCTTTCTGGGTACCCATCTCTGCTTTTCAAGGTCCAGTCCAAACCCAAACACGGTCTGTTTCTCGTTGCTGCTCTCTGTTGGAGTGCCAGCGTCTGTCAGCAGCTCCTAGCAGCCCTTAGTTAGAGAAACTAATGGACGTGATTTAAGCCAAGTGTTGCTCCTCTAACCATCTTCCTCTGACACAAATCAGGTGGAGTGATTTTACTTCTTTCTTGGAGATGGTTCCTAAATTATCTTCAGTTTCCAACTATGGAGCCCTTAATAAACACTCTGTGGTACCCGTGGTGAAGATAAAAGTTGTTAAAAACTACTTTAAAATAAATTAGATTTATTGTCATGGCAGAAGTACAACGATGTATGTATTCTGCTCAGGGAAGAAAGGCACCTATTTATTAGATGCTTTGTAAAAGAACTCACTTCTTTTGCAATTTACTGAAAAAATCTCTCCACAATCACAAATATTGATGCAATATATATATATATATATATATATATATATATATATATATATATATATATATATCAGAACAAAGTAGTATATGAATGAGAAGGAGAAAAAAACCTCTCATCCATTGTCTACAGCAGTGTTTCCCAACCCTGGTCCTCAAGACACACTGCCCTGCATGTTTTAGGTATTTCCTTGCTTCAGTCCAGCTGATTTCAATTGATGACTGATTAACAGGCGTTTGCTGAATTGCAATCAGTTGAATCAGGCACATTAAAAAAGGTAAACCTCTAAAACATGTAGGACAGTGTGTCTTGAGGACCAGGGTTGGGAAACACTGGTCTACAGCACAGATCTCAAACTCCAGTCCTCAAGGGTCGGTGTCCTGCAGTTTTTAGATGTGCCACAGGTACAAAACACTGGAATGAAATGGCTTAATTGCCTCCATCTTGTGTAGATCAGTTCTCCAGAGCCTTGCTAATGACCTAATTATTCTATTCAGGTGTGGTGCAGCAGAGGCACATCTAAAAGTTGCAGCACCTTGAGGAGTTTGAGACCCCTGGACTACAGGGTCGCAGGTAAGGCTCCACTGATAAATCGGCCCTGATTTCCTCAATTTTGGGAGATTAGTGATTGACTGATATCTATTGATCTTATCAACCTCTGCAAAGGTCTAAAAAAAATCAGCCACTGTCTTCTATTACTTTGATGTGTGACAGTCCAGCCCACCTGGTGCCTATCTCTGCAGGTCATTTGATGAGAGGCGGGGTTCACCCTGGACAGGTCACCAGTCCATCACAGGGCGACACAGGCTAACATTCGCACTGCGGGCCTTAATGCTCAATTCAAATTTTTTGTGCAATCAGATTTTTTTAGCAGTGGTCGTTCACATTTCCAAATATATGCAACCTGAATGTGTTCTCCAGTGTGAACTGCAAACCACCTGAAAATGTCCAGCATGCGCAGTAGAGGGCGCAATAATGTCACACATAGAGTGTTTTCCCAACTGTCAAAGAGAAGAGAGAGAAGAAATGCTCAGTGTTTGCAGAAGGAAACATGGATGCTAACGGAGGAGCAAATCTTATGATTTTAAAGTTGTTGTCCAACCGGAGGCAGCGCAGTAACAACTTAATCCTCATTATAGTCCGCCACGG